>NC_133422.1:86392187-87003750 GCF_049350105.2 Macaca mulatta
GAAAGAAGGCACTTGAACACAGCAAGCAGCACTGCCTTACCTGTGTTAGAGAAGGAAACGTGGAACCTCAAAGCGAAGTCAGTCATTTTAAACTTACCTGAGACTCTCGAGAGAAGTACAAAACAGTAGAGAGAAAAGATATATTAGAGTCATGGTCCACAGTGCAGGAAAACATGTAGCAAAAAAGAAATGCTGCCTAACTTCTAAAACAATCAAAAGCTGTTAAAGGGTCATCTGAGGATCCCGACTCAGGGCTTTGTCCTCCCTAATTCCCCAGGGTAACAGAATTTAGAAAGATTATCTGCATCTTCTGCCGAGGTAGTTCAGCCGAAACCTGTGTTGGAATAGGCCAAAGAGGACAGGTTTCTTAGGGGTTACCAGTTTTCTGGTGAGAGTTAGTTATCACAGCCCCCATGGCCTAGAGTGGAGCATACCCTCAACTAAACCTGAAGATGCTAGAAATATGGGGCTCAAATGAAAATGAGCATCAAGAAGTTTTGATTATGCAGACATGAAAACAAAGATGCTACAAATTAGACTTGATGACTGGATTTGCTGTCATTCTGTATTTCTAAATTTGTAGGAAAACAAGAATACCATTCTGAGAGAAGACAGTGGACATAGATGAATTTCCTCCTTCAGTGTTGCAAATGCTAAGGGCCCACGGTACCCTCTTGGTGCAAAATTGCTCTTGATTTTCAGTTCCCAGTGTACATCCTCTGGACATCTGACATAGATGGATGTCATACTGGTGAAGCTGAGAATGGATTCCTTATTCCTCAGATGTCACTGGGTGTTGTTACAGTCTTTGGTAGTGGTTAAGTACTGGGTTCTAGGAATGCCATTTTTCCTGGAACAACTACCCTAATGGCTAGAGATTGCATACATTTCTAAATTTTGTAGTATGGAGTCACTGTCATAATAGTCTTGCATGTTCTATTCACTCTATCAACTCTTCAATGGTGAGAAACATATGTCATTTTGATGTCAAAATAATTTTAAATTGAAGATGGTTCCTGTGGAAGACAACTCAGGTTGGAGTGTCTGAAAAAAATCCAGTTTAACCTAGGGATTGAGTGCTCCTCTGGTTGACATCATGAAGAATAAGAAACTGAAGAAGTTTAACTGATATTTGGACTTCTAATTTACCTTGTTTGAAATGTCAACATCAACTCTTGTTGTAAATGAGTATGTCTGGGGACTTTCAGAGCAAAGGATCTTCCTTTCCTTGGATCTTCCTTTCCTTCCTTTCCTTGGGCTACATGTAACCATGAGGAATGAAATCTACTAGAGTAAGAATTTGAGTCTCTCCACTCTCTGCCTTACTCTTTACTCTCAGAAGAGGGTAATGACTTCTGTGATGGGTGGTTTTGGAAAAGGAGTTAAGCATCCTTAGCTCAACAGACTCATACTCAAGTAAATTAGGCAGATACAATTAGCAAGTTGATTTAGCTGAAAACCTAATCCTTAAACACCAATATTGCTTTTATGAATAATAAGACACACATTTGCTCTCCATCTGCCTGACTCCTAAGATTATCTCTCAGTTGGTGTCAAGCTTGGGTAGGGAATGAGGACATCATTTATTGACTTCCTCAAACTTCATCTTTGAGAATCCTGATAATTCTTGATAGTGTGGATTATTTTGTTAATATTTATAAAAGTAAAAATTCTTATTGTTCAATAATCTTTTTCTAAAATTGCTAAGGTTGATTAGGCATAAGACACTTCAGTAAATATAAAGTTTGTTGTGAATTAAGTGGAAAAAGAAAAATATAGAATCAAGATTTTGAATGACACCTGGTCTTTGAAGTTGTCTATTCCTACCTAATCTTTTTATGGGGGAGTAGGGGATGGTTAAATAAGCTAAGACTGAGAAAAGATATTAGCTTAGGTCACACAGTTGATTTGTGAAAGAACAGTTTCTTTCTTTTCTATAACCTTGATATAAGTTGAGTTTATACTTGTTGAATTAGAACAAAAATAAATGATGACCAAAGTCCCCTAAATCTAGGAACTGCTTTTAAAACAAATCACCTAATTTAGCTCACTCTTCTGATCAAGTACGTTCTATTATTTATGGTACCCTGTTTATACCTTTGAGGACAATAATTTTTTTCCTACCATCTTTATTTCATTTGATAAATACTGATGTCTTTCTGTGTTTCTACTGGAGCTTGAAATTAATATAGTTTTATATACCAGTATTACCAATTATGTGAGCATCGTGATGGCTATAGGGCTTAACTAATGTTGAAAAGTGGCATAGAAGTAGATTACATTGTTAAGAAAAGTGTTTCATTTAATAAATACATATGATTAAGCTGAAGAGACAGAGAATAATTTATTCGCAACAACATTCTTGCCACTGTTGCATTCTGGGGTTGCCAACATTTGTTTCCCGAGTTTTAACAACTTACACACCTTAACTCTTGGTTCTCCCTCATTTTGTCATTTTGTGTGTTGCAGAATGTATAATTTAATCCCTGTATGTGCACAGGATGCTATGCCCTGAAGTCAGAATTTTGCAGTAGAAGAAGACTTGAGAATTGAATGGAAGTTTCATGTATTGAGACAGAGGGAAGTGATTTGGCCAGATTTGCATCCCCATTAAGTAGAGAACCCAGACTAAAGCCTCAAACCTTAATTTCTATTTTAGCGTTCCGTCAAGTATTTTGGTGAGTGTATTTTCCAGAAAATGCCCTTTTATTTTGTATGTAAGCCTACTATAAACTCATGTAAAAGTTTCCAGTAACAGAAAAGTATGAAAATGAAAATACAAATTGGATATAATTCTTCAATTCATATGTAACATGCATTAACCTTTGGTGTATATTTCTCCAGATAGCTCTTTCTGCTCGTTTACACCTACTATCCTGGAGATATTTTTCAAATTAATGTAAATACCCATGTACAACTATGTGAAATATGAATGTGATGGTTCATTTTATGGATACAGTATATTATTTTTAAACATCCTCCTGTTGGTGGGCATGTTTTCATCATCAGCATTTTCCTTTATGCTATCTGGTTATTCTAGCAATTAAAATACTAATGAATATTTTGCTTTAATGTCTTTATTATTACATTATGTTACACTGATATCTTTAAATTACCTGAATGTATTGTAGTGAAGGCTGTGGGGTAGAGTTTCAGCTTTTTATTTTCCAAGAAGACAATTAGTTTCCCACTGCTACTTCCTGAATTGCCTATCTTTTTTCTCCCCACTGATACACTGAAGCAAGGTATTCAGAGGTTTACACTTGCAGATAAACTTTAGAATTATATTGTCAATTTCATATTTTTCACCCCCTTGGGATTTTATTGAATTTATAGATTTCATTTAGGGAGGAAACCGACATCTTTATAATGTAGAATCTTCCTATTCAAGAAGAAGATGATATCTCTACATTTATGTGAGTCTTCTTTTATCTCCCTCAGTAGTTTTATGGTTTTTTTCATTATAGTTTCTGCACATTCTTATTGCTTATTTTCTGTTTTGGTGGTTGCCGTTGGACCTATACAATTTATTTCTATTTTATTTAACAGTGTTAGATATTCTGTATAGTTTCGTAGTATTTGGGATTTTCAAGTTATATGATACATCAGAAATCATTTTTCCAATCTTTCCAATGTTTATACTTCAATTTTATTGTTTAAAAAATTGCAATGTGAATGATAGCACCATTTACATGTATCTTTTACCTTCTTTCTGATTTTAATGAAATGGCACAGATATGTTGTTTTATCCTTTAGCATCATGACTGTGTCAAGAATATGTAGAATTAAGTCTATGATTTATAATCTATATAATATGGAAATCCCATTTTCATTAAAAACATTTATAGTGTCTATACATTATATACATTTTATATACATTGTGTATATACACGTGTGTGCAGTGTGTGTGTATCTGTGTGTATCTCCTTTTAAAACAAAATCAAATTGCCATACAATAAGTCTTTTTGTCCTGTGATTACAGTAGACTTATAGTGGCATTTTATAGCCACGGATATAACATGGATAAATAAGAAGAATTTAACGTAAAATGATCTGCCTCACTGTACCAAGTACATCTCCCAGTGGCATGTTTTCCTGCTAAAATTCTGACTGAAAAGATTTCTGCTTCCAGGACTGAGTGCAGTGGCTCTTGCCTGTAATCCTAGTGCTTTGGGAGACTGAGGTAGGAGGATTGCTTGAGGTCAGCAGTTGGAGACCATCCTGGACAACATAGCAAGGCACCGTCCCTACAAAAAATAATTTAAAAAAATTAGGCATGGTGGTGCGTGCCTGTAGACCTGGCAACTCTGGAGGCTGAGACAGGAGCATTGCTTGAGTCCGGGTGTTTGAGGCTGCAGTGAGCGACGATGGAGTACCCCTATACTCCAGTGACAGAGGGAGATCTTGTCTCTTAAACAAACAAACCAAAAAGCAAAAACAAAAACAATCAAGATTTCTTCTTTCAATTAATGAATGTGCCTTATATCAATGACTCATTTCTTAATTAAAATTAATGTGCTGAATTATTCAATAAATTTGACCTTTTACAAATTTATATAAGTTAGAAAATCCCATCTTAAATGTATTGTAGCAAGGACGAGGTCTGTACAGGTAGGTTGAAGGACAGTTACAAGGTTTTCATAGGAAATCCTTGGGATTTCTTCTTCTGGGACCTGGGAATGAAGAAGAATATAAGAGGCTGAGAAAAGTTTGTTAAAATTGGATTTAGGAGTTAGAAAGTTGTATTTCTCGTGAAGTCTATTTACATTATTTTTTACGGTCAGGTTCAAATATCTCTTCCCCTAAAAGAGTGAGGGATAAATTCATGCTAGAGCCTAGAGATTTATATTTTAATTGTGAATGGGTGACCTTAAAAATATTAAATGTTTTCCAGAAAAAGACATTCCCAGGCAATGGTGGATCTTTTATTTTATTGTGCTTACTGTCTGTGGCCAAGGGATATAGTCATGTAGGATGAAAAGAAGTAGGTACCAAATGAATTCATATTTCCGGAAGGAATAAGAAGTGATAGTAGAGTTCAAGAAAAGCTATTACAGGACTGGAAATAGCGACGAACAGGAGAAATGGCTTAAAGAGCCGGGAAACACTGATACAGATTAGAGGAATATTGAATCCACCTATCCAAAGGCCCCACCGCTAAGGCGAAGAGAGAAAGGAGTGGTAGGAAACAGTATTGGCCAAAAAAGAGAACTCAAGAGGACCTTCGGTGGGAAGCAATTGGCCTACAAAGATGAAGTTTAACTTTGATACCTAAGTTGGATTTTGTTTTCCAAGACCATGAAAGAGTGAGCACAGCACTGGCCTGGGTGAAGACTCTACTCATTCTTCAAGAACTCCTCTGTGAAGTGGGCTGGTCAGTCACTGCTTCTCCTGTGTTCCCTCTATAAATGTGACTGCCTGATTTGCTTATACCTGATAGAAAGGAATTGCCTTATGCCTGAGTAGAGGATAGCCCTATAATTGAATCAACAGGCAGAGAGAAAAAGGAAGAGATCATGACAAAGGCAAAATGTAGGAAAACAGCAAGGCCCAGAAGCAATCTCTCTTTGGCCTTTAATGTAGGAGTAAAAAGCGAAGCTGAGATAACGCAAGCACAGAAAGGGGCTGCTCACTTAGAAGCCAGGTGGACAGTGGTGTAGCTTCCGGCTCCTAGTATTTTGTATATCAAACCTCAAGTCTAGCCACATATGTGTATAAATTATAAAGACCTTTTTGTGTTTTCTCATTTCTAAATCTTTGTATTTTTCCTTATTGATCTATTGTCAATGCCTTTTACTATTTTTCTTTGATTTACAATAGACATTTCTTTCTTTTTTTTTTTTTTTGAAACGGAGTTTCACTGTGATGCCCAGGCTGGGGTGCAATGGTGCGACCTCGCCTCACTGAAAACTCTGTCTCCCCAGTTCAAGCGATTCTCCTACCCCAGCCTCCTGAGTAGCTGGAACTACAGGAACGCACCGCCATACTCTGCTAATTTTTGTATTTTTAGTAGAGAAGGGGTTTTACCATATTGGCCAGGTTGATCTCGAACTCCTGACCTCGAGTGATCTGCCCGCCTCACCATCCCAAAGTGCTGGGATTATAGGCGTGAGACACCATGCCTGGCTTAACAATAGACATTTCCAAATATGTTAGTTATTGCTTTAATGTAGAACTCTGAATTGAGGATTGGGTTCAAAAAATTTTTTAAACAAGGACAATTTTTAAAGGAAATAATATACCCCAAATGAGAAAAAGCCCGTTAGTTAACATTTTATACCTCAATGTCCTATTTTCTATAAAAAAATTATTAGCTTTTTGGATGAATTAATCTGCATGTTAAGCTGAGATTCAGCAAAACAAAATAAGTAAATGAATTGAATTTGAACTCTTCCTTGAAAAATACAAAAAAGCGATGATGCTTAAAGAAGGTAAAGATAAATATGAACATGTATGAATAGCATTTTCTACATGCTTTGCGTGAGCGAGTATATGAAAAGCTGCCATAAACTTTACCTTATTTTATTTCAGTAGGTAGTATTTTAAATTTAGAAAAAAATGTGAGTTATCTTTTCTTCGGTCCCTCTGTCTTGATTCTTTCCCAGCACAGATGTGTGGAATATTTTAAAGTTTGTCTAAATAAATAATTATTATAGGTAAACAAATATAAGTGTATTGAGTTGGGCAAGATGTTTTCCCAGTTCCACCTCAAATGTGAACAAAAAAAGCAGTGTGAAGTTTCAAGTATGGAGTCTGGGACGTTCTTACTATAGGCAAATTCTTTCAGAGTAGAGGGCCCATGAAGATTAATTTATGTTACAGAAACAAACTTTCTGATGATTCATAAACTGGATTTCTTAGTTCACTTTGCTATTTTTAAAGAAATTTGGTATGATTTGATATGTGACTACCCACATGGTAACCAGATCTAGCTTGCTCATGCATTGATCGTAATTGACATCAAAGAAGTGATACTTCTTATTGCTCTAAATATCTTCCTTGGAGTCTAAGAACTTACTCTAATTGAGTCCATTGGCATCCTTCACGGATTTTTTTTCTAACTTCAGTTGCACTTAATCTTTCATTGTTGCCCAAGAAGTCCTGCAGTAGGTAAAATAATAGTCATTCTGACACAGGCACAGTCCTGCGTCGAAAGGGATGGTGGCCAGGCTCTCTAGCAACATATTATACGTTTATTTTCTTCATTGTGTTCCCATTCATGGAGGACATACAGTATTCAGGTGTTTTCCAGGTTCTTCACAAGCATTATTTGATTTAAATCTTGATACAACCCTGAAAAGTGGGCTTTATTGTCTTCATTTTACAAAGAAGGGAAACAAGTTTAAGAGAGATTAAATCTAAAGTAAAATACAAGGCAAATAATTGAACCTAAGTCCTTCAGATTCCAAGGCTTATGTTTTATTCTCTATGTCAAGGTATCCCTGTGTTGCTATATTTTGGTTCTAATAATCCTTTTTTTTTTCATTGTCTTTGTGAAGAAATATAAATAATACCCAAAAGGCTAGCTTTCTGTTATTTAAAGCAAGTCAAATGTGAATTGTTGGCCGGGCGCGGTGGCTCACGCCTGTAATCCCTGCACTTTGGGAGGCCGAGGCGGGCGGATCACGAGGTCAGGAGATCGAGACCATCCTGGCTAACACGGTGAAACCCCGTCTCTACTAAAATACAAAAAATTAGCCGGGCGCGGTGGCGGGCGCCTGTAGTCCCAGCTACTGTGGAGGCTGAGGCAGGAGAATGGCGCGAACCCGGGAGGCGGAGCTTGCAGTGAGCCGAGATGGTGCCACTGCACTCCAGCCTGGGCGACAGAGTGAAGACTCCGCCTCAAAAAAAAAAATGTGAATTGTTAATTTTTTTCTAAGTATTTATATAGTATTAACTTTATGTTTAAAATACATGGAGATTCTGCATAGCAAAAGAAACTATCATCAGAGTGAACAGGAAACCTAAAGAATGGGAGAAGATTTTTGCTCTCTATCCATCTGACAAAGGTCTAGTATCTAGAATCTACAATGAACTTAAACAAATTTACAAGAAAAACAACGCTTTAAAAAGTGGGCAAAATACATGAACAGATATTTCTCAAAAGAAGACATTCGTGTGGCCAAAAAACATATGATAAAAGCTCAATGTTCATGATCATTAGATAAATGCAAATCAAAACCACATTGAGATGTCATCTCATGTCAGTCAGAATGGCAATTATTTAAAAATCAGGAAACAACAGATGCTGGTGAGGCTGCAGAGAAATGGGAACACTCTCACACTGTTGGTAGGAGTGTAAATCATTGTGGAAGATGGTGTGGTGATTCCTCAAAGATCTACAACCAGAAATGCCATTTGACCCAGCAACCCCATGACTAGGTTTATACTTAAAGGAATATAAATTATTCTATTATAAAGATACATGTTAGCTGAGTGTAGTGGCATGCACCTGTAATCCTAGCTACTCAGGAGGCTGAGGCAGGAAAATCGCTTGAACCTGGTAGGTGAAGGTTGCAGTGAGCTGGGATCATGCCACTGCACTCCAGCCTGGGTGACAGAGCAAGACTCCTTCTCAAAAAAAAAAAAAAAAAAAATATATATATACACACACACACACACACACACACACACACACACACACACACACGTACACACATATATACACACACACATATATATACACACACATATATATATACACATTCATGCACATGTGTGTTCATTGCAGCACTATTCACAATAGCAAAGACATGGAATCAACCCAAATACCCAGTAATGATAGACTGGATACAGAAAATGTGGTGCATATACACCGTGGAATACTATAAAGCCATGAAAAGGAATTAGATCGTGTCCTTTGCAGGGACGTGGATAGAGCTGGAAGCCATTACCCTCAGCAAACTAACACAGGAACAGAAAACCAAACACTGCATGCTCTCATTTATAAGTGGGAGCTAAACAATGAGAACACATGGACACAGGGAGGGGAACAACACACACTGGGGCCTGTTGGGGAGTAGGGTTAGGGGAGGGAGAGCATTAGGAAAAATAGCTAATGCATGCTGGGCTTAATACCTAGATGATGGGTTGACAGGTGTAGCAAACCACCATGGCACACATTCACCTGTGTAGCAAACCTGCACATCCTGCAGATGTACCATGGAACTTAAAAATAAAATACATAGATATCATCTTCTAAAGGTTTGCACTTCATAGGAAATTTTGTTTTATTTTACAATATCAACACTATTCATCCAGTACATGGTATCATATTTAGTTTATCAGGAGTTACCTACAAGTTAGAGACATAAGAGGGTGAGATCTTAATTAAGAACATTGGATGCTTTTCTAAGGAGTCATCCTGGAAGCTATAGGGAGCACTTTGAGTTCCAATTGGAGTTGGGCAGTGTAGGGGCATGGATCCCACTGAAGAGAGCTAGTTAAGAAATAATGAAGATTGAACTAAGGCTGACACTAGGATATATGGCAGAGAGTGAATGCTAGAGACTGAAGTCATAGAAACAACATGATTTGTAAGTGCAAAGGAATTACATGTTTATGACTTGATTAACTGGATTGGTGGTAAATGCCATTCACAAACATGGGCAGTTTAACAGGAGGACCAACTTATGTTTTGAAAGAATTTAGAACCTATCTAGGAGGAGATATTTGGTAGAAAATTTAGTCAGTAGTTTCAAGAGTGGTATCGGTTGAATAATTTTGAGGGTCATCAGTGTATAGATTAGACCTCTCTAAAATTCGAGGAATGCAGGCTCTTAAATATACATTTTCTTAAAAGAGTGCCTGGAATCTTTAACTCAGAATCTGTAACTCAAAAAAACTTAAAAAACCCTGATCGAGTTGGTGATTCCAGCTATGGTTTTAATAAGGTCATTGGGAGAAGGAGGAGGAACGGAGGTGTAAACACAGTGAAGAGACCATAGGCCTGATGATGAAAAACACAACACACACTTAGTTTTGGGATCCAAGGGAAGAAAAGTAACACAGGAAGTAACTGAGAAGGAGTGGCTAGAGAGATGCAAGGAAAACTAGAGGAGAGTGTTGTCACAGAAGCCAGGGATGGGAGTGTTTCAAGAATGATGGTGAGATCAACATTGTTAACCACCACAGAAAGGTCTATAAAGATCAACCCAAAACTTCCAAGGAACTTGGTAACATGGAGGTGATTGTTGATATCAGAAAGAAGAATAATGGAAGTGAAAACCAGATGGCAGTGAGAGTAAGAAGTGGAAAGAGAAGAGGACTTAGAGAGGAGGTCAAGTTTAAGGAAGAGCTTTGCTTCTTTTTTTTGTTTTGTTTTGTTTTTTTAAGTGAATGAGGCTTGAGCGTATTTTATTCCAAGATTATAGAAGTGTTGGAAAGGAAACTATTGATTGGAGAGAAAAGCCTGGAGGGATGATTGCTAAGGCATGGATCTTGGGGGTGTGGGAGGCATTCAGATGTAAATACTCAAGTAGTTTGTTGAGTTTGGGACAATAAGAAAAATTCTCAGTTCTCCAGAGACAGGAAGGGAATTGGAATCATGGTGGCAGATAAAGATAAGCTCCTGGATGTCACATAAGTACGTTGAGTCCTTGATATTGGGAGCTATGTTGAGTTAAAGATAGAATATTTTGCACTCCGATTCTTATGGTGTTTGGTTATTTTTCCTCTAGAATATACTATAAGCTGAGCATGGGAATGGAGGAGACCAATGATTACATTGATTAAGTGATAAGGTTTTGTAAGATGGGAATGACAGAAAAGCAAGGGGTAAGAAAGTTGTGCATTATAAGGTGGAGAGAGAAAAAGGTAAAGCCTCATTTGGTGCAGAGATTATAGATTGGTCTAAAAAAACTGTAATTCCAAAATCGATAGCATTTCCATTGTCAATGTAAGAGTACAAGTTCTGTAAGATAGAAGATGTAGTCAAAGACTAGAATTTAAAATTTAACATCATGGATAATTTAGGCCTCATTGTCTAATCTGAAATGTAACTACTACAAATTGAGATATGCTATGATGTAAAATATACACCAGATTTTGAACACTTTGTATGACAAAAAGAATGTGAAATATTTTATTTATAATTTATATTGATAACATGCTAAATTATGATATTTTGGTGATATTAGGCTATATTAATTTGCTAGGGATGCTGTGGCAAAGTACCAAAAACTGGGTAGCTTAATCAATAGAAATTTATTATCTTTACCCTTTTGGAGGCTGGGAAGTCCAAGACCAATCTGCTTCATGCTTCTTGTCTAGCTTCTTGCAGCTTGCTGGCAATGGCATTCTTGGCTTGTAGAAGCATCACCTCAATTTCTGCCTTCACCATCGTATGGCCTTCTCCCTGTATACCTGTCTCTGTCCAAATTCCCCCTGTTTTTAAGGGCACCAGTCATATTGGGTTAGGGGTCTCCCTTACACTCATATGACCTCATCCTATTTAACTCATTTTGTTTTCAATGATGCTGTTTGCAAAAAGGTCACATTCTGAGCTATTGAGAGTTAAGACTTCAAAATATGAATTTTTGGGGATACAATTCAACCTACAACATAGGCGATATAAGATATATTGGTAAAATTAATTTTACCTATTTATTAATTTTTAATTGTGGCTACTAGGAACTTTAAGATTACATATGTGGCTCACATTATATTTCTATAGTATGTGTGTCTTTTAAACAATACCTAACACTAGTTGAGCCTTAGGTATATGCAGACACTTTTCTAAGACCTTTATGTATATTAAATTTTACAACAACCACTCTTATAAAGGGTAGACAGAGACTATCCAGGGTCGCATAGACAGTAAGTATCAGCATTAGGATGTGAATGCAGGTGTCCTGACTCCTGAATCTGCACTCAGACTGGCTCTAGAATAGTACAGCTTTATGAAGAAATTAATATATTTTGTCAGTCATGGGAATTTGAAAAATATTATTTCATCATATTGCTTGGCACCAGGTATTTCTCTACTTGCTAATCTACTCTTTTCATTTTCAGTTTTCTTTGGTCTCTGCTTCAGTTTCTCTTGGTAGCCTTTTGTCTCTTGTCTCTCCATCCTTTACTAATCAATATCTATCTTTTTCCTGTTAGCCAATGTAACAGGAAAATATGTCTTATGTGCTTTATATACTTATATATGTTTTACAGCAGAGCAATATATTTTTGTTAACCTGTGTTTTGTTTTAAAACCTTCCTAGCTATTATTAAAAAACAACTCTTCTGTATTTGTGAAATTCTTTTAAACAAAATAACACCCAGTATACTTTTAACTAGCATTTATTTTGTGACTATGTACAGATACTCTTTGAAAAAGTCATGGCAAAAAGACATTGGAATGAGCTGTGGCAAAAATTTAAAATGTGCTGTTTATTAGGTAATAATAAATTAAAGACTGTTACTCAATGTGAGAAAGATATTTTAAACCACATTCGTTGGACAATCATAGATTTAAATGATTGAAGTTTAGTGGAATTCCAGGTTTCTTGCTCATAAAGCTGTGTGTTTATATGTTGAAAGATGGCTGAATGTAAGAATTTGAGAAACTTTGCTTTCATTTCCTGGCTTTAGCACTTGTTGCATGACCTTGCCCTTGGGTAGACAAAAGGAATCAAGACAAATTGAGTGGGAGGCTACATCTAGAAGAAGCTTTTTCAACAGGTACTTCAGGGACTCAATTTTTTTCCTGTGACTTTAGTTCAATACCCTGTTTTTTTTCTGTTTCGTAGTGTCATCTTTGACCTCAGCATTTTTTATCTTGACTTTGAAACCCGTACTTGATTTCACCCTTACTGCCCGCAATTTTACCCTTTGAATTTGACTTCTCTGTTTCTCACTTGGGCTTAGTGGTTTGGTCTTGACTTTCATCAGGCTTTTGGTCATTGTTTTAAACCCTAACTCCATGAACTTGACACTTAAATATAGCTAAACTTCAATTAATCTCCTCACTACAGCTCAGTGGGAAGAACCAGACACTGCCCCTCTTCTTGAGAGTAGGACCCTCAATTGTTATTGGCTACTTCATGAGAATTTATGACATTATTACAATTTATTCTAAATGGGAATTTACATAAGATAGTGTGAGGTCACTTTGAGAAAGGATTTCCTTATGCTACTATTACATTATATATTACTGAAATTTTTACATGAAAACTGAAGTCTAGTCAGTCATCCACATTTATTTGTATATATCTGTGGGATGCCCAAGTTGTCCTCTATGCTGATGTTTCTGAAACTTTAGCATATAGAAAAATCACCTGGAGATCTCGTAATGCAGACTTCTGGGCCAGAGACTCTGATTCAGTATATCTGGGGGATCCGTAAATTTGCGCTTCTGACAAATCCTCTGGTAACGTTAATGGTGTTCTTCTGACACACTTTGGATAGCACTGACAAAGACCAAGATTCCAGGTGATCATTGACCCAAATGACTTGGTAATATGTTAGTAGCAGATAACACACAGGTCAACCTCATTCATTTCCTAAGGAAAAATAAAAATAAAACAAGAATATTGTAGTTCTTTGGTTTCCAAATGCTGTATTAAGCATACATATATGAAAGAGGAGTGGCTAAACTTAGCGGTGGCTCTGATAAAAAGGGTTTTCAAATCTGTAGCCCAGAAACCTTATATTAAGAAAAAAGACGGTTCAGGTTATTTGAAGCAAAGTGCCTTAAAACTTGATCTTTCCCTAAAATATGCAACCCATTATCTTCAACAAATACACATTTTAAAGCCACTTTAAGGATTCCTGATTTGGAAAAAGAACGCTTCTTATGGTTGGATGAAAATATATTTTTTTAACATTTAAGGAAATGTGTTTTTACTATTTGTTGTTACATGTAAAATTTACAATGAAATAAATTTTGTGTTATGGTTATCAATAGAATTTTAAACATCAGAAAATTAAATATGATTATACTATATATAGTTATCGATATTTAGATTATACCTATCTAAAACCATTATGATTTTAAATAATTAAGAATATAAATTATGTTTCTTAAATGACAAAATGAAATAAAGAAATGCAAATACTTGATCTAACATAATGGCTTAATGGCTTTATTTATTTTCTTCAGTCAATAAAATATTTAATGAGCACATACTATTAGCCCAGCAAGCAGGTAGGTAATACATAAAAGACATAGAAAGGTTGATTCTACCTTGAATGTATACTTCTGGTATAGCATATAAAAAGTCCCAAATCTACTCTACAAGGCAATATGATCTAGGCATTTGGGAAAGGATATAAATATGATCAGAAACCAGACTTCAAAGAGGTATAGAATTCATGAGAATGTGTGCGTGTGTCTGTCACAGAGCGTGGGTGGATGTATGTAAAAGTGGGGAAGAATTAGGAGGCTTTTGTAATTCAAGTTATGAGTCATCATCAGACACTTTGAAAATATTAACTTTATTTTAATCTTTTATAACTTATCCATAAAATCATTATTACCCATTAAAATTAAGAGGATATTAAGGTAATGAAAGAAAATATTTATAAGAGAAACAACTTGCTAAGGATAATACATATATGCATGTGTGTGTGTGTGTGTGTGTGTGTGTGTGTGAAATACGTGCCTATGGCATTCATTCATGTCATATTTAAGGGCTTACCCTGTTTTTTTGTGCAGGGTATACATGTGGCAAACATATTAATAACTATAATGTGCACCTCTGCATAAATCAGCCATGAAAGGTGCTGATTGCTTCATGGAAAAAGTGCATGGTGAAGTTCTATAAGTTAGCACTATCATCAACAGCAGGTTTCACATTCCACACTTGATCCTGTTATTAAATTGATGTTTCTCGTCATTATTTAAAACAAAAGGTTGTCTCCGAATGTTTTCTGTAATAGAACATTTTAGATTTACATTCCATGTGTAGTAGTGATGGCAATGGCCTTGCAGACCTCCAACTCCAGGGAGCTGACCTGACTGAGGGCCCAGGCTCAGAGCTCTGACGTCATTTCTGCATTCCTCCTGAGGCCACACCTTTCTGTGCTGCCCCCTGTCGGGCATGTGTGATGTGGCCGGGAGACTTAGGCCTGTTCCTAGGAGACACGGGACTTCCGTGACTACTGACTTTGGCTCCAGGCTGCCCTTACAGTTTTACTGAATCTTCTTTAGACTACACGGCAGACTAGAACCTTTAACCCTCCCTTCCTCTCTCCTGCAGCCTGGGTCACACTTGAAGCAAGGTCTGAAAGCTCTGCCAGCATTTCCTGGCTCCCTCTCAATTTTCTTTCATTGGCACATCATCCCCTAATAACACTCTAGCAAATTAATCATTCCCATCTTGGCATCTGTTTCCTAAGGACTCTTTCTAACACACTGTATAAGGGACTATACAACCATCCTCTGAAGAAACATATATACTTAAGTAAGTTTGAGGCCAGTAATGAGAGCCTGCAATCCTGTTCTCTGATTGCAGAGTCAGTCATGAAATTTGAAAGGTAATTGCTGCTGCTGCTAAAGAGGCCTCCTCTGTGTTGCTTTCTTTCAATTGTTACTCACACAGTGGTGCTCCCTTTTTCTTAGAACTTCTTAGTAAGATTATATACTAGTGTTATGTGCTAGTATGAAAAATACCTTAGCATACACAGTGCTATCCTGATTCCAGGATGCTTCCCTTTAGCCTTTTCATTCATTTATCAAACATTTATTACAAATTGATTTTATGTCAGGCATGATCCTAGACACTGGAGCACATGTGCAATGTGTTGGGCATAAAGATTTATTGGAAGAGTGCCACTGTTTATCTTTCCATGAAAAGCAAAATGATACTGTTTTTAATTGTATTAAGACAGGTTCTTTATTCTGGAGTGGAGAAGTGAATTAAGTGCCATTTAAAAACTAAAGTAAAATATGAGATTGTCACTCTTATATCTTAAACAACAGAAAATTCAGCTATATTTTTTGATATATATATAATTGATTCTTCTCGAAGCAATGGTTCATAAGGTCTTGAATTTCAGATTACTTTTATTATTTTATTTTATAACATGTTTATTGTAAAAAGTAGCAAGTATACGCTCACAGAAACAAAAAAAGTAAATTTTCTATAACTCTGGCATCCAGAAATAGTCACTGTTAACTTTTTATTGTATAGTCTTCCAGTTTTTTTTTTTTTAACCATAAACACACATACACATGCATGCACACACACATACACTCAGATATATTACCACCATTGATTTTCTCATAAATTTATTGAGCATCTTTCCTGTGCCTGGCGTTGTGTGTGAGGACTGTGGAGACAGAGCAAAAGGAAAACATCCTTCCCACTCTCCTGGAACTTGAGAATCAGTACAGTGCAGTATCGAGAGTGTGGACTCTGAATATGGGTTGGCTGTGTCCCCACCCAAATCTCATCTTGAATTATAGTTTCCATAATCCCCATGTGTTGTGGGAGGGACGCAGTGGGAGGTAATCAAATAATGGGAGCGGTTACCCCCATGCTGTTGTTCTTATAGTCGTGAGTGTGTTTTGATGGTTTGATGAGATTTGATGGTTTTCATAAGGGGCTTTTCCCCCTTTGCTTGGCACTTATCCTTCCTGCCACCATGTGAAGAAGGACCTGTTTGCTTTCCCTTCATGCATGGTTTTAAGTTTCCTGAGACCTCCCTGGCCCTGTGGAACTGTGAATCAACTAAACCCCTTTCTTTTATAAATTATCCGGTCTGGAGCAGTTCCTGATAGCAGTGTGAGAACGGACTAATACAACTCTTGAGTGAGGCCATTGGGTGACATCTCTTTCTGTTCTGTACCATCCTCTACATTGGATATACCACATTACACTGCTGGGACTGGTTTCCCACATCTTTAAAATGGAGTAGTAACAACAAATACCACACATGTTTCTTGTGAATATACAAGCTCTTATTCAGCATGGCGTCCAGGCTATAGGAAGTGCCGAGCCATTGTTATCACTACACTACTAGTTGCCTCTTTCTGATATTACTTAGAGATCAGTAACTACCTTGAAATTAATCAGTCTTCAGTGCTATTCATTCTGGATTATGCTGAAAACTGCCCTTGTGACTGCAAACAGGACTTATATTTGCAATCACAGTGTGTTGTTCTGTCCACAGCATGTTACGATGCAGGGAATGTCTACATTGATCAGCAGTCCCAGGGGCCTTTTGTTTACCTGAGTTATAGCATCTCTGCAGCATGACTGGATAAATCTTTTATGTGCCTGCCCTTCACCCCAGTGCCCTTCTCAAATGCATTTTAGTATACTCCACATGGCCTGTATTCTTCTGATCATCTCGAACATATTATCTACATTTCCAGTCAGTAAAAAGTCACCAGAAACTTAATTTATTGCTACTGATTACTATGTTCAAATTTATAAAATACATAGATTTTTAAAAAACATTATTTTGAAATAATTGTAGACTCACAGGAAATGTAGAAAATGGCACATAGAGTCCCGTTATTCCTCCACCCAACTTCCTCCAGTTGGTGACATTTCACACACTGTAGTGCAATACAAAACTGGCACATGGACAAGGAGACATACTCTGAACTGGACTGTAAATCTTATTCAGTATTTAACAATTTTAATATGCACTTGTGTGTATGCATATGCTGTATGTGTGTTATATAAACATACAATTTCATTGTATGTTTCGGTTTGTGTGATCATTACCAGAATCAAGATATAGTACTAATATATTACTAAAAGGGACAGTGTCATCCTACCCTTCATCAATATGCCTATCTCTCACCTGTGTCCCTGTCTCCAACTACCAATCTGTTATTCGTCTTTATAGTTTTGTCATTTCAAGAATGTATACAAATAGAATCTTCTAGTATGTGACTTTATAGTATGTAAAATTGTAGTATGTATTTTTTTCACAAAATATACTCCTTCATTCTGCCTTTATTTTCTCTTTACTGTATACCAAGATCATCTTTCTGTTTAACTTGCTTTCTCATCTGTTTTCAATTGTATTTTTATGTAGAAAAATAAAACAAAATAAAAACAAAACAAGATGAGAAATATTTGAGAGAAAAGTAAAATTTCCTGGAGAATATAAAATATACTTGAAGATACTTGGTTTTCAACCTTTACTTGATTAACATTAATAAAACAATTTTAACCTGTCTCAGTTATCACTGACTACTCCATATTAGACTCCAGCGAAAGCAATTAGAAAAAGAACTGTGAATGTCTGTGAAACAAAAATCTCATAAGGTTTTTTTTTTTTTTTTTTTTTTTTTTTTTTTTTTTTTTTTAAACACGGAAGACTAAAAACCATTTGTTCTCCACTGGGGGAAAAAATCTTTTCTTAATTTTAATGAAATTATAAAATTTCATGATGAAATTGAAAAGAGCTTTCATTTAAGTTGGTGCCTTCTATCCAGCAACTTTAAGCAAGACTTTCTCTTCAAGTCATTATTAATATTGAGTATATTTCTAACATTGCTGAATATTCAGTAAGTCATTGATATAAATTCAAGTAATTCAGATGTCAGGCTGGGTTCTCAGTAGTGATTTACATTTGGCAAGAGTTTTATGAGAGTGCATTATTAGTTTGCTGACTGCCTTAATATATAAAGGTTATAAAAAGAGTTTTATCCAACAGTTATGAATTTCACCATACCACTAGGTAAATGTAAGTACCCCAAAAGTGCCTGTGGCTTTAAAACTTCTGCAGAAATGATCAAAGATCAATTCACTGTCTCAAATTACAGACACCTTTTTTTTTCTCATTAAAGGCACATGAGGTCTACTCACATTCTGAATAAAAACATATCTGATAAGTATTTTGATAGTATTGTCGTTTCGAGATTCACATTGGTTTATTAGTATTTCCCTTTCCCTAGCCTATCTCAGATATTTTTATCAATGGCCCATGTTTAACTCTATGTGCACTTTGGTCATTTTGACTTATGAAAACATTTATGCTGGGCACAGTGGCTCATGACTGCAATCCCAGCATTTTGGAGGGCTGAGGCATGTGGATCACCTGAGGTCGGAAGTTCGAGACCAGCCTGACCAACATGGAGAAACCCCATCTCTACTAAAAATACAAAATTAGCTGGTGTGGTGGCACATGCCCATTATCCCAGCTACTTGGGAGGCTGAGGCAGGAGAATCGCTTGAACTTGGGAGGCGGAGGTTGCGGTGAGCCAAGATCGCGCCATTGCACTCCATCCTGGGCAACAAGAGTAAGACTCCGTCTCAAAAAAAAGATTTATAAAGATAAATGTGCTATATTAAGAAATTCTAAACATGTGTTTTCAAATGGGTCACTCTCCTGGTTACTGGTGACAAATTGTCTTCTCAGGAGACTAAGTCATGGAGAAGAAGGTTGCTTGTTGGACAATGAATTAAAGAGATTTGGATCTTTCTTAAGAAACTGATTAAGGGAACTGAAAAGATACAGGTTCCTTGCTTCTACTCTGGAGTTCTGAGTTAGGAGGTCTGGCCTCTGGAATATATAATAGGTAGATCAAGGCTATTCCTGTGCAATTCAGCAGAGAAACACTGCTTTAAATACAGTCCCCCCTTATCTGTGGGGAATAGGTTCCAAGACTCCTAGTGGATGCCTGAAACCTCTGATAGTCCTGATCTCAATTGCCATCAATCAGAGCATATTTCCATTTATGTCTTCCACCCACAAATCTAATGTCTTTTCCATCTTAAATAAGTATTCACCATGTTCTGTGGCCATACCTTTTGTAAATTGAGGTGGACTAGCAAAACTAGCACATTTTTTTTTCTTATTTACAATTTCATGAATGGAAGATTTATTCTCACTGTAGATCTTAGCAACCTCAGAATATGTTTTTTTTTTCTTATTAAGTGGGAAACTATTACTTTTCAATTAAAGGAAGTACTTTATGGCTTCTCTTGGCATATTTAATTGCCAGCATTACTACTCTTGCACTTTGGAGCTATTATTATGTAAAATCAGGGTGACTTGAACACAACAAACACTGTTGTACCAGAACAGCGGATCTGATTACCCAGAGGACTAAGCAGCTAAAGGGCAGGTAGGATATACAGCACAAAGGGATGATTCATGCCTTGGGAGGGATGGAGTGAGATGGTGCGAGATTTCATCACATTGCTCAGAATGCCAAGCAATTTAAAGCTTATAAATTGTTTATTCTGGAATTTTCCATTTAATTTAGATTCCAGTTGACCATGGTAACTGAAACCACAGAACTTGAAACTGCATTTAAGGAGGACCTACTATAGTTTGGTCAACTTAAAGGGAATTTCTACAGAGTATTGCTCATAGTGATAACCTACAGGTCGTCACAATTGATTATTTAGGAATAAGCAGACTTCCTAATTAATCTACCTTGGGGAGGTCTTGTGACTCGATGGTGGCATTCTGTCTCTGGGTAAAGAATCTTATCTCAAATTCCTCAAATTGTTGAGGTGCTGATCAATGTGTAACCTGCTGACACTCAATAGGACACTGATTTATTTAAGAAGCTGAAGCATGAAATTCTACTGATTGTCTT
Source organism: Macaca mulatta (assembly GCF_049350105.2). NCBI lineage: Eukaryota > Metazoa > Chordata > Mammalia > Primates > Cercopithecidae > Macaca > Macaca mulatta. Next base: position 86,412,691 of record NC_133422.1, read on the forward strand.
GCATGTAGACATTTTTCAGTCTGTCTGATGTCATCTGTAGCTAAGGATCATAGCTTCTGTATTGTATCCTCTAACAAAAAGATGACAACTCCAGTAATGAGGACTGCCCCTTCCAGCTTTCAAACGTTCCTGTAAAAACCTTTCGCCTTGTGACAGACTCCAAAGCACCCCCAACTTTGTTGGTATGTCTTTCCAGATTGATCCTCACATTTGACTTTTAATAAAAACCTTTATAAAATTATTTCTGCCTCCACAGCCTTAATTTCCATCAACAAACAATTGAACTCATGGACATAGAGAGTAGCAGGATGGTTACCAGAGCCTAGGAAGGGTAGTAGGGGTGTAGAGGGGAGATGAGGATGGTTAATGGGTACAAAAAATAGAAAGAATGAATAAGACCTGCTATTAGATAGCACAACAGGGTGCCTATGGTTAATAATAACTTAGTGGTACATTTTAAAATAACTTAGAATTGGATTGTTTGTAACTCAAAGGATAAATGCTTGAGGGAATGGATACCCATTCTCCATGAACAAAACAAAAAACAAAACAAAACAAAACCATAATCAGTCAAAGAATCCTTTTCCAGAACAATGTTGAGAACACTTTTCTTCCCCCAGCTTCCCCCCCTTTCTCCCTTTCTCTTTGTCTAGTAGTTCCATCAGTTTCTAAGTTAAAACATCATAGGCAAGTTATGATTAATTAAATCACATCTTATATTAGACCTAGAATTTTTAACAGCTTTCAGGTGTAATTAACATATGATTAACTGCACATAATTTGAACGTACAATTTGATACATTTGACCTATGTATGAGCAGGTAAAATCATCATCAATACCAAGATAGTGAACATAGACATTCAAAAAAATATCCAAACCGAACAATTTTTTTGTGTCCTTTTGTCATTCTTCTCTCCTACCCATCCTCACATCCCTGCCCCCACATCTTCAGGTAACCATTGCTCTAATTCATATGTTAAATGCATCTCTGATGTGACTTAAGAAGGCCTTACCAGCTACTGAGATTTTAGAGGCACCCATAGGTTTGAGTTGGATATTTACCAGGGTAGTATGACTTCCTAACGTGAATATCGGTGGATTTCTGGTTCCACACAGTGAAAATTATATCAGCTTTCTGTAGGGCAACACATGTTCCATAATGCTTAAAGTTGCATGTAGATCCAGAAATTCTACTTTGAAGAACACAGGCATGTGCTTAAAGATATTTGTATGAAGAAGCTCATTACATTGACCACTGTATAATTTTTTTAAAAATGGGAAATTCACAAGTATGCCTAAATAGTTGATTTGGTAAGTAAATAATTGGATACTTGTATAGTAGAATAATGGTGAAATTATTTTGTGGATTGTTGTTTACTATTGTAGAAAGATATTTATATCACTCATGAAACTCAATCACTGAACACAGTATAAAGGAAGGATATACTTTATACACTGTCTCTGGTTAGTTGAATTGTGAGTATTTTAACATTTGAATTCTTTTTTTGTAGTTTCTAATGTTTCTACAGTAACAATGTTTGGAAACAAAATACTATTGCAAATTATATTTACTGCAGTGCATTTAGCACAATGCCTGGCTCTTCACATTTTCTTTATTGCTTGGGTGTTTTTACCCCAATATTAAGGCTGAAACCCAGGTGGGGCTTGGTCCATTTTTGCCATTGTTTCACCTCATATAAACTCATACAGGGATAATCAACTATTTCCTTTATTATATTATCAAAGCAGTGCTTAATGTTCTATAATTGTATCTGTAACATAGTATTGCAGTAATTTTTTTACGTATTTCTCTCCTACTTTGGGACTGAAATCCAGTTAATGGAATGAATGTCTCTGATTTTTGCTTGCTTCGGAGTATATAATAAACACTTATTGAGAGACTAGTAGATTAAATGAATGGCCTCCATGCATCAGGTACAAACAAGGAAGTGATCAAGTGACAGTTTCTAAACACAGATTTAGATTATTTCAGATGGTGTGTGTTGAAGGTTGTATTCATTCTTTCATTTTAAAAATAAAATTAATGAACTTAAAAATAGTTTGCAGAATTTTGGCAAGGTGGCTTGTAAAGTAACTGTTGTTTGCTAGGACAATTCTTAGGGAAAATTGTGTGTATGTGTGTGTGTGTGTACACATATGTATGTATACTCAAATTTGTGAACAATCTTAATCCTTCAAGATTGGAAAAGTTGGAAAATATATGGAACTAAGTATAAGTCATGATTAGTAAAGTTGTATGTGTAATGTCATTCATATGTGGTTGAAAGGGATTTTAAAATTTAATATATCACTTTTATAATAAAAATGAACTTAAATCAGAATAAAATCTCAAAAGGTATTTAATCGTATATAATTATATATCTCAAAAGGTATTTAAAAATTAATAAAAATCAAACCCAACAAATATTTTATACTAGGTAGACTTTATCATAGGTACTCTACTAAGTAGAGAACAAAATATTTATAAGTTTTGATCTTTATGCTTGGTAGGATACAAAATATTGATAAGAATATTACTAAGGATGAGTTCTAAAACAATAATAAATAAACAGTGCACTATGTTTGACTTTGGGGGAAAAATTCAAAATGCCTGTCAGCTGAAAATAAATTTTTTAAAAATTATGGAGTCAATTGCCTAATGTAGATACCTGCTAGTCTGTCAGGAGAGACTGGTAACCAGCATTTAACCCCCAGGGGAATCCCTCTTATGGGGTGAAAACAACTACAGAGTCTGTTAACTGAACAGCACAGCAGTATATCATTGACTAGAGCCCTGAATAAACAGAAATCACAACAGAGGCGACCTGCGTATACCCAAGGATCCTTTTAGCGATCGTTGTGTCAGTTGAGAAATGCATTCCATAGAGTCAGCCCTCTTCTGTACTTTGTCCCTTCAAAGTTCACCATACCTGCTTACTTCTCACTACTTCTACTAACCAGTTTGAAAGGCAATAAGGCCTTTTGTACTCTTTTTCCAAAAATAACCAAAACAGAGGCAGCATGGAGTAATTAGGACACTTACATTGACAGATGAATTTATTGTCCTATTTTCTACCTAGCTGCATGTGCTTTCTGTAGATGTAAAGTGTAAGTTTTTGGAATAGCTATATTGGCATCATATATGACTGTCACCTAAAGTTGAATGGCAAGCAATCATTTACCAAAAAAAACCCTGCTATTCAAGAATGTATCCATCATGAGAATGGAAACAATGATTGCGTTGGTATAGATCTGGGAGTAAGGATGGATATGTAAAATGGACCATAACCTAATACTTGCCTAATTGTTACACAGTGTACTAGAGTAGGAGAACTATGTGTTGAGTAGGAATCAGATTTTCTTCAAAGACTTTAGCATAAAGTAAGATAAATGTGAGGTGTTACAAATAATATTTTTAAAAACAACAAAAGTATGCGTAGCAGAGAAACTCCATATCATGTAATCACATCAGTTGTTTGTTGAAGACCCAAATAAAAATCTCAAAACTTCTGTTAAGGCATTTCTGACTTTTTCATCCATGACTGATCTGTGACTGGCCTAAAGCAAAGTGAAATGCTCTCTTCGAAGTATTAATTTTTGGATAATTTTAAAAATCACATAGTGTTTGTCCTGCTATACCGATTGTATGTGTCCATGTGTTCAACAAATCACATGGTGTTTGTCCATTTGTTCAACAAATATTTGTTGAGCATCTGTAATATTTTAGAAACAGTGGTTGGTGCTGGTTATAAAAGGCTAAACAATGAGGGCTGGCAATACAGTTTCGCACAAATGAACTTAGGGTTTGTAATGGAAGAGACCTGGGAATAATCCAGGCTGTACTTCTTATTGGCAGTGGGACATGGGAAAGTTACTAAATATATATGAGATACTCTTGTACTCCTCCTGCAGGTGCTGAAAAGGCATGGAATGTTTTAAGCAAGGACAAGATACAACTAGATTTGCATTTGTGAAAGATCACACTGGCAAGAGAAAGAAGATGGATGGAAGAGTGAGACCACAGTAGGGAGACTAGTTAGTTGACTGCTGTAATTCATAAGAGATGATGAAGACTTGTATTAGGAAAGCTGCTGGGGTGAAGGGTCATCTCTTCTAAATGGAGTGATGAGAAGGGTAAAGGAAAGGGAGAAAGACAAGATGGTAGTCAGTATATCTTGGGGAACTGGATGGATGCTGGTGCTATTCACCTAACAGAAAAAGATTAGCTAGTAGATCTCAACTGGGGGCAATTTTGCCTTCCAGGTGACCTTTGGCAATGTCTGAGGATAATTTTAGTCATCACAGCTCAGAGTCGGTTGCGGATTCTATGGATATCTAATGTGTAGAGGCCAGGGGTGCTGTTCAGTATCCTACCATACACACGACAGCCCTCACAACAAAAAATTATCCCACCCAAAAAATGGAGATTGAGAGACCCTAGATTAGGAAAAGAGAAGTAGGGTTTAGGCATTTTGGTAGAGAAGTGAGATGCTAAACTCAAGTTTGGACATTTTCAGTTAGAGGTACTCACTAAACCTGATAAAAATTCCTGCCTAAGTTATATAACTTGTCACAGATCAAGTGGTAGAGGTCTGGCATCAACGTGGAAATATTAGTGACAGCCACACCTCAAAGACCATGGATAGTACATAAACAATGTAGAAAGACTCAGTTATGCATACATGTAGAAAGTATGATTCCTTTTAAAAATTAAATAAATACATTTGTTGGAGTGTTATTTGAATAGTGCTGTTTGTATAAAAAGGAACAGCAACATGAATAATGCCTACTTTGGGTATTTTCAAATGTTATCTTATGAAATTGAGCAATGCATTATGTTTTTATGTTTAGAAAGCAACACAAAATAATTTCATTGTCTTCAAGAATTTCCTCTTTACAAAATACTTTTAACATATAAATGCATATTAAAATGTATACATATTTAAGTTTATGAGAGGCTGGAGTAGGGCAGGCACATTGAAAGAGGGAAAAAGATCAGATCTGAAAACAAAACTTGATTTAGTTCCCACCTATCAAAATTTTATAGCACTCATGCTTTTCGAAAATTCTTCCTAAAAGGTGAACAAGTCTATAATTATGTAATACTGATAAAATTCAATTGAAATGTGATAGTAAATAGAAACATAACATTGGTGTGATGGCCTTAGCCATAGACATTTCTTGTTTTCAAATTGGATTGTTTCATATTTTGGGGAAATTTTTTTGGGGGGATAGATTAAGTTCATATTCATTCTTTTTCAAAGATCTGTTAGTTTCCAAGATTTAATTAATAAGGCCAACTAATTCACATCATTGATTCCAAAGTTAAAATTTTCAATCCAATTATCCACCCAAATTGACCTTTCTTGTTTAATGCTATTTGAATTGCTATACTCAGCTTATGTTTAATTATAGTATCTATGTTTAATTATTGCATCTGAATCATGTTTAATGAGCTCCTGTGTTTAATTACTGTATCTGACTAATATAATTACTCTTAAGTAATCTCTGCCATTATCAGCTAAGCTTCCTAAGCTCTGTGGGATCTGTCTGTCAGCCTGATTCTCTGGGCTCAACTTTCCTCCGCCATCCCTCATATTTACTGTGTGCCAGACCCTGGATTCTCTTAGTGTCATTAATGTGCAAAGCTACTTCCTACCTCGGGGCCTTCACACTTGCTGATCTCTGCCTTCTGCTGTGATCTTTAGATCTCAGCTCATGACACTAGCTGCAGAAACAATATCCTTGGTTTTCTAAAATACTTCACGCCCCACTCAATTTTAATGTTATCAGGTTATTGTGTAATTTTCCTTTATATCATGTACTGCAGTTTTTACTATTTGTAATCTCTGTTTTTTATTTTATGTCTCAAACTCTAGGTAGCAACTCAGCATCATGTATCTGGTAGCATTTGTTGAATAAGTAAATAAATATAAATGAATTAATGATTGAATCAATCTGTCAACCACAAAAATTAAATATATCCTTGTAATTGCCAGTACTTCATATATATGACTTTCTAAAGCCATTACATTCACACAGTGATGAAAAATACAAATGCATAGAAAAACCAGAAGATAACAAAAATGAGTAAAGTGTCGGGTGTAAGTCAACATGGAGCTTGGTGAGGATTTTCAGGGCAGTAGTGAAGTGCCCTTGGCATTTAGATTCAATATTTTAATCCTCTGGGGGCCAGTGCATAACAACATTAAGCTCTTGGGCTCTGTACATTAGTTCTTAGAAGCTGGGAGCAGTGGCAGCCTTGGAATAGTAATGCCAGGCAGATGGTTGGTTGTGGTCACATAGCACAGCTCTGCTTACATGTCCCTAAGCCAAAGACCAAAATGTGCCTATGAATATTCAAGGATATTTATTATGCTCTTTCTAAGATATACTATTCATTTAAATAGTGTTAAGTTACAATATATGTGAAAATAGAACAAGTCTAGGAGTAGTCCCTTTCAAGGAATCTAAGTAGAAGTTTATACTTAAGATCCAAAACAAACTTGGGTCTAGCAGCCTTGAGATGTTTATCAAAGACTTAGGTAGTACTATGTGGTGCCATTTCTAATTACCACCTGTCCCCCACCACCTCCACCATGATCCCCACCTCCTGACACTTACACGTCTGTGTACCACCCTCCGCTTGAGTGTATGCTGGGCTTAATTGACTCAGTTCTGAGAGAAGCTGTCATGTGTTGAGTGTGGAAATAGAGGAAGACTACCTAAATCAGAACAAACAAAGCCTCTTTATTCAGAGCTTGCTACAGCAAGGTAGTCAGTCATCATTGCTTGAGTTTGGCAGAGAATCAAAGGCAGGCAGAGGAATGGAGAAGCATAATAGAGGAAAAAAGGAAAGGCTTCAGGTCGTTAGAGGCTGTTGGCATGGGGAAGCTGTCAAAAGAATTAATAGAAGCAGGGCATCATGTGGTTGGTTAGGGGAAACATGTTTGGGTTTGTCTAGTTGGCTCTACATTGGAAACAACAAACAGAAAACTGGGGGTTATCAGTTATTGATTAAGTTTTGGCCATTTGGGGCTGATTGCTACAGAGGCTGTGGTTTGACTTCCTGGATGCTTTGCTGCAGAGGTTATGGTTTGGCTTTCCAAACTGGTTGTGGCAGCTTGTGGGTCAGAGTTTTATTTTTACATATGGTCTGCCCATTATCTAAATATTGAGTCTCTTATGAGGCACCCTGTGGAGTGGCCCACATAAGTGAGCCTGGAAGCAAATATCTGAGGCCTGCCAATAACCACATGATTGAGCTTGGAAGCAGATCCTCACCCAGTGAAGCTTGGAGATGACTGCATCCCTGGCAGATTCCCCGATCATAACCTTGTAGAAGATCCTCAGCTGAGACTCTTCCTCTAAGTTACTGTCTGATATCTGACCAATAGAATCTATGCAATAATAAATATTTGTTGTCAACCACTAAATTTTGGTATCATCTGTTTGCAGCAATAGTTAGCTAATACAGATGGGAAGGATATGGTCTTTTGTTAATCACATCACCAGGAAATTTAGCTCAAGGATCTCAGGTAGGTTTATCTGGAAGGCATAGAAAATTGCAGTATTTCTCAGAAGGGACCGTTTCTCTCTCAGAAATATAAAATATATGTCAGAAAGAGTTAAGTCACTACTCCTTCTTAAACCTTCTTCTCCTTTTTTACTATTTTATTTAATGAAATCATTTACCTCACCACTGGCTAAAAAAATCTCAAGTCTTCTTTGATTTTTGAAGCAATTATTTATTATCTGCTATGTACTAGGCACTGTTCTGTCACTTAGAATAGAACACAATTACTTGCTCTTGTGTAGCTTACATTCTTTTGAGAAAAAATATAAAAGAAACAATAAACATATTTCTTGTGTGTGGAGTAAGGGCAGATTCTACATTCTTGCAGGGGTAGAATAGGCTTTGTTGGTACACACTGTAAGGCAATGGTCAGTGAGAGAAGTATGGGTCCCCTGATTCTTCCATAGTCTAGCAGGGCCTTCTTCTGGCCATGCAGTGGATCTGGGTTGCAGTGAAGGGACATCACCCTCTGTTGCTTTTCCTTCTTACTGTGGTGGCATGTGAACAACTTTGTGGGCTGTTGGAATGACTATTGAGAAGAATACCTGGACAGTGTTTTAGAATTGTTTATTGAAAAAGCCAGATGTTCGATACCTGGTAACCCTGGGAATTTTCAGGCCTTCATTCCAGGAGAAGAAGCTACTGGGCATGTGGATTTCCATGGGGCCCGAGTTCCGTTGCAGCCCCTCCAGCCAGGATTGGGGGCAGGTTCCTCTGTCCCTCATCAAGAACTCCTAGGTTTACTTTCTGGCAATTCTGCTGATTGCATTGCCATAATAAATAAGTAATTTATGCAATGCATTATGTGATAAGTACTATGGGAAAAAAGTAGAGCCTCCTACATAGGGCTTGAGAATGCAGGATAGAGGATGAGTCATATTAAATAGATCTACAGGAGAAAACCTCATTGAGAAGGTGACATTGGTGCAAAGAGCTAAAAGAGGCCATGAGGACATCTAGGGAAGAATATTCCTGAGAGTTGGGGGAAAGCCTGTAAGTCAAGAATGTCCTGGATGTGTTTTAAGGACTGTAAGGAAGCCAGCATAGCTGGACTGGAATCAGAGAATGTGAGAGAATTAGGAGAGGAAGTGAGAGAAGTAACGAGGGGTCAGATCATTCAGGGCCCTGTGGGACTTCTTAAGAATGCTGTTGTTACTTTAAGTGAAGTGGGGAGCAGTCATAAAGTTGTCAGCAATGAATTGGCATGGTCTTATGTCTTAGAAATTTCATTAAACTGCTGTTTTGAGCACAGTCTAGACATGTCTAGAGTTCAGACAAGAGATCTAGGCTGGAGGTATGCAACTGGGAGTCATTGGCTCACATATAGTATTTAAAGCCATGAGATTGGATGAGATCATCAAAAAGTGAGGGAAAGAGAGGGAAGAAGAGAACTGAGACAGGAGCCCTGGGACCTTCACAATTAGAAGGATGGAGGAAGAGAGGGAAACAGCCAAGGAAGCTGAGGAAAACATGACCAGTAAGGTTGGTAGAAGGAAGACCAAGAAAGTAGAGTGTATTGGAAATCAAGTAAAGAAAATGTATTGAGGAGGGAATGAGAGACTGCCAAATGTTGCTGACATGTCACCTATGATGAGGACTGGAATTCACCAACTGATTTGGCCACCAAATGGAAGTCACTGCTGAAGTTTGCAGGATTAATTTGGTGAAGTAGAGGTGAAATCTTGATAAAAGTCAGTTTTATAGAGAATTGGAAAAGAGAATTGGAGAGAATGATAATGTGTAAATCTTGAGTAATTTTGGTACAAAGAACTGCAGAAAATTGGGGCAGTAAAAGTTTGATAAGATTTTTTTTCCCCTTAGGATCTAAGTAATAAATCTCTCTTAACCGGTGCAAACATTTAGATATCAAATTTTGTTTCCTTGTTCAGTTTTATCTTTTAATATTATTTTCTTCCATCTCCTGTTGTTATTACCCCAGGGATTTTCATTTGGTTCCGTATTGTTTCTTTCCTGGACTATTACCCTAGTATCTTGCTGTGTTCGTTATTACCATATTACCATCTCACTACTTCCATAGTATCTTCCTGCTTCCAAGGAATGCTCCATTACAATCCTGCTGGCACTCCCTCCAAAACATATTACCTGTGATGTCATTACTCTTTCAAGCTTAAGTCATCCAATGACTTTCCAAACACAGCTTGGCTACAGCTGCTGTGCATGCTGGAATTCCAGCAAAACGGAGAGAGGTGGATAAATCAGAGCTGTGCGAGGGAAGTGGAACTAGATTGTGTGTAAGGCTAACCTGCAAGATGGGGAAGGCAGCTATTGTTGCCATATTTACAATGTCTAGGAGGTTGTGGAGAGGAGAGATCCTAATCAAGATCTTCTAGTAGTGGAAGGCTTGATTTTCTAGGTAAGAATACAAACGTTCTTGACTTATTCTCCCCAGTACGTAGTTCAGTATGGTTATAATCAATATTGGATTTATGGCAACAGACAATTGTAAAGATGCATATTTGGGGGAACATAAGATTCCTAATATTTTGCCAGGTTTAGTTCTCATTATTTCAGTTTTTAGTTACGTATGGAAGGTTTTTAGGTCAAGCATTACACGACATTTATTTCCTCACTCCATGTACATACCAATATATGCTTGTCCATGTTATGAGTATGCCTACATTTTGCTGTACGAATATATGTGTTTGTTATTCTTACATTTTAGCCTCCATTTCCCCCCCTGAATTTGAAACTGATTTTGTTTCTTTGCTTTTCTTTTTAGAGACAGGGTCTCACTCTCTCATTCAGGCTGGAGTGCAGTGGCATGTTCAAAGCTCACTGTAACCTCAAACTCCAAGGCTCAAGTGATCCCCCTGCCTCAGTCTCTTGAGTAGCTATGACTACGGGTGTGTGCCACCACACCTGGCTAATTAAAAGCATTTTTTTTTTTTTTTTTTTTGTAAAGACTGGGTCTCACTATGTTGTCAAGGATGGTCTCTAACTCCTGGCCTCAAGCGATCTTCCCACCTCAGCCTCCTGAGTTGTTGGGATTATAGGCATTAGTCATTGCTTCCAGCCCTATTTTGTTTCAAATAATGAAAAATCATTACATTTGCTGATGCCAAGTTATAGCTGCTTCAATTAAATTATTTTTTAATTTTAAAATAAATTTTAAGAGATGGGTTCTTACAATGTTTCCCAGGCTGGCCTTGCACTCCGGGGCTCAAAAGATCCTCTTGCCTCAGCCTCCTGAGTATCCGGGTCCACAGGTGCATGCCACCATGTGTAGCTCTACAGTAACATCTTTGACCATTACTGATTCCAGATATACTTTTGTGCACTTACTCTGAACCAGGTCCTGATTATACAATCACTAAATATGATGCAAGATACTTTACTTTTTAAGGAATTGGATGTCTTGATATCAGAGATGACTTGCGGCAATAATGTCACATTTTGAAAATCAGTGTTGCACAATACAGTATATAACTCTATAACTTTTTATAACATGGTGACATTTGCAAAGATTGTAGCACACTTCAGGCAGGTTAATGATGCTAGGAGGGATCAGATGTTCCTGATTACATGCTGATTGCTCAGCTCCTGTTCCAGCCAGAGGGAAAGAGCTCAGAAGTTTCCTGCGTATTCATGTGACTCACCTCTGTGAGGAGTCCCTGCTTGCATGATCATTCTCTCTAAAGTATTTATCCCTTAGCGGATTTGTTCCTTGTGTTTTGTGCTCCACACGTCACCTTCATGACCGTCTATTTGAGAAGTGTTTAATTTTTCTGTTTTGAGTTGTATTTTGGTTTACTTATTACTCTTAGAGGCAAATTACTATCTGATTTTACTTTTTCAAATTCTAAATGATGGTGTTTTTCTGAATTTATACTCTCTGTAAACAGATCCATTCATTCTATATACACATGGCCTGCATCACTAAACATTTTGTATACATTTTTTTTTTTTTTTTTGAAAACCAGGACCTAATATTCCATGCTCTGCATTGAGATTAAGGTCTGCATGTTGCTTACGGTTTATAATACCTGAGACATCCACTATTTAGTACTTTGCATTTTTTCACTGTTCAAACTTTACGTTAGCTCACTATCCAAAGATGATACTAAACTGGGACATTAACCACAAGCTTTGCTTATAATCCTTTACCTGTGGATCTTCTAAGATGCAAACCACATGCTTGCTATGATGGATGGGCATTTTCTGAAACTGAGCTGGAAGGTTTCAACTTCATTCTCATATTATGCATGTAGTTAATTGGTATTTTGATTGAACCAGCAGAAGAATAAAAATGCCTATGAATCAAAGGAAATTATTCTCATTAGATATGAAACAAAGAAAGCAGTGGTCTCAAGAACAAATATTATTCAAAAATATTCTCATTAAAAGAAATTGCTCTCTTTGGTATAATAAAAATCTTCTAAAGAGAAGCATCTGGCAGAATCATATAACTTACTGTAGCATAACATTTGGGATGAATTAAGTCGCTTCATGCTACAAAATGCTTTCAAGGCTTCTCAGTATTTTTTCTTCATTTTAGCTTATCTATGGCTCACAGTTCTCCAATTAGGTCATTTTATACTTAGTATTTCTTTATGTGTATCAGATTATGAACATCATATAGATGTTACAGTCCCTTGAAGGCTAGAAATATTGCTAAATGGAATGAGTTGAAGCCCATGTGTGGAATATGAAAGTTTTTCTGTGCTGGATTCCCTGTGTGATATTCCATAGTGATAGGTAGGTAGGTTGAACTACAAGTGCTAAGACAGATAAGCTGTGGATGTGGGCATTCAGGAAAAGACAGTAATTTTTTTAAAAAAAATTTTTAATTAATTAATTAATTTATTTATTTTCTGAGACAGAGTCTCGCTCTGTCACCCAGGCTGGAGTGCAGTGGCGCGATCTCGGCTCAGTGCAAGCTCTGCCTCCCGGGTTCATACCATTCTCCTGCCTCAGCCTCCCGAGTAGCTGGGACTACAGGCGCCCGCCACTGCACCTGGCTAATTTTTTGTATTTTTTTTTTTTTAGCAGAGATGGGGTTTCACCGTGTTAGCCAGGATGGTCTCGATCTCCTGACCTCGTGATCCACCCGCCTTGGCCTTCCAAAGTGCTGGGATTACAGGAGTGAGCCACTGCCCCTGGCCAAAGACAGTCATTTGAGTTCACATGTTAGATGCCCACCCTTGAGCAGACTTATGATCATCCAATATTTGAGCACAGTCGAGTGGATGTATGTCATTGAACAAGTACTAACATTAAATTTGTCAATGGATCTTAGAGTTGGAAGGAATCTTCGGTGCCATCTCATTCTCTATTCTCTTTACCATCTCAGATCTGTTATGTAAGTGACTTCTTTAACACAATGCTCACTACTTTTTCAAAGAAGCCCATTCTATTTTCAGATATGCCCTCTTATTGTTTTCATATTTGGTTCTGTATCTAGAAAACTCTGAATGCATCTTCTATATAAGGGCCTTTAAACTTCTGAAGACCACTTCCACATATGCCTTGGGACGTGCATAACACTAGTGGGGACTGTAAGAGGAATTAGAGCATGACACCATGATCGCTCAGGAGAATGAGTTGGAATAATGTACAAATGTATGTGTACAATAAACAAATAAAACAGTATGAGTTTTAGATCAAACAAACTAAGGCTAGAACTCCAACTTCAATACATATAAGCTGTGAAACACTATTTTAAAAACATCTTTAAATGTGGATAATATTTCAAATAATTTAATTATTTTCCTTAGATTTTTTGATCTAGTCTTATGCTAATACCCTGTAGCTTGTGTTTCATATAGTAATTTGGTATCTAGGAAGGTTAACCCCTTCTAGCATTTGTCTTTTGAGGGAATAGTCTTAAATATTTGGTTACAATAAAACAATTGTAACTGAAACTGCATTTAATTTACATATTAGTTTTAGGAGTCTTGACATTTTTATGGTATTAAATATTTCAATCCAATATGATATGTCTTTCATTTTATTCAGATCCTGCTTTATATCACTTAATAATTATAGTTTTTAAAAGTAAATTCTATATTTCTTACTTATTCTAAGCATTGTAGCATTTTATATCTATTATGCATAAAGTATATTTTTGTTTTTCTACTTTAGATGGCTAATGCTACTTTAGATAAATGCTAGTTTATTTTAACTTACCTCTTTATCGTATTTCTACTACATTTCCAACATATCTTAGTTTTTATTCCACAGCCTCTTGGAATTTTTTAGGTATAAAATCACATAATATTTTATTATTTCTTTTTTTAATTCACTTGACTAGACTAGTCAAAACAATTTTGAATGTAAATAGTGATAATATACACTATTTTTTTTTCTGATTTGCAAGAAATGGCTGTAGCATTTCACCATAGAGAATTATGTTTGCTGCTTGTTTTTGAGAACTGGTCTGTCATATTAAAGTTCTTCTATTGCTGACTTACTTAAAGCTTTGATAACTTACAGAGGTGGAATTTTACCAACTGTCTTTTTGCATTTATTATGTGATTATGTTGATTGTGGTATTAAATTTCTTTGTATTTAACCATCCTTACTCCTTGGAATAAATATTTGCTCCTAATGTATTATTTACTTTGTATAATGCTGGATCTAGTCACCATTTAACTATATTAACTGACAGTGGCTGGATACAAACACGTGTGTGTGTGTGTGTGTGTGTGTGTGTGTGTGTGTGTGTGTGTGTAATGCACATTTATATATGCCTTCTCTTTTATTTAATTGCATATTACCCCCTTCATATGATTCCTTTAAAGCTAACAGTAGAGTAGTTTTGTAAAAGGAGGAAGAATGGATGATACAGATGAGTGAAGTCAGCTTGGCCTCAACCAAATTCCCAGAGTTACTGGTGAGTTTGAGCTGCAGCTGTCAGACTGCTAGATGCAACTTGAAACTCTAGAGGGGTGGAAAGCATGGCATGATTCTGTGATGCACGGGAGATCGATAGTGAGTCTCCCCCTGATATCTCCCTAACATCAAACCAACATTGCCATTGTTGAGGGTGCATGTATGACCAAGGCACACAGCATTCCTGATTCCTTCTCAGTCAGGTCCTCCAGCTTTAGGTGCAGGTCTGGGTAGGAGAGCATGTCTGGAACCTGCAGATAATAGGGCAGATGCCCAGTGATTCATGTGGAGTGGAGTTGGTCCTGGTGTGGTCTAAATCTGTCCCACAGAAGAATTCACTGCCATGATGCCTAGAGAACTAGGCAATCCCATCTCCTCTGGTGAGGCTCTGGACCCTGCAGCAGTGATGTGTTCTGCAGCAAAGACGGTGGAACTGAGTACTAGGAATGTATTTTCTTCTTTGTTCTATTTTCTCTTTTATAACATTGCTTTAGTCAGTTTTTGTTATTAATATTTCATGTCTTTATTAAATGAGCTATAATGGCTGCCACATATTTCTGTTGTCAAGAATAGAAATATCTGATATTTCAATATTAGATAAGAATGAATGTGTATGAGGTCTCCTGGTTGGATCCTGTCTTCCTTTTCCTTTTCTGCATGAACCTATGTCTGAATCCAGATTCTACCACTTTTGAACTCATGTCACTATGTACAGTGGTGCTGTTTGAGCACTGCACAAAGTAGGGAATGGGAGCTCCATCCAGCTGGGGCTTCGCTCTTCAAATCCTTGCCTCTGGAACAGATGTGCACATACGTGTTTCTGTTTCACACAAAAGCTCTAGTATCAGCCAGCAGCATGTAGCATTGAAATGTAGTGAAAGTATGCAAGCCCTTTTATCTCTTTTATCTGTCTTGACCTGTTTCCTCACCTGCTAAATGAATTTTTGGTATTGCAAATTCTTAACCCAAATTCTCAAATACGTGTATTACAGTTGCTGGAATATTTGACATTATGTTATTGTATTTGTCATTTAGTGATGATATTTTTGTTATTATTTACACTTTAAAAGAATCTTGTATCCTATTGATTCCTATGTTATTTCTACCTCTTTTGATGTATAGTCTCTAAAAACTTATTTTTTAATCTCCAAAAAAAAAAAGGAAAGATACTAGAATGTCAGGAGAACAAATTTCTCTTGTCAAATATAAAAATAATTCCAGACTATCACAACAATGTAAAAGTCCAGTTGGTTCTTATTAATCATTAATTTATTGTTTGTGCAAAAACGTGTAGCACCCTGGCAATCCTAATATAAGCAATAAAATAGGAAATATTTAATAAATATAACTTAATCATTGTTCTATATCTTCGTAAATGAATTCAGTAATTGCAGTGGCATTTTCTAACAAGGAGAATTCAACCAATCCATTTTTATAAAGTGAAAGTAGGCATCAGGGTAAAATAGCACACGTTGATTAACTACTTAATACACCATTGGCTTTACAAGGCCTAACAGAGGAGTACTTTCAAATGACAGTGCTTAAATAAAAAAAAATATTATGCAATCCTGCATAGTAATTACAAATGCATTAGGAAACTCGACAGCTGTGCTTGGAATGCAGACCAGAAAAGATCATGAAATATGGTTCTAATATAATCATTAGAATGTGGTTGCATTGTATGAAGGGTTGAGTTGTATTACTATGCCCCCTGACATTCACTGATAGTCATATGTGGATGGTATAGAAAATATGCATTACAAGCACACTGCAAACAAGAATGAGACAAAACATGGTTGTTTCAGAGGACAATGGTATAATTCTGAATGAATTAACAGTGATTGCAGGGAACAATGTGAAGTGAGTTAGAATATGATCTCAGTTCCTAGACAAATCAGAGAAAGCACTCCACAGTAGAATAGTCCATTGCTAAGGGTTGATCGGGGATGGTTAACAGACACTAATTTAAAGTGGGAACTTTGGCCAGAATCAATATTTCAACAGCTCTGCTTGTTAATTAACATATCCTCCAATGACCTTCTAAGAGAAATCTCATTATATTAACTACAGGAAGAGCTAGGGAAATAGTAGCACTTTACTGAGACGTTAACAGCTGAAATGGCAGAATAGAAGTAGGAGAGAGGTATATAAAAACTGAAAGAAAGGTGATTTTTCATAAGGGGCAAGTTAGGTCAAAGAAGGGGGTTATTCACTATGTCTAGATTCTGTGTTAATTGTCCGTAGAAGTAAAGTTTCCATCAAAATCACAACTAAAGTTTCCCTTGAAGACCAGCCATTCTCACTGAGGACTCAAAATTCTATAGTTACCCTAAGCCCATTTGGTTGTAAGAGATGTATTTGCTTGTGTATGTGTTTGAAGGTGAAAGTCTCACATGGACTTTTGCTATTAGTACATTGCTTGAAAATCTAAATTATGATTTTTGTCACTAATTCATCCTAAACCTGACTTGCTAAGATCTCAAAACATTGCACATGTCAACTGTATTATTGGACACTGAGTGAACCCAAAGGAAAGGTAGAACTAGAATAATCTAGATTAGAATGGTCTTCATGGAGAACGGGGATATGAGCTAGTAGTTTTGTAGAGACTATGAGGAGAGATTGATCTGATGGAAGTAGAAGCATATGTTGCCCATTGCTGAGTGATACAAGGGGACCCTAGATACAGAGCTTTAAATGCCAGGATATCATTTTGCTTTGCTCTCTGAAAATTGAGAAGCATTGTATATTTTGAGAAGTGAAGGTACATAGCAGTGTTTAGCAACTGTTAATCTATTGATGTTCTATTTGGATTAGAACTAGGAGAGAAATCAGTGTTGAGTCTACTGCAGTAAACAAGGACATGAATGTAGAGACCAGGGTAGTGGCTATAATATAAAAGATCATAAATCTGACAGAATGGTCTGAACCAGGAGAAAAACTAAAAGACATTCTTAATGTTAGTGTGGGATTAGGCAGGTCTGGGAGATAAAAATCAGAAATGGAGTTCATTTTGGAAGATGAAAGCAAAACAAAATCTTACCACAGAAAGAAAATAATATATTCTATCTAATAAAGAAAATTCATGATTTTTCAACTGGAAACACGAGTGGCTGCAACACCTCCAGCTGTCTACCACCAATCATTGTATTTCCTCCTCTGATCTGCTTCAGTCTATAATTTGGAACACTCAGGAGCTCATGTTTCGTCAGTTACTGAGGGCAGGGCATAAACTGTACAGTTTAACGGAGGAATGTGAAATAATTTCTGGGGCTGTTCCTTAGTCTGTGAGAGTAGCTTCAGCATGACTGTCTCTCTTAGGCTTTAGACAGTTCTGAAAACTGAACTAGCTTGACAGGAAATTGCCAAAATGTTGCCTTCTGTAATGAAACTGATAGAATTAAAAATAAAAACTAAACACTTCCTTTATTCTCCTATAGCAAAAGGATGCAGAAAGGCAACTTGTATGACAGTTAGTGTTCCTATCATTGGTTTTACACTTCATGTTTGACATGGGTAAACAATAGAATTTCAAGAAGTGATCACAAAGGATAGATTTAAAATTTAGGCATCTCAATGAACTTTGCCTTTGATATGTAGGCATAATTAGTGTATTGGGCCCAAGTTAGCCTTAATTAAATTGAATAACTTAACATTTGCTTTGGTTGATATAATGAACATAAGCCTAAGGATTTTTTTTCATTTAGCTTATTTTTCATGCCTACTAGTTTCATGTTTAAAAGTTCACAGTAAAGTTTAGTGAAATGTTTCAGAGTTATGCAAAGTAGTGGGAATAGTCTTGATACTTAGAAATCCTACGTTTAGAGCTGCAACATATTGAATCAAAAAAGAATCTGTGAATGGGAGTTCATTAATGACTTGACTCTCTGCTTACCTATTGTTGGTTTAAAGGAATGCTTGTGATTTTTGCACATTGATTTTGTATCCTGAGACTTTGCTGAAATTCCTTATCAGTTCAAGAATTTTTGGGGCTGAGATTAACGGGTTTTCTAAATATCTAGGAATATAGCTAACAAGGGATGTGAAGGACCTCTTCAAGGAGAACTACAAATCACTGCTCAAGGTAATAAGAGGACATAAACAAATGGAAAAACATTCCATGCTAATGGATAGGAAGAATCAATATTGTGAAAATGACAATACTGCCCAAAGTAATTTATAGATTCAATGGTATTCCCATCAAACTACCATTAACATTCTTCACAGAATTAGAAAAAAATATTTTAAATTTTATATGAAATCAAAGAAGACCCTGTATAACCAAGAAAATCCTAAGCAAAAAGAACAAAGCTGGAGGCATTATGCTACCAGGCTTCAAACTATAGTACAAGGTTATAGTAACCAAAACAACATAGTACTGGTATCAAAACAGATATATAGAACAATGGAACAGAACAGAGACCTCAGAGATAACGCAACACATCTACAACCATCTGATCTTTGACAAACCTGACAAAAACATGCAATGGGGGAAAGATCTCCTATTCAGTAAATGGTGCTGGGAAAACTGGCTAGCCAAATGCAGAAAACTGAAACTGGACCACTTCCTTACACCTTATACAAAAATTAACTCAAGATGCATTAAAGACTTAAATGTAAAACCCAAAGCCATAAAAACTCTAGAAGAAAACCTAGGTAATACCATTCAATACATAGGTGTGGGCAACGAATTCATGACCAAAATGCCAAAAGCAATTGCAACAAAAGCCAAAATTGACAAATGGGATCTAATTAAAGAGCTTCTGCACAGCAAAAGAAACTATCATCAGAGTGAACAGGCAACCTACAGAATGGGAGAAAATTTTTGCAGTCTACCCGTCTGACAGAGGTCTAATATCCAGAATTTACAAGGAACTTAAACAATGTTACAAGAAAAAAACAACCCCATCAAAAAGTGGGCAAAGGACATGAACAGACACTTCTCAAAAGAAAGCATTTACACGGTCAACAAACATATGAAGAAAAGCTCAACATCACTGATAATCAGAGAAATGCAAATCAAAACCACAATGACATACTACCATCTCATACCAGTCAGAATGGCGATTATTAAAGTGAGGACACAATAGATGCTGGTGAGGCTAAGGAGAAGTAGGAACGCTTTTACACTGTTGATGGAAATGTAAATTAGT
Organism: Macaca mulatta; assembly: GCF_049350105.2. Taxonomy (NCBI): domain Eukaryota; kingdom Metazoa; phylum Chordata; class Mammalia; order Primates; family Cercopithecidae; genus Macaca; species Macaca mulatta. The sequence goes on from NC_133422.1 coordinate 86,432,273, forward strand.
TCAACCATGTGGAAGACAGTGTGGCGATTTCTCAAGGATCTAAAACCAGAAATACCTTTTGATCCAGCAATCCCATTACTGGGTATATACCCAAAAGAATATAAATCATTCTACTATAAAGACACATGCATACATATGTTTATTGCAGCGCTATTTACAATAACAAAGACATGGAACCAACCCAAATGCCCATCAGTGAGAGCATGGATAAGGCAAATGTGGTACAAATATACCATGGAATACTATACAGCCATAAAAAGGAATCAGCTCATGTCAGTTGCAGGGACATGGATGAAGCTGGAAGCCATCATCCTCAGCAAACTGACACAGGAACAGAAAACCAAACAGTGCATGTTCTCATTCGTAAGTGGGAGTTGAACAATGAGAACACGTGGATACAGGGATGGGAACAACACACACCAGGGCCTGTTGGGGGTTAGGGGGTGAGGGGAGGGAGCTTAGAGGATGGGACAATATGTACAGCAAACCACCATGGCACACACATACCTGTGTAACAAACCTGCAGATTCTGTACATGTATCCTGTTGTTCTATTTTTTTTAGAAGAAATAAAGGAAACAACAACAACAACAACGACAAAACCATCACACTAAGCAAAAAGAGACTGACACGAAAGAAAAAATAAGAATCTGTATCCTGTCCCTTCCCTGCCTAAAGGAATTATATGTAACATTTAAAAATTTTAGTTATTCTAGTAACTAAACATTATTTTGTGACTGATTATCTTTTCTGAACATCTATACTAACCATTGATGACATAACAACTGGTTGTTCACTTTGTGCTTCATAGCTTGTGCTATGGCCCCTATTAGAAGAATATATTAAAAACAGCTCAGAGGAAACAAGAGCTCACCCATCCTTATTCACAGAGAGAGAACTTAGCTGCCTTTAGATGTAAGTTTCTTTAGCGTGATGGTGCGCAGGAACCTTACTGTTAAACCAGTGTAGGAAATACCACTACAGAGAAGCATGCCTGTTACTCCTTGTCAGTGCTTTCAAATTAATTTATTTTTATTTTTATTTCTGCCCATGAGACTTTTTGATCTAAGAGGATTTAGCACTTGCCCATAGCAGGCATCCAGTGAACACCAGAAAATAATAGAAAATTATAGAAACATAATTTAATATCCATCAAAAACTGAAGGTCTATATATTTTCCTTCCCCCTTTCCTCCTTATTTCTTTCCCCTTCTTTTACTCTCATGATGAGGCCCTAGCATTATCATTGTAAAAGCATTCGTTTGCATTGTAGTCTTTTCCATTATTGCACTGACTTAGAAACAACAAAATAAAATCCATTATCTACTAACAGATGTCTCAGACTAATATTTCTTTGCTTATAGCACAAGCCAGAGAACAACACTTGAAATTAACTTTTTAGAGGTTGCACTTTCATCTTTGTAACAGACACCAGTGAACTTTAGCTGTGTGAAAAGCAGAACTCAAGTTTCATGCATCAAGTATTTGATGCTATATGGACATGATAACAAATTTTATGTCAAGTTGGCTGGGCCATGGGGTGTCCAGCTGTTTGGATAAGATTATTTTTGGGTGTATCTTTGAAGGCGTTTCTAAATGAGATTAGCATTTGAATCAGTAGACTATTGTAGATTGCCTTTCTCAGTGTGGATGGACCTCATCCAATCCATTGAAGGCCCGAATCAAATAAAGAACTGAGTAAGGAAGAATTTTTTCTCTCTGCCTGATTCTCTTTGACTTTGACTTGGACTGGAGCTTAAACCATCAGCTCTCCTGATATTTTTCTTCCTTTGACCTCTGTGTATTTTGGTGTTTGTGTTAGTCCATTCTCGGATTGCTATAAAGAACTACCTGAGACTGTGTAATTTATAAAGAAAAGAGGTTTAATTGGCTCACAGTTCTGCAGGCTGTACAGGAAGCATGACTGGGAGGTCTCAGGAAACTTACAATCACAGCAAAAGGTAAAGTGGAAGGAGGCATGTCTTACATGGCTGGAGCAGGAAGAAAAGAGTGAAGGAGGAGGTGCTACACACTTTAAAACAACCAGTTCTCATGAGAACCCACTCACTATCACGAGAACAGCAAGGGGGAATTCTGCCCTCATGATCCAGTCACCTCCCACCAGGTCCCTCCTCCAACACTGGGGATTACAATTCAACTTGAGATTTGGGTGGGGACACAAATCCAAACCAAATCAGTATTGTCAATTTTAAACTGGTCACTATATGAGCTGAAATTTTTGGACATTAGATTGAAACAAAGAAATAAATTAGTCAAGTGAATTGCAGAAGTTTTTGAATACTTATGCTTGGTTTATATTTTGATGGCAATTTAAATTTTGTGTTCACATACAAATTAATCACCTAAATTTTAAAATTATTGAAAATTATAGAAACATAATTTAATATCCATCAAAAAACTGGAAATTTCTATTTTTTTACTCTCCTCCCTCCTTCTTTCCTTCACTTTCTTTTACTATTGTCTTTTACTCATTCTTTCCTTTCTGTCTTTCTTCTTTCTGTAACTCCATGTAACTTGTAATATGATAGGTATCAGTAGAACATGATCTTGTAGGATGTAAGCATCAGTAATACTCAGTGTGATTAACTTTTGTCTTATAAAAAATTACCAAAATAATATAGAGGAATGATTAAGGAATACAGTAAATCAGCTTCTTGAAAAAACTGTCTAGGATAGATACTGAAATAAGTGAATGTGTTTTCCACAAAGAAGTAAAAAAAAAGTCTTCATCTGGCTTAAATCATTAATTCAGCAAATCTTTTTTCCTGAATGTATTCTTTGTGTCATACACCCTAAGAGATACTGGATGTTTTGGATAACTAAAATCCAGAACCTGATTTCTAAGTTTTCATGGTTTAGTGGGAGAGAGGGGGATAGGGAGGGAGAGAAACTGATGAATAAAATGAGAAATGCTAAAATCAGGTGTTAGGAGAATGTCAAGATGTACAGAGACGAGGTATTAACTTATCTGGGGGAGGGGTTTTAGTAGAGATAACACTTGAGAGGATTTAGGAGAGAGCTCTGTGAAAGGAAGGGACAAGGGTGTGCCAAAAAGAAAGAAGATATAAACAAAGTTGTGTTTGTCTGCTAGAGAGAGAGGCAGGGGATCAAGAAGGATTTGACTTTCAGACATTCTAAGCAAAGAAAAGATTACGGTTGTCTCCCATAGGCCATTAAATAGTAATACCATACTAAACTGAAACATATGGAAAGAGGTCAGATAATTTCTAAATTTTATTTCCTTTGTCATTTTGATAATCTTTTTTGGGAAGAGAAAATAAAATATCAAAAGCTTTCCAAATTAGCTCCCCCTCCCCAGTTGCTCTGCTTTGTGGCATACACTAAATCTATGCTTTGACTTCCCAAGGGATAGCTCAGCACCAGTAGTGACAGGAAAGGAGATCCCAGGACAGAGCAGATCAGCCAAACACACACGTGTGAAGCATCTGCTACGGGACCACATTGCAGTAGGTTCTAGGGATACCATTATTCCTGCTCCCAAGAAACTCACAGCTGAGTGGCAAAAACCAAGACATGAAAGGATAATGATGCAGTTTAAAAAGTGTTCCCTCAGAGGTACTGCTTCATGCAGGGGCAGCTTCAAATGGGGAAGGGTTTCTGTTGTAAGTGACAAGTCCATCTTTCTGCATCTTTCCTGGTGGACACAAAGGAACAAATTTTTTTTTTCTGTATCAGAGTTTGTAATCTGATTTTTTACATTAGTCTCTCATCCAACTATGAGACAGAATATTAGGACTACTTTATGAAGAAATAAAAGCATTTGACATTAAGTGATACAATCATAACATTTTATTCCACAAATTTTATGTAAATCTCTAAAGAATAACTTCATCATCTTTGTGATCATAGTATTATACAAGTGACTTATGTACATGATACAGGTAAGAAAAATCTAGCAGATGAGAGTTTCATTGATGACTGTTATGTTCTTTTATTAAGAAAAACCAGTATACTGTTTTATAGGTATTATTCCAGGTCCTTTAAAAAGATGAACTGAGTTAATCCTATATTGATTATATAAAATAAACATTATTACTATTGCTATTTTATAAAAAGGGAAACAGGATCACAGAAAAGTTAAATAACTTGCCCAAGGCCCAGGTGGTAGGTGACAAAGCCCCAATTGAAAATAAGGCAATGGTCCTGGAGTGTACAATGTGGGTTCAACATCACTACGCCAACAGGAAAGTTTAATATTATGAGTGCTTTTAGTCTTCTGGGATTATACTTTCCGTTAATATCCATATAAAGTGTATCAAATCCTTATGCAATTCACTATAATAAACTCCATACCCAAACCCTTATTTTTAAGTAGTCCAGAAAATTTATGTTCATATGACCACTTCTGGCTCTAGACTCAAGCTCTGCCAGCATTTTGAGACAGGATCTGGCTGTGTTGCCCAGGCTGGAGTACACTGGCACAATCACGGCTTACTGCACCCTCGACCTCCGGGGCTCAAGTGATCCTTAGAGTCCTGAGTATCTGGGATCACAGATGTATGCCAACATGCCCAGATTATTTATTTATTTATTTATTTTTGTGGAAATGGGATCTCCCTTTGTTGCCTAGGCTGGCCTCCAACTCCTGGGCTCAAGCAATCCTCCCACCTTGGCCCTCTAAAGTGCTGGGATTATAGGCATGAGCCACCATGCCTGCCCTTCCTCTGACATCTTGATGCTCACTCACTGTCTCCCGGAGGAGGATGCTGACCTTTCTTCACCCTCATGTTGCCAGATCTGGAAGTCAATACTTTCTCCTTCAAATATCCTGGTTTAGCACTAACTCATTATATATATGTTTGTGTGTGTGTGTGTGTGTGTGTGTGTATGTGTGTTCAGAGCTTTACTGAACATTTGGAGGTAGTTGAGTTAGTAGTGACAGAAGCATCTATTTTTAGACATTAAAACAACATTCCTGTCAGTGGAGTACAAAGTCCTTTCATGAAACTCTTCAACTTCCTGCCGTATTGTCAGAGTCATTTTCTGTCTACTGATAGTGTTTTCAAAATCCAACAGGTAGAGGCCACCCAAAATTCCTATTACTTCTTAATGCAGAAAAATTTCTAACCCTTATTTACCTTTGTTTATCATCTAGACTAGTCCAGGAGACCTTGCCCCTTGCAATCAGAGATCATAAACTTGTTTTTCCTACACGTATTTTTCAGATGTTTCTTAAACATCTGAATGGTGAATAATGCGATAGTTTACTATCATCCTTTCTCCCTTTCCCCAGGGCACTATTTTGGTTATATTTTAATAAAAACAAAAAACAAAAACAAAACAAAACAAAAACAGGTAGGGAAAACAAAAAAACTATTGGGTATATGGGAGATGAAAATGGTAGAAAAGATAAAGCATCTATTTACATAAGTTAAACATAATTAAATTTACAATAAGTATAAGGACTTAGTAGAGAAACACTAATATATATCTTTGACAAATTGATTTCACAATTCTCCACGATTCCGACTTAAGATATATGGCATTAAATATGTACTGATATGTACTAGGAATTTAGAGTAGTTGGATTTGCTTGAAAAAGAATTTCCATACTAACATTCAATTTTTGGCTCAGAAACCAATTATTACAAACCTCTTGTATTGCATGCCTGGTGCTTAGAAGTACAAGATGAATAAAGTATGATCTTTGACCTCACAGACTATAGGTATAGTGGGACATGTAGGGACGTTAGCAACTAATTATAAAGTACTGCAATATGTGTATTACCTACAAAGCGATATTCACACAGTGGTGTGACATAGTAGAATATACAACTAATAGCCTAATTGGATTGAGGAGACTTCCTGTGTAGCGTGGGGTTTGCTCTTAATGATGAGTATGTGTTCCAGGTAGAAAAAGATAGAAAAACTGAACTGTGTGAAGGGTTCAGAGGGTGCAACAGTATCGTGTTTCTGTGTTTGGAGCATCAGCTCTACGTGTGGTGGAAGCAGAGGGCAGGGGGGCAAGGAGGGGAGAGATGAAAGAGTGGAGGAGATAAGAGTGGAAAACAGGTCAGGCTTCACCCAAGAAAGAACACCGTATATCTCACTCCAGGGTGGCTCGACTTTTAGAAATGTCAGAGTCGGTTTTCTAATACGTACTAAAAGTGCAGATTTCTGGACCTAATGAATCTCAATGTCTTGATGTGAATCAGGATCCTGAAGTAACTCTTTGTCATAGATCATGGGAGCCTTTGGCATTTTTGTTTATTTGTTTTGTTTGTTTTTGTTTTTTGAGATGGAATCTCCCTCTGTCGCCCAGGCTGGAGTGCAGTGGCGCCATCTTGGCTCACTGCAGCCTTCACCTCCCAGGTTCAAGCGATTCTCCTGCCTCAGCCTCCCGAGTAGCTGGGTTTACAGGCGCCCGCCACCACGCCTGACTAATTTTTGTACTTTTAGTAGAGATGGGGTTTCACCATGTTGGCCAGGATGGTCTTGAACTCCTGGTCTCAGATGATTTGCCCTTCTCAGCCTCCCAAGGTGCTGGGATTACAGGCATGAGCCACCGTGCCCGGCTGCCTTTGGCTGTTTTAATGTTGGATAATGCTAGGTCATGTCTAGTACAACAAGCCAATATATCATCGTGGATATAAATGTACTCAGAAACAAAGTGGAAAAAAAATCAGTTTTTAATACAGGTTGAAAGCTATATGGCATCTGGGTAGCAACTTAGAGTAGTTTAACTAGAGGAAATTCTATCGAATGTTTACTAACATGCTCTTGGTGAAATTTCATCAAGTGACTTTTATTTTTCTTTTGTACCCTCCCTCACACACAGCAGTGAATGTCAATGTCTGAGTAACTTTGTCATTCTGGAACAGTGAAACAGGCTTCATGTTTTCAGGATGACTAAAGATCTTCATCGTTTGGAGGCTTTTGAAAACACTGCACAAATTGTATTTGACTTTATTTAAACTACCAAGCTAGCTTTAAGTTTCATCCAGAGAATGCTTTTGATAAGAAGCTGTTCTTGGATATAGAGTGATAAGTGAAGTGAGCTGGTGCTTAACCTTACGAGGTTGAGGTAGAGTAGGGACAGGGACCACTGCTTTTTAAGGTCATTGGAACCAAGTACACAATCTGTATGTTTGCCTAAAACACTTCACTATATATGGATAGGGAACAGCTTGCATGCTCATGCTGTGTGAAAGTGGAATCTACATTCAAATTGAAAATAGAAAAGCAAAATGAAGTGCAGTAATAACAAGTGTGGACTGCAATATGACCAAAGTGGGAAAGCTGTTAAAATATATAATGCTAATGGTTGTATTGGAGTTCATTGTGAAAAAGATGTAGGAGGCCGAATAGATAATTCTTTCAAGTGAAAGAAAAACGGAATCATAAGCAGGGGTGCAATACAGAGGAATTATGGCTCGATCCTTTTATTAAAGCTCAACCTTGGTAAGTACCTTCCTAAAAGATACTTGGTACTTTTTAATGATTTTCAAATGTATGACTGCAGCTCCACACAGAAACGAATGTGAATTTCCAAGAAAACAAATTTTAAAAAAGAAATAGATTTTAACTCCAGTTCTATAGAATTTGGTGCCTTATCTATAAGGCCATGATATTTTGATTATATTAGATGTACAACTGGGCACTGAGAAAGGTTTTAAAGTGGAAGATTTTGTTTATATTTGTTTGTTTTTAATAGAAGAGAACCTCAAGTCCCTGAACTGGTTATGGGGGCATTTGGGAAGTGAATTAGTTCATCTGTCAAGTTCTTTTGCATTTCTAATATACTGGTCTTCCAAGTACTTTGATCTTGCCCTGCAAAATTGCAGCATTAAGGGATTTTATTCTTATTTAAGTAACTCTTGAATAAATATACCATTTTTTGAATTGGTAAGTGTTCACAGAGAAAATTCGTATTGTTTCTAAAGTCATATCTTTGAAATCATAATTATTTAGAATTTAGATTTCTACAAGTCATATCTTTGGAAGGACCTTTGTTTTCAAATATATATTTCTAGGGCATTTAAAAAGGGCTGCTAGTATCCCATAGCAAAAATCACATAATTGTTACACCCTATTCTTTCTACTTTTGACTATGTTACTGTTGGAGTATTTTCTGATAACAGCTATGCAAGCAGAAATGGATGTTGTAGTAAAACAGACTGTTCTTTGTCTGATTGATTTTGTGCTTTATAACCCATTTTAGTTATCAGAAAGAATTGCAATTTTTTCTCCAGCTATTTGGAAAGAATGTAATGGTCTAAAAGATTGCCTACCTTCTGAGGAAGTTTCTCTCATGTCAAAGTAGAAACAGTATATTTATTAAACTGTCTGTAACTTTGGAGTGAATGCTTTCAACTCATTTCTCCCTCTGTTTCTCAACCTGTAACTGTAGGAATCACTCAACTATGACACTTGGCAATATGATCTAGCAGATGTGTAGGACCATACTCAGGATGCGGTAAAATCAGGAGACTGCAGAATAGAATTTAAACGATTTTAAGTTACTTTATATTAGAGCATTTGGTGGTTAGAATTCATCACTATTATACTTTAGCATGCATTTGTATGATGACTTGGAGACTATTTTTGTGTTGCCCAATGAAACTCCTTAGCCATTGCTAGAAAGCTAATAGAAACAAACAGATATATTTTAAATACTATACTGTAGGCAGATACCCCAAGAACCATGAATTGAAGAGGAGATGAGATACTTCATTAGTGATTCATATTAATATACTGTTATTTAGATTTAAAAACTCCACCAAAATGTTCTAGCACCAAAAAGAGGATGCAAATTAATGACAATTCTTAGAACAATAAATATGATCAATGACTTGTAGTGATTAGACATAATAAAAATATAATTAATATGATGGCACAGGAAATTAAGCTGTGATAGTTATTTCAAGGATGTTAGGAGTTTGGGTTTTTGTGTACATTTGTGGATCCTATAGAGCTGACTTTAAAGGAAAAGATTGAGGTAAGCTATCATTATGTAATTTGAGAAACTCCAAGTTCAATTAATTCATTTTGATTTAGAATGCCATGTGCTACCTAACAAAATGTCTTTTCTAGCACTTGGATATTCTTTTTAGGCATGTTTTGGAGACTCTACAATGTAAATCAAATTGTACTAGTTTACTCAGCTCTATGGAGTTTGACTTTGTCCTGGGGTAAACATTGTATTTTAATAAATAAATGGAAAGAAGTATGAAAACATTTAAAGTGCTCAATATTGAGCTGAGGAAAAAGTGGACTGAGGAACCGATGGAAGCTCTTTTAGTAATCCGCAGTGGATAAGAGAGATATTAAGGTAATAGCTGGCAATGAGAAATAATTTTTTAAAGAAATCAACATTTATTTATTTATTATATTTTAAGTTCTGAGGTGCATATGCAGAACATGCAGTTTTGTTACATAGGTATACACGTGTCATGAGAACAGCTATTGATGACTAACTGGACAAGGGCAATAAAAGTTCTAAGACTTTAAGTCCAGATGCTTAGATGGTTGATCCTAATATACAAAAGAAGGAGGTCAGAAAGATGCTGAAACCATAGAGGGAAATAATTGGCAAATACAGATCCAGGTTTATATGTTATACATTGAAAAAGAGATAGAATCTCTGGTAAGAAATATTTGCTTCAGCAACAATTCTCAAAGTGGTCTGGGGTTCCGGAAACTTCAGAGTGTTTGTGAGATCAAAACTGTTTCATAATACTCTGAAGTCATGGTTTACCTTTTCTTCTGTATTTGCATTTGCATTTATAGTACAAAAGCAATGGTGAGCAAAACTGCTGGGGTTTTAGCACAAATTAAATTGGTGGCATCAAACCGTACTCTTAATAGTAATCACTGTATGTTTTACCTCCACAAACTCACATTTTTAAAGGCCATTGCATTTTAGAAGGTCCGGATAAAACAGCAAAAATTATTGACTGTTAAATATAAACTCTCAATTACACATATATTTCATGTTCTATGTCATGAAATGATAAGATTTCATAAAGCAAGTGTTCTGCGTACCAAAGTATAATGGCTCTCTCAATGAAAGATACTTTTGCAATTGAGTTGCAAGCTGAATTAGCCACATTTTTTTTTTTTTCTAAATACCATTTTTTTTTTCATGAACAAAGTGATTGACAGGCAAGCTATGGTAATTCAGACTTGAGTATTTGGCTAAAGTTTTCTTAAAATTGAACAAAATTAGTCTGTAGCTTCAAGGAAAACAATGTACTGTATTTGCTGCTAGCAATTATATTTGAGCTTTAAGAGAAAATTGGAAATTTAGAAAACTTACATTCATCGCCATGACCTTGACAGTTTCCAGTACTTAAAAATGTGATGAGGCTGGGCATGGTGGCTCACGCCTGTAATCCCAGCACTTTGGGAGGCCGAGGAGGGTAGATCATGAGGTCAGGAGTTCTAGACCAGCTTGGCCGACATGGTAAAACCTCATCTCTACTAAAAATACAAAAATTAGCCAGGCATGGAGGCACCTGCCTGTAATCCCAGCTACTCGGGGAACTGAGGCAGGAGAATCACTTGAACCGGGGAGGCGGAGGTTGCAGTGAGCCGAGATCACAACACTGTACTCTAGCCTGGGCAACAGAGCAAGACTCCGTCTCCAAAAAAAAGAGTGATGAAATGTGTCAAAGTTGGGAAAATCTGCATAACTTGTGAACTAACATGTCAATGCATGGATTACAATGTCTTGAATGGGTAAGAGAACCATTCGTAATAAAAGACTGACCAAAGGGTTAACAGATTATGGAAAGTACTTTGGTATGCTTTTAGATTCCGTATTACACTTAATCTTGAAGAAACAATCGCTTGTCATGTTTTGGTGTAATATCAAAGAACAATGTTAACAATGATCTGGAAAGTCTATTAAATGAAAAGGCTGCCTTTGTCAACTGCATCTGTGTGAGGCTGGATTTTCTTCATATACCTTGACCAAAACAAGATGCTGTTCACAGATTGAAGTCAGAAATAGATGTGAGAATATAGCTCTTTTCTATTAAGCGAGACAATAATGAAATTTGCAATGATGTAGAACAATGATATTCTTCACACTAACATTTTTTGTTTTGGAAAATACAGTTCTTTTTTTTTTACAAAACCAGTAATCTAGTATCATTATGTTTATTATGGTTCTCTTAATGGATTAAATGTTTTAAAATAATTATCAGTTTTTATTTTTAAAATAATACACGTGGATAATATGTATTTATGTATACATATGTAGCCCACCACAGTACAAGCTTTGGGTTTCTCAATAAATTTTTAAGAGTGTAAAGTATTCTGAGACCAAAATCTTTGGTGATTGCTGAGCTACATATGTAAATGTGAGAGCGATCACCATTGTAAAACTGGTGCTATATTTTGAACAAGATAATAAGAAACAAGAACCAAGACTTTGAACAATCTGGCCTAGGATGTAGAGGAATGAGTGAAAGAAACAAAATTTTTACCAATAAAGGGTATAAGAGAATGCGTCACTAGCTTTAGAAGCTAGATTTACTAGGAGACTCTGAATGTTGAGATGAAGCCCTTGCATTTCATTAGGAAGAGGTTGGCAGAAATCTCAATACCATTTCAGTGACAATCTGACCCAATCAACTATTCCTCTCTGCCTGCCTAGCTCTTCCATCATTTCTAGTGGGATTTCTGCAGCATCACCAGCAGGATTTCCTATAATCTAAATCTTTTCTCTGAATTTAACTTTACCTTCTTGTTCTAACTAAATATTAGTTTATTTTCTCTTATATTATCTTTTGACATGGACTTTTTTTTTGCAGGGGGAAGAGTGGTAGAAGAGCAACAATATTTATTTTTTTCTCCACAGTGTATTTGGTGATAAAGATCTTAAGCACTATCTTTCTTTCCCAGAGATGAGGATGCAGTTTTGCACTTCATAATTAGAAATATTAGAAAATTTTCAGCTGAGTTGACTTCAGTGCAACACAGAGCTTTCTCTTTATATTTGCCATATTTATAATATTAATTGATTTTTGAAAAAGAACAATTTCAATAGCTAATTTGGTTTATCATACATAATATCTTAATATGCTAAGTTAACAGTGAAATGTTTGCATTTTGTTCAATTATATAGATAAAGTTTTGTCTTGTTTTATTTTGTTTCTGTGTACATCTATCCCAAATGGCCTTTCTCAGCTATTTTATATAGGTGTCAGATTATTTAAAAAATGATAGTATATCATATGGTTCAGAACCCAGAATCTGGAACCAAATACTCAGGGTTCAAATCCAGGCTCTGCCACTTTCTGTATAAACCTTGATCAAATCACTTACGCTCTCAGTGCTTCAACTTGATCATCTGCAAAGTAGGAATGATTAATAATATCATGTGTGCTATGTTTACTAATATACACAGTATTATTATGGTTGTTGCACTAGTAAGAGTACCCACATCATGAGTTGGAGAATTAAGTACATTAATTTTCCAAAAGAACTTAATGAATCATCTAGCTCATGGCAAGTACATGACACAAGTTAGGGATTATTATTATCATTCCTTCATGATTTTTCAGCACATTCTACCTTTATGCACTATGCAAGTAGGTAGCATGTACAAATTCATTGAATTCTCACAGCTGTTCTATGAGATAGGTGCCATTATTATACCTGTTTTCTGATGAGAGTAAGTGAGGGGCAAGGAAGTCAGGAAATTTACGCTCATGGGACTAGCATCTAATTATGGGGCATTTGAACCGAAGCCTATCAGAATGTACAGAGGCCGCTACTGGGAAAAAGTTTGGGAGATAGAAAGATGAATAGGAGGACACGATTCCTGCCTCAACAGATTCATGAGCACACAGGAAAGGCAGGAGGGTACAGTCAGTTTTAGAACATTGTTCTGAGCAGTCTGTGAACATAAGAAGAGAAAGAATCACTAGTCACCATGCTGAATTTCATTTCAGTTGAATCTCACAGCTACCCTGCCTTTGGTCAGAGCAGACACGATTACATCCACTTTATTACAGACAAAATTGATGCTTAGAAAGGTTAAATGGCTCACATAATCAGTACATGGGAGGCCCTGGACTACAGTCATTGTCTCCTGATATTGCAAATTAAGTGTAGAATTTTTAATTTCATTTTTTTGTCTTCTGTGATCAGTATTGTAGTAGGCTGAATATTGGGCCCCAAAGATATCAAGGACAAATCCCTGGAATCTTTGAGATGTTGCTTACATGGAGAAAAAAGAAAAAAAAAAGTCTTTGCATATGTGCTTGAATGGAGGATCACGAGATGGGGTGATTATCCTGAATTATCTGGGTGGGTCCTAATAGTCACATGAATCTTTAAAAGAGAGTCTTAGGGAGATTTCACACATGCACACACGCAGAAAACAATGTGAGATTAGAGTGATGTGGATATAAGCCAAGGAGTGCCAAGAAATGGCAGCAGCCACCAGCAGCTGGAAAAAGAAAGGAATGAATTCTCTTCCAGAACCTCCAGAGGCAGTTGCAGCCCAGACCACACCTTGATTTCAGCCTAGCGACACTGCTTTTGGATGCCTGGCATCTAGAACTGAGAAGGCATAAATTTCTGTTATTTAGGCTGGGAAATTATTAGTAATTTGTTACAGCAGCAATAGGAAACAAACAGGATCGTCCTCTTTGGTTGGGGGTGCTGTGCTCCTGGATCCACATTTTGTTCCAGCAAATCCCCTTTGCCTGGCAGAAGATTCACTGCCTGTACAGCTTCCATGCTACCATTTACCAGACTTCTGGTCGTGTTCCCTAGCAATTCAACATTTTGTTACCTGACTCACACTCTTTCTCTTGACTTCACTTGACATTATTCTTGGCAACTGCAACATCTACTTATTTATCCAATATTTTAGTCTCTGTCAATGCCCTAGATCACATCCTTTTGCTTACTCAAGGAATTTCCTCCTGCAATTCCATCCTGCCTGCTCAGTCATCAATGTATTCCTATCCATATGTGAATATTCAGTAAATTCTCCTTCCTCAAGCAAGCAAAAACCTTTGACCTCATAGCCCACTCCAGTGCCTGCCTTGGTTTTCTGCTTCCATTAGAGCAAACATTTGCAAGAAGTTGCCTATAATGTTGCCTCAGTTCTTGTTCTTTTCTGCTCACATTCTGCTGAGGCAGCTGTTATCAAGGTTGCTAAGGGCTTCTCTGTCATCAGTTCCCATGGTCAATTATTCCTCATCTCAGTTGCCCTTTTAATAGCATTTGATATGATAGATTACTTTCTTCTGCTTGCATTATTTTCTTCCCTTGATTTCTGGGACACTCCATTTTCCTGATTTTCTTTTTACTTCTTTGGCTTCTTATTCTCATTCTTCTTACTGGTTACTCTTCTTTTCCTGAATCTCTCCACTCTTCCCTATCTTTTCCCCTTCAATTATTTCATCCAGTACCATGACTGTATTCTCCATAACAGTCACTTTCAGATTTATATCAACAACCTCAACTTTTCCTGAGACTCCCATTATATCTAATTGTATATTGATACATTTATTTGATTTTCTAATTGGTAACATGTCCAAAACAAAACCTTTAATTTTCAAACCCACCACACACAAACACGGAGCCTGCATACTCTTGCCTATCTTAGTTAATGGTACCACTATGCATCCAGATACTGAGGCCCAGTCTTCAGATTTATTCTTCATTTATCCATTTCCTATATATCTCCCTCCAAACAACCACGAGTTATTTTGCCTATGATTCAGTACATACGGCCAATCTGATCACTGATTGCAGCATACACCTCTACCAATACCACAGTACGACAGCCCAATGACTGTCACCCATACTGTTAGCACAGCCTTTAAACTGGGCTTTCTGCTTTCACTCTTACACCCGCTCAGCCGTCCATGCTCCATATATCAGCCACTGTTATCCTTTAAGACATGAACAGCATCACATTTCTCCATATTTAAAATTCCCCAGTGCTTCACATTCCACATACAAAATCAAATCCCCTTACCATGATCTGTGGGGCCATCTGAAATCTGTCCTCTGCCTACTTCTCTGACCTGTCTCTCCTCTCACTCACTGAGCTCCACTCACATTGACTTTCCTCTGTTTTTGCATAGTCAACAACCTTCTTTGCACCTCATAACCTTGCACTCTACCTTCTCTGAGCATCCTAACCACTCATCTTTTCATAGCTGGCTCTTTTTCATCATCGAGGCCTCTGCTCAAATGTTGCTTCCTCAGAGAGGGTTTTCCAGCTCACTCTATCTAAAATGGCCAATCTCAGCCTGGGCAATGTAGAGACACTGTCTCTACAAACAAACAAACAGACAAAAATTAGCTGACCATGGTGGTGGTGCATGTCTGTGGTCCCAGAGACTTGGGAGGCTGAAGTTGGGGAGTCTCTGGAGCCTAGGCAGTTGAGGCTGCAGTGAGCCAAGATTATGCCAATGCACTCTAGTCTGGGCAACAGAATGAGACCTTGTCTCAGAGTAAAATAAAATAGCCAATCTGTAGAAAATCACTTTGCCCAAACCAGTTTGTCCAAATCAATGTTTTAATTAGCAAATGATCAAATATTGCTTACAGTTTGGATGTATTTGGTAAACTCAGAAAGTTTCCTATTGAGAATAAGATTAAGAACTTGCTTTTGATTGTCTTTTGGTCAATTGATTATAAGCAAATTGATCTTTAGAAAACAGCGCTCTTCCCTTTTCATCCCCTACCCTCTTTTTTCCCTCTGTAATATCTAACATAACAATAAATCATTTATATATCTGTTTGCTTTTATACTTCATCTTCTATTCTGTAGATTCTAAGCTTTGTAAGGACAGAAACTTGTATGGCTTATTCAGTTTTAGCTTCAAAGTCTAAAACAGGTGCTCAAAATATATTGGTTGAATGGATGAATGAAAGAATGAGTATCAAAAGAAACTAGATTTGAATACACTTTAGGGAATGGACAGTGTGCCAATGAAAGCCAAAAATATAGAACATCTCATTCTCTTGAGATTTCAAATAGAGAAAATGTATGAGTTAGCAGAATGAAAGCTTTTGTTTATTTAAATAAAGAAGAACCATGTTTTCATGTATGAATTAACTAAAACACCCAAAGAAAAAGAGGAAGGAGAACCACCAATAAAGGATATTGGTTTACTTGTTCTGTATAAAAACATAAAGTTGTGAGTAAGAAACTCTTCTGTATAGCTCCTTTGTAGTTCTAGATTGTGTTTCTGAGCTTAAAGATAAAAATTTGATTTACAGTCTTCACCCCACAATAATTCATGAAACAATCAGTGATTAGTTGTTTGAAACTGATTGTATCGTTACACAAGTGCTTAATCGAATTTAAATTTCTGCTAAAATCAAGTTGATTTTCAGAACATAAATAATTGTAAAATAATATTAGAAATAAATGTGAAGCACCATGAAGGCCAAATTAATGAGGAGGGAAATGAGGGAGGAAGAAAGTTAAGAGGGCATTTTTCCATGCAGTGCTTATCCTAGAAGATCAGATTAATTACCAAAATGCTAATTCTTGATGATACAGATTAATATCCCACTCATTATTTATTTATATAGATGACTGATTTCTGGAGAATTATATTATAAATCATCCTGCATAACATTTGAAAATGTCATTAAATTAATATTCTAAGATACTTTGCACATTTTACTTTTTGGAAAAAAATGAGGCAATATGCAAATATAAGGGAAAAATTCACTATAAACACTTCCAGTCTGGAGAATTAGGTAGTTGCTTCTTTTATTTAAATATACATAGCTTCAAGTGGCTATAATAGTCTTCTGAAAATCAAAAGAATTATTACTATTAAAATTATTCAGAAGTACTTTTTTTTAGAAAAAAAGGAAATGAAATTAAAATTCATTGTAATGTGTGTGATAAAAACTGGTTATAAAATTACTTTTAAAATGATCTACCTACCTATTCATCTATCTGTATAATTTAATATAGAGGGATACATGATTTCAGGCACCGAGTAACTCTAAAGTAGCAGAGTAGTAATGAATTATCCATTGCAATAACATAACGTGTGACTTGAGAGTTGTAATGCACAAAATGCAAATTTGCTCTGAAAATTTCTCTTCAACCAGATATAATTTGTAAAATCATCTGATATTCTATGGTTGATATGATTTAATATTTTAAAATCTATTTCATTGCTATATTTGAGCATATCTGTGGCCTCAAATTATAGTTGAAATTTCAAAATTTTTAAATTAAAACATTCATATATCAAAAATAAAAAACATTAAAAGGGTCATAAAATATAAGTTCATGTCATGCCAGAGAGGTTATTATAACAGTTATTCATAATCATTGCTTTTAAAAATCAACTTTATCTTTAAACTAATAAAATCCTTGTGACTGTTAGGTTTCTCTCATTACAAAAACCCACCTGCATATGAATCTTCACTGATTTTGAAATTTTTCACATTTAATTTTAAATCGATATCACTTGATTTTATCTCTACCAGTTTTATTTAAAGTTAAATCCTTCATTTGTGTAAGTAATCATTTGTGTGTATAATAAAATATCTCTAAAAGGAATGTGGGCTAGAAACAGTTAAAGTTTTCAGTCTTAGGTGTTTTGACATTAAATTAAGATTAACAGAATGTTAATGTTGAAAATGGAAATAGATGCAGATAAACTTCATGCATTCCAAATCCAGTTTTTAGTGAGATAACACATAAATGACTTTATGTGTAGATAAATTAATTTTCCCATAAGACTGGGAAAAATTACATTCTATATTTAAACAGTAATTAGATTGCACTTGCAGCCTTTAATTCAATCTACCACTCAGGCATTATAAGGAAAATTGGAAGTTATTCTTTCTTGATAGACTTGTTCTGATATCACTGGAAAGAAGAGCTTATTGAAATTCTCAATGAAAAACACAAAAGGATAGTTTTTATTCCTAATCTGTTTCTTAAATTCCTTAAGCAAGACTGGAAAATGTTTATTTTCAATGTGTGCTATAATTTTTAATGCTTGAATACAAAGCTACTACTTATATAGCTTTGGTGAGAGGTATTTTTATGTATTATAACTTTGTAATGAAAGAAACTGTAGTTTCTCTTTCATAATTAAGTAGATGTGATTAATTGTTCAGCACCTAACCTATCTTGGATTTATAAACAATTATTTTATATGTCTATTATATTTTTGGACAACAGCACATATTTTGTTACTTGACAATTATTTTGAAAGTTTAAATTCTTGCTAATATCAAAATGTTAATTCAGTAAAATGGAAATATTCAACTCCTTGGTAAACGTGGTATAAGAACAAAGTAATAGTTTTACAAATTCAAAGTTAATACAAACAAGTAGCTGTAGTAAATTCAATTTCTGATTTTACCAATTTTAATAAAAAATTAGCACAAAATTATTCAATGGCTTAGCTCCTAGATTGTTCACTTTTGATAGGTGTTTACATATTAAAATTTTATGAAGTGATTAGGACAAAAAATTTCAAAATATGTTTGTCCCTAAGCTTTGAATAATCAATTATGTATAGACCAATAGTTTACAGTTTTTTATTGGTTGGATTTAAGAAATATATGTGATCACAAATATATAAAAATATGTACATTACATATATTTAGATAATTCAGTTAGCTGGAATATTTCAATATCAGATTTAATACATATTGAAAGCCCC
Organism: Macaca mulatta; assembly: GCF_049350105.2. Taxonomy (NCBI): domain Eukaryota; kingdom Metazoa; phylum Chordata; class Mammalia; order Primates; family Cercopithecidae; genus Macaca; species Macaca mulatta. The sequence goes on from NC_133422.1 coordinate 86,450,939, forward strand.
CCAATTTTTTAATATTGTGGTAAGTTAATAGCATGGTGAAAAACTAATGCAATAGATTACTTAAATAAAATCTATTTTGTGTTCAGATATTCAGGAAATAAACAGAATATTGACACTGTTGTGCGCCACTGAAGTACAGAGATTTGTTTGGAGAAATACATCATTAGACAATTTCACCATTGTGCAAATATAACAGAGTATACTTAGACAGATCTAGACCTTACAGTCTGCCACACACCTAGGCTATATGGTATAGGTTCATTGCTCCTAGGCTACAAACCAGTATGACATGTTACTATAATACTCTAGGTGTTTGTAATGCAGTGGTAAATCTTTGTGTATCGAAGCATATTTAAACATAGAAAAGATACAGTAAAAGGATGGTATAGAATGAGCCTGTAATACTAGCACTGTGGGAGGTCAAAGTGAACAGATACCTTGAGGCCAGGAGTTTGGGACCAGCCTGGGCAACATAGCAAGACCCCATCTCAACAAAAAATTAATAAAAAATAAAAATTAGCCTGGCATGGTGGTACACACCTGTAGTCCCAGCTACTTGGGAAGTTGAGGCAGGAGGGTTGCTTTGAGCACAGAAGGTTTAGGCTACAGGGAGCTATGATCCTGGCACTGCACTGCAGCTTGGATGATGGAGCAAGATGTTGTCTCAAAAATCGTATATAAAAATATATATATTCTCAACAAACTATCGCAAGAACAGAAAACCAAACACTGCATGTTCTCACTCATAGGTGGGAATTGAACAATGAGATCACTTGGACACAAGGAAGGGGGACATAACACATCAGGGCCTATTGTGGGGAGGGGGGAGGGGGAAGGATAGCATTAGGAGATATACCTAACGTAAATGACGAGTTAATGGGTGCAGCACACCAACATGGCACAAGTATACATATGTAACAAACCTGCACGTTGTGCACATGTACCCTAGAACTTAAAGTATGTAAAATTGTGGTATAAAATGCCATAAAATTATGGTATAAAAATTTTTTTTAAAAAAGGTACACCTTGTAGGTTCTGGATATTAGCCCATTGTCAGATGAGTAGATTGCAAAAATTTTCTCCCACTCTGTAGGTTGCCTGTTCACTCTGATGGTAGTTTCTTTTGCTGTGCAGAAGCTCTTTAGTTTAATGAGATCCCATTTGTCAATTTTGGCTTTTGCTGCCGTTGCTTTTGGTGTTTTAGACATGAAGTCTTTCCCATGCCTATGTCCTGAATGGTACTACCTAGGTTTTCCTCTAGGGTTTTTATGGTATTAGGTCTAACATTTAAGTCTCGAATCCATCTTGAATTAATTTTCGTATAAAGAGTAAGGAAAGGATCCAGTTTCAGCTTTCTACTTACGGCTAGCCAATTTTCCCAGCACCATTTATTAAATAGGGAATCCTTTCCCCATTTCTTGTTTCTCTCAGGTTTGTCAAAGATCAGATGGCTGTAGATGTGTGGTATTATTTCTGAGGACTCTGTTCTGTTCCATTGGTCTATATCTCTGTTTTGGTACCAGTACCATGCTGTTTTGGTTACTGTAGCCTTGTAGTATAGTTTGAAGTCAGGTAGCGTGATGCCTCCAGCTTTGTTCTTTTGACTTAGGATTGTCTTGGAGATGTGGGCTCTTTTTAGGTTCCATATGAACTTTAAAGCAGTTTTTTCCAATTCTGTGAAGAAACTCGTTGGTAGCTTGATGGGGATGGCATTGAATCTATAAATAACCTTGGGCAGTATGGCCATTTTCATGATATTGATTCTTCCTATCCATGAGCATGGTATGTTCTTCCATTTGTTTGTGTCCTCTTTGATTTCACTGAGCAGTGGTTTGTAGTTCTCCTTGAAGAGGTCCTTTACATCCCTTGTAAGTTAGATTCCTAGGTATTTTATTCTCTTTGAAGCAATTGTGAATGGAAGTTCATTCATGATTTGGCTCTCTGTTCGTCTGTTACTGGTGTATATGAATGCTTGTGATTTTTGCACATTAATTTTGTATCCTGAGACTTTGCTGAAGTTGCTTATCAGCTTAAGGAGATTTTGGGCTGAGACAATGGGATTTTCTATATATACAATCATGTCATCTGAAAACAGGGACAATTTGACTTCTTCTTTTCCTAACTGAATACCCTTGATTTCTTTCTCTTGCCTGATTGCCCTAGCCAGAACTTCCAACACTATGTTGAATAGGAGTGGTGAGAGAGGGCATCCCTGTCTTGTGCCAGTTTTCAAGGGGAATTTTTCCAGTTTTTGCCCATTCAGTATGATATTGGCTGTGGGTTTGTCATAAATAGCTCTTATTATTTTGAGGTACGTTCCATCAATACCGAATTTATTGAGCGTTTTTAGCATGAAGGGCTGTTGAATTTTGTCAAAAGCCTTTTCTGCATCTATTGAGATAATCATGTGGTTCTTTTACAAGAAAAAAACAAGCAACCCCATCAAAAAGTGGGCAAAGGATATGAACAGACATTTCTCAAAAGAAGACATTCATACAGCCAACAGACACATGAAAAAATGCTCATCATCACTGGCCATCAGAGAAATGTAGATCAAAACCACAATGAGATACCATCTCACACCAGTTAGAATGGCGATCATTAAAAAGTCAGGAAACAACAGGTGCTGGAGAGGATGTGGAGAAATAGGAACACTTTTACACTGTTGGTGGGATTGTAAACTAGTTCAACCATTATGGAAAACAGTATGGCGATTCCTCAAGGATCTAGAACTAGAAGTACCATATGACCCAGCCATCCCATTACTGGGTATATACCCAAAGGATTATAAATCATGCTGCTATAAAGACACATGCACACGTATGTTTATTGCGGCACTATTCACAATAGCAAAGACTTGGAATCAACCCAAATGTCCATCAGTGACAGACTGGATTAAGAAAATGTGGCACATATACACCATGGAATACTATGCAGCCATCAAAAAGGATGAGTTTGTGTCCTTTGTAGGGACATGGATGCAGCTGGAAACCATCATTCTTAGCAAACTATCACAAGAACAGAAAACCAAACACCGCATGTTCTCACTCATAGGTGGGAACTGAACAATGAGATCACTTGGACTCGGAAAGGGGAACATCACACACCGGGGCCTATCATGGGGAGGGGGCAGGGGGGAGGGATTGCATTGGGAGTTGTACCTGATGTAAATGAGGAGTTGATGGGTGCTGACGAGTTGATGTGTGCAGCACAGCAACATGGCACAAGTATACATATGTAACAAATCTGCACGTTATGCACATGTACCCTAGAACTTAAAGTATAATAATAATTAAAAAAAAGGTACACCTATATAGGGCACATCACATGAGTGGAGCTTGCGAGACTAGAAGTTGCTCTAGGTAAGTCAGTAACTGAGTGGTGAGTGAATATGAAAGCTTAGGACATTACTGTACACTATTGTAGACTGTACAAATGCTGTATACTTAGGCTACACTAAATTTATTTTAAAAATCTTTCTTCAATAACAAATTAACCTTGGCTTACAGTAGTTTATAAAGTTTACTTTATAAACTTCAATTTTTAAAAAACTTTTTGACTTTTTGTAGTAACATTTAGCTTAAAACACAAACACATTGTACAAAAATGTTTTCTTTATATCTTTATAAGCTTGTTTTTCTATTTTTAAATACTTATTTATTTTTTAACTTTTTCAACTTTTTTGTTAAAAGCTAAGACACAAACATACACATTGGCCTAGGCCTACATAAGATAAGGATCATCAATATCACCGTCTTCCCCCTCCACATCTTGTTGCTCTGGAAGGGCTTCAGGGACAATAACGGGCATGTAGATGTCATCTATGTGATAACAATGCCTTCCTCTCCTATGATAACAATACCTTCCTCTGGAAGACCTGACTTAGGTGGCTTTATGGTTAACTTAAAAAAATCAATAGATGGAATACACTCTAAAATAACAATAAAAAAATAGTATGGTAAACACCCAGTAACAAAGTTGTTTATTATCATCATCAAATATTATGTACTGTACATAATTGTATGTGCTAGACTTTTATATGACTGGCAATCTGGTATTTTTGTTTATACCAGCATTACCACAAACATGTAATACGTTGAAATATCATGTTATGATGGCTATGATGTCACTAAATTGTAGGAATTTTTCAGCTCCATTATAATCTTATGGGACCAACGTCATATATACAGTTAGTCATTCACCACAACATCATTACAAGGCACATGACTGTATTTGATAACATATAATCTCTCCTTCAAAGGGTAGTAAAGTCAATACACAGTTTATGAAAGCTAAAATTTTAATGCATGTGGTATTAGGGAAATTTTTAAAATTTCACTGTAATATGATTTCTGAAGTTATTATCAAGTTCTTTTTGGTTGTTGTTTTGTTTTAAAGAATAAAATTGAATCAGAGAAAAACTACTCTAAAATCACACAAAAACTGTAAAATTTGTTCAGAAATTTATTTTTAATTACAAACTCAGAAGAGTAATCAGAATTAGTTTGTTGCTAATAATACACAGTGGCCTTAAAAGAGAAATAATGATATTTGGAAGTGCTTTACTCATTTTTATTTTGAATGGAAACTCCTAAATATTAAATATATTCTCTTCAACGTTGCTTTTACAATATAAATTACTTTGTAAAACATACCCATTAGGGCTACTTAAAGATAAACTCCATATTTTCCTAAATCATTATGTTATAAATTAATTGGGCTGAAATTTATTAAAAAATATTTTATCCTTGCCTTTATAAAAATTGCACGTGTAAGCATCATTTAGAGTTGGCAGAAATCTGATGGAACATCAGTATTGCCTGATTCAGCCACGTTCAACCTTTATTCCAGTAAGAATAATATGGCAATTGTCAGTTACATGAACACATATAGCACGTATCTTAGAAACCTAGGTGGAAAGCATTTAAGAATGCCTGTGATATAGGGTATCTTTGAATCTATCCTTATTTTATCTTTAACAAATTAAATAATTTTAAAACATTGTGATGTAACCATTATTGGTAAATAAAATTATTTGTGACCCACTTGGCGATTCATAGCCACACACAAACTGCTCAGAAAAATGACCTATTTTAAGGAGAAACATACAGGCTTAGCAGCTTTATTGTAGTTCAAGCCACAAAGATTCAATTCCGTTTTCACGCTTTGTCCTGTGGGTCTGTGAAAGCAGAGTGTAGTGGCTGAGATTGCAGCTGTGGGTCAGGTTATCATAGTGGAATGCTTGCTGAACAACTCTGTAAGAGCAGAGAGAATGTTTTGCACATATTTGCAAACGCAATGTTTCAAAAACTGGCCAGGTTAAAAGAATCACCTGGGCTGCTTGTTAAATATAGATTCCTGAACCAAGACGAACCTACTGAGTTAGAATTTCAAATGCAGAGACCTGACAATCGGTATTTTTTCCCCATGAAGCCCAGGTGATCAGGCCATTTGGGGAAACCTGGCATTAATGCTGACTGATATGATAGAGCTGCTAATCTCAATTGAAGCCTTCTCATTATCCTCCCATTTTCGTTCTTTCATATTTTTATTGAGGAGCTAGTTACTAGCGATGCACAGATAACACATGAGCTCTACCTAACAATTTATACAGGACTCTGTTGAAACAGAATTGCAATTACTTTTGAAAGCTCTTACCTTTGATTGCAGGGTAGATGCACCTTAATATATCACACTAAAGCCTGGAACTCAATGTGAATTAGATCAGTGTCAGAATTCATGATATTGTATTATTATTTATTTGTACTTGTACTCTATGGCATATTCATGACACAGTTCTCCTTCATTAGTAGCTCTCTCTGCACCTCTGCATTTTGTTATTCCATTTTGTTGTTTCCTACTCTTCTTACATCTATTTTTGTAATATACTCAAACAGTGTTTTGATTACTAAGTTATTGCATGATCTTTTACAACCTAATTAAAAGTGACTATAGGATTGGGACTATAGGAGATAATTTTATTGAATATGTTTTATTATTATATATTGAAACAGTCCAGTATCCTTGTTTAGGCTAATTATGAAATGTAATTACTAATATATCCAAGGTGTTTAGTGTTGCTTAATGCCTCATTTTGATGTACCATTTTGACTTGTTAATTATTCCAACTTTCTTTTTTAGATTTTCTCCCTTAATTTGTGGATAAATTATTCTTGGTTCTTTCTGTGGATAAATTGACTTGAGATCATCAGTTATTTAAGTAAGAAACAAAATATTCCACAGTAAAGTCTTTGAAGATAAGATGATAAGAAAAAGGATATGATTAATGATGTGGTCATGATAATTTATTTTCATCAAATAATAGCACTTATGGGTTTCACACTGCTTAACAAAGTGTGATAATTTATGGATACTTTGAAAATGAATGCTTTACTTTCTCTTTAGTTAGAACATGTGAGGAGGTCTTAGGATTGTCTGGTTTTCCTTTGAGAATCTAACCTCCCTTTGTAGCAACCAGTGTGTAATCTACTAGCTTTCATTCTGGAAAAGAAAAAGATTTTAAAAATTATAAAAATATAGCACGGGGTGAATTAAGTACTTAATGTGACCATCTTCTATAAATAGTGAAGTCAGATTATGAAATACATTTCTCAATGATACTTTTATCTATCATTAGTGATAGAAATGAATAGTTATGAATGACTATAGAATAAAGTAAGAAACTATCATACATGTAACTTATTTTTTATTTCATTACTTTTTTAAAATTTTGAGATGGAGTCTTGCTCTGTCACTGAGGCTGGAGTGCAATGGTGCAATCTCAGCTCACTGCAACCTCCGCCTCCCGGGTTCAAATGATTCTCCTGTGTCAGCTTCCTGAGTAGGTGGGATTACAGGCGTTTGCCACCATGCCTGGGTAATTTTTGTATTTTTAGTAGAGAGGAGGTTTCCCCATGTTGGTCAGGCTGGTCTCAAACTCTTAACCTCAGGTGATCCACCTCCCTCAGCTTCCCAAAGTGTTGGAATTACAGGCGTGAGCCACCGCACCCAGTGATTTCATTACTGTTAAACAGACTTTGATTCTAGAAATATATCTCTATAAAACGTGTGTGTTGTAGGCAATGGTCATTGTTGTCCGGTCATTATCCTTGGAAAGCTGAATTTGGTTGAGTAGGCTGAGAATTACAATTTAGATCCTTAGATTAGTTTTGATGAGTCATTTAATATCTGGAGCAGATGGACAGTGTTAACATGAATACTAAATCTTCTCATCATTTACCTCTGCTTGTGTTACAGAAACCCTTGAAACTCTCATCAAACAAGCAGAAAATTATACCAGTATACTTTTTTGCAATACCTACAGGAACATGGCCTTGGAGGCTGCTGCTTCGGTTCAGGAGTTCTTCACTGATGTGGGGCTGTATTTGTTTGGTGCAGATGTTAATCCTGAAGAATTTGTAAACAGATTTTTTGACAGTCTTTTCCCTCTGGTCTACAATCACCTCATTAACCCTGGTGTGACTGACAGTTCCCTGGAATACTCAGAATGCATCCGGATGGCTCGCCGGGATGTGAGTCCATTTGGTAATATTCCTAAAAGAGTAATGGGACAGATGGGGAGGTCCCTGCTGCCCAGCCGCACCTTTCTGCAGGCACTCAATCTGGGTATTGAAGTCATCAACACCACAGACTATCTGCACTTCTCCAAAGAGTGCAGCAGAGCCCTCCTGAAGATGCAGTACTGCCCACACTGCCAGGGCCTGACGCTCAGTAAGCCTTGTATGGGATACTGCCTCAATGTCATGCGAGGCTGCCTGGCACACATGGCGGAGCTTAATCCACACTGGCATGCATACATCCGGTCACTGGAAGAACTGTCAGATGCAATGCATGGAACGTACGACGTTGAACATGTGCTCCTGAACTTTCACTTGCTTGTTAACGATGCTGTGATACAGGCTCACCTCAATGGACAAAAATTATTGGAACAAGTAAGTAGGAACTCCACATTTCCAGTCTGATTTCTTGTAATTCAAAGATAGCCATGATATACTTTGGGAAATAGTAGGAGAATGTATCAATTCATATATTCAATCTAAGATTTTTTTTTTATATCTTATGATAACATTTTGGTTGGCTGAAATACCACATTCTCCCCTAAGTAGAAGCCCGCTGAAAGGGTGAGTTCTGTGACATGGCAAGAGCTCAGGTTTGAAATCAGGAACAGCATAGATTTGAATCTTTAGCCTACCAGTAATTAGTTAAATGAAATTAGGTAAGTCCCTTCGGCCTCTTTGCACCTCAATTTCCTCAGTGATAAAAAGGAAATAGTAACATACAACATTTGAAGTATTCTTTTTTGGGAATATAGGCATTATGTATGCAAACTACTTAGTATGGTACTTGGTACTCCAAAAATGGGTAGTATTGTTAGAATTTCAAAAGTATTTCGCTTTAAAATGGAAAATGCCAGTTATATATCCCTGAAGTTAAGACTTGATAGCTTAGTGTTCAAAAGAGTTTCTCCAGAGATGCTCCAAAATCTGTCACAGTGATGGTGTGATAATTTTTGGAAATGTAGTATATACACGGTCATGGTATTTTATTCCTAGCAGACTGAAAGGTTTTTAAAAACACAATCATCCAATCAAAACATATGAGAGTTTTCTATTTGTCCCACCTTACACAGAACCATTTTTCTAAATATTCACTGGCTCCCATAGTAATAGTTCTCATATCCCAGAGTGAAATAGGATAGCACGCTGATGGTTCTACTAAACATTTTCCCCTGAAATAAAATTATACTCTCCAGTGCCAACAAAAGACATCTCCTTAGGCTGACATTGATTTACCGAATTAACAAGCATTCTCATCAATTAGCTTTAAGTAGAAAATTTTAGTAAAGAGAGAGTTTCTCCACGTTGGTCAGGCTGGTCTTGAACTCTTGACCTCAGGTGATCCATCCGCCTCGGCTTCCCAAAGTGCTGGAATTACAGGCGTGAGCCACCGTGCCCGGCGATTTCATTATTTTTAAACAGACTTTGATTCAATTCCTTTAATTAATGACTGATAGAATGTGAAAAGCTTTATGTCCAAACACGTTTTTCCCTTCTCTTCCTAACCTTCAGGGACTTGCCAGGTCCTGTGTGAGCCTTTATGTTTCCTTTTTCAAATTAGAAATGACACCTCGCTTTAGGTGGATTCAGCACAGCACCATAGGGTAACGTGTGGGCTGAAGTTTAGCTCCTACTCCCTGCTTCATTCAGCTGGGTATCCCTATACAATGAACCGGATTCTCAACTTGATGTAATGGCTTGGTCTTCTTGTCTTCTCACATCCTTTTATGAAAATCGTACATGGCCCATAACCTCTGGAAGGGATACAATAAACCATCTCAAAAGGAGGTACCAATGACTGCTGTGGTTTCAAGTATTTCACTGAAAAATAAGCATTTAGATCCAGGGAACAAAATGCTCTTATTATTATTAGTATTTTGAGACGGAGTCTCGCTCTGTCGCCCAGGCTGGAGTGCAGTGGTGCGATCTCGGCTCACTGCAAGCTCCGCCTCCCGGGTTCACGCCATTCTCCCACCTCAGCCTCCTGTGTAGCTGGTACTACAGGTGCCCGCCACTGCGCCCGGCTAATTTTCTGTATGTTTTTAGTAGAGACGGGGTTTCACCGTGTTAGCCAGGATGGTCTGGATCTCCTGACCTCGTGATTTGCCCGCCTCGGCCTCCCAAAGTGCTGGGATTACAGGCGTGAGCCACCGCGCCCGGCCAAAATGCTCATATTATTTTATTGAGTATCTCCGAAAGGGAAAGTAAGCACAATAAATCGGAGACCAAGTCCAGATTTGATTATTAATTTGGGGCATGATAATTTAATGTCCCAGGGCCGGGACCTTCTAATATATGTAAGTGAATAGGTTTTCAAGACCTTTTTTCTTACGTATTTTGGAAACCTGAAGGGCCTTTTTGTGTCCTTGAAATCCATCCTGTAGAAAATCTTCTGCATTTCCTGTTTCAAAGACTAAAATAAAAGTTTGCAATAGACAGGCAAGCTTTGAAATCCTGAATTTGCTACCCATTAGTCATGTGGGCTGGGTCAGCTTCTAAAACCCTTAAGCCTGTTTGTCCTATGTGAAAAGGAAGGGAGGAATAACTTAAATGGGACAATGTTGGTCAGACTCCAACACTGGTAGGCAATTGGTACCTGAAAACCTTACTTTTTTCTCTCCTTATTCTAAGGAAGGCCCTGAGCAGACCTTGGTGAAGCAGGTAACTTTAGTATCTCAAAGTATTAGAATCAGGTTTATGTTTCCTAAAGAAGTTTTATACAAAACTTTTATCATGTAAACCTCCCTGTTGTATTTTCAAAGAGTGCTCTTTTTAAAATAAATAGTCTGATTTTATATAATAAATAGTCCTATGACTATTTTGAGAAACATCAATTATTACTAATAAATTATGGATTCTTTTCTAAATAAAACAGAGCTCTCTTTTTTACTTATGGGAACAAAAGAAGAAACTGACTTTAACTTCCTTGAAAATTGAACCATTAATATTTATTTCTACCAACTTCAAAGTGATTTATAAGCGCTTTATCAAACTTTGATAACCAGTTCACACATCGATGAATTTAACAAATTCAAAATAAATAACTGGAAAACCAGCAAATAATGACTTTCTCACATTCCCAAAGAAATCTCTGAGATCTAGTACTTCCAAGTCTACTCCTCCATAAACATATATTTTTGCTTTAAAATATCTGTGGAGGTACCTGATGTAGGTACCTGATGTATATATATACCATATATATATATAAATACACCTGAATCTGTTGGATGAATTTCAACTGGAAAAAAGTTTAGCTTTCTGAGAAAAATCATAAGTACCTTATATTTGGTAAATGTTTAGAGTAACAAAAGTTAATTTACAAGAGAATATTTTTTAAATTTCATAATTCTGTGATTTTATTAAGACAAAGTTTGATTTAATAAAGCAGAAGAAGAGAGGTAGCAAAGAGTAGGAATTAAAAGCACAAGTCCTAGTGTTAAATTGGATTTCACATCTGTATCTGCCTCTTACTAGCTCTCAGTCTATGCATTTGCTTATTTTATCTCTGTTTGCTTCAATTTCCTCTTTGGTTAGATGGGGCGATGTAATACCATAATAGTATCCTTGTGAGAATAAAATGAACTTACACACTTAATGTTGTGCATAGTGTTTACATTTTACTAGTTATCACTATCACATTATATTATTTAGAAATAATTCACTGATTTCTCTGATTTTTTTTTCTTTTTATTTGAAATGGAGTCTCGCTCTGTTGCCAGGCTGGAGTGCAGTGGCATGATCTCAGCTCACTGCAACCTCCACCTCCTGGGTTCAAGCGATTCTCCTGCCTCAGCCTCCCAAGTAGCTGGGACTACAGGTGCATGCCACCATATCTAGCTAATTTTTGTAGTTTTAGTAGAGATGGGGTTTCACCATATTGGACAGGCTACTCTCAAACTCCTGGCCTCGTGATCTGCCCGCCTTGGCCTCCCAAAGTGCTGGGATTATAGACCTGCATCACCGCGCCCAGCCTTCTCTTATGTTTTAAATGCTCCCAAGGTAAACATTTCTTTCTTAGGGGTATAGAGCTCAAAAAATATTTTAAATAATCATTTAATTAAACAAATCCTTGTAATTTTCTTTATGAATGAGAAAAATTGATATTTTCAGAAAATATTAGATAAATTTCTAATGTATTTTTAATATTAACGGATATAGATTACTCCCTTGATAGTAAATTATTAATTCATTTGGTAAATATATACTTCATATTTTTGAAATTGTATTTCTTAATAATTACATTTAATATATTATTTCTTGCTATAATTTGACGCTTTTACTAAAGGCATAAGAACATAGAGTCTGGTTTAATAACATTGTTTCAACATGTTGTAAATAGTACACATGTTACCAGGAAACACAGCTAAATATTGATTCTATACAGTTTTAGGGGAAAAAAAAGTTTTCTTTTCTTTTTTTTTTTGGAGACTGAGTCTCTCCCTGGAGTGCAATGGCGTGATCTTGGCTCACTGCATCCTCTGCCTCCCAGATTCAAGCAATTCTCCTGCCTCAGCCTCCCAAGTATGTGGGATTACAGGCATGCATCACCACACCCAGCTAATTTTTTGTATCTTTAGTAGAGATGGGGTTTCACCGTGTTGGCCGTGTTGGTCTCAAACTCCTGACTTCGTGATCCACCCACCTTGGCCTCCCAAGATCAGAAGCATAATTTTCAACAAAAAAAGTCCCATTCTGTTTTTTCTTACAGATAAGTTTTTCACCTATTCTATCTATGCATATTAGTAGAGATTCAGCTGGTTGTATTCAAATTACTTTAGAAACACTATATAATTCTATCAAAAAAACCTATAAAAAATGACTTTAAGGTAGATTGTATAATATATACCAATATACTTTAATTAGCTGTTAAGGAAACTAATATCTTATCACTTCCTCTGTATACTTCCTTTGACATTTATCTGAATCTGTAGACAGTAAGCACAGTAAATTTATTAAGTGTTTTTAGGTGTTTATACCTTCAATAAAAGAAAAGTTAAAATAGTTAAATAGTTAAAATAGCAGGATTGTTTAGGACTAAGTGCTAATTTTGTCCAATTTATTCAATGATATGATATATATTTTCCTAAAATATCAATGTATATGAGATTTTGCAAAAAATAGGTACTAGAGAACAAAAAGGGTTAGGGAAGAATTCTCAAAATCTCAGTCTCCAAAGTAACCTAATTAAAATACAATGCCATTGCAATTTTAGATATTTTAAATTTAGATATCTAAATGCAATACATTCTACAGTAACTATCACACATGAACTTGACAAAAGTCATGACATTTGCTTAGCGTCAGTCAATCTAGTGCAGTGTGGGCGTTTTTGAGTGATGAAGAAGAGGTGGCAGAGTACATCACCTTCTCGGGGCCATGACACTTTCACAATCATAAGAAGGCTAATATGCCCTTTCCCTAGAAAAATAACACACGCTGACACACAGGCACATGCAAAATAATTTCAGTGACTTTACAGCTTCTGTGATGCCACAGACCTGAGGGTAAAGATCCCTGAGTTAAAGAAAGGACATCCTCATTCTTAGGGTGAAATACAGTGATACCAGAGTTGGTTCCTAGAGAGGTTCAAACATGGATGAAATTATTTTGAAATTAATGTTGGATATGTAGAGTATGTTCTTTTGACTATGACTCAGATCAGAATGTATAAACTTTAGACAGAGAAGAGATTGGAATGATTAAGTAGAATCTCTAGGGTTGCTCCAGTTTCTACAATATATGAAAAGCTGACAATATATTATTTGTGAAATAAAAATTGTTTTGGTGGGGGAGCTTTCATTCACGTACATATTTGGACTTGGCTGCCACAAAGTGGAAGGTGGTGGCCAAAGGTTGTGTGTAAACTACCTCATAGACAAAGCCCATGGGTGGTTGGACAAAATTTCATTAAAAATACATTAGTAGTGTTGAAAGATATAATTTTTACCTTTGCCTGATTTTTGTTTAACATATGTGGTAGGTTGATATTGAACTTGTGATTTCGTATATGGCTTTACTGAGGAATAAGACTGGGAACTGACAAAGAAAAAGAAAAGGCATAAGAATTAAATGTGTAACAATTGAGAGGGGAAAAATACAAGCTCCTGGTGTGAAAGGCAGCTCTGAAAGAATCCAATCAAAGTGGGATGACTGATTTGTAGAAAACACTGTAAGCTAATAAAGCAGAAAAGGAAGATTCATTAGACCATAGGAAGGCTATCTAGTCCAACTCACAGTTCTACATAGAGATCATTTGTAAAGGTTTTCACCCACCGACTTCTGGTCACTAAATAGTGTTAAGGAACTTCTTACTCCAGATGTGGCCATATTAAGTGTGTAGTGACAATTAATTGTTTCTATTTTTAATATGAGGATCATTTTGTTTTTTTCAAATATGGAATGAGATGTTTTCTGATTAGAGACAAGTCAAAGGGTAATTTCATTGTGCACGGATTTTCTGTTCAGATGTCATAAATATGACACTCTGTTGAGGTAGTTCTGTGATATTTCAGCATCTGCTGGTAGGAATTTTCTTCACATGCCTGATTAGATCTGAATCCTTCTTATTTTGGAGATTTGACCCCTGCATGTGTGTACTGTACTAGTGGAGTGGTGATAGTGGTAGATGGAACCTCTCCTGAGGTTATTAGCCATGGTCAGGGCTAATGAAGACTCATGTACCTCATATGAGGCAAGTCCAAAATTCTTTAGGGGCAGATAACAAGTTTGAATACTTTTTGTGTCAACAGTTCATAGAACTTTGAAAATGTTGCATGATTATTTTGTGATTTTTATCTTTCTGATAAATATTGTGGTGTGAGTTACTAGAGAATAAAGACTGATAATCACAGTTATTTATTTTTACCTAATTGCCTGAGAGAGGAAAGATTATTAAATATCTTGTGAAGGTCTGAAGGTCTATAAAGCAGAATCTGAGCAAAGGCCTCCTAGAAGAGTGGTCCATCACGTTTGTGGACATCTCAAGTTGTTGGAAAGTTTATCCTTCTGGTGAAGGATTATATGTATGTTAAACAGTCACCCATGGTATACTAGAATGTAATGTTGTGAAGATAGGAACTAAGTCTTGGCCATCTTTGCCTTTAAGTATTTGAAAGCTATTATTCTGTTACTTTTCTTGACATGTTCTTCTTTCCAGGTTACTCACTCCCATTTAATTCTAAATGTAAAAGGGAAAAGAACCCCTTATATTCTTCCTCAGTCAAATTATGTGTCAAATGTGCATTTGCTTTTATTAAGTTATTGAGGTTTCTTTGAGCAAACAATCTCTTATCCCAATATTATGAGCTGTTTGTCTCCTGGGAATAATAAATTTTTAATAATGTCTAGTGATTCTTTTGAATTTTTCTGAAATAATTTCTGATTGAATTTTATGTGAATAGGTCTTCAGGTACATTACTGATGCTTTCAGCTACTTTGAAAATCCTCCTGCTACTTTTGTGGGGTAAATGTTCTCTAAATTTATACTGCATAAACCCATGTGTAGGTCTTTCCACAATTTAATTTCTTTTTCTTAACTAGTTTTTAATTGTCAAAAATTATATGTATTTATGGTGTACAACATGATATTTTGATATATGTAAAATAATTAAAATCAAGCTAATTAAGATATCCTTCACCTCACGTACACGTTTTAGTGAGAATGTTTAAAATCTACTCTCTGAGAAATTTCAAGTGTATACTACATTGTTATTAACTGTAGTCACAACGCTGTACAATAGATCTCCAGAACCCATTCTTCCTGTCTAATTGAAACTTCTTACTTTTTGACCAACATGTCCTCAGCCTCAGCCTTGGCAACCACCATTTTTTTTTTCTCCTTTGAGTTTGACTTCTTTAGATTCTACATAAAAATGAGATTCATACAACATTTGTCTTTCTCTGCCTGACTTATTTCACTTAGCATAATTCCTTCTAGATTCATCCATGTTGCTACAAATGACAGAATTTCTTTCTTTTTTAAGGCTTAATAATATTCCACTGTGTGTGTGCGTTTGTATGTGTGTATGTGTGTGTATTCTCTTATTCCATAGGTTCTCGCTTCACTCTGTTGATTGTTTCCTTGGCTGTGCAGAATCATATGTATATATCTCACATCTGCTTTATCTATTCCTCTGTTGATGGACACTTAGATTGATTCTGTATCTTGACTATTGTGAACAGTGCTGCAATAAACATGGGAGTTCAGACATCTCTTCCACATACTGATTTCATGTCTTTTCAGTGTATACCCAAAAGGATAATTGCTGTACCATATGGTAGCTCTATTTTTAATTTTTTGAGGAACCACCCCACTTTTCTTCATAATAACTGTACAAATTAACATTCCTACCAATAGTGTACAGGTTTCCCCCTTTCTCCACATCCTCAGAACACTTGTTATTCTTTTGTCTTTCTAGTAATGTCCATTCTAACAGATTTGAGATAATATCTAATTGTGGTTTTAATTTGCATTTCCCTGTTTATTCATGATATTAAACATGTAAACATATACCTCTTGGCCATTTATGTTTTCCTTGGAGAAATGTCTATTCAGGCCCTCTGCTGTGTTTAAGGTTATTTGTTTTATGTTATTGAGTGTTTGAGTTCCTTATGTATTTTGGATATGAAGCCCTTATCAGATGAATGGCTTGCAAATATTTTCCCTTATTCCATAAATTGTCTCTTTACTCTGTTGATTGTTTCCTTGGATATGCATAGCATTTTAGCTTGAAAAAATCTCATTTGTCTATTTTTGCTCTTGTGGCCCATACTTTTGGGGTCATATCAAAAAAATATTGCTAAGACTAATGTCAAGAACATTTTTTCCTATGTTTTCTACTAGCACTTTTATAGTTTCAGGTCTTACGTTAGTCGAACATCAATTAACTAGAGATGCACAAATTTATTTCTGGGATCTTTATTCTGTACCAGTGGTCTACATGTCTGTCTTTATACGTGTACCATGATATCTTGCTTATTATAACTTTTAGTATATTTTGAAGTGAGGTAGTGTGATGCCTTGTTCTTATTGCACAATATTGCTTTAGCAATTTGTAGTCTTTTGTGATTCCATACACATTTTAGGAGTTTTTTCTCCATTTCTGTGAAAAATGTCATTGGTACTTTGATAGAGATTGCACTGAATCTATAGATGGCTTTAGGTACTGGACATTTTAATAATATTAACTCTTCTAATTCAAGAACATGGATATCATTTTACTTAAGTCCATCCTCTTTAATTTTTCATCAATTTTTACAGTTTTCAGTGTGCATATCTTCAACCTCCTTTGTTAAACTTATTTTCTAAGTGATTTTTTGGTAGCTGTTGTAAATGGGATTGTTTTCTTGATTTCTTTTTCTGATAGCTTACTGTTAGTGTATGGAAGTGCTACAGATTTTATGTGTATTTTGATTAGCAATATTAAGCATTTAAAAATATACCTGTTGGCCATTTAATAAAGTTTGTTTATTCTTTCTTTACCAAATTTATTTATTATTTATCACATTTTTTCTTGGAGTATTTAGGGTTTTCTATAAATAAGATCATGTTATCTGAAAAGAGGCAATTTAACTGTTCCATTGAGTTTTCTTGCCTTATTGCTCTGGCAAGAAATTCAAGTACTATGTTGAATAGAAGGGGCAAGAGTGGATACTCTTGTCTTCTTCCTGATCTTAGAGGGAAAGGTTTCAACTTTTCACTATTGAGTATAATGTTAGCTGTGGGATTGTGATATATGGCCCTTATTGTACTGAGATAAATTCCTTCTATAACTTATTTGTTGAGAGTTTTTATCATGAAAGAATATTGAATTTTATCAAATGCTTTTTTTGTGTGTGTTTATTGAGATCACATTATTTTTGTCATTCATTCTGTTAACATGGTATATCACGTTTATGCATTTGTATATGGTGAACCATCCTTGCATCCCAGGGATAAATGTCACTGCTGTTGAGTATGGTTTGCCAGCATTTTGTTGAAGATTTTTGCATCTGTGTTCCTAAGGGATAATGATATGTAATTTTTTTTCTTTTAGTGTCCTTATCTGGCTTTTGTATCAGGGTAATGCTGGCCTTATAAAATGAATTTGGCAATATATCTTCCTCTTTGACTTTTTTAAGAGTTTGAGAAGAATTGGTATTAGTTCCTTTAAATGTTTGGCAGAATTCAACTGTGGAGCCATTCATCTGGGATTTTATATAATGGGGAATTATTTTAAAATGTTTCATTCAATTTCCTTAATCATTATTGGTCTGTTCAGATTCTTTATTTCTTCATGATTCAGTCTTGGAAGTTTGTATGTTCCTAGGCATTTTTCCATTTCTTCTAGGT
This sequence comes from Macaca mulatta, assembly GCF_049350105.2. Classification (NCBI taxonomy): domain Eukaryota; kingdom Metazoa; phylum Chordata; class Mammalia; order Primates; family Cercopithecidae; genus Macaca; species Macaca mulatta. Next base: position 86,468,846 of record NC_133422.1, read on the forward strand.
TATTCAATTTGTTTGCATATACTTATTCATTTTATTCTCTTAAGATCCTTTGTATGGAATTCTCTTTATATTTCTTTAAGGTCCATTTGGTCTCAAGTGTAGTTCAAATTTAATGTTTCCTTATTGATTTTCTTTCTGGATGATCTAGCCATTATTGAAAGTAAAGTATTGAAGTCCTCTACTCTTTGCAATACTATTGTATTGCTGTCCATTTCTTGCCTTGTATCTATTAATATGTACCTTTTTATCTAGGTGCTTCAATGCTTTCAATTGCAAAAATGCATACATATTTGCAATTCTTATACACCATTTTTGAATTGATCCTTTTGTCATTATATAATGACCTTCTTTGTCTCTTTTTACATAAAGTCTTTTTTGACATAAAGTTTTTGACATAAAGTCTATTTCATCTAAGTACTACCTCTATACTCTTTTGGTTTCTATTTGCATGGAATGAATATCTTTTTCTACCCCTTCACTTTCAGTTTTTATATGACTATAGAAGGCATGACAACCCAGAGCATTCCTAGGGGATCTGGATCTGGGCTAAGCTCCCATGTTATTGCTGCCTCTGCTGGTCATGGGGCCCCCAGGATCAGTATTACATAGAGCATCGTGGCAGTCATTGGACCTTCCATGGCTTTCAAAGCCTCTGATGAGTCACCTCAAATTGCTAGAACTCCATGGCCACAGAAAACCACAGAGTACCACTGTGAGCATCCTGCCTAAAACTTCTCAGGGCTTGAAAACCAAGGACAACTTCACTCAAGATGGAACAAGAAAAACAGTGCCTCTCAACTTTCTCCATGTCTTGACCACAAAGTCAATGGTCATATTACATCATCGTTGGAATGAGGGCTAAACTCTGTAGACCAGAGTGAATAGCCAGGGTCTCTGGCTACCCTAACCCCTTCCTAACTGACTCAATAAATAAGAAGGAAAATCTCTTTCCACGCCTGTAATCATTCTTGGTCAATAGTTGGGAAGTTCTACAGTGGAGGAATGCAAGTATGCAACATTGGCCACTGATCCTCTTCCTCTTTAATAAAACTTTGCATTATGTGACCTTGGAGACCTAATCTATCTACGGATGATCAGAGAAGATTCCAGCTGTCAGTTCCCTTCTTGGTTTTGTGTCTGGCTGGCTTCAGCTCTGCATGGGAAGGGTGGTGTAAGAGGTGTGAGGATAGAGAAGGTTTATACTCCCTTCTCTGTTTTCATTTTTGACAACTAAGGAAGAAATAATAGGAATTTTCAAAGTCTTCACATTTCAGGAATGTGTAATCTAACTGTGGGATATTTTGTTCCGCTCACATTTTTCCCCTTCTGACTGTTCACATTTATGATTCTGACTTTGTGAATCAGAAAGTCTGGCTGCTAACACCTAACTCTTTAGCAACTATCTTTTGAGACAGGTAGTACCTCCCACTTTTAAAAAATTTGGACCATTCTCCTTATTCTATTTTCAGCCACTCTCTGTGTTCATTTGGACAGTAGAATAAGCAGATGAGGCACCTTTTGTTGAAAGATTACCTAAGGAAAATGTCAATAGAAAGCATGGTAGGTTTTGATAGAGTCTGTGTTAGGATGTGTACTAAACTCTCCAGTAACATTTGTCTGTACATTGGAGGCACAATATGGATAGTCTGATTTAGAGATGATTCGAACTCATTTCATCACATCAGCAGTAGATGTTTGATACTAGATATCATCGTTGGGGGAGGGATTTGTGCATTTCAATGTTACCCTCAGGTTTTGATGTAAGAATAAGAAATCTTTATTCTCTTACTTGAATGGAGAAGGACTCTAAAAACAACCCACCCCCCCCCATATTTCCAAATGACATATAGTTATAATTTCCAACAATAAAGTAGTAACTGTTTATATAATGGGGAATTATTTTAAAATGTTTCATTCAATTTCCTTAATCATTATTGGTCTGTTCAGATTCTTTATTTCTTCATGATTCAGTCTTGGAAGTTTGTATGTTCCTAGGCATTTTTCCATTTCTTCTAGGTTATTCAATTTGTTTGCATATACTTATTCATATTATTCTCTTAAGATCCTTTGTATGGAATTCTCTACATATTTCTTTAAGGTCCATTTGGTCTCAAGTGTAGTTCAAATTTAATGTTAACTCTTTAGCAACTATCTTTTGAGACAGGTAGTACCTCCCACTTTTAAAAAATTTGGACCATTCTCCTTATTCTATTTTCAGCCACTCTCTGTGTTCATTTGGACAGTAGAATAAGCAGATGAGGCACTGAATGAGTTAACTGAAAAGAAGGAAAAATATTACTTATAGTCCTCCAATTATTTAAGGCGAGCTCCTTGAGCCATCTCTAGGTACGTGTAATTTTTTTTCTTTTTTTTCTTTCTTTTTTTACTTTTATTTTTTGAGATGGACTTTTGCTCTTGTCACGTAGGCTGGAGTGCAGTGGCACGATCTTGGCTCATTGCAACCTCTGCCTCCCGAGTTCAAGCAATTCTCCTGCCTCAGCTTCCCCAGTAGCTGGAATTATAGGTGCGTGCCACCATGCCCAGTTAATTCTTGTATTTTTAGTAAAGACAGGTTTTCACCATGTTGGCCAGGATGGTATTGATCTCCTGACCTCGTGATCTGCCTGCCTTGGCCTCCTGAAGTGTTGGGATTACAGGGATGAGCCACCGCACCTGGCCCTAGGTACATGTAATTTTTTTTAAATTTACTATTTCATCACTTTACAGATCATACTAAGATCTGTAAAGTTAGATTTAATTTACAGAAGATTGATAAATAGCAAAATTTTTGCCCCATGGAGTTATAAGTGATATTTGCCTGATTGAGGAAACAAACCAAAACGTTATTGTCAATCATCTTGTAAGTCTGACATTAATCTTGCAGTGTTTCTTCTTTTAAGGAGTATAATGCTAATCTCTGGTATTCACCTTTCAAGCAGCTTTATTGTGCTGTTTGTTCCCTCATTAAGAAATTAGGCAAAAATATTTCACAACTGCTCATTACATATTTTTGAGAGTCATATTTTTAATTCTTTTTTAAATTATACTTTGACGTAACACATTCAGAAATAAAAGGTCTCAAGAAAATATGTTGCTTATGATGGATGGGACTTTTTTGTTGGGAATTGTTAGAAACTTGAATTCATTTAACTGCTCCCCAAGTAGGGGAGTAATCATTAAATCACGAGATAATAGAGCAGATGTAATATGCTGCAAATGTGGGAACTGAGAGTTGAAGAAGATGTTCCCAGAGGATGAATAAAGGGCAAAAACAAAAAAGAAAATAAAAAACAAGAAATGAAAAGATATGCTTTGTAACAATAAAGAATGCAATCCATAATGAGTATCTAGTAGTTAGGAATGTGCCAAATAGCAACAATATACATGTAACAACAAACTAAAATAAAAACATCATAGAAATAAATATAAAAATTGAAGATGAAACATAATAGAAATAGAAAACAGGAAAAATTGTAGGCTTATTATGTAATTCCAAGAGCATAGTGGAATTAATGGATGCATGTGCTTTAAAATCAGGAATCAAACATTACTGTCAATATATGACACTGTCTAAGTTAATGTTTATATTCAGGCACTAATTAATACAATTAGACAACTCTTACAACTCATCAAGTAAAAATTAACCCAGGAGTAGATGGGCAGAGACATTCTCCAAAGAAGGCTGTACAAATGACTGATAAGCAAATGAAAAGATGTTTAACATTGTTAGTCATTAGTGGCATATAAATCAAAACCATACTGAGACAGTGAGATACCGCTTCACACCCAGTAGGTTGGCTATATTAAAAAAGACTAACAAGCTGGACATGATAGCTCAGCCTGTAATCCCAGTGCTTTGGGAGGCCAAGGTGGGAGGATTGTTGAGCCTAGGAGGTCAAGAGCAGTCTGAGCAACATAGCGAGACACCATCTCTACAAAGAAAAATAAAGATTAGGTAGGCATGTTGGCACACCTGTGGTCCCAGCTGCTCAGGAAGCTTATGTGCAAGGATCACATAAGCCTGGGACGTCCAGGCTGCAGTGAGCCATGATCGGGCCACTGCACTCCAGCCTGGGTGACAGAGCGAGACCCTGTCTCAAAACAAATAATAAAGCAAAGATAAATAGTAGCAAAGTGTTTGTGAGGCTGTGGAAAAAATTGAGCATGCAAACGTTGCTGGAGGGAATGTAAAATGCTGCAGCCACTTTGGAAAACACTTTGGCAGTTCCTCAAAAAGTTAAATTGAGACCTAGCATATGACCCAGCTAATTTCATGCCAAGGTGTATTCCCAAGACAATGTAATACATATATCCACAAAAAAAAATATATATAGGTATCATCACAACATATTCCTAATAGCCAAAAACTGGAAACAATCTAAATGTCTATCAACTGATGAATGGATAAATGAAATGTTCTATATACATATAACGGAATATTTTTTGGCAATAAAAAGCAACGAAGTACTGATACATGCTATAATATTATTGGACCTTGATAAATAAACTTAGGCATATTAAAATTTTAAAGCATATAGTTGAGCAGACAGGAATTAATGAATTGGGCAGTGCCAGACCTCAAGCGATTGGGACCTCACCGAAGGTGTGTGAGGGAAAAGTGTTTATAAAGTATTCACAGAAACAAGACAAAGGCAATATTTGATTGATAAAGGGAGGAAATAGTCTTAAAGTCCTAAGTAGAGATTCCTTGGCTATTTCTGATTGGTTAAGTTTGTTTGTTTGTTTGTTTGTTTTTCCCCTGGGATATGACTGTTTACTCTGAGTTGGGTTTCCATTTGTTTATGTGAGAGCCCAGAAAGCTAATGCCACCTCAGTCTAGTGACTTCCTAATTAATTACTTTAACACGTTTTGTGAAAGAAGTCAGTCTCAAAAGACTACATATTGTAAGATTCTATTTATATGAAATGTCCAGGACAGCAAATTCATGGAGATAGAAATTAGATTAATGGTTGCCAGGGGCTTAGAGGAGCTGGGGACTGGGGAGTTACTGCTGAGGCAATATGGGTTTTTTTGGAGGGGGTAACAAAAATATTGTAAAATTAGATAATGATGATGGTTGCACTACTCTGTGAATATAATAAAATTCACTGAATTGTGCATTTCAAAAGGGCGAATTTTATGTTTTGTGAACTATATAACAATAAAGCTGTTATAAAAAAATTACATTGTATACTTTTGAAAATTGACTCATGCAAATAGAAAACCAGTATATGCCAGGAAGTAATTTCTATGTGTGGGTTTGTTCTTTCTGTTGGCATACTCTTTCGGAGGCTTTGGAGACTCAGAGGAATAATGTGTCATTTAATTTCTCACCCACTATGACATATTAAATATGTTTTTACAAACATTTTGTCTTTAACACTACAAGGTCCTTCAGATTTAAAAAGTTCTCATATATCAAAGGTTTTGTTTGTTTTCCCCATGGATGCTCAACTTTCAGACCCTGAAAAACTATTTTTGTTATTTAAGAAATTTATGAGTCTGATAGATTTAAGTAAGAGGATAATCTCATACATTCATTCGAATATTCAAGTAATGTATATTGAGTGTTTGCAGTGTCCTGAGACTGCTAGACATTGGGTGTTACCAGCTGGGCATGCAGCTACACTGTTGGCACTTCAATAGGTTAACTCACTTTTCCATGGCTACTTTAACCTCCCTAGTCTACTCTCCACACAGAAGTCAGAATACACTTTTTAAAAGATAAAATACATTACGCTTAAAATCTTCCAGTGGTTTTTATTGACCTTAGAATGAAATTTAAAAGCCTTTATACTGACCTTTAGTGCTTTGCACATTCTGGCCTCTACTACCACTTTTCCTTCGTCTGGCACCACTCGTTATACTCCCTTGCTCTACCCATGCTGGAGTTCTCTTGGTTCCTTTAGCATTCGGTCTTCTCTCATGACTCTTGTTGGAGTTTTGAATGAGATAGGCTCTCCCCTGGCCATCCTCCCAAGCACCTTTATCTATAGCTAATGTTAATGCTACTCCTCATTTCTGTGTTGCGATAGATACCACTACCTATGGGAAGCTTTCCTCTGTAGAAAAGGTTGGGTAACTTTGTAATGTAAACTGGCAACACTGTAACTTCTCTTTTATGGCATTTTGCATAAATGCAGTTATTTATTATCTATATTTTACATTGATTTGCAGATGCCCAAAGGCAAGAGACCATTGGTTATACTCGCCACTGTATCCCTAGAGTTGAAGTCTTGATTCATATATGATTCCCCAGTGAATATCTGATCATCAACTTAAGAAAGCTGGCCCTTATCATTGCATTACCTGGACCATAGCAATTGTCTCCAAATTGATCTTTTTGCCTGAAGCTTGGACTTCTTGTATCTGTCTGAAAAAATACAAGCCCCATAGCATGGTATAAAGTTCCGGTTGTAGTGATACCACTACATACGAACTTTATACCATGCTATGGGGCTTGTATTTTTTCATATCAATCTCATTCCAAGTCTCCTGACTTGCCCTCCCTTCCTTTCATGTTCCAGGTCTATTAAAATACATGCAGCCCTTCATCCATTCCTCTTAACCCCATGTTGTGTTAAACATTCTTCTGTGTCCAGCTCACCAGTAAAACTGGAAGCTTATACAGAGAATTCACTAGACTTTGTCATTTCTTTATCCCCAATGCTTGTTAAAGTGTCTGGCAATATTTGTTAAACTGAAATGACCTCAGACGTCACAGCAGAAACTTCTCGATTTAATGCACTGAATTAGATTTAATTTCAGGCATTTATAATATTTTATTGAATCTTAAATTACTAACACTTCGTATCTTCCATGAGAACACAGCAAGACAACTGTGATAATCTACGATTCTTCTAATGAATGCACAGAATGCTTCCACTTAAACTTTTATGCAGATAAATACTCTGATACTATTAATGTTGTATCTGCATTTATCTTAAGTCCTGTCAAAAATCCTGCTTATCAAATTAAGCTATTGGAAATAAGGGCAAGAGAAAAATAATAAATATTAAAACCACATTTTGGTAGAGGTGTATATAATCTACTCGAAATAGCTCTGGGAGTGTTCCCACGCTACATCTTTCATCTTCCATTTCTCAATTCAGGAATGCAAACATCAGGCATTTGGGCTTCTCTGTTGCATGTACTGTCTGGGTTCAAAGGCATCCCAAGCTGCCCAGGGCCTGGGGCAGGACTGAGGCTTCACTGTCAAACTAGATGCCTTTAGATTGTACAAGTGTATTTCTCGTTTAGAGAATTCACTTGGTTCATCTAAAGAAGTTTTTAAAATTGCTTTTTTTTTTTTTTGTAGTTCACTCGTGTTCATTTAGATGTCAATAGGTATTCTTTGAAAAAAAAAGTTGCATGATCTTCATTAAGTTCAGGGAAAGCCTACACACAACAGCCACCTCCTAGAGGGAATTGTGGGTGGTTTCCATGTAGATTGTGTCAAAGGCTCTATGAAATCCTGCTATTTAAAGGAACGCTTTTACACGGTTGGTAGGAGTATAAATTAGTTCAGCCATTGTGGGAGACAGTGTGGCAATTCCTCAAGGATCTAGAACTAGAATTACCATTTGACCCAGCAATCCCATTACTGGGTATATATCCAAAGGATTATAAGTCATGCTACTATAAAGACACATGCACACGTATGTTTATTGTGGCACTATTCGCAATAGCAAAGGCTTGGAATCAATCCAAATGCCCATCAATGATAGATTGGATTAAGAAAATGTGGCACATATACACCATGGGATACTATGCAGCTATAAAAAAGGATGAGTTCATGTCCTTTGTAGGGACATAGATGAAGCTGGAAACCATCATTCTCAGCAAACTGTCACAGGGACAGAAAACCAAACACCACATGTTCTCACTCAGGTGGGAACTGAACAATGAGAACACTTGGGCACAGGGCAGGGAACTTCACACCCCGGGGCCTGTCGTGGGGTGGGGGGCTGGGGGCGAAATAGCATTAGGAGATATACCTAATGTAAAGGACGAGTTAATGGGTGCAGCACACCAACATGGCACATGTATACCTATGTATCGAACCTGCATATTGTGCACATGTACTCTAGAACTTAAAGTATAATAATAATAATAATAAAGAAATCTTGTTACTTAAAAATACCCATCAACTGTATTAAGTAAAGCATTTCCAATATTTATTTAGCCAAGAAGCCCATTTTTGACTGAACAACTTATAGATTTTCTCCTAAAAACACTTTGAAAAATCCTACTCTGAGGTACGTTTCATTATTTCCCAAAGTGGTCATTTTAATAATTGTGCATTATTTGGGGTTTGGGCCACGGCAGATTTATTTTGGGGGATGTCAACATCCATCCTCCAACAGGGAATGTGGGCTGGCATCTGGCTGGGTAACTTCAAGTTTATAGCTAGGCCGTTGGCAGTTGTGGTCATCCTCGATGGGTGCTCCACATTAAAGAAGGATTGGTCATGCTAAAATTTACCAAGGACTCTAAGAACACAGTTCAGAAACTGAATCCCTTTGAAAATTCTATGTGCATTTGATTGAATTAGATTTTTTGCAGGTGCAGCAATGTGAAAATAGGACTAAACATTATCTTGACCTCCTAAAAGTGATTTATTTCCAGAGAGATGAGAGTAAACACATCTCAGACAAATATCTTTGTCTGGATGCTATGCTTCTAGCTTTATACTAAGCAACCATTTTATACAATTATCTATCCACACGCACTGAGAATTATAATATTCACAAAGACCATTAAGATGGATTCTCTAGTTAAGAGCATACACCAAAAGCAAAGTTGTTTCCAGTTTAAAATATATATATTTATTTAAATATTATTAAATATATAAATATATATTTAATTTGAATATATTGGTGATTCTCACTAACTTGAGTGGAAATATGAATGATTCATAAATACTTTAAAAATCTATAATATGTAATATGGATTAGAATGTGAGATCTTCATCATTTGTTGATCAATAAACAATATAATCTATGTAATTAAAATGCACATCACAGTCATCAGTAATCTCTGATAGAGTGTCCTTCATTCACATTGGAAAATCTGTAACCCAGAACAGAAGATAATACAGAAATGATTTCCACGCCACTGCCTGGTGTCCTCTGACTTTGCTGTTGCCTTTTTCATTCACTGATCATCAGCTGAGTAGCCTTAGAACAAAGAGGTATCAGGAGTATCACAGAACCACTCTTACCCTGTTCAGAGCTAACAAAGGACACTCCTGGCCATAGTTTACTAATCCGCCATCTTAGAATTATTAAGCCTGTTGGGGGAAAAAAGAAAAGAGATCATGATAAAACTAAGAGATGGATGAATACAAACAAAAATAAAAAACAAGCGGCCAGGTGCGGTGGCTCATGCCTGTAATCCCAGCACTTTGGGAGGCCAAGGTGGGGAGATCACCTAATGTCAGGAGTTTGAGACCAGCCTGTGAAACATGGTGAAACCCAGGCTGTACTAAAAATACAAAAATTAGCTGGGTGTGGAGGTGCACACCTGTAATTCCAGCTACTCAGGAGGCTGAGGCGCAAGGATCGCTCGAACCTGGGAGGTGGAGGGTGCAGTGAGCTGAGATCGTGCCACTGCACTCTAGTCTGGGTGACAGAGAGCGACTCTGTTATAAATAAATAAACAAATAAACCACAAGCCTTTATATTATACTACAAGCAAGCAAGATTTTAAAAACAAAGCCACCAAGTTTATATTTATGGAAAAATTGAAATAAGTAAGAAAGTGTCCCCCACTGCCCTTTAAAATACTTTCTCGAATGCCTAAATAGTCAGACTTGGCCAGATGATGATACTAACTGTATCTTCTTTTCATCATTTTCCATCATTCCTGATATAATACAGAATGTGGAAAGCGGTCATGTCTTTTCTCCTTTCCTTTCCCCTCATTTTCTCTACCTCTGATGATTTCAGGCTTCTGGGACATAAAAAAGTAGTTTATTCCTAGAGTCAGTTTAGAGACGGTTGTCACGTCAGCCTGGTAGAAATTGATTTCTCAGGTTCAATTACCACCTTGTTTATATGTATCCAAGAAATCTCTGAGCACCAGCTTTCTACTTGATACTTTCTCTCAGAATGTCACAAAGACTCTTTAAAACCCAGAAATCCAGAACTGAACTCATGGTCTTGTCTCCCGAACCTGGTTACTCTTTAGTACATCCACTTAGAAACCTAAGAATCATCCATGACACTTACTTTACCTCCCACCAAATTTCCAATCCTGATTCCTATTGATTTTATAACCTAAATATGTCTCAAATGGATTTGAGTTGCTCTTTTATGTAGCCAACTATGATATTCTTGCTGGGAGACGATTGCAGGTAGATGTGTCCCAGTTAGTGTAATCTCATGCAGTCTCCCTCTCTCCTCCACTGCCCTATCCCATCCCATTCCATCACCAGAATAACCATTGAATCTCAGAGCCTCAGAATAACCTTTCAAAAAATCAGTGGTAACCTGATTTTCTCAGGGTCTAATTCCTTCCATGGTAGGCTTGATTAATTTCTTTAATATTATCATCAGGACTCTATTTATCTGCCTTTCAAATTATCAGTCCTATTCTCTCACTAACAACTCCCCTCCTTCCTTGGTTAGCCTGGAGTTATTTTATAGATTTTAACCCAACAGTCAAATTCTTGGGACTTTATTATATTAAAATAAAAGCACTAATAGTTTTCAAAGATGCTGGACAAGGTTGTTTATATTTTCAGCAACATTTGAATCACAATACTGGAAAGGAGTCAATATCCAACAGTGGGGAAGGTTGAATACATTAGGATACAATCACACGCGCACACTGTGGAAGATTATGCCAGGTTCATAGGTAATGCTTTCAAGCTCTGTCCATTGATATGAAAAGATTTTGATGTTGTATTATGAGATTGAGAAAGTGAAACAAATAGAAGCACATATAATGCCCTATTTTTGTAAATTATTTCATTTTAAATATACTATTTTTATGTTTAGAAATAGATACACATATATAAAAATGTGTGTAAATGTGGTTATGTGAAAAGTACATGGACATGTGAACATGGAGAAAACAGAAAAGAATGTGTAATGGTTTGCTGTACCTTATTATCTGGGAAGGACAAGCTGTGAGCGGAGGTAATAGGGAGGGTAGGAGTTAGAGAAGCAAGCAAAATAATAGGAACAGTCTATGGCATTAAAAAAAAAGAGAGAGAGAACCCAGTGATGCAGGACAGGCAAGCCCCAAACTGGGACTTAGGCTGGGAGGGTTTCTTGCTTTGCCCAGGAGAGAACTTAAGGGTCAACCCATGGCAGAAGAAAACAGCTTTTTTGAAGCAGCAGTGTTCCAGCTCCGGGGGTGTTACAGCTCAGGCAGTGTGCCAGCTCTGTGACTGCCCCTGCAGAGCAGAGCTACTCCACAGGCAATGTGTTGAGAGTAGCAGCTCAGGGCAATTCTGTAAGTCGTGTTTATACCTACTTTTAATTACATGCAGATTAAGGGGTGGTCTATGCAGAAATTTCTAGGAAAAGGGTAGCCATTTCTGGGTCATCTGGTCATGGCTGTGGAAAGAGGCAGCAGCACCTGGGTGTTGCCATGGCAACGGTAAACTGACATGGCATACAGTACGGGTGTCTCACAGAAAGCTGCTTCCACTCCATCCCTGTTTTAGCTAGTTGTTGATTTGGTCTGGTGTCCAAACCTGGCCTCCAAAGACGAGTTCTGCCTCTTACTTCACCAGGTTGTATGGTATGATCCTGTGTATAAAACATTACATGAGTATGTATATGTGTGGATATCTATATGTACACATAGATAAATTATAAAACATATTTGTGTATATCTACCAATCGCTGGATGTATTCTTGAAATAAGTGACATTTAAGTGACAAAATCTGTTGTGGAGATGTATAGAGTATAATTCTAATTTGGTAAAATCAGACAAAAAAGAATAAAATGTAAATATATGTGTTTGTAAATGTGAGAATAAGGTTATAGAAGGTTGGGTCTTGGCCTGTGTGCTTTCCCTACCCTGTCGGCACCCACCATTTGGGATTGCTTATGTACCCTTCCAGACATTTAAAATTCATTTATGTGTATAAATAACTATAACAATAGGAATATGTGGTATTTTAATTTTAACACCATACATGATACCTTATCATTTTCCTTTTTTTAACTCATAAATTATCGTGACTTTTTTTTTTTAATACAGGGTCTCTCTCTCTCTCTCTCTCTCTCTCTCTGTCACCCAGACTAGGGTGCAGTGGCTTGGACAGGGCTCACTATAGTTTCAGTCTTCCAGGCTCAAGTGATCCTCCCACCTCAGCCTCCTGAGTAGCTGGACTACAGGTGCACAGCGCCATGCTCAACTCGTTTTTTAAAAAATACTTTTTGTAGAGACAAGGTCTCACTCTGTTTCCCAGGCTAATCTTCAACTCCTGACCTCAAGGGATTCTTCCATCTCAAATTCCAGAAGTGTGGGGATTATAGGCATGAGCCACCATGCCTGACCCATCTTGATTTTTTTTTTAAGATTACAAAGTGCATAAAATCTATATAACATACTATTGATTTTATAGTCATTGAAGAATGATGGGCATTAGTTTTCAATTTTTCATTATTCAAAATAAGTGATCTATTGAGCATCCAGCATCCTTGTATATGCCTCCTTGTTTTTTTTTTTTTGTTTGTTTTGTTTTGTTTTGTTTTTTGTTTTTGAGGCAGAGTCTCGCTCTTTCGCCCAGGCTGGAGTGCAGTGGCACGATCTCGGCTCACTGCAAGCTCCGCCTCCCAGGTTCACGCCATTCTCCTGCCTCAGCCTCCCGAGTATCTGGGATTACAGGCACACAAGCACGTGCCACCATGCCCGGCCGCCCCCTTGTTCTTAAGTGTAGTTGTTTCTTTAGATGAGCCATGGTTAATGAGAATGACTGCCTGGTAGAAAGTACCCACTTAAAAACATCATAAAAACAGCCAATACCCCACCTCCAACTCATTAGAGGATTTACCAATTTATACTCACAGTATCGTTAGGGACTATCTGGTTTCTCATACCTTGACCAACAATTGATACTGTCAATATTTAAATGTTTTTCTGTTTGGTTGGATGAAATTATATTTTTAATTTCAAAGATAAATATTGAGGTTGGTCAGCTTTTATGTTTATTGCCATCTGCATTATATCTGTGACTTATGTATTCATATCCTGTGTTCATTTATTTTTTATTTGGTTATCTTTTTCTTAGTTTTTCAAATATTCTGCATAATAAGCATTTGTCTATCAAATATGTTGAAACTCCAGTCAGTAGTCTGTTTTAACTGCCTTTCTCACTGTGCAATATATGGCACATGAATGTTAGTTATAGGTGAGTAGATGTGAGGAATGACAAAGGCAGAAAAACTTACAAGGTCTCCATGCGATCAGAAGGAAAGCATGATATTACATTTGAGTACTCTAGGAAAGGAGCATTTAAATCATCTCCTGCATTGTCATGTGACTATTTCCAACAAATGAGGTATTTAAGAACAAAAGTATTAATTCATTTGCATAAATGGCTATTAGCTTTGTTCTGGGGACTGGGAGAGGGATTGGTAGTTACTGGGAACAACTGTAAACACGGCCAAACAAAATACTTCCTGTGCTCTACTCCACATTGCTATAGGACAAATCCCACCGGGGATGTGCAAACCAAATGCTGGCAAGGTTGATAAATAACCTCAAGTTGAGAGATCGAGAGCAATTTAATTTCGTAGGTGGTATTTTAAACGCACCTGAAAAAATGGAAACAGGCAAGGAGAAAAAAAAGAAAAGCAGAGACTGAAAAGTACAGGGTGACTCCGGAGACTGTAACACAATTTAGCTGAAGCGTAGGATGCTCAAAGTGGAGTGCTGGGAAATTTCCAGCTTCAGCTGTAAATTCACATGAAACAATTTGGCTTGTCTTCATTAGGAGATGGGAAGAACCACCAAAGGCTTTGGTTCAGAGAAGCAGTGTGATCAGAACTGTGCTTTAGGAAGCGTAATCGGGGGAGCTGGAGGGAAGGATTAGAGCTGAGAGAGTGTTGGAGAGAAAGTCAGCAAGGAAACCCATCTATCTGAGAAGAGCTAGTGAAAGCCCACTCTTGACTGAAGGAAATTCCAGTGCAGGAGACGGGAAGTGAAAAGGCGAGATACCTGATGAAAACAGAACAGCCTTTGCTTGCACATTTTGTTGTTGTTGTTTTATTTTTATTTACTTTTATTTATTTATTTTAGACGGAGTTTCACTCTTGTTGCCCAGGCTGGAATGCAACGGCGCGATCTCGGCTCGCTGCAACCTCCACCTCCGGGGTTCAAGTGATTTTCCTGTCTCAGCCTCCCTCCCCGGTAGCTGGGACTACAGGCGCTTGCCACCATGCCCGGCTAATTTTTGTATTTTTAGTAGAGACGGGGTTTCACCATATTGGCCAGGCTGGTCTCGAACTCCTGACCTTATGATCCGTCAGCCTCAGCCTCCCAAAGTGCTGGGATTATAGGCCTGAGCCACGGCACCTGGCCTGCTCGCACATTTTAAACCCCTAGCTGGTGCTGTTTCTAAAGCATCTGCATACATTTTCAGCTTTGGAGTAGTAGAGAAAATCGGGTCATATTGAATGTATTCTCCATTTTCCTTTTATCAGTTATTATTTTTTTAAAAATTAGCTTTTTCAATTTAGGATTCTTACACCCACTGATAAATGAAATGGTCAAATTTTGATTTTACATGTCTAGAGATATTACTTAGCCTCTCAGTTTCCCCAATCTTTTTTTTTTTTTTTTTTTTTTTGAGACGGAGTCTCACTCCATCCCACAGGCTGGAGTGCAGCGGGGCGATCTCGGTTCACTGCAAGCTCCACCTCCCGGGTTCACGCCAGTCTCCTCTCTTAGCCTCCCGATAGCTGGGACTACAGGCGTCCACCACCACGCCTGGCTAATGTTTTGTATTTTTTCAGTGGAGACGGGATTTCACCGTGTTAGTCAGGATGGTCTCGATCTCCTGACCTCGTGGTCCACCCGCCTTGGCCTCCCAAATTCCTGGGATTACAGGTGTGAGCTACCGTGCCAGACCACTTTCCCCTAATCTTTTTTTTTTTTTTTTGAGACTGAGTCTGGCTCTGTCGCCCAGGCTGGAGTGCAGTGGCCGGATCTCAGCTCACTGCAAGCTCCGCCTCCCGGGTTTACGCCATTCTCGTGCCTCAGCCTCCCGAGTAGCTGGGACCACAGGCGCCCGCCACTTCGCCCGGCTAGTTTTTTTGTATTTTTTAGTAGAGATGGGGTTTCACCGTGTTAGCCAGGATGGTCTCGATCTCCTGACCTCGTGACCCGCCCGTCTCGGCCTCCCAAAGTGCTGGGATTACAGGCTTGAGCCACCGCGCCCGGCCCACTTTCCCCTAATCTTAAACTTGCTTCCCAGTGGCCTTTTTTCCCCCTTCTCTGTGGTTTCTCACAACCTCAATATTGATATTGTAGTAGCTGGCCGCCTTCTCTTGATGAAGAAGAGTCTAGTAGTTTGTGGTACTATCTAACTCATGAGGGTTTTAAATGTCACAAAGCTCAATGGTCACATAAGGAAAATTATTATATATTCTTGGAGGTCATATGTAAAAATGTGATTGAATGAAGCTTTCCTGAGTATGACCAAATTAATAGCACAATTTGGAATTCTACCCTCATCTGCATACTCTTGCCTTCAGGGTAGAATTCCTCTCTTTTCTTTCCACTAATAATTCAAGTTTTATCTAAAGATTTCCCTGATGACCCTGGTTCCTGGTGATTTTCTCTGGCTCCTATACTAATCATGGCTTAGAGCATTTCTTTGGCACATACTTTATACCCTATTGAGATGTTGTTTCTATTGTACTGAAGTTAACTTTATATAATTGTCATTCATTTCATACTTAGAAATTCTACCTCCGTAACTAGATTATAAACTCTTTGAAGATAAGCAAATAGGGAGTAAAATGTATTTTAGTTCTAGTTCTAGTTTTTATTGCCATTATTGATAATACTTCACACAATTAAAGAGAAAAAAAAATCCTACATTTATTTATTTATTTACTTATCTATTTACCAAATCCTCACAGCTGCATGTGAATTAAGTATGTCTATTTTGCAAATATCAAAGGATGGACAGAGCTTGCAAGTGAATTGATTAAGGTTAATAGCACGTGTTCTAAAATCTGCAGTTGCCCGTTTGCTCTGGTGAGTCAGCATCTGCTGACTGCTGCCAAAGGCTTGGCCTGCCTCGGCAAATGTGCAAGCTGCCAAGACCCTCCAGCCAACCCCACATCCTTGAATCTGTGTGCTCTGACTGCTGGGATCAAGTCTATGAAGGCTTACTTTCCTGTTTATACCAGTGACCATCAGGAGCTGAAGGCTATTGGATTATCCAAGATCATTAGTCCAACCTGTGTGTTTGATCTCTCCTGCCTTCCCAAATCCAACACCAATACCTGCACTCTCTCTGAAATCTGCAAGTCTGATATCTCACATTATGGTCATTATTTCCTACCATTCCAGTTGACTTACTCCATTATTTTTATTTTTATTCAGTTATTGACTTGATATTCACAAAATAGATCAGTGGTTTAGGAAACTTTTTGCAATGCAATTTTAATTGAAAAAGAAGAATATAAAATAACTATGTAAAAATTCATAGTAAAAAGACAGCTAATATAGAAAGGACTGATGGACTTATGGGTGTTTTTGCCAGTTTTAGAATAAAATGTATTCTCCTTTATTTCTAATCCCAAAATCACTTTATCTTATGAAAATGTTCAATGTACTTACTCTTCTCCTTCATTTTTTTTTCTCTTATTTCTGTCTTTACCAAATCTCCATTTAGATGATCTAGTACCTTTAAAGCATGTGAATACACTTCTAATAAGCCTTGGATAATGCTGTAAAGAAAGGCATCTCAAATTCAGGTCATGTGTTTAAACTACATGTCTCCCTGACACTTCCACACTATGGAAAATGTTGTCTCACTTGTTTTGAAATATAAGTATTTTGGATCAAATTATATGAAACGAGATCTCTACATTAAAAATATAATCATGTGATAATGGCTACTGTCCACCCGAAAAAAACAAACAAAACAGAATCTCACTAGATTCCATCCCTTCTCTAGGCTATGTCCCGTAAATCTGCCTTCTTTCTCCAAAACTCCATGAATGAGTTGTGTATTTCTTATTTATCTTTATCTCTTGCACCCCCACTGATCACTGTGCTTTCTTCCCTGCCTCTGTGCTCAAACTGCACTCTCCACAAATCACTGATGGTCTTCTTCTGATTAGAGCCAATGATTAATTTGCATCTTCATTTTACTTGAACTTTCAGTAGCTTTTGAAACATTTATTCATTTCATCTTTAAAAACAACAACAAAAGTTTTCTGCATTTGCAGTTTGAGATAACCCACTCTTCTGAGATTGCCTTATTTCTCCTTGAGCTTCATCTCAGAATTGTTTTCAACTTCCTTTGGTCTCCACATCTAAATGTTGGAATGCCCAAGAATCAGTCTTCAGCACTGTCCTCCCTCTGTGCCCATCCAACTGCCTGCTGTTGAAAACCACATTTCTGTACCTTGCCTGATCTCTCCCTTGAGCTTTCAGTTCAGGTAACTAACAGCGTATTGGACAGCTCCTCTTGGAAGAGTGATTGTCATAGGAAGCCAAATATGTCCAAGAGAGACTTAATTTCTTACCAAACCTCTTCCCTTAGTCTTCTCTATCTCATTTAATGTACTTTCATGTGCCCAGTTGCTTCAGACAAAAGATACCAGAGATTCATGAATCCATCTTTCTTTCACTTGCTATGTTTAATCCACCCTCACATTCTGCTGTCTTCTCCTTCAATAAATAGATCCAGATAGATAGACAGAGAGATCCAGATAGATAGACAGAGAGATCCAGATAGATAGATGTTCCAACTGGATCTCAGTTCTCACAGATCACCCTTAGCAAAGGCAGCATCATCTCTTCCCTGAAACACACTCAAAACTTCATAGCTGGATTTACTATTTTTATCTTGTCCATCTTCCCTTCCCTCCCCTCCCTTCCCCTCCCCTCTCCTCCCCTTCCCTCCCCTTCTCTTCCCTTCCCTTTCTTTGATGGAGTTTCACTCTTGTTGCCCAGACTGGATTGCAATGGTGCGATCTCAACTCACTGCAACTTCCGCCTCCCAGGTTCAAGCGATTCTCCTGTCTCAGCCCACTGAGTAGCTGGACTTACAGGCGCCCGCCACCATGCCTGGCTAATTTTTGTGTTTTTAGTAGAGACAGGGTTTCACCGTGTTGGCCAGGCTGGTGTCGACCTCCTGACCTCATGCGATCTGCCTGCCTCAGCCTCCCAAAGTGTTATGATTACAGGCATGAGCCACTGCGCTCGGCCCCTTGTCCATTTTCTTATGCCCTGTGCAGACCTCTCTCCAAATGACAGCCAGTGTGATATTTTCTTTGAAACATTAAAGAGATCATGTTACTGCTATGCCCAGAATTCTCCAGTTACTTCAGAGCCCACTTAGAACACAAACTTAGCCCTTGGTAGACCATGATGATCTGGCCAGTTTGCCTCTTGCCTTGTCCCCCTACGCTCCCCATTACTATGTGGCATTTTTCAGTTGCTGTGGCCTTTCTCTCTCTTCTATTTTAGTGTTGTTCTCTCTGCATATAAAGCTTTTCCCTGTGATCTTCCCATGGCTGCTGCTTAACGTTATTCAGAACATAACCTAAATCCTACTTTCCAAACAAGTAGAAAATAGTATTTAAACCAATTGACCACCTGGTTGAAGCGCCCTATCCCCACTCCACCCCATTCCACTACTAATGATGCATTTTTAACTAAATAACAATACCTAAAGTTGTCTATTTAATGTCATAATTTTAGTTTTCTCACTAGACTATAAGCTCCTAGAGAGAAGGTTCCTTGCTCTATTCCCATCTACTAGAATAATGCCATACTAATAATGAGGGCTCAGTGTATTGATTGACATTGTCATCTGTAGCTAAACAAGAACAAAAATTGATTTGGCTTTCAGTCTTTGAACTTTCTAAACAAAGGAGTCTTTAAAACTGGAAATAAGAAAGGAAAGAAAAAGAGAGAAAGAGAAAAAGGGGAAGTGATTGAAATCCTTGGTCAATTCTCAGTATCTCTATTCCTGACTTTGAGACAGTTCAGTCTGAACAAATTAGCCTACAATTAGGGATTGGTTTTCCATTTCTTATTTGACTACATTGGCACTGCAGCCTCAGCCTGGTGGTTTTACATAAAAGACTAGATTTTTCCGAAGATTTCTTGTATCTAAACACTTGTCACTTTGGCCTACAAGTTGGATTTTCCAGAGTCCTAAACTAAATGCTTTAAATCCACCCACACAGTCAGTTTAATTAATAATTATGAATAGGAATGAAATGCAGAAGCGCCCTCTGGTGGTTTAATATATAGGCATGCAAAAATAGCAACATGGAATCAATATTCTGTTCACAGTGGTGTGGATAGGAGATTATTAAAATGTGCTTCTGCTTCTCCCCATCTTTCCCTTCCTCTCCCTCTTCCTCATTCTTTTCCTTAATTCAAAATATAATATGAGTTAGAATGGGAAAATTTATGACAATGTCTAGCAGAAATCCGTATGGAGAAGCAACTTGTGGAAAATGGAAAGGATCCATGCCTCCAAGTAAACACTTTTACAGAAGACCTTCTTTACTCTTTGCTAACCATAGCGTAAACATACCTGTAATCCTTGCCAAGCAGAGATAGTATGTGTTTCCTCTCTTACTCGACCTTAACATTGCTTTATTTGCTTTTCCCCAAGAACTGGGGCAGTGCTTAATGGAGTCTTAATAATTTATAACCTCCTATAAATATTCCTTGTTGCAATGCTAGAATGTACTAGTGTTTTAAAAGTGGTGTTATGGTCACAACTTTTATATGTTTTCCGTACCTGGCTTATGGAATTATTTGTACCTTGAATGTAGCAGATCTACTATTTGGATCTACTATTTGGATCTACTATTTGTTCCATAGTTTTAGAGCATAATATTTTGTAATCACTTTTGTTTTTTGTTTTTGTTTTTTTTTTTTTTTTTGGAGACGGAGCCTTTCCTGGGTTCATGCCATTCTCCTGCCTCAGCCTCCCAAGTAGCTGGGACTACAGGCACCTGCCACCACGCATGGCTAATTTTTTTTTATATTTTTAGTAGAGACGGGGTTTCACCGTGTTAGCCAAGATGGTCTCGATCTCCTGACCTTGTGATCTGCCCACCTTGTCCTCCCAAAGTGCTGGGATTACAGGAGTGAGCCACTGCGCCCGACCTGTAATCACTTATTTTTATTTACTTTTTTCATTTCTATTGATAGAAATGTAGCAACATAGTAAAAGCTTTTCTCCTCCTCCTTTTTTGTGGGATGGGGACAGTATATTACATGAATTCTCTTTCTCCTGCATTTGATTTTCCTTCTAACATTTACATTTTATATACATTTTATGATTTCATCTATTTGCATGGGTTTAACTATTGGCTCTATGCGTGCGATTCTATTCATTAACTTGGTTTTGATCTCCAATCTATTATTTAGAGCTGTGTTTTAGAAATTACCACAATTAAAGCTCAAAATGAGAATTAATCTCTCCCTCCAAAAAACAGGTACACCGTAAACTAAACTTGTTCTACCTTCTAACTTCCATCTATCAGTGTCTGGCTCTGTAATCATCCTGATTACTATGTTTAAAACCACCAAGAGCTTTAACTTCTTCTTTCTTGTCTTGTATAGGGAGTCAAGCCCTAGTCAAATACCATTCATTGCGCTCATAAAGGAGCTTCCCCTTTTCCTCTCTTATTTCACTGGTTCTGAGTTTATTCCAATAGTCTCTTACCTCACCTATTGGAATGGTGTCTTTGTTGATTGCAATGACTATAACAGATCTTTCTAAAACAGGGCTCTGATAATTCTGTTCCCTTGCCCATTAATTATTAATATAGTATAATAGTCTGAAAAATCAAATCCAAATCTAATGTATCTGGTACATTACCTCTGCCCCCATAGTGACCTGGCCCAAATTACTACCTTCCTAAATTTGTCCTCTTTGGAATAAAACTAACATCATGGACTTTCTCTCTGTGTTGAAGAAATAGCTTCTCCAACACAAAGACCAGATTTGTGGAAACAGATTTTACCCCTAAAATCAGCCAGCTCTTTTAGAAACTATTTCTCAGAATCATAAGGGAATTGAACACGAGAAATAAACTCAAATTTGTTGCTATAACTGAAAAAATTACCAATAGTTTATTTCTTCTGGATAGTTTAAAATTAGCTTTTAGTATAATAATGTGAATTATTTAATGTAAGGGAGTACAGCACATGTGTCCACAAAGTACCTTGTTTCTTATTTTATGTATCATTATTATTATCAAGCATACATGCAGACTCATGCCTTATGTAATCTCTTAACTGCCTCTCTGTTAACACCAAGCATCCTAGATGTGACCTGAAGCAAAGCAATTAGTTACCTTTACATACAAGCGACTGTGAAGTGAGCCTGTGCCTCCTCCACTAACCCAGGTTGCTTAATAATCACTTGAACTACCTCAGCATTTTTTGCTTTTCAATTTGTAATATTTTAAACATTTTTGCTTTTCAAATTGTATTATTATTATTAAACATTAAGGAAGTACTATTGCAAAAGAAATAGAGATTCTAGGGTGGGCACGGTGTCTCACGCCTGTAATTCCAGCATTTTGGGAGGCTAAGGTAGGAGGATCACTTGAGGCCAGGAGTTTGAGACCAGCTCAAGCAACATAGTGAGATGCCATCTCTACAAAAAAAAAAAAAAAAAAAAAAAAGGGATAAAAAATAAGCCGGGCATGGTGGCATGTGCCTATAGTCTAGCTACTCTAGAGGCCAAGGTGGGAGGATTGCTTGAGCCAGGAAGTCCAAGGCTGCAGTGAGTCATGATAACGCCACTACGCTCCAGCCTGGGCGACAGAGTGAGATCCTGTCTGGAAAAAAAAAAGAAAGAAAGAAAACAAAAACAAAAAGAAACAGAAGCTCTGCTTTGTGAATCAAATGAAAATAAATAATTTAAGTTATTCTTTACAAAGTTTTTTTGTAAAAAGCTTTGAAAGTCTGAAGATTTGAATAAGACTGAGTGCACAGATGGGGGAGGCTCCAAAGATAAGTTTGTGCTTTTGCACGTAGTGCCAAGATTACAGTGAGAATGGGGAAAGTCAGCTAACTGACAAGCAGTTGTTGAAACAAATAACTTGATCAGAACGGTGGAAGTGATATGGGCTAGGAGCAACTAAGAGAGTCATTTCAAGGTGAAATGGGAACTTGAAAATCAGTGGGAAGCCTGGGAAGAAACTGAAAGCCAGAGTAGATAAGCATTAGGGAGGAAAACATTTTTTTGCAAGACACTCCAGACTGATTGCAGGGGAAAATGGTAGAGACCAGGGAGGAGAATTAAGAAGGAAATTGCAGTATAAGTCAAAGATGAAAAATTGTCAACATAAGTGTGAAGGTTTTTTCAATAGCAAGAAGGTACTAGTATTGAAAGGTGCCACCCAAATTGGCTCACCTCAAGGGAGCTAAGGTGACAGGGTAACGTCCTGATAACAGATGGTTTTCCTTTTCTTTTCAATAAAGTATGAAGTTGAGCTCCCTCATAGCAAGTCGACAAATATAAGGGCTTTGAAATTTACTTGCGTTTGTTAGAATCAGCTATATATGCTTGTATCTTTGGATACAATCAAAGATATCTTATAAGTCTATGGCTAGAGCATTTTCTTTTGTATTTGAAAAAATAATTGCAAAGATGATAATGGGGATAAAGGTGTTGCGAGGCTGGTATTTTTCAGCTCTCCGTCCGCCTTGCCTGGAAACATGGTCAATAGCAGTTACAATCTGAGGTCTGACGAGGGAGGGACAGGATGAGATAAGATTTCTCTGAACTCATAACTTCAAAGTAGTTTTATTTTCTTGAGTTTCAAAGATGAGAAAACTAAGATATGTAGAAGTTCCATAACTCACCTCAAACCCTATGGCAAGGCATACTGGATAGTGATTGCAGATTCTGTTTCCCTTTCTCTTTGCTTCTTTATTTCAAACTGTCCTGTGGTGTGGTCAAATAATCTTACTCTATCCACTTAAAAACACTATCAACTTAGATCGTCTTCCCTGGGTTCTTGTTACTAGGAGTTGTTGATGAACCTATAGCGAACATACTTTCCTCCATTTTTGTGAATAATTTAGCACCTTACTAATAGATTTATACTTTACTATTGCTACTTTTCAAAGTGGAAATTCACTTTGAGTCTTTTACCACCTTGTCCTTATGCTTCTTTTGCTTCTGTCAATCATTTGCCCAGCCCTGTTGACTTTGCCTCTCTTCTATCTGTAACTCATGAACACTGTCACTATTGCAGTTCAAAATTAAAATTTCTTATTCAGGACTGCTTGAAGAGTCTATTAACAGTTTACTTGCCTTGAATAGTTTTCTCTCTCTAGTCCAACTTCTGCAATGCGGCCTCATGCATTTACTAAACTTCAGCTGTGGCATTTTACATTTTGAGCAACCATCAGGAGCTTTTATCTAAAAAATAAAGCTCCTTAGGCTGGCATTTAAAGCCCTCCAAAATCTTTTCTCTAACTTACCCTTTAAATATAATTTCCTTTTATGATTATCTTCCATGAACCCACCTTTCCAAGCAAAGCAAAACTTTTTCAATTGTCCGTGTCAGCCTCATGTTTTCTGACACCTACCCTCTGAGGACTTTTCCTCTGCCCATCATCACTGTTCTTTGTTCTGAGAAAATTCTCTATCAAATCCATCTCCAAGTGCTACTCTTGTCCCTCCTGTGCATCTCTGAAATCCACTTCTTCCATTTTACTGCTTCTCTGCCGACTTCGGGCCCTGACATTTTCCATGGGCCTGTTGAAGGACCTCTCTTCTCCCTCTGTCTGCACAGCTGCTGTGATGAGTTTTCTCATGTGGAAATCTGAAGCTGCACTTTCCCCACTTGGAATCTTTTGCCTGTGTTCCATTTGCTCTCACAAGTCCTTTAGCTCAGTCTCCAAGTCATACGATGGCTTGTTTATGTCTTTCACACCAGCCTTACCTCTTGCTACACCCATTTCTCACAGCATGTACTTCTTGTTCCAAATGCACAGTGTAGTTGCTGTAACCATGTGTTACAATGTTTTGACATCCTTGTAATGGGTTGCTCTTGTCATGTTATAGGACAATTGCTATTTTACCGGTGTAACTTTCATCTCAACAGTGTACGTGAGGCCATGCCTTATTCATATTTGTATCTCTAGCATCTAACATAGTAGGGTACAACAGATATTTATTTTTAATTTGATTGAACTGAAATAACTTCAACATATCCAGGTTCAATGGATGCTCCAAGTCTCATCCCGATGGGTAGTAGCCTTTCCCAGGGTAGTCTTTGCTGATATCCTTCTTCACCCATCACCCCCACCAGGCAAGGATCCTACCTCTCTCGGACATCCATTGTCAGTCGCACTTTTTTGACACATACAACTTGCATTTTGATGATTAGAAGGATTCCTTTATTTCTTTCCTCTTAAATTACAAGCTCTATTAGGAGAAACTTTAGTTATTCCTATTTTCCCTATTATAACATTTAATATATGTGCTTTGCAAATACTAAAAGTGAAAGAAATATGGGTAAAATAAATGAAATGGATACATAGCTTCTTCAATACTCATTACATGGAAAATCAAAGAGATCTCTAACTTTAAGGGAACTTTGGAATAATTTATTCTAACTTCTTCGTTGTGCACATTAGGAAATCACATTCAAAGAGGTCTGTTACATTTTTAAGGTCTCAGTGTGAAGAAAGGAAAAATTAGGACGAGAACCAGAGTCTCTTGATTCCAGGCAATGCTTTTACGTATTTCCAATTATATTACTCTGCCTTTTCAATTATATGAGGTATCATATAAATCTGTTTGATGCTTTACATGTAAAGTAATTACTTAATTTTTTCGATGATACTTATGTAAATTATACAGATATCTTTACTAGATAAGTATTAAAGAAACAGTATGTTTTCGATGGGGATAAATTATTTTTTAAAAGTACTGTAATAACACCCTGAAATCACACCAGTTTGAGAAAGAAGATGCAGAACTATTATAAAAGGAGATCTTCATATTAATATTCATTGTCATTTCTAAGAAAGGACCTTAAGAAGAAAACTACAAAGATATTTGCTTTTGACCTTAGAATTCATTTATAAAAGGACCACATATTCCATAGCAAATTATTTCATTTTAACATAGGACAAGTATGTGATTAGTTATACATATAAATCATAAATAATATCTATTTTGATAAAGTAATATTACATAAATAAGTCAGTTTATTCATATAGTCATCTGATTTTGGCATATCTTGCACATGTATACTGCATACCACATAAATGTCCACGATGTCCATTTATCATAACTGCCATTTTATACAGACAATTTACTTCCCTCTGTTTGAAAAACTAACAAACATTGTATATTATTTTAAAGGTGAATATTGAGGTGAAAGCAAGAACATGTCATTGTTTTGACTTCTACGAAACATCACATTCTCAGAAAGATGGAGCATGATTTCTAACTGCCTTTTAATGTTTTCTATTTAAAAGGTAAATAAGATTTGTGGCCGCCCCATAAGAACACCCACACAAAGCCCCCGTTGTTCTTTTGATCAGAGCAAAGAGAAGCATGGAATGAAGACCACTACAAGGAACAGTGAAGAGACGCTTGCCAACAGAAGAAAGTAAGACATTTGTTTTACAACCAGAAAGAGAAAAGAAAGTAAGCCGTTAATTTTACAACAGAACAGAACATATTCAATTAAATAGAATAAAATGCAATATGGATGAAAAAAAAGATCAACATTCATTCACTTGAAAATTCAGTGGCTCCATCTGTTCCATTAATTTGGAAGATAGGTTCAACTTATAAGACCAAGAAAACTTCCTGTGATAATGGAACATTTCGATAGTATGACATGGAAGGCCATATCGGGGGCCCTGGGCACATGCGACATCGTGCACTTAAAATATGGCCAGTGGGACTGAGGATTGAATTTTTAATCTTAGTTAATTTTAAATTGTAAATATGGTTAGTGGCTACCGTATTTGAGAGGGAAAGACAGAAAGATAAAAGATTTACATGATGTGATAGGTATTACTGAATGTTTAACATATATTTGTAAAAGTTTAATAAAAAGAAGTTTTCATACTTTTTACATGAAATGCTAAAAATAGTTATCTGTTGATTCAAAATAATAAACATCCCATAGGGTTTGCTAACTCACATTTCTACCACTATGCCCATCATTATTCCACAGGTTAAATTCAGGCCTTGTTTTGCGTTCCTTTGCTTGATAATGGATGCTTAAGAGGTAAAGCTCTTAAAACTAGAGGAAATTATTATTTGTGTGTGTGTCTAGTTGACCAGTCAGTGTATGTCCTGGCAAACACTAGATTCTAAGTCAGTACTTTTTGAATTGGACTGAAATTCAGAATTTTGTATTCATTTATGAAATAATTATTTCTAATAATACTCTATGAATAATTCATATATAAAGTATTTCACATAACGTTTCTATAATCTAAAATCTGTTTCTTTCTTTTTGGGATAGGACACCTAATTGCCACATTCTCTCATCAGATGGGCTGTAAGCATGGGATAAAGATCTGGGCTATTGCTGGCTATTTTCTACAGCTAAAAAGAATTAGCATTTTATTTTACATGTAAAGTAGCTGTTCTTTTTATCTAAACACCTACAATGATCAGCAATCATTTCTTGCACTTGAGAAATCAGTGTATTTTGTCTAGGGTGTTTTTATAATAAAACCCAGCTACAGAAGATCTGAAGTCCTTCAAGGTGATGTATTTCACCACCAAAACAACCCAGCTGGAAAACAAAACAAAACCCAACCTTTAATATCATCTATTCACTAGCAAAATGAAACCAATGCAGGTGAAATGTTACAAACTGGCTCAGGAACAATAAGGGGGCTCAGACGAGTGAAAGTTTTTAAAAGTATCTATCCTGGCCACTGAATAGACCTTCTTGTCACCAATCTTGCAAACTCATTATTTTGATGTCCCTGACCGTCCAGCTATGATGAGCCATTGTCCATGAATGAGCGTAGATCCATCACATGCTTGTCTCCTGCTGCACGGAGTGAACAACCATAGGAACTGTACACGAGTCCACTTATGCATTTCAATTTTACGCTATTTTTTATTTCCACTCTTTAGGGGGGCTTCATTGCCATGGCATTATATTTCTGTTTGTTGCCTATTTATTGTGCAAGTTTCTCTACAAACTGATTCTGAATTTTATGTATCCCTCATCGACTTATTTTTCCCCATGATGTTCTAAATTTCCATTGAAATAGGTGGGTCATGTAGCAGGAGTAGGTGCTGAGTCTGGGCTACCTTTTCATGTGCCTTGTTCTTTCTCTACCTGCTTGAGCCTGATTTCCAATAGATCACTTCCATTTGGTTGTAATTACTTCTATTTAAGCCTAGTCTTACAGCCTGGCAGATCAAATAGTACTTAGTTCATCATGGCAATCTCAGGTTGCACGGTCACTTGCTAGGTCATGGCCAAGTGTGTAGTTTCTACCAGGGCTCAATTGCAAAGCAACTAACCAAACAACCAACTAACCCACCCAGCCATGAAACTTCAGATACCACTGAATAAGTAAACAAGGTCATCTGGACTCACCATCAGAGCACCTTGCAAATGTGTAAGCAACAGAGCCTTTTCTTTTTCATATTAAAGCTCTTTGGGGCTATTCTGTGAATGGACTAGAGCAACACACCAAAATGTATAATGTGATTTTTTTTCTAGTATATAAAGGAATCTAAAAAGCATTGTATCTCTTCCTGAGTTTTAGGTTATCTTAGGTGCAGAAATTTTCCTTTTATATAAGAACAATTTCCCAGTAACATCCAGGCCACATTTAGAAATATTGCTGAATTGTCAAGCACTTGAAATGTCAATATTTTTCACCACAGAGGCACACATATTTCTACTAAGACATTTGGGATGAAGTGATCCATATTTTATTGTCAGCATTATGTCCTACAGGATATCTAGACAGTCAAGGCTCCTGTTTGCCATGGATTGGGAGAGTTTGAGGTCTAACAGTGAAGGAGTCCTTGCCAGCTAAAAGTGAATTATTTCCAGTTGTCCTTACTAATTGGTAAGGAGGTAAAATAATTTGCCAAATCATTAGCTGCATAGCAGGTATCAGGACATATTTGGATTTGCCCAAGTAGTTACCACATATAAAGGAACATCTGTAATTGGAGTCACCCTCTGACTCTGTTTATGATAAGCCAACCTTCTCCAAGTCCGTCTCAGTGTGCACAGACCAGCTAAATAGGCGAGGTAAGTAGCGAGGTGTTAGGAATCACCACCACTGTGTTTTTTCATGTTTTTGAAGTGGCCCTAATCTCAGCAATTCCACAGGTATATGATACATTTTCATTTTAGTATTTTTGTCAGGAGAGGAATTTCTTTTTTCTTATTGTGTTCAGCTCAACTTTTAGGTGGTTTATTTTTTTTCTCTTTTCCTTTATTTTATTTTCTTTAACTTTAAGTTCCAGGATAAAAGTGCAGAAAGTGTAGGTTTGTTAAATGGGTGTATGTGTGCCATGGTGGTTTGCTGCACCTATCATCCTGTCATCTAGGTTTTAAGCCCTGCATGCATTAGCTCTTTGTCCTAATGCTCTCCCTCCCCTTGCCCCACACTCCCTGACTGACCCTGATGTGTGTTGTTCCCCTCCCTATGTCCATGTGTTCTCATTGTTCAATTCCCACTTAGGAGTGAGAACGTGTAGTGTTTGGTTTTCTGTTCCTGTTAGTTTGCTGAGGATGATGGCTTCCAGCTTCACCCATGTCCCTGAAAAGGACATGGTCTCATTCCTTTTTATGGCTGCATAGTATTCCATAGTGTATATATACCACATTTTCTTTATCTAGTCTATAATTGATGGACATTTGTATTGGTTCCATGTCTTTGCTATTGTAAATAGTGCTGCAATAAACATACGTGTGTGTGTCTTTATAGTAGAATGATTTATAATCCTTTGGGTATATACCCAGTAATGGGATTGCTGGGTCAAATGGCATTTCTGGTTCTAGATCCTTGAGGAATCACTACACTGTCTTCCACAATGGTTGAACTAATTTACACTTCCACCAACCATGTAAAAGTGTTCCTGTTTCTCCATAGCCTCTCCAGCATCTGTTGTTTCCTGACTTTTTAATGATCGCCATTCTGACTGGCGTGAGATAGTATATCGTTGTGGTTTTGATTTGCATTTATCTAATGATCAGCGATGTTAAGCTTTTTTTCATATGTTTGTTGGCTGCATAAATGTCTTCTCTTGAGAAGTGTCTGTTCATATCCTTTGCCCACTTTTTGATGTTTTTTTTTTTTTTCTTGTAAATTTAAGTTTGCAGATTCTGGATATTAGACCTTTGTCATATGGGTGGATTGCAGAAATTTTCTCCTATTCTGTATGTTGCCTGTTCACTCTGATGGTAGTTTCTTTTGCTCTGCAGAAGCTCTTTAGTTTAATTAGATCCCATTTGTAAATTTTGGCTTTTGTTGCAATTGCTTCGGTGTTTTTGTCATGAAGGCTTTGGCCATGCCTATGTCCTGAATGGTATTGCCTAGGTTTTCTTCTAGTGTTTCTATGGTTTGGAGTTTTACATTTAAGTTTTAATCTGTCTTGAGTTAATTTTTATATGGGGTGTAAGGAAGGTGTCCAGTTTCAGTTTTCTGCATATGGCTAGCCAGTTTTCCCAACACCTTTTATTAAGTAGGGAATCCTTTCCCCATTGCTTGTTTTTCTCAGGTTTGGTGAAGATCAGATGGTTGTAGATTTGAGGTGTGATTTCTGAGGTCTCTGCTGTGTTCCATTGGTCTATATATCTGTTTTGGTACCAGTACCATGCTGTTTTGGTTGCTTGTACTATAGTTTGAGGTCAGGCAGTGTGATGCTCCCAGTTTTGCTCTTTTTGCTTAAGATTTTCTTGGCTATATGGGCTCTTTTTGGTTCCATATGAAATTTAAAGTAGTTTTTTCGAATTCTGTGAAGAATGTCAATGGTGGTTTGATGGGAATAGCATTGAATCTATAAATTACTTTGGGAAGTATGGGCATTTTCAAAATTTTTGTTTTGTTTTGTTTTGTTTCTGAGACAGAGTCTCACTCTATCACCCAGGCTGGAGTGCAGTGGTGCAATCTCGGCTTACTGCAACCTCCACCTCCCAGGTTCAAGCAATTCTCCTGCCTCACCCTCCCAAGTAGCTGGGATTACAGCATGCACCACCACACCTGGCTAATTTTTGTATTTTTAGTAGAGATGGGGTCACCATGTTCGCCAGGCTGGTCTCAAACTCCTGACCTTGTGATCCGCCCACCTCAGCCTCCCAAAGTGCAGGGATTACAGGCGTGAGCCACCGGGCACGGCCTGCTATATTGGTTTTTCATATCCATGAGGATGGAATGTTTTTCCATTTGTTTTTGCTCTCCCTTATTTCCTTGAGCAGTGGTGTGTAGTTCTCCTTGAAGAGGTACTTCACATCCTGTGTTAGCTGTATTCCTAGGTGTTTTATTCTCTTTGTAGCAATTGTGAATGGGATTTCATTCATGATTTTGCTCTCTCCTTGTCTATTGTTGACGTATAGGAATGCCTGTGGTTTTTGCACAATGATTTTTTTTATCCTGAGACTTTGCTGAAATGGCTTATTAGCTTAAGAGTTTTGGGCTGAGACAATGGGGTTTTCTAAGTATAGAATCATGTCCTCTGGAAACAGACAAGTTAACTACCTCTCTTCCTATCTGAATACCCTTTATTTCTTTGTCTTCTCTGATTGCCCTGGCCAGAACTTCCAATACTGTGTTGAATGAGAGTGTTGAGAAGGGGCATCC
Source organism: Macaca mulatta (assembly GCF_049350105.2). Lineage (NCBI taxonomy): Eukaryota > Metazoa > Chordata > Mammalia > Primates > Cercopithecidae > Macaca > Macaca mulatta. The sequence continues at coordinate 86,499,859 of NC_133422.1, forward strand.
TTGTTTTATGCCAGTTTTCAAAGGGAATGCTTCTAGCTTTTGCCCATCCAGTATGATATTTGCTGTGGGTTTGTCATAAATAGCTCTTATTATTTTGAGATATGATCCATCAATACCTGGTTTATTGAGAGATTTTAACATGAAGAGATCTTGAATTTTATCGAAGGTCTTTTCTGCATCTATTGAGATGATCATGTGGTTTTTGTCATAGGTTCTTTTATGTGATGGATTATGTTTATTGATTTGCATATGTTGAACCAGCCTTGCATCCCAGGGATGAAGGTGACTTAATTGTGGTAGATAAGCTTTTTGATGTGCTGCTGGATTTGATTGCCAGTATTTTATTGAGGATTTTCATATCGATGTTTATCAGGGATATTGGCCTGAATTTCAGGAATTTCAATTTGATGTTCACTCCCTGAGTTGGGGACTCAGTATGGGGATTGTGCGATGGGTCAGTATATCTAGTTCAAGTCTGTGTTCAGGAGTGTGAAATAACTACAGGGTGGGTCTGTGGACTAAATGTCCCAATGAGATAAAGTATAAATGACCGAGAACAGTTGTTGACTTGTTTGGATTTCCTTCTATAACCCATTAATTAAAATAAAAGGAAAGATTACTGAAAAACATAGGCAAGAAAAACATCCAAATTATTAACAAAACCACTGCTTTGTGTAGTTCATATAAAAGGGAAGTAAAAAATAAATTAATATTTTCTAAGTTAGTTTTATTAATTAGCTGTATATCCACAATAGTGTTAAAAGAAAAAATTACAACAAATTTAGTTGTAGATATAATTGGCTTTTATTTGGGATTCATGAATCAGAGAAGCCTCTATTCCAGAAAATGGAATGAAAACTCCAATTGGGCAAGTTCAGGACAGTGGGTTTTGTAAGGTGGAAACGAGAAAACAGAACAATAGGAAAAAATAAAATAAAAAAACTGATTGGTTAACATCAGGTTACTTCAGATTTCTTTTTTTTTCTTTTTTTTTTTTGAGAGTAGTCCCAGCTACTCGAGAGGCTGAGGCAGAAGAATGGCATGAACCTGGGAGGCGCAGCTTTCAGTGAGCCTAGATGGCGCACCACTGCACTCCAGCCTGGGCAACAGAGCGAGACTCTGTCTCAGATTACTTTATGAAAGGGTTAAAGCAGACAGGAATTCTTTATTACAATGACCCAGATTTCCTGGAATCTCCTGTTTTTAGGAAAAACTGGTCTGTTTTGGGATCTGTTTCCTTTAAAGCTTCAGTGATATGGCATGTAGCATGACTGATTCCATTTTGGTTTAGTCTAGTCTGTTGAGGCCTAGTGCAAGAGTTCAGTTCAAAAGAATGGCCTGTAATATTTGTTTAACAATAGTTTCTCTCACGTATCCTTTTTAAAATTTACTTTGAGTAATTCCCAAGAGAATGCCTCTAGCAGAAACTACTTTCTGTAAATTTAAACCAAGCCAAAACCATTAAAGGAAAGCTATGAAACAAAATAATTTAGCAGTTTCCATAGCTTAATTTAGTTCCTGTAATAGCTGAAAAAATAGGAACTGTAAAATCCATCAGTGTCTTTGCCAACATAAATGAAAATAAACACTATTCTATGCTTGCCAAAAATTAAAAATGTATTTTATATTATAAATGAGGCATAACCTTTTCAAATTATATTGCCATAGTTTATATTTTAGATTTAGTATATTATGAAAATTTTGTTGTTTAAAATTATGTTAGAATTATGGCACCCTAACTTAGAAAAATTATTTCAGGACTTTGTGACAGAGGAAGAATTTAATTTATATTTTAGTCTTCCAGTATTCAACCTATTCTTTGAGGTAATGTTAATATAATTGTCAGGGAGGGGAGAATGGTTTCCTTCCACCCTCTGAAATTCTTTAGTTGGGGTACAAATTAAGTTAATATAAGGCAGATTAATAGAAAAACAATTTTAATTACATATATAGGAATGGGAGTCCCACAAAAATATGGGGCTTAAGGAAAGGCTAGGTAATTGAAGCTTATATAGCATCTGGAGCTCAAGAAAGGAATATACGGTTGGATCTTCTGGGGGGTAGTGAAGACAAACTATTGAGAGGGTGAGTGGAGGAAAGGGATGGGAAATAAAATTTGCATTGTTACGCAGGCAAAATTCGCACTGGTAATAAAGACAAACTAGGTCTCCTGGAAGTTCTCTTCCTGATTCAGATACCCTTACTAAGGAAAATTTTCTTTATAGATGTAAACTTCTTTTACAAAAGAGCAGGTTTTCAGAGCGTTTCCTGTGTCTTCAGTTCTCAAAATAACCAGTTCAAAGTAATCAAGATGACAAAAAGTTATATTTTGGCGTGGCATGTTCTGGTCTCCTACAGTTATATTTTGGGGTGTTGTGTCCTAAGCCTCAGCATAACCATGGTTGACTTATAACTAATTTAACTAGCTACCTTTTTTTGGGTGTAGGCCAACAGTATTTATTAAGTGATGATTAATCAGCCTTTGTTTTATCATTGGAATGTTTAATCCTTTTGTATACAGAAATATACAATATCCTGAAGGTAGTTGGGCTTAAGACTGCTGTCTTGCTCTTTGTTTTCTCTTTACTTCATGCCTTTTAAAAAAATTCTCCCTTTCTTGCCTTCTTTTGAGTTTAACATATATTTATTATTTTTATCCTTTTACAACTTTTTAAATTTGTATTTCTTTATTATCCAATGGTTATTATAGAGATCACAATATGCATTTTTAATTTTTAGTGTCTAAATTATAACTTTTACTACTTCATTGAACAATATAAGAAACTTACGATAGTTTCACTCCATTACACTCTTCCCATTTTTTATGCTATTTTACCAGCAAATAGCTGACTCTTACCAATATTTTCACAACCCCTAGGACAACTACTGTTATATAGTCAATACTTATAATTTCTCACACAGTTTGTCCTTTCTGGTGCTTTTTTTCCTCCAGTTTCATGTGTTTATATAGAATCGTTTTGCTTTAGCCTTAGTATAGCTTTTGCTGATTATTACAGGCGATGAATTTTTGCAACTTTCATTTGTCTGCAGACATCTTCATTTTTGAAGAATATTTTCATGAGGTCTTGAATTATACATTGCTGCCAAGTAACATTTTAAAAATGAAAATGTCTAAGCCATCATTAAGTTCATGACTAAGCCATCATTAAGTTCATAACATTACACGTTGTGTCTAAGTGGTATGGAAAGTTTAGTGGAACAAATATAAGATGAGAAATAACTAAAGTTGTGGGTGCTGCTATTGGCCCTACTCACATCCTCTTCACCTGGCCCTTTTGCCTGCCTCCTGGCTGCTGTGTACCAACTCACAGCTGCTCTAGTCTCTGGGAAATTGCCTTCAACAAATAGGAGCCATTGGTGTTTCTTACCTATTGCTATCTAAAAAATCATTCCAAAATGTAGTGGCTTAAACCAGCAATAAACATTTATTATACTATTTTCTGTTAGGAATTTGGGAGCTAATTACTTGTGGGGTTCATGCTCAGGGTCATTACAGAGATTGCTGTCAAGAAGGCAGCTAGGGCTGTGGTCATCTGAAAGCTCAAGTGGGGCTGGAGTATCATCTCCCAAGATTGCTTGCTCACATGGCTGTTGGTGGGAGGCCTCCATTTGTTGTCACAATGACCTCTCCATAGGACTGCCTGAGTGTCCTCACATTGTAGCTGACTTCTCTCAGGACAAGAAATCTAACAGAGAGCAAGGCAGAGGCTGCCGTCTTATTATGAACTGGCCTCAGAAATCACATACTATTGCTTTTGCAATATTCCATAGGTTACATAGGTCAACCCTCTTCAGTGTAGAAGGGGACTATGCAAAGGCATGAGGGATCAAACTGTGGGAGTTATCTTGGAGACTGCCTCTCACCCATCTCATCCACCTGTGGAAAAGGATTAGACTCCCGCCTGCTTCAGGCTCTTGGTAGCAGCTCACAGACAATGACTGACTGACACAGGGATAGAAGAGGCTTGCCCCTTGCTTGAACGGGTGGGACCAAACATGGTGAAATGCATGCTTCAGTGCTCCCTGTGGTATCTGGCTGAAGCTGAGCCCACATCCCCACTTAGCTCCTTCCGCTACACCTGCCCTTGCTTCCCTTGCTCCCTTTTACCTAAGAGCACTCCCTCATGAGTTGCCTGCATACTGATTACTGTCTCAGGCACTGCTTCTAGGGAATCTGACCTAGAGATACTTGAATTTTTAAAGGTACCTAAAATAAATGCAGAATGAGAGTAAGTGAAGGCAGTATTACAGTATCCCCTCCTGAGGATAGAGAAATCTCTTAATATTCCCAAGTTCCTAACCATTCTGTTTTGTCTTTTTTTCCTCTCTGTTTTTCTGTATTCATTTCACAGAGGTCCCTTCTGTTAAGTCCATTGCTTTTTCCTTGTTTTGCTTCTAACATTTGAAGAAGGAAGATTTCCTTATTCCGGGATAAGAGTTGTGCTAAGCTCATTTGTGGACATTGTGAGTCTTCTTCTAGCTTGGAAAGAGGGGAACTAAATTATAGAGTTGGATTCTTTTATTTTGGAGATGTAATTGTCCTGAGTCAATTTCCCCAGTTTACTTCTGTTTATACAGCATGCTAATAATGTGCACATTGAAGATCCTGAGTGATTGATACATACCAGTTACGGAGGTCTCCAAAGTTGAGCAAAGTAAGGAAGAGCTACTGCTCCTTTAAACAGCCAGCAAAGCATCACAATTTTGCCTTTTTGGGCAGAGACCAAATCAACACAGCTGTAAAGGACATTGCACTCATATAGTTGTCTAAAGCAGGCCAGGCTGAGTGATTTCCCTGTGGCAGTTCCTGCTCTCTGCTTGATTTCTTGAAGTTAGCTGGTAAGAATAAGCTATTAGCAAGCTTAAATCGGTGATAATTAGCTGTACATTATTATTTCAAAGTGGCGTGGCTGTGCCAATTAAGTAGGTAATTAGGAAAACCCCAGGACAATAAATTAAGATAGAGTCTCAACACCAGTGCCCCATCTGTTCTCCAGCAAGCATTCCAATTAGCCAGGCCTCTCATTTCAGAATGCATGATTAAGGGGATTGGCTACATGCATGAGTGTGTATTTGCATAATAGGGACTGTCCTAGGTGCTTAGTAAAAATAAGATATTTTTCCTATCAGACAGGCTTTTGATGTCAAGGTAGGGAATGCAGAATTTTTAGAAATACTGGATTTTTAATGTTTGAAACAAAATATAAATTGTTTTATGAGTTTTTTCAATTTTGTCTTCAGAACTTAATTGAAATATTATATCATTAGATATTTCCATTTCATTCTAATGCATTTATTAAATCATGATTTGAGTGAGAATTTTATCACTTGGAACATTAACAGTTTTATTTGTTAAGAATAGAAAGCAATGAGGACACTTGAAATTGCAGTTTAATCAAAGAAATGAGGCAGGGCATGATTCTCATTCAGAATGTCACTGTCAACTAAAGTAAATTAATATCCTGTATGTCACTGAAAAACACAGTGAAGTGTTCAAAATGATTAAATGTGGGAAAAAAATTTGAAACGTCTGTTCAGTGAAGAACACTTAATGTTATTTAAGATTATTGCCAAGGTAGATAGATTCATATTAAATGGGATCAGTTAGCTTAAAATACATAGAGTTTATAATAAAAAACATAGAGTTTATAGTTACATAGTCAAATCTTATCTAACACAACACTTTATTAATGAAACCAAAATTAAATTTAAAAATTCATGGTATTACACACTGAGTATATATGTTTGTTTAGATGGTAAATCAGTATTGAGATATGCTGGACTTAATGATGAATTGTATGTACAAATATTCAGTGGATGAAAATATTCATTGGTCTGAAAAAGAAGTTGATTCTTTCAGGAAAATTTAATATCATTTATAGTACCAGAGAAAGCAATTTACAATCTATTTCTTCGTAAGTGAAAGTTAGTGTGTCTTTGAGGTGCCATTATTATTTATTACCTGTAAATTTAACTTGTGAAAATAAAGGTCATGTTTTCAATGAAAAAAAAAATCTGCTTAATGTAAAACAGTGCTTGTTAGGTGGTGGTGCTGAGGGCTTCCAGAGCAGGGCAGGCCAAGACAAAGCTTTGGATAGGAGGCCAGAGGTGAGGCCAGAGCAGGTACGGAGGGAACATGAGCTATAAGGCAGGCTAGAGTCAAGACCTACGGAAATAATGAAGATCAGGACTTGCAGGGGGTCAAACTACAGGCACACAGGAAGAGCAAATACCAGAAGGCAGAGCAAACATATGGCAAAAGTTCAGGCTAGTTGTTCTTAACCTTTGGGAATCATGTATCCTGCTGAGGATCCCATAAATGTTCCCAGAAAAAGAAAGTTCATAGACAAATCCACGCAGAATTTTGTTGCATTGAAAAGTACTTTGCTCCACCTAAAACTAATATTAAAAACAGAAAATCTTTTTAAAATGCTCTTACTTTCTAGATGTTCATGAAAAAATTAATGGCCATTTCATGGATCATCTTAAATGAAATCTACATAGTAGAAAATTAATATTATGCACACTAGTCCTGAAAGAAGAGGCAGGTCCAACAATTTGGCACAAACTAGAAGTTGACATTGCAATTGGTCTTGGATGTGGCTATGTGCCCATATGTTTGGTATTCAACAGATGCCCACTTTTTGTTTTCAGGGTAACAATTACCGGCAATTATAGAAAACATATGCAACTGTCATATCCGGTGGCTGCAATTGGAACTCTACTAGTTTGCTTTCTTAGATGAGGATAGACTTAATTCAGGGAGCATGAGATTTATTCTAAACTCTTCAGGCTCCATTAGTGTTCCATAATGCTTATGTCCTTAAGTTGCTTTATGATATTTGCAGTGCAGAGGCTGTCAACCTTAGGTTAGTGTGTGTGGAAGTAAATCTCTCCACATTTCTGACTACAGAAAGAATAATAAGGTGTCATTTTATAGTCATAGAAATGGCTAGAAATTGGACAGTTTTCAAACTGGTCATACCAAAACCTTCTGTTTCTATGTAGCAGCTTTGCCGGAAAAGCTAGAAGCTTTTAGTAATGTATGTAATTATTACCGTGGGGCTATCTCATTTATATGGCTGAAAACATCTTTTCCACCAAGAAAACCAAACTGTGAATAAATTCTCCTTATCTAATATATCTAAGAGTATGTTTTCTTTTTCTTTTCTCCCAACAAGTGAATCTTCTACCCCTTTTCCTTTGGAAAGTCAGTAAACGTCTACAGAGTTGAAAAGAACCGCAAGTTCAGCTCCTCTGGTTATAATTTTTTTCACTGAACTTCTAGAAGAGGTGAAGAGCATGATTCAAGTTCAAATTATGATGAAATTGATGATTTTATAGGAGTGTATAAAATTATTTCAGAATTTTTGGCGGAATCTGTGGGGGCATAATTTAAGATGATTGAAGTTCGTCTCTTACAAATTAATTGCCTTTAGAGGTAGGATGGGTCCTTCATCTATAGCAAGAGTATCAAGCGCTATCTTCTACTTTGTTTTTCGTGGTAAAGAACATTTTCAACATTTAAAATCTATCAATGTGTTTAAAATGTATAAAGGGTACATATGTATAATAGGGGAAAATGGGAAGCAGGAAGCACCAAGAAATCCTCATATTTGTATCCAATGGCATGGAATGGAAATGACAAAGCTGCCAAATCCACCACAATTGTCTTCAAACTAGTAGAAAAAAATGTGTCTCTGGAGTAGGTTACACATGTGATAGAGACACTTCCTTTCCCTTTTTCATCTTCAGTCCAAAACACAAATCAGATTAACCATTTCCAGGGCACACAGCTTCACCATGATCTGTAGAATCATGTGTGGCTTCTTTTGCTTGGTGCAACAAATGAGAATATGAAGGAAGTTTCAAGGTATCTCTTTTTGTTTTTGTTTAGGCTCATATTTGTAGAGCTATCGACTTTTAGATTAAGCTTCCTTCTCAGAAATGTGATTCATTCTGGTCTGATGACTTTCGAAGTCAAGGAGTCTGAGGCTCTCTTTTTGCTCTATTGGTTTCACCCTCTTTCAGCAAGACTCTTGTTATATAAGGAACACTGTAACTTTGGGATCTTGTAAACTGAGTAAAACCAAAGAATTTGTAGTCTTCAATGTATTTGGTTTGTCTACATTTTCCAATTTAAGCTAAGCCTTATACAAACAAACATGTATATGAATAATCATAATGGAAGGATGCATAACCTTAATCCTTATCATATAAACATATTTTAGATGGCATAATTAACTTAAGGTAATTGTACATTAATTATCCTAGTCAGTAATATTCTAGACCCCCCATCAGAAAAACTGAGAATAAAAGGATACCTAGGTGACATGTAACATTCCACAGCAATGTTTTTCAAAATGAAAATTACCAGAGTAATAGGAATAAAATTGAAAAATAAAATAGCTTATTTCATCTGAGCATTGCTATTTATAGATTTCCTAGTGCTAATGCCCATCTTTATAACAGAGTTCAGGGACACATGTATTTGGAATGAAAGATACAGAGTATCTGAAAATGCAAGCATGAACAATTTGTACTAGGTGTATACCAGCCATTAGTCAGATAAATGTGTGGGAGGAGGTAAACAGGAATATCTGAATGTAATTCCAAAATGCAAAAGATAAAAGAAGGAAGAATAAAGAAGGCTTTTCATTGGCAGACTGTTAAAGGGCAAGTATTTTATTAATGTTCTGCTAATGCTGAGAGAGGTTAATAATGTCTAGATTATATTCTTGTCCCTTAAGTCACCAAGTTTATTGTTAAAATGTTAGCAGCCACAGAAAATATCTTATTGCCAAAGAGGGGAATATTCAAGATTTGACCTAAAATACTGAATCTCAAAATATGGGTACTCAATAATGATTGTGTGAATAGCATAGATTAATATCATTAGATTTGAAAATTGAAAAATTGGTACCATGTTTCTTTAAACTAGTAGACTGAACAATTAATTGTATATTTTAATTAAAGTGACCAACAATTTTAAGAGGTAGGCACCGTGTCACGTCTCTTTTGGGATAGATGACCAATTTCCCTAGTATTATCTGACTGGTTTTAAATCTTGATTACTTGGTCACGTGTTTATTTTCACTAATGGGTTGAATCCTTGTTTAAAGTCCTTTTTAATGGAGAACAGAGGTAGTGTTTTTTAAGGCACATTTTTACAACAGGGGAAAACGATGTTAGAACTAATTTTGAAAACCTAGTTTTGACAACAGGTTTAAATCACTCTTTTTAGAGGAGGATGCTTTCAGAAAGGGTGTTTTTTATGGGGACATTAAGTGGTAATGTGTTGGGTTTGGAAGGTCTTTGAAAAGTGAGGAATAGAGGCATCTATCCTAATTGCATAGATGGCTATGAACTTCCAGCTCAAGGCTAGAATCAAATTACAGGGAGTGCTAAACATGAAACACCTGTTTGCAAAGCAGTCTCTGCAAAGGGTCTCTAAGGAAATCAGCCCATCCTCTGAGCTCCTTTCCATCTCTTTCCTATTACTTTCCCTGTTGCTCCCCAACCTACCAACCCTTTAGTTTTGTTTTGAAATCACAGTAAATCCTCTAATAAAGGGGAATCATGTCATGTGAGGGAGATGACTTCCTATGTGGAGGGGGAAACCTGGAATCACTTAGGGAAAAAAAAAATCCTCCTCTTTGAGAAAGGTGCCGATCTTTAGGTCACAGTTTCCATAATGAGCAATGAGTTCAGGTGGGGTTCAGAGAGCAGACTTAACGACTTGCTCTTTTGGAAAAATTATTCTTTTTCTTTTGAATCAAATATGAATGCCGTGCTTGAAACACATTTTCATTTGTGATAAATGTGCCATATATTGCATTGCTTCTCAGTGATGTGTTCACCCTCTCTTCCCAGAATGGGCCAAGAAATGAGACTTCCATTCTCCATCTGACTATACAAGTTTAATTATTTTCAAGCATTTGCAATGAGAGTGGTGTTTGCTCTTTCTATTCTATTAGAATAGAAATCTATTTTTTGTATTCTAAAGACTTCTGTAAATATTTTGTCAAATAGAATGAGTTAGGTGAGAATAACGTTAAATGATTAAATATAGATTCAGAACAGCAAGAGAAAAGAGTTCTTATCTAGAAACATGTAATTATATATTTCCTCTGCTGAGCAGGAGACTGACATTTTAAGTGTCTACTGTTTGACAGCTGTGGTCAGACATCTCTACAGGGTTGAGCCTGCTCATTAGTGCCACATTAACCTTCACTTTGCTTCAGGCCATTAACTAGCAAACTGCACATTTGACCTTTGTTCTACAGATATTTTCAAACAGTGTGCTAGGCATTGCTTTTAATTTGGATTCTGTATTCTGTGTGGACTGACTTTAGGGGTAAGAAAAAAAATCAATGTATGTCATTAAGTAGAGAAACATGTGGTCTGAGACATTCCAGAAAGAAAATCTCCATTTGAAAATGAGATTCTTGATTTGCATTTCTCTGATGGCCAGTGATGATGAGCATTTTTTCATGTGTCTGTTGGCTGTATGCATGTCTTCTTTTGAGAAATGTCTGTTCATATCCTTTGCCCCCTTTTTGATGGGGTTGTTTGTTTTTTTCTTGTAAATATGTTTGAGTTCTTTGTAGGTTCTGGATATTAGCCCTTTGTCAGATGAGTAGATTGCAAAAATTTTCTCCCATTCCATAGGTTGCCTATTCACTCTGATGGTAGTTTCTTTTGCTGTGCAGAAGCTCTTTAGTTTAATTAGATCCCGTTTGTCAATTTTGGCTTTTGTTGCCATTGCTTTTGGTGTTTTAGACATGAAGTCCTTGCCCATGCCTATGTCCTGAATGGTATTACCTAGGTTTTCTTCTAGGGTTTTTATGGTATTAGGTCTAACATTTAAGTCTCTAATCCATCTTGAATTAATTTTCGTATAAGGAGTAAGGAAAGGATCCAGTTTCAGCTTTCTACTTATGGCTAGCCAATTTTCCCAGCACCATTTATTAAATAGGCAATCCTTTCCCCATTTTTTGTTTTTCTCAGGTTTGTCAAAGATCAGATAGCTGTAGATGTGTGGCATTATTTCTGAGGACTCTGTTCTGTTCCATTGGTCTATATCTTTGTTTTGGTACCAGTACCATGCTGTTTTGGTTACCATAGCCTTGTAGTATAGTTTGAAGTCAGGTAGTGTGATCCCTCCAGCTTTGTTCTTTTGACTAAGATTGTCTTGGCAATGCAGGCTCTTTTTTGGTTCCATATGAAGTTTAAAGCTGTTTTTTCCAATTCTGTGAAGAAAGTCATTGGTAGCTTGATGGGGATGGCATTTCACAGCAGTTAGAATGGCAATCATTAAAAAGTCAGGAAACAACAGGTGCTGGAGAGGATGTGGAGAAATAGGAACACTTTTACACTGTTGGTGGGATTGTAAACTAGTTCAACCATTGTGGAAAACAGTATGGCGATTCCTCAAGGATCTAGAACTAGAAATACCATATGACCCAGCCATCTCATTACTGGGTATATACCCAAAGGAATATAAATCTGGCTACTAAAAAACACATGTACAAGTATGTTTATTGTGGCACTATTCACAATAGCAAAGACTTGGAATCAACCCAAATGTCCATCAGTGACAGACTGGATTAAGAAAATGTGGCACATATACACCATGGAATACTATGCAGCCATAAAAAACGATGAGTTTGTGTCCTTTGTAGGGACATGGATGCAGCTGGAAACCATCATTCTCAGCAAACTATCACAAGAACAGAAAACCAAACACCGCATGTTCTCACTCATAGGTGGGAATTGAACAATGAGATCACTTGGACTCAGGAAGGGGAACATCACACGCTGGGGCCTATTATGGGGAGGAGGGAGGGGGGAGGGATGGCATTGAGAGTTATACCTGATGTAAATTACTAGTTGATGGGTGTTGACAAGTTGATGGGTGCAGCACACCAACATGGCACAGGTATACATATGTAACAAACCTGCACGTTGTGCACATGTACCCTAGAACTTAAAGTATAATAATAAAAAAAAAAGAAGATAAGGTTCTTCTTGGATACTTTTCTAGATAATTAGCTTTGGTCAAAATTAGAAATAGTCTCTTCTGTGTTGAATTCAATGGAAAAAAAAGAGGGGTGCAATATGTGACAATTTATAAATGTTTAAAATGAGACAAGTTCCTATGAGATGAGGACATAGGATTGAGAGGTATGGCTTTTGAACATAGTTTTGTTTCTAGCAAGGTCTGATTAAATGAAATGCAAGGTCAAATGTAGATTAGAGCCATGGGCCTTAAGGCAAACAGCTTCCTAAAAGATCAACAAAGTTTGAAACTATGTCAGCTTTGTAAATTAAAATGTAAATTTGCTTAGTGAAATATTTTCAAAAGACTATGCTAATATTGCTATATCCAGTTTATGGAATATTATACAGTTAATTAAAAATAAGACTCTATTTATTAACCTGAAAGGGGTTTGTCATATACTGTCATGTGAGAAAGATTCCATTTCATATATGTGTATAGGTTGGTACAGATTTTGCGAAACCAAACCATCTCTATATCCTTCTCTATCTTTCTATGTCGGTCTGTCTGTCTGTCTGTCTTTAGCTGCTTGTTAGCTTGCACGTAGCAAAAGCTGAAGAATAAGATAAACACCAAGCTGTTATATTGGTTACCTCAGGTGGGAGGGTTGAAAAGACTATGGAAGGACAGAAATTAACTGGTTAGTCATACACCTTTTTATTATTTTACACCTTACTAAAAGATATATTACTTTTATAATTAAACATGAATAAAGTCAACTACAATAGTATAGCCAGTTGGAAGTGTTACTCAATTTAATAGTAGTAACTGGCATTCCTTTGTCAACAGATTCAGAAATGACGACTTCAGGGTGGGTTTGCATTCCCCTTTATTTGTATTTTTTACCATGTGATATATCAGAAGACCTTTCTGGCACTGTTGGCCTCAAGGGCATGGGAAACAATGAAGCAATAACTATGCTAGTCCATGTTTCTCCCTTGCCTTCAGTAAGCTCAGGGCAAATAAGGCTGCAGGCTATGAATGAGCAATTGTGCTACAGCCTTTTTCTACTTTACTGTGCTAGCACAGTGTACAAAGCTGGGCATTAGCCAGTGATTAGAATTTACCCCACTGCGTGCTTCCTGCTCCAAACATTTCAGACTGGTCAAAACGTATAGGTAACTCCTGTCTGAACATATTGCATTCTCAGTGTAGTTTTTTTGTCAAAAAGAAGCAATGTATCTGGTTTTTTTTTTCTAATCTAACAATCTACTAATAAGTATGTTTTTAAAATGTGATAATTTCCATAAATGTTTGGAAACAGGTGGAAATACTCTTCTATCTAAAGATGTATTCAACTTTGATTAATCAAATATCCACTGGCAGCCAGTTATTGCTAAGTAATGAGATTTTCAGTTAATTAATGAAACAAGATGTTGAAGTCTGTATCAACTAAATGCCTAACTGATAACTCAGTGACTTTTCATGAGTCTTTTTATTTTTCTCTTTTCACTTTTGTTATTTATAAGAGGGTTGGACTACGTCACTGGTTCTCAAACCTGGCTGCACATTAGGATCCTTTAGGAAGCTTGCAAGAAACCCAAATGCTCAGTTCTCATCCCGGACCGATAAATCTGATGCTTTGAGGGAGAACTCCAAGTGTACAGTTTAAAATGTGTCCTTGGTAATGACAATGTATAGATAGGACAGAGAGCTGTTGGAACAGATGATCTCTAAGGCTCCTTCTAGCTCTGTCTTCATAATGCAGCATATCTGTGATGTATTAATTATGATAGCTATCTTACACAGCAGTGCAACTGAATATTAATGTGTCACTGTGTGTTAATTTTAACATTACATATAAATAGGAGCTGTCTTGAGCTTCTTTAGTAGAGTTTAGCTCAGTTGTTGTACTACCTTAGAGATTCCTTCTATTTTTTAATGCAACACACCAGAAAGGTCTCTCTGATATTTTGCCAGAATCTAGGAATAGGTCCCCTAATTTAAAGTTTCCTGATTTAAAGTTTCCCAAGCCACCTGTGCACTTAAAGAACTTTAAATTATCACTAGCATTGTGTAAAACATATTTCTTGTAGGAGCTTCTAATTCTAGAAGTTGTTAAGAACTAAGACTTCATCCGGGGCTAATTCAAAAAGAATTTGTTAAGTGCCTGTTGGGTACCAAGCTATGGTCCAAATCCTGAGAACATGAGGAAGACATGACTTTTGTCTTTAGGAAACACATTCACTAATTGGGAAGGTAGATTGGCATATAAGGGAATTCTAATACTAGAGAGCAAGGGCTATAATACAACCATACACAGGTGCTAGATGAGAAATGAGGATGAACCCATTGCTACACCAGTTGGTCAGGGAAGGAGTTGAAGAGGAGGTGAAGTTTAAGCAGGATCTTGAAGGATGGGTAGAAAGTTGAGAGTACAGTAGAAGAGAAGACAGTTCTGGGTGGAGGAAACTGGATGTGCTAAGCCTGGAATCTTGTTCAGTAAATATTGAGTTGTTTTATGCAATGTGTGTATAGCTGTGTGGGCTTTGGCTGGTATGTGTGAATAGAGAGAAGGGGGACTGTCATGGGATGAGGTTTAGGGTAAAGGGTCAAGAGCTCTTATGCCATGGCAAGACATTTTATTGTTTCTTATTTTTAAAATTTTTAATAGATATAGTGGGTAAAAGTGCAGTTGTATTACATGGATATGTTGTGTAGCCATGAAGTCTGGGCTTTTAGCATAACCATCATCCAAATAATGCACATTGTAACCATTTTGCATACCTCACCCCACTTCCACCTCCCGCCTTCCTGAGTCTCCAGTGTCTATTATTCCACTCTGTAAGTCCATGAGTACCCATTGTTTAGCTCCCACTTGTGAGAACATGTGATATTTGACTTTCTGTTTCTGATTAATTTCACTTAACGTGATGTCCTCCAGTTCCATCAGCGTTGCTGCAAAAGACATGATTTCATTCATTTTTATGGCTGAGTAGTATTCCAGTGTGTATAATATATACCACATTTTATCCAGTCTCCTACTGATGGACACTTAGGTTGATTCCATGTCTTTGTTTTTGTGAGTAGTGCCGTGAGAAACATATGAGTACAGGTCTCTTTTTGATATAATGATTTATTTTCCTTTGGGTAAATACCAAATAGTGGAATTGCTGGGATAGTGGAATTTCCAAATAACAAATAGTTGAATTTCCTTTGGGAAATACCCAATAACGGGATTGCTGGATCAAATAGTAGTTCTATTTTTAGTTCTTTCAGAAATTTCCATACCATTTTCTATAGAGGCTGATTTAATTTATATTTCTACCAACAGTGTATAAGTGTTCCCTTTTCTCCACATCTTTGCCAGCATCTGTTATTGTTTGACTTTTTAATAAAGACATTTTGTATGAATGAGTTAGTGTTTTAAAAGCAGGAAGTGGTATTTTTTGGAGACAGAGTCTTGCTGATCTGTTGCCCAGGCTGGAGAGCAGTGGCACAATCTCAGCTCACTACAACCTCTGCCTCCTGGGTTCAAGCAATTCTCCTGCCTCAGCCTCCTGAGTAGCGGGGATCACAGGCATACACCACCACACCCGGCTAATTTTTGTATTTTTAGTAGAAACAGGGTTTCACCATGTTGGCCAGGCTGATCTCAAACTCCTGATCTCAATTGATTCTGTCCACCTCGGTCTCCCAAAGTGCTGGGATTGCAGGAGTGACCCACCATGCCTGGCCTGTGTGGCTCATTTCTAATGATTCTGCATTCAACTTGGAAAATGGCAGCAAAGGCAACAAATGCTACGCTGTTACAAGCCCAAATTAAAAATGATCCATTTTTATTGGTCCAGACATAGAGGCTTTGAATAAATATTCAGATGAGGAACATTTTTCTATTTTCTTTTCAATATGGTCAAACTGTTACTCTTAATAATTATATGTCATTTCTGTGTACTAGAGATAGTTCAAGCACAAGATAAGCAACTGACATATGAAACACAGTCCCTGAAGGATAATTCGATGGGACTGTTAACATCTCCCTGCGTTTATTATGATCCTAATTTTAACGGGAAATAGTCTTATAACTGTAGAGAAATAATTGCACAGATGCAGTCACTCTCCCAGCAGCTTAAATTTATAATCTTTCTAATAATATAATATTTTGTTCCTTGAAATATTTCATGTAAAACTGGAAAAGTAGTCATGTGTTAGCTTGAGCATTGAGCTGGCAACTGAGATGTGAATTCTGATAATAGGGCCACCATTAATTTGCCCTGTGGTAGCAGGTAAGTTTTCTTTTTTTTTTTTTTTTTTGAGATAGTTTTGCTCTTGTTGCCCAGGCTGGAGTGCAGTGGCATGAACTTGGCTTACCACAACCTCCGCCTCCTGGGTTCAAGCAATTCTCCTGCCTCAGCCTCCTGAGTAGCTGGGATTACAGGCATGTGCCACCATGTCCAGCTAATTTTGTATTTTTAGTAGAGATGGGGTTTCTCCATGCTACTCAGGCTGGTCTCGAACTCCTGACCTCAGGTGATCCGCCCACCACGGCCTCCCAAAGTGCTGGGATTACAGGCGTGAATCACTGCGCCTGGCCTGTAAGTCTTTTTGACCCGTTCACTATTCCTACTGGTGTTTCAATCCCCTCCTTTACCACCATCTCAATTATTTTTGTTTAATATACCTACTGAAGATCCCTAGTTCTGTTATCCTGAAATATCACTGAAAGTAAATATCACTGAAAGTAATATTTATCAGTGCAACTGCATTTTGCAACACTGCTCTTAATTCCTGCCAAACACAGAACATAGTGTTCCAAAGTAGGATCTCCCCCCCAGATTTCTGTCTTTACAAACCAAAACCCATCTTAATATTAATGCAGACTTTCTTTCCTTATTTTAGCCTCAGAAAATTCAAAGCTAACCACTCTGTTTTCAGTAGCCCTTCCTCTCTCTCTTTTGCAGAATTTCTGATTAATGAATTATTAATTTTCTTTTCCTATCATTGTATCAACCGAGAGACTAAGTTATGATGCGATAGAAAACTACACCAACATACCATCGGTTTAGAACAATAACATTGTGTTTCTGTTTGGAACCTGTGCCATTTCAGATCAGCAGCCATCACTGCTTAAGTTGCCTGGGGTTTAGGACGCAGAATGACAGAGCAGTCTTCCTCTGAAACATTGCCAGTCATCGTGCCAGAGGGAAACGGAAGCTGGCAAAGCCTCGTTAGTTCTTAAAGCTTCAGCCTAGAAGGAGCATACATAAATTCTGCCTATATTTATTCGAACCCCAAACAAGTCCCATGACCAAAACCAACTTCCAAGCTCCTGTGTGCCCAGAAAGTAGATAATTAGAATATCCAGAAACAAGCTAATTACCACAAACCCTTATCTCCTTCTTTTTATACCCGAATATTTTCAACTGTCTTCCCCATTGAAATGAGCATGCACACAAACAAATCTTTAATTTTTCTTTTTTGGAATCTCCACTTATGGTTTTGCATGCTCTTTCTAATACTCGTTGTATAGCAAATGTGAAGTTCATTACTTTATGTCAAGTGCTTTAATTCCTATATGAGTTTGCTAGGGCTGTCATAACAAAATACCACAGACTGGGTGGCTTCAACAACACAAATGAATTTCCTCAATAGCTCTGGGGTTGAAAGGTTCAAGATAAAGGTGTTGGCAGGTTTGGTTTCTGCAGAGGCTTCTCTCCTTGGCTTGCGGATGGCTGCCTTCACCCTGTGTTTTCATGTGGCCTTTTCTCTGTGCCTGTGTGTCCCTGGTATCTCTTCCTCTTCTTATAAGGACACCAGTCATATTGGATTAGCACCTACCCATATGAACTCATTTAATTATAATTCTTTTTTTAATTTTTGAAATTTTATTTTATGTATGTATGTATGCATGTATGTATGTATGTAGAGACATTGTCTCACTATGTTGTCCAGGCTGGTCTTCACCGCCTAGGCTGAAGCAATCCTCCTGCCTCAGCCTCTCAAAGTGCTGGGATTATAGTCATGAGCCACCACACCTGGCCCCTGATTATTTCTTTAAAGGCCCTGTCTCCAAATACAGTTAGGATTTCAACATATGAATGTTTTTGTGGTGGTGACAGGAGGTGATACAATTTAGTACATAATAATTATGGTCACCACATAGGAAGGACACTTTCAGGATTTTATTTAACCCCTCAGAATGGCATTTTGTACTGTGAGGAATATAACTTCAAATTCACTCATCCTTTAGTTTTTATAGTGCTTTAACTTTGAAGTTTTCTTCCTTCGCTCTTTCCACTTTCAGCTCTTTTTGGCTTTGTATTACTGCATATTACTTTCCTGAAAGATTTTCTCCGTGTCTATTATTTTAGTCACTACCTGTATGGGTGATGGGTCTCACATCACATGTCCAGTCCACTGAGTCCCAAGGCCGCATCTTTAACAGCAAACTTCCATGATATGCATAGTTCTTGAACCAGTAGCATCAACATCACCTGAGTGCTGCTTTGAAGTGTACAGTCTTTTTTTTTTTTTTTTTTTTTGAGACCGAGTCTTGCTCTGTCGCCCAGGCTGGAGTGCAGTGGCACGATCTCGGCTCACGGCAAGCTCCATCTCCCGGGTTCACGCTATTCTCCTGCCTCAGCCTCCGCTAGTAGCTGGTACTACAGGCGCCCGCCACCATGCCTGGCTTATTTTTTGTATTTTTAGTAGAGATGGGGTTTCACTGTGTTAGCCAGGATGGTCTCGATCTCCTGAACTCGTGATCCGCCCATCTCAGCCTCCCAAAGTGCTGGGATTACAGGCGTGAGCCACCGCGCCCGGCAGATGTGTACAGTCTTGAGACCTGCCCTGGAACTACTGAATCTGAATCTGCATTTTGGGAAAATCCCCAGATGAGATTTATACCTAGTAAGTTTGAAAGTAGCATTCTATTTGATTTCTCTATCTAGACATTCCAAAGAAATCTCAGACTGAACATGTTGAGAATGAAACCATTAATTCCTTAGTCTTCACTCATTTATTAATTTGATGACTATTTATTGGGGCTACTGTATGTAACACCATTGCTCTATGATTTATGGCAGTGAACAAAACAAACAACAACATTTCTGCCTGCCTGAATATTTTATTCCAGACCATGGAGACAGTTAAGAAACAATAAGGCCTGATTAATCTGTATATTACATAAGTGGCTAGAAAGTGATGTGTGCCTTGGAAAGACGAAAATATGGAGTGAGATAAGGATGATCATAAGTATAGTGTGGGACCCTGGGAAGGTGAGATTTCCCTTCCTTTATTTCTCATCTCAGCGAATGACATGAGCATCCCTCACATGAGCAGGGGGAAAACACAATTAGAAATTGTGTGTGTTATCTTAACATTCTTCCTTTAGCCTGTCAATTCTAGATTCCTAATGTCTTTCAAATCTTTCACTTGTTTTTATGTTCACTGACAGGCTCTTTCTCACATCCTCAGGGTTTCTTCTGCTCAGGTGATAGCCACCTAAGTGACCTCACTGCTTTCTACTCCCAAACTGCTGCCATGATGATGATGATGACACCTGCTTGCTGGAAAACTTAATGGTTCCAACTTCCTTTTGAATAAAACAGAAACATCTTATGATGAGCAATAAGACTGATGATAAAATGGTTTCTTCTTACCATTTCACCATAATTCATTCCCATAAGCACAGTCCCCACTAATGAAATTGCATACTACCTGTATTTTCTTTCCTCTTACCGTTACTCATCCTGACTTTTTGTTTGGTTTGCTTGTTTGTTTTGCATGGAGCACTGAAATATTACCTTGTTTTGTAAATATCTTCTGATTCGTCTGTGCACTAAAATTTGGCTCTATTAACATTGTCTTATCATTGTAGGCTTTCCCCAAAATGTGTGTTCTTAGAAGGCAGGGGCTCTCTTGCTTACCTGTGAATCCTTAGTGCCAATACAAAACTTAGCACTCAATAGTGTTTCTTACTTTTTGACCAATAATTTATAGATGATGGTTCATAGAATGACTGGAAATCTTCTAGGATACAATCCTTTCAGATTAAATATGGGCAATGGTATGACAGTGTGTTTGGGAAACAGAAAGTACCTCACTTTTGTGGGACCCTAAAGTATGGTTTGAGTTGTTGTTGAAATTGAGGTGAGAAGATAACTTGCACTTCTTTCCAAGAAACTTGGATAAAATGCTGTAGAGAAGCTTTTGAAGGACTTTAAGTGAGTAACGTAATCTCTGGAATGTCAAATTTGAATTTTAGAAAGCTACTGTCATTGAGAATGGGAAGAGATAGGAGGGATGTAATCTTAGTGTAGTAAGTCCAGAGGAAGATGATAAAGGCTTGGACTAAGGCAATGACAGTATAGTTGTGGGAAAGAGGACTGGAAAAGAAAGATGTAAAGCTTTCCCTATGAGGATCTATTGATTTTGAAGGGAGAAATGAACCTGGTGCTATCCACCAACACTGCAGTAGGAGACTTAGGGTCCATAAAAATATATTCAGTTTTACATCATCAATTTAAAAGTCTCAACATTCCATCAATTTGGGCCTGGTCTCTTCATTGCTAGAAGACTCTTTGATTCCAAACAAGTGATCATTTATAGTGAATACAATTTAGGACAGGAGTCACACATCCTGCCATTCATTAAACCCCACCTTTCTAAAAATGAATTAGTCTGCCTCCTCAATTATGTTTTAGTAGCTTCAACATATAAATTGGTATTTGTTCATGCATTCCAGTTGCTATAGTAGAGATATAGCCATCTTTGAGGGACTTATTTTCTGGCAAAGGAAACTGACTTAAAGTAGTAAATATGATTTAAATATTCACCAAATACATATACTAAAAGCGTCTGATTTTCTCTATGAGTTTTGATGTTACATATTTGAAAGTAACATTTATCTTTTTTACAAATCAACTCCAGCAATATTCACAAATAGTTCTTTAAAAACCAATACGTTTGTGTCCAGCCTGGGCAGCATAGCAGGATATCATCTCTAAAACAAAACAAAACAAAAATAATAGGAGAGAGAACTAAAAATTAATGATCTTGAGTAACAGATGTCACAAAATGAGATTTAATTTTTTAAAAATTAGTTACTCCAGCTATAATTTAGAATCACCCTTCTTCTTTGATCTCATTTTTAAACAAATTATATTTTTAAATTTAATGAGGGATGACATTTCATAATTGCTACGTTTTAACTGCTTATTCCATGAATTTCTAAAGTTTACTTTCCTTCCAACATTTCCTTCTTCTGTCCCTTCCTTCTGGTCTAGAGAGCATCTCCTATGATCAGCCTAGGCCTTTTCATTTCTTTTTCCAAAGCAATTGTTTATGTAAAAAAAAAAATCATAATGAAGGTCTTTAGGACTTGGCCTTTTGAAATATTAAAACTCAAGTTCTTGGTCCTCCAAAGCCTTGGTTTTAAAACTCAGAAGTTTTTGCTTTCTAAATTAAAACAAAACAAACATGCTCGTTGTTGAATTTTTCCTCCCATAATTGATACGGGGAAGGAAAGTAGTGTGGGAGGAAAAAATCTTAGTCAATATATTAAATATTATTCCTTCCAAAAACTTTTATTTTCATGCTTCTGAAATTTACATGTCTGGGTTTTGGATCATATTTAGTAAAGATATTACTTTTTATTCTTAGATACCAAGAAGACCCAGATAGGAAAATAACCTAGTACACTTTTCATCAGAAAGCAATCACTTGGCATGTTGTAAGTCTCTGACATTTTCCACAGGGAAAAGAAAAGTGTTAGTACTCTTATGGTGACGTAAATGACAGCATGTAATGAGGACTTTTAGGGAGGCTAAACAAAGTAATGTCTGTCTGTATGCATCAGTATATCCTATTCCCAACCTCTTGGATGTGGAATTATACAAGATTCATACCCAGTGATTCCTTTTTTTCTAAGAATAAATTAAAATACCAGCTTTTTTCTAAAAAAAGATAATGTATTTTCATCTTGGTGGTTAGAAAAGTATTTAAAATATATGCAAACAAAGAGAGAAAATTGAAAAAATTATATTCTAAACATTATGCATAACAATATAAAATTATATCCTAAACATTATGTACAACAATATATATCATTTTTGATGGCCTTTATTGTGGATGTTTAGTTTTAATTGTTTTCTTTCTTCTTTCATTTAGAGAATTTATCAACAGCCTTCGACTGTACAGGTCATTCTATGGAGGTCTAGCTGATCAGCTTTGTGCTAATGAATTAGCTGCTGCAGATGGACTTCCCTGCTGGAATGGAGAAGATATAGTAAAAAGGTATTTTATGTGGTCTATGAAAACCTACTGGTTACATCAACCTTGCTTTCTTTTTCCAAATCTTAAGGGGATTAATTCAGTCTTAACTTTGTCACACAATTTACAGTCTACATTAAATACTCATCTTCAGTTTGTTAAAAAACAAAGAAAAGAACATCAAAACCTGATCCTTTTAGGTATCTTAAAACTATAATAGCATTCTGTGGTATTTTGAAAGTCTTCTCTTTTACCATTACCCAACAATCCTACTTTTGAATTAAACACCATTTTTTTTAATCCAGTCTGTCTGTTGTTTACCAAATATTGTATTTCTTTTTAGTTTAAATTCATGAGTATTAGAAAGTGAGGAAATTCTGGGAAATGTGAATACCTATACAAATATTCATTGGTATATGGATATGTGTCCTAACAATGTGTCCATCCTGCAATGTTCTGATAGAAAGAAACAGAGCATGCAAGAAAGAGAGAGACAGAGATTGAGAAAGAGAAAGAGAGAGAGACTATGTACTAGTGGGGGCACATATATATATATATCTCTTTTAGAGGCATTGTTCATTTGTATGTTGTCAATTATTCTCAAACTTAGGAGTGAAATTCCATGTTTATTTTTTTTCCTCCCTGTCTAGAATTTCTTTGACAGTTTCTTTTCCTTTATTTCCTATAACTGATTGTACTTTCGAGCAATCTCTTGAGCTTGAGAAAGTCATAAATTCTCCCTCTGTGGTCAATTAAACTGGTTGGGGAAAAGTCTCTTGATTTGCCAATACTGGTGGTTATTAGAGAATGTAGGATGATGAGGTTTTGTGTTTGGATCTGAATCTGTTAAACTATAAAACAAATATATTTTATTTATACATTTTACTTTTTGGATTGAATCCATTAAAAAGTATACGTTGGATTTGAATCTGTTAACATATATTTCTGAGCAGTCTCCAAAATGAAAGACAGGGTGTTAAGCTTTCCGACAGATATGGTTTGGCTGTGTCCTCACCCAAGTCTCATCTTGAATTGTGGTTCTCATAATCCCAAGTGACCTGGGAGGGACCTGGTGGGATATAATTTAATCATAGGGATGGTTTCCCCCATCCTGTTCTTGGGATAGTGAGTTAATTCTCCCGAGATCTGATGGTTTTATAAGGGGCTTCTGCCTTTACTGTGCATATATACTTCTCTTTGCTGCTGTGATGTGAAGAAGGACATATTTGCTTCCCCTTATGCCATGATTGTAAGTTTCCTGAGGCCTCTCGGGAACTGTGGGTTCCTGAACTCATGCTGAACTATGAGTTGATTAAACTTATTTCCTTTATAAATTAACCAGTCTTGGGTATTTCTTCATAGCACTATGAAAATGGACTAATACAATGACTTACAAATAAACCTACTCTATATGCAGATACGTGGTTTAGTTGCCACAAAAGTGATGAGTTCATTTAAAACATTATTTAGCAAATTAAGTTTGCTATGATAAACATACTATAATCAATTTTTAATAGAAAATTATATAACAAAGCCATTTATATATTTCTGGGTGATCATTTTCATTATAGTTGAGAGCCACATTCCTGAAATATTAAATGATTATTTTATTAATATCCTGAATATCTGAATATCTCATAGAGTTCATAGAAAAAAATATTGAAGACAAAAACTATTTAAATTTAAATAAAATAATTGGCTGATATGGCCAGTGCTCTTTTTTCATTATGCACCTTGGATGTTGCAATGTAAGAATTTTGCAAATATTTCTTTATTGCTTTTACTGAGGGAAGTGATAGCATTCTTGTACTTTGAGTTCTTAATGTATTCATGTCAGCATTTCTGCTTCTTAGATCCAGTAATTAAATTCTACTTTGACATAATATTTTTTCAAATTGTTCAAACTGGAATTGAACTTTTTGTATATTTCTACAAAGACTAATGAGAAACCCATAGTGATTAATAAAAAAAATTATTATATAAATATATTTAATATACTACATTACATTATGGTGTATTATATTATCTGAATCTACAGCCGCAAGAACCTTAATTTGAATTTATCCCATTCCTCTCTTGACCAGTTGGTCTGGGCTTTGTGTAATGGGAAATACTGTTGGAGAAATCAATGATTTGGGGAAACGTTTTAGAGTGATAGCATTTTCAGCTGAAATAATGTATTTTATTCTACATAATGTATTTCTAAAGACCTCATTCATGGTTTATGAATTTTAAAAAACACATAGTTAGCAAGGATTCTCCATGAAAACCATCCACATTTCTGATCAGCGAAGTGTGTGATTATTAGCATTCTCATTTGGTTCCAGCTAATGCCTTCCCTTTCCTGTACCACCACGGACTCCTGTTAGCCACTTCCTAGTGCATAGAGACTCCAGTCTCTTGTGAACAAGCTTCACTGTGCCTTAACTGTCTTCAAATAATTCTTCCAACCTCATCACCTTAATGGACATTTTCCCTCTCTTGAGCACATTTTTCTCTTCCATTTCTGTCTCATGGGTCCCCAACCTTTTCTTGTCCCCTTCGGTTCCCAGGGCCAGCAGATGAGCCTCACACACTTCCACCACCTCTAAGGCTACTTCCAAAATGAGCATGTTTCAGCCCTGATTATTCTGTTGCGGTGAAATGAGGGTTTCAGAAGCATTATTTAATTCCCCCAATACTTCACTTTTAATCCCCCAAGTAAGCTGATTAGACTCTATCTCTTTTCTATTTGGTGATGAGAAAATTTGGTGTCCTTTGACTTAAAAAATTAACTTAAAATTTTAATTTTAGTCCTGACTCAGTCAATTCTTTATTTTTTTCATTTTTAATGTTTATGTGTCACATAGCAGGTGTATATGGGGTACATGTGATATTTTGATACAGGCATGCAATATCTAATAATCACATCAGAGTAAATGAGGTACCCATCAACTCAAGCACTTATCATTCATTCCTTTGTGTTATAAACATTCCAATTATACTTTCAGTTACTTTAAAATGTACAATAAATTATTGGTGACTACAGTCACCCTGTTGTGCTATCCAATACTAGATTTTATTCAGTCTGTCTAACTATATTTTTGTACCTATTAATTATCCCCATTACCCTCTTCCCACTACTCTTCCCAGCCTCTGGTAACCATCCTTCTACTCTCCATCTCCATGAATTCAATTGTTTTAATTTTTAGCTCCCACAAATGATTGAGAATACGTGAAGTTTTTCTGTGCCTGGCTTATTTCACTCAACATAATGGCTTCCAGTTCCATCCCCTTGATGTAAATTTAGAATGAGATTTTTTTCTCAATGCCAACTCAATGGTAAAATATAAATATCCATCAATTCTCATTGATTGATTATGGTATCATGAAATGTTACATAGCAGTTAAAGAGATACATATTTATATCTGCTACTGTGGAATGATGTCAAATAATTAAACAACATTAGCTAGAAACAGGATAGGGTATATTTTACTGGCAGATTTGAAAAAAAATAAAATAGATATTAATTTTGGGTCTGCATAGACTATTTCTGGAAAGTTACAAGAAAATTGTTAATATGCCTAAATTTAGGACAAAGTACCAGGGGGTGGGGAGGTCTTTTATTTTTTTCATTTGTATTGTACATACTTATTTTAAATGAAAACAGGTGTTAAAATGATACAAGAATTATGGGCCATTATTGTTTTTTATGTTTTATAATTCTCAAAAAAAGTAAAAATTCATGTTGTGAAAAGTTCTATTTATACATTTAATTTCTACTAATTCAGATTTTCCTAGTAATTTTGTGATATAGTTTTGTCAAAGCATTGATACATATGCTTCAATACTGAACTGCTGAATTTAGGAGAGTTTCTAAATAAAGTCAAGTCCTGATCACCGTTACAATCTTAAATTATTAACCACTTTCTCCTTGAGAAAAAAAAACGAAGTATAGCAGTGATCTGTGGTGAAAAGCTCTAAGCAATCCTCATATGTGAGATTCATTTCAGAGACCTGCAGTTAGTTCAGGTAAGTAATGCCGTTCAGTTTTGAAGAAATGGACAGCAAGTGAATGTATATTACATTTGGGGATGATAGATTATTTTCCTTTTTTATGGTAGGTTATAATACCCATCAGGTTCATTCTAGAGGAGTTAAGCCAAACACATCAATAGGCTAAACTGGTGGCCAAGATTAAGTCTATTCTTCATTATAAGAGTGAAGCAATTATTTTGGCAAGATTTCTTCTCCTGCAGGCATTTTTAAGGAGGTGATTGATATGGTTATTTACGTGCACAGACATTCTGCTTCAAAGACTAGGAGAGCCATACAGACTATTTTAATGTCATGACAGTCCTGTAAAATTGTGTGAACTCACCTATGTGCTGATCAAAAGAGGTGGAATTCCTTTGTGATTGTAGATGAAAATGTCTCAAATATCTGTAGTGTATAAAGAGTTTAATTTTTGAAACAAAATCTATTTAACTCAAATGATTTTGAAGACTGTATTCATATCATGTAGTCTGCTGCAACACTGAGGTCAACAGTTCAAACAATTTCTGATTTAGGATGAAAATATTATTGAAATCCATGTAGTCTGTATCTCTTATAGTCTCTTTTATCTCCCCTTCCTGTCTCTTCATTGCGAAGCAACATTGTTCTCTGAAAGGCATTTCAGTCTTTGTTCTCAGTTCTCTGTGATTACAAATTGATTGTTTGATGATTCGTTCCTTTCTTTCTGGGCATTGAAGTTCAGGTGACAGCTCCTTAATTGCCAGGGCTTCCTTTTCCCTTTTGATTAACCGATAATCCTGTAACTATCCCTCAGTCTCCAGGAATTGACCTCCACAATGACTCTTAAACTAGACAGTATCTGTTAAGTATCTTTTTGAGGAAATCTCTCAAATCGCATTTTTCCTCTGCTTTTATACCACCTCAACAATCATCAACACAGAACTTCTGTGACCAAAAGTATGGGTTTTTTTCACCACACACCAAGCATCCAAAACCAGATGAGTGTCCTCCAAATCAATTCCAACACTATCTACCTGGAGATCCCACAGGCTGGGAGCTCAGTCCCCAAGACTGCTCTACCTTTCTGAGACCAGTTACAAGTCCCAACCTCCAGAACTTCTGACCTACTGGTTTCAAGTTGGGGTTTCTACAACCGCCTCTTTGGATTCAATGAATCTGATGGAGCAGTTCATGGAATTCAGAGAAACACTTATGTTTACCACTTTTTTTAATCAAGGATATTACAAAGAGTACAGATGAAGAGATGCCTAGGGCAAGCTATGGGGTAAGGGGGGAGGGGCATCCGTGTCCTCTCCCTCCAAGAACTTCCCTCCAAGAACAGCCGCCCTCCAAGAACTTCTTTGTGTCAGCTCTCCAGAAGTTCTTTCAACTTTGTCCTCTTGAATTTTTATGGAGACATGATTAAATTTGCCATTGGCCATTGGTGATCAACTTGACCTTCAGCCCCTCTTCCCTCCCTGGAGGTTGATGGATGGGGCTGAAAGTCCCAACCCTCTGATCATGCTTCTGTCTTTCTGAAGTGTCAGTCAACTTAGCATACAAAAAGCACTTTGGAGATTCCAATGATTTTCACATATGCTGAGAAATGGGGAAGAAGACCACATATATATTTTGTAATATCGTAGCACCCTGGTAAAATTAATATGTCACATTATTTCTCTTCATCTTAAGTTAACGTTCCTGAATGCTTCTTTCATAATCCAGTTTTCTCTTTTCTAGCTGTTATGATAAGCTTATCCTTTTCCTCAACTGGTTGTGCGTGAGTTTTTAAAATCAGATAAAATAGAAAACTTTATAAATCTCTGAGAGTTTGTACTCTACTATTTTCACTTTTCTTTCCACCCAGGCAATGACAGTTTTCCTGACCATAATTTTGTTAACCTCAATTTTTTTTTTCTTTTACCCATTATCTAGCTGGAAAGCCACTTCAATTTCAATCTTTCTTTTTTCTTCCTGACCTTACAGCATTCAATTATATGTTTCCTATTTAACATCTGTCCTAGTTTCCAAAAGTTTTAAGCTTCATTTTAAAAACAATCAGGTCTCAGGATTGTCTGAATTTCTGAATTTTATTAATGTAACAACTGGTTGCTTTTCCTATGTTTGTTGTGCAAAGGCAGAATGTTCTTTATGACTTAAACACCAGTTTGTTTTCTATTTCTTTTTTTTTCCCCCTCTGGCAAATTCTACCTATCCAATCAGTTTCTCATATCCTTAATTTATACCTTCCTGATAATTATCATTATCATACCTATAGCCTATCATATTTGGTTCAGGATTAGAGGTTGCTTAAAAAGTGTGATTTGAAGACTTCTTCCTCACTTCAGCAGTCTACCATGGAGCTTGAAATGCCCACAATTAACTGAATAATTTTCAATTAAATGATTTTCTCCATGCAACTGTATATTCAGGTTTGCCAAACTCTCACTTTCGTCTTGAATCGTAGGGGGATGAAGCCCCTCATTTGCGTTTCATTTTAACCCCTAAATGCACTGTGACACCTATAATACTTTTTTTTTTTTTTGCATTTATATGTCACACATCTTCTTTCTTTTTCTCTATTGCAGTTTCTTTTGGAATTGAGCTCCTGTATTATCTGAGAGTCTAAGAATTATTAATATCATTGAACATCAATGAGTAATTCTTTGAAGATAACAAGACTCTGAGGGAATGGCATTTTTATAAGCATTAGTGAGAACTAAGAGATTTAGGACTTTGGACTTGGTGATAACACTCTGATGGGGAATATGTGGGTCCAAAGTGAAGTTGATGCCTGAAGGGAGATGAATCATACAAGTTACCATCTATGCTGACTCTGGATGCTGAGTTGTTGTTGTGGTTTTTTTTTTTTTTTCCCCAGACAACTTTAAGACCATGTACGTCTCATGGTATGCACTTTCATGGACATTTTTGTGAAATGGAAATCTAAATAACTCCATTAATCTGAAATGTTTTGGGTTAGAGACATGTTGGGTGGGATTGTTCCTATCAAAAAGATGAGGCCCTGGAATGAGGGTTAGATCCACATGCAAAGACCCGCCCAAGGTCAAAAGTCTGAGTTTGCAATCTTCAGTAAGGGAAGAACTGAAACATTTCTGCTTATTTGTAACAAAAATAAAAAGTGCAGTTTCAGATGTAAGGGACTACAGAATTCATCACATTGCAGAATATACAGTCTAGGTTCAGTTAGACAAGTACAGGTATAGCTGATGGTTTGAAATCAACATAAAATAAATTTGCAGGATTCTTGGCTGTGTAATATCCCTATGCCACAGTCGGACTCTCCCTGCCTTCCATTTTCCTTTTAGGTAATTTTTATTTCAGTGATAGTCCCTGAGTAGTTATCTCATGGTATGGGTCTATAACAAATATAGTTGCCCCTTTGTATCCATGAGGAATTGTATCCAGGACCTCTCTCAAATACCAGAACTCAAGGATGCTCAAGTCCCAGATATAAAATGGGGTAGTATTTGCATATAACCTATGTATCTCCTCCGGTGTACTTTAAATCTCTAGACTAAATATAGTACCAAATACAATGTAAATTCTATGTAAACAGTTGTTATACTGTTTTTTAAAACTTGATATTGTTTTTTATTTTTGTATTTTTTTTTTCTTCAAATATTTTTGATTTGCAGTTGGTTGAATCCTTGAACACAGTTGAATCCTTGATGTGGAACTGGTGGATACAGAGGGCCAACTGTAATACAGGAGATGTTTGCAAGGACATGCACATTTTATTAACTTGGCTCCAAGTCCTGACATTCCTAACTACTGTTAAAGCCTAGGAAAATATTCATCATTCTCAGGTCGATATACACATTTTGGTCTTTTCTAAAAATGCTCTATGAATGCAGCAGTAATTTCATGCTATCTCATCTTCTGAGCTGAGATAGTTCTTTCATATCTCTCTTTAATGACTGATTGGCTTGGTAATCAGCTGTCTCTGGTTAAGGGTATGTAATCATTACATTCAGAGAGCCAGACTCAGAAAGGTCTGAGTAGAAACATTAAATCCTCTAGGAATGCCATTTTTACCTTGTCACCAGAATGAAATCATGGCCAGCTGTCAGAACTTTTTTGGTCACTATTGGTGCCTGAAGGATCTTTCATTATGGATTAGTTCCATAAACAGTGTAAATTTGGTAATGAAAATGTCCAGTCCAACCTAATAATCAAACGTGTGAAATTCACTCTTTGTTTTTCCCCTCCTCCAGTTAGTTTCTGCTTCAATCTAAGAGTCCCTAGTGGGGTGTGTTTGTGAACCGTTTCAGGTTCGTGTGCCAACCTTGCACTCTCCTCGTCCTTCAAACAATGTTTCTGACTCCCCTGTGCTTGTAGTTGGGAATTTTGGAGCTGGGGAGATGATGGATCAAAAGGGAGAAAGAAGCGGTGAGAGGAGAAAACACTCTTTGTGACTGGTAATTTTATGATCTCTCATTGATGTTTTCTAGCCTCAATTAACAGCTAGGTATTAACCACTGATGCCCTAGGGCTTTTGTGTGCTTAAGACAATGTCTCTCCCCTCTATTTCTCCACGTGATGGTAACGTTTTGGCCTCTTTCTGCTGAGATCTTTTGGTGGGTTTCTTTTCTCCCATATCATCTATTCTAGCCCATAGAAACCTTCCCTTTCTTTTCTACTTTCGGTGGAAGTACGGCCTACACCTAATGCAGCTGCCTTTCTTTACTCTGCCACTAGACAGCCAACTTCTGCTACAAGAATGGGCTGCTTTCCATTTGCTTAGGCATAGGCCAACTACCAGCCCTTTTAGTCCTTCCAGCTCCAAGGATCCTTCAACACTTCTCTCACCTAGGACCAATGAATGAGGGAATGTCGTAGCAGTTCAACCAGCTTTCTTCAAACAAGTTCTCTGCTTTGGCCTCTTCAGGTTCAATCCTTTTATTCAATTAAGGTGGATGTCAAACTTTGGGACTGAAAACAAGGTTTCAGTCATCTGCTTTTCATGTCTAGCACCTCGCTGAAAGTGAGGGGTGTGTGCCATCTATTGTCCCTTGTTCTCAGCTGAAATGGAAACAGAAAGAGTACTACTTTAGCACACTTTTCCATGTACTTGGAAGTGGTGTGGAGAAGACAGAAAACTAGTTTCCAAATTCAAGATACTGCAGTAGGCCTTGAATGGAATGCAAAGGTATATGAGATATTTTCCCAATCTTTAAGGGACTTGGAATCTAAAACTGGTAGAAAACATGCTCACAAAACATGTTCACAGCAAAACAGATTTTGAAATAAAAGAAGTATACAATCCCAGAGACTTTCAAATAGGGGAAAATTCTTTTTTGATTGAGAGGATTCAACAGTATTTAATGAAAGAGGTAATATGTGATATGGGTTTTCATTCAATTAAAATATATTCTTTAAAGTATTTATGGATGAGATGAGATAATGTCTGAGAATACTTTAAAAATAATTCAGTGAGTGGGAGAAGGAGGGTCATATTGTATTTGAAGTAAAGTTTTCTGAGTAATCATTGAAGCTGTTTGATGGGAACAGAGTGTTATACTATATTTTCTGTATATTTATATTCATTTAAAATTCTATAATACATAAATACAAAAATATAGCAACACAATAAAAATAATTTTGTCACTGTCTAGTCTTTCACAAACACTGTTCTAGATGCTAGGGATACAGTGATGCACAAAATAGACATAAGCCCATCTCTCATGTAGATTAGGATATAGAAGAGAAGAACATAGAACAAATATTTACAAGTGGAAACAGTTTACAAAGTCTTTCAAGTTGGATGGAATTTTAATCAGCAGACTGGGAAGCAAGAATGTGAGTGTGAGAAAATGCATTCTTGAGTGAAATGCTCTGAGTTTAGTGGCCTCTATATTGCATTATTTTCATTTGTGTAAAAACTTTCAGATTATGTTTACTCCTTCTCACTATTCTCTTTCATTTCTGCTTCATGGGCATGTGGTGACTATTTAGTATTAAAAGCCTCGTCTCATTCATTGTAATGCAACCATTCATTCATAAAGCCAACAAGGCTCAGTGGTTAGGAACAGGTTCAGGAGCCATGGTACTAAGGTTGTCAATAAAGATTAACCACTTACCAGTGATGTGAATTAAGACATACTCATTAATCTCTAAGTGCATCAGTTTTCTTGTCTTTAAAATGTGGGTAAGGCCAGGCACGGTGGCTCACGCCTGTAATCCCAGCACTTCGGGAGGCCGAGGAGGGCGGATCCCGAGGTCAGGAGTTCGAGACCAGCCTGACCAACATGGCGAAACCCTGTCTTCACTAAAAATACAAAATTAACCGAGTGTGGTGGCATGTGCCTGCAATCTCAGCTACTCAAGTGGCTGAGGCAAGAAAATTGCTTGAACCCAGGAGGCAGAGGTTGCAGTGAGCAGAGATGGTGCACTGTACTCCAGCCTGGGTGACAGAGAGAGACTTTATCTCAAAAAAGAAAAAAGTAGGTGAAAATAATACCTACCTAATATTTGAAAATTAAATGAGTTATTCACATAAACAGTTTAGCATCCTAGATATAACATAGTAAACAGTCAATAACTGTTATGTTATTATTAAATAAAATATGCTCATTTACTTCAGTGAAAATGAAACTGCATTGTACTGACATTTTCATTGGATGGATTCTGTCTTGGATCAGAAGACTTCCATTTATAAGACAAAGGCATATGCATTCTTGAGTGAAATGCTCTGAGTTTGGTGGCCTCTAGTGAAGGTTCTTTAATGAGTTAATAAAAATTAGTATTAGGGATTTGGGTTTGGGAGTAGGAGATATTCCATTATCAATACTTTAAATGGTTATTTTGTTGGATCCGAACACAGAGAATTTATATCTTAATAGGCAGTTCATCAGCTACTCCAAACTGGAGAGTGATAATCACTTGAACCCATGCAATATATCAGTGTTTTCAAGGGAGAACTGAAAGTTAAGATACAAAGAAAAAGCTCTATAGAGATAAGAGTAAAACGCTTATTTCTAATTAGTGCTTTGGGAATGTTCACTCACTGGTTAGTCTTAGAGTTGATCTTAATGAGCCATCAGTTGATTGGAAATCAATTTCTGAAGCCAGGCGAAATTTCAGTATATCACACAACAGATTGTTTTGGGTGACACGGCAACTTTAATGCTGATACAATTCTAGTCATCTCCCTTCATCCACTGAGTTCCCAAAGGAAATAGGTATTTTAAACTGAATCTCTAGGAAAAAATGACATCCGCTTTTCCCGTGTGCCTACTCAGTTTCTTGCCATGCCGACACAGTACGAGGATACTATTTTTAACTTGTTACATGCGTCCAGAGGTTGAATAGAGGAAGATAAAAAGATAAAAGATAGGAAGATAAAAGTTCACTGAAGTGGAAACCTAAAGGACCTTTTCCCATCTGTTTGGCACAGAAGTTGTTATCTCTTTGGGAGTACAGATTTCATCACAGTTCTATAGACTTGTGACTACCAGATTGTGTAATTGCAAAACAGCAGCAGTCTTCAAGGGCTCCAGGATGCCTGTTCTTACTTTAACCAGAGTAGTTTCTTATTCATCCTTCGTTTTCATACTGAGGTTACACCTGAAAAGCTATTCCCTTTTCAGTAAAATGGATGTAAGTTTGCTAAACTACACAAATGGAAAATATTGTTTATTAGTCTAGTTCCAGTATTTCCATTTCATAGCATATCAATTCATTGTTGAATGATTTATTATATTTTAAAGTAAAATGCTAGAAGGGAGATTGAAAAAGAACAGTCACCTGTTCATAATATATTTTTCTTCAAATAGACTATAATGTAGTCTAATTGAATTTATCGGAATAGCTCATCAGATAGCACATTTTATTGTCCAACCATCCAAATCCTTCTTTTCTGATGTATTTTCAAAACAAAGGAAATTTGTTAGATATTATTGAAAAAACTTTTACAAAATTTGATTTGAAATTATTTTTACATTAATGCCACATTTTGGCTTACAGGATTAATATAATTTTTTGTGGCTGCAATTATGTATAAAATTGATTAAAGATCAAACTCTGAAAGTAAATTGTCTAAACACACACATGCAAATAATTCGCATGCATCTACTTCTTCAGGAAAATAAAGAAATAAAAATATTTTCTTACTTCAGAGTAGTCATGAAGAAATGAAATATTCAGTAAAATGAAAAGTGTAATTATAGGTGTGAAATGTTCATTTTTGAATTATTCTAGACAGAATCTAGACCTTTTAGTTATATTAGATCATTAAATCAACAACACTTTAGAATAAATATGGTTAAATTATTTGGTACCAAATAAAAATATCATGTTTTTGGCCGGGCGCGGTGGCTCAAGCCTGTAATCCCAGCACTTTGGGAGGCCGAGACGGGCGGATCACGAGGTCAGGAGATCAAGACCATCCTGGCTAACACGGTGAAACCCCATCTCTACTAAAAAATACAAAAAACTAGCCGGGCGAGGTGGCGGGCGCCTGTAGTCCCAGCTACTCGGGAGACTGAGGCAGGAGAATGGCGTGAACCCGGGAGGCGGAGCTTGCAGTGAGCTGAGATCCGGCCACTGCACTCCAGCCTGGGCGACAGAGCGAGACTCCATCTCAAAAAAAAAAATAAAAATAAATAAATAAATAAATAAAATAAAAATAAAAATATCATGTTTTTAACAAGCAGTGTATATTTAAATATAACAAGTATTGCTATTTACTAAAAAATGTGTTGTACATTGGTTTGGAATTGAGTCATTGACATCTACTATGAAATCATGCATCTCAAATTAGAATACATGCTTCTACAGAGGTAAGTACTCATGCTCTGTAGGGTAGAGAGAGCCACAGCATAAACATCACACCTACAGTCAGAGGGCTTACTATGTGATTGCATGTAGTAGTGTATTAGTCATTGTTGTCCAGAAAACAAAAACAAAACCAATCTTGCTGTCTCTCTTTCTCTCTCTGAAAGTAATTTATTTTCAGGAATTGGCTCATGTGATTGTGGCCACTGGTAAGTCCAAAATCTACAGAGAATGCTTCTAGGCTTGAAATTCTGCAAGGAACCTGCCAGAAGTTGCAGTCTTGGGTCCAAAGGTGGTCTGAAGGTAGAATTCCATCCTCTTCTGGGGACCTTAGTATCTCCTAAGGCTTTCAGTTGATCGAATGAGGACTGCCAACATTATGGAGGCAAAGATGCTTTACTCCAAGTCTACTGGTTTAAATATTAATAACATCTAAAAATTACCTTCACAGCAACATGTAGACTGGTATTTGACCAAACCCACTGGGTACCCAGCCAAGTTGCCATGTAAAATTAATTATCACAGGTAGTGAGGAATGAGATGGCAAACCTGTGCTCTCATGGAGTTGATGTCATAGAACTTGGGTTAAGGATATGTTAGATTGAGTATCCAGGAAAACCTTATCTGGAGAAATCACATTTAGGCTGAATATGTGGGAAGATCTGAATTTTCCAATTAGAGAGAATACCATGCTTCATGTGTCTAAGGAACAGAAGAGAAATCAGCGTTTGTGGCTCAGGGTGATGCAGATGATGCTGGAGGATTGTCTGGAATGATACTGTAGCTTGGGCAAGTGTCAGGTTAAATAAGTCCAGGAAGAAGCTTGGATTTTTTCTATGTGCTTTGAGAAGTCATTGGTGGTTTCCACCTATAAGACTGAGTGTAGGGGGAATTTGTTTTCCTCTGTATTCACACTCAACACAGAACACTTTTGTGACCAGAAGTGTGGGAATTTCTCCCACACCAAGCAATCGTCCAGTTCTATTTGAACAACAACTGTATGTTGTATCATTCAACTGAATTACCACACTAACCTGAGTTACCACAGACCTCACATGTTAAGGGCTTAGTCCCACAAGGTGCACCCCACTTTAGATGCCAATCACAAGTGGTAGGTCCCCAGATTATGCACAACTTCCATATGAGTTGGCCACAAATTGAAGATTCTCATGAGTCCCTTCTTGGGTTTTGTCATTTGCTAGAAGGGCTCACAGGACTCAGAGAAACACTTTGCCTGTGTTTACTCTCTTATTATAAAGGGTGCAATTCATGAATAGCCAAAGGGAATAAATACATTGGGCAGGAAATGGAAGAAGGAATGTGGAGCTTCCAAGTCCTCTCTGGGCATGCCATCCTCCCAGCACTTTCATATGTTCAGCAACCTGGTAACTCTCAGAACACCCTACTTTTGGGATTTTTATTCAGGCTTCATCATGTAGACATGATCAATCAATCATTGAGTATAAATGTATAAATCAATCATCAACTGATTAACTCCATTCCCGGCCCTTCTCCTCTCTGGAGAATGGAAAAGCAACCTGAAAGTTCCAAGCTTCTAATCATGGTTTGGTTTTTCTGGTGACCAGCCCCCATCCAAGAGGCCATCAGGAATTACCTCATTAGAAAAAAAGATGCTCCTATCACCCAGGAAATTCCAGAGGATTTAGGAGGAATGTGTTAGATGCTCACTCCTATCACTCAGGAAATTACAAAGGTCTTAGACACTATGTGTCAGGAAATGGGGTCAAGGACCAAATATTAGAACTGAAAATTATCCCAGTTACCACTATTTATAAGGGCTTTAGGAGCTCTGGTTCAAAGATTGGGGGGGGAGAGAGAGAGAGAGAGTGTGTGTGTGTGTACATATTTTTTATTTCACACGAGCAAAGATTTGTATAATTTGGATGCTTTATGGAGGGTAATTGTGAATATAAAGTTTGAGGGAAAACCAACATCTTATTTCAAATTGGCCAATTCGTATGTGGTATACATGAGAGGGAGAATAAAAAAGAGAACAAAACCAGAAACATACCTCTAAAGAATAAAAAGTTATTTTTCATAGTGAATGAAAGTCTGTCATGTTTTGTTATCTGGAAAATATAAATCTTCTTTGCAGAAAAATGGATACCATAAAGAAGCTACAAACACATAACCACACTGAAAATAAAGCATATGCAACTTCTCTCACAAAAGATCACCCCGCCACTAAATGAATACTTCCTCAGCTGAATTAGAAAAATGCCAAAAATCTGATAGAAAAGTAGGCAAAGTGCATGAATAGATAGTTTACAGAACATATCAGTGACTTTTAAACAAAGAAACAAAATTCTCACCCTCAATGTTAAAAATCAAATAAATACAAATCAAATTAAAAATCAAATAACCATTTTTTCACTTATATTTGGAAAGATCATTAAATTTGATAATTCATAGCAATCACCAGCATGTAGAGAAAAAGGTATTTCAACATCCCAATGGAGGGAAAGCTATTCTTGCATCTTTGAAGGGCAACTGGGCAACATGTGTCAATATTGCAAATACATATGATCTCTGAATCATCTATTTCTAATGTAAGACTTCATTCTCAGGTATAATAACATATGTAAACAAAAGAGCATGAATTGCACATATTTTATACTAACACAAGGCATGACAACCAAAATCTCCATTAATAAGGAAATAATTAAATGGTTATGGCAGATTAAAATAAAGAATATAATTTTGATTTTTATAAAGAAGGAGGTAGCCTTATAGCTAGTGATATGAAAATGCTACAGAAGAAGAGGAGGGGTAAAGGACATGTGTAGGAGGAAAAGTTGATTGATTTTATTTATTTCTTTTTTTTTTTTTTGAGACGGAGTCTCGCTCTGTCGCCCAGGCTGGAGTGTAGTGGCCGGATCTCAGCTCACTGCAAGCTCCGCCTCCCAGGTTCACGCCATTCTCCTGCCTCAGCCTCCTGAGTAGCTGGGACTACAGGCGCCCGCCACCTCGCCCGGCTAGTTTTTTTGTATTTTTTAGTAGAGACGGGGTTTCACCGTGTTAGCCAGGATGGTCTTGATCTCCTGACCTCGTGATCCACCCGCCTCGGCCTCCCAAAGTGCTGGGATTACAGGCTTGAGCCACCGCGCAATTGATTATATTTCTATGTGCTTTTATAATTTTTTTTACCAACTGCTTTTAGTTGTTTTCCGAAAAAGGAAAAAATTAAAAATATAATGATTCATTAAAATGTTATAATAGAAGTATCATATATTTGTACAAAATACAGAAAGATATGATATCTTACTTTGGACCAATTGAAATGCCAGTGCACTACCCTGAGAGTAGTGTCCCAGATTCTATGTTTTAAGGAGCTCTCCAGATGATTCTAATGAGCGCTTAAGTTTGAGAACTACTGCCTTTGGCCATCACAATTACTTTTTTGGGTAATAATTTTTTTCTAAGATATTAGACTATTAAAAAAATAGGGAAGAACACATTTGTATTGCAAGGAAGTTTGGATTCCATGATATGACTAATCTTACTGTAGAAATGATATGAGATTCTTGTTTGACTATTTTAGAGCAGATTTGGTATCTAATGGGATTCCATCTTGATGTACAGAGCACCTTCTACATAATGAATTTTGCATTTCAGATGGATGAAGTCTTTAACACAGACAGAATTTTAAGTATTGTGTATTTCTGGAAGAAAAGCATTGATCACATCCTCCTTAGATATTTAGTATCACCGATGGAAATTAATTATTTAAGCCACATTCGGATCTGTAACATTGCTCAGGAGGTACAGCATTTTAAAAATCACTGCTCTTTCATACAAATATATATGATACAATATAGAGAGTTTTGCATAATAATGGCTATTTTTGGATTTTTAAATACTGATGATAATAGACTGCTGAGTAACTGAAAGTAGACATAAGGTAAATATCAGTCATATCTGTTCTTAGTCTAGCATCTCCAGAAAAACAATCTGGAAGGAAAATTCATGGTTTATTAATGATAATATTATTTCATTTGAAAGACGTGAATTAGAAATAAATACCATCGCTAATGAAGGTTGAATTTTTATATACAATTTTTAGTGCAGATATTTTGGTTAAAGATTTCTCCATGTTTTGAATTTGATAATTTCAACATGATCTGGTTCTACGATTTAAAAATATTATTTGACCAAAAGTTCTTTTCTAGTCCGGACCGATAGATCAAGCTATTTGTAGAATGTAAAAGCCTGAGAACTAAGCAGCTAATTAGGAATTTATTCATGCAGACATGCAAGTCAGCTTCTCTTTGGGACTCCATCCAAGTCAACAGAAAGCCTCAAGACGCATACACAAACCTGATCCATTAGTCTATATAATGACGTATTTATCATGCTTTCTCATATGTGTCTTTTGGGAGCTATTCACCAACAAACTTTATTATTATTTTTACTATTATCTTAAAAAGTTCTTAATGCTATTCCTGGGAAAACACATGGTTGTTTTGGGATTCCTAATTAGCAATTTCCTGTTCATTTTACTTGCAAATGCATTGCTTTTCTCTCTAAAAGTTTTGTAACAGCCAGGATGACAAACTGTTCAGCTTCCTGAAGATTTCACCAAGTAAACAAATGTTTAAATTTTAATTCAAAATAAACTGAAGAGCAATTTACAGGAGGTACAGTATAGAGAGAAATCACACCTGTGCAGAGGAGTCTTACTGAAAGAATGTGAATATCAAGACTCTTTCTATCTCTTGCCCATCGTGGATGAAGCAGATGATTTTTAACTGCATACAAATGAGTACAAATAACTTGACATCTTGAAGAGTGTAAGCTGCTTCAAAAGAAATTCCCTACTGAAGAATTTCTATGTGATTGTAGCTTTCTCTGTTCATCATTAACTGATCTTTATTGGGTGCCTACTGTGTGTGAGGCTCTGAGCTACCACGTTAAAAATACATAGCAGTAATTTCTGCTGCCTTGGAGATTATAGCACCTGTGATAGCCTATGAAGGACAGGCTAATGCAGGGCAGTAGCCTACAGGAGTATATGGGAGAAGCAGCCGGAAATCAGTCAGTAAGGAATTATAGTGGATATTCCCATCTCCACTCTTCCCTTGACCTGCAGCTCACCCATCCCCCGACTGCTGGAAGTGTTGGCGACAGTGCCTTCTTCACAGAATTGCCACCTGGCCCAAAGTCCATGCTCTGCTCCTCAGACCGCCTCCCTACACCCTAGTTATCAGTCAATGACTGAGGTTCAGAAGATGGGTCTACTAGCCTGAAGGTGAAATCAACTCTGTGCTGCAATTTGTGTTTCGTTGCTTCCTGGTGGGATCAGAGGAGGCTAGACTCCAGCCCAGACAGCCTTTCTGCATAACTTTTATCTCCTGCTTTCTTTTGCCTGCCTCACTCCTCTTTACTGAGAGCACTACCTCCAGTAAATCTCTTGACCAAGCATCTACTTCTAGGGAACCTAATTTAACAACATGGTATTCAGAGACATGCAGGGTAAGTAGGAGCTATCTAGGTGAAACGAGTAAGAGAGGAGAGCGTATCACATACCGAGAAAACACCAGCACATAGGCAAGAAAGGAGTTCCGGTTAAAGAATAGAGTGATATGAGGATGGGACAGGGTTTAAAGGTGGTCAGGAGGTGGAAGCTAAAAACATCGTAAGCAAAGTTACATCTACATTTGTTTAATGACAAAAAGTTATGAAAAATCCAGACTCTTACCTGTGTTTTAGTCTACATAATATATGTGATATTTGCAATAATTGCAGTTGTATTACTCCTCTATTTCTTGGGCTAGTATCTCCATTTTACCACCATTTCTACTGCACTTGGGCCTCATTTTTCCCCGCTCTGGAAACAGACGCCTAACAGAATCCTAACCTATTGATCTGCTCCCTCCCTTGCAAACTAATTCTGCACATAGATGATTGTTATTTAAAAAATCAACAATGCAAATTTTTTTGTGTACAAGTCCCTTCACTGTGCCTTTTCTCTGTACCTCTATATTTCTCTTTTTTCCACTTTCCAACACATGGAAACACATCCAGGCATACAAAATGCACTTTCATATCTCTATGATTTGGGGCAGGCATTTCAGTTGGAGTTTTCTCTTCCCAATCTTTCAAAATCAAAAGTAAATGTTGCTTCTTTATAAGACTTGGTAAACAGACCATTTCTTTCTCTGGCATCCCTTTCACTTGGTGTATGCCCCTGTGATAGCATTTATCTAAGACATAATTTAATCAGTTGTTTAGATGTCTGTCTCTTTTACTAGATTATTCCATGAGTGAGTGTCCCAGGTTTCATCTAAGTGAGAGTCAGCTATATCTGGCTAAGTGAAACTGAGAACTTAGGTGGCTAGAACTCTACTTGTGGGAAAAATCATCCACGCGTTAGAAAGACCAGGCACCATGAGTGTTATGGGTACAAAAGGAGTCCAATTTCAAGTGCATCCTTGTGTCTGCCACTAAAATTTCTTTCCCATCTTAGTCCCCGTTGTATCTGGTCAGTAGAAATATGGGAATGAGGGGCACTTCCACATGTTGCCTCAGACCACCAGAAAGTTTTTGGATGTCTGGGCATTCATATATACATGACAGCACCTGGAAGATCATCAGTGATGGACCCGAGACAGCTGAGATGGTGGTCCCTGGACGAGACCACAGTTGTGGGTGCAGCAGCACTGTTGGTGCAGTGGCTTGGTACCTCCCTTGGTAGAAGCACCCTTCTGAGGGACATTCTAGGGATTCTCAGAAACACCCCATTTCAAGGGTTCTTTAGAGACCTGAGATCTAGGTTTTGCAGGCTGTGATTATAAAGGTGGAAATTAAGTTAATGTGGCTTTGTTTGTTTATACAACCTTATAGGGTCAGAATAGACAGCTTATCCATCAATATTAGGATTATGTCTAGTTAATTAGAGTAGAGACATTGCTAATTACTTGAAGACTGGCCACAGCTAAGTACTTCGTATTATCTCCTCTTAGCAACTCTATTAAAGAGGTGTCATTATTGTCGCTATTTCCAGAAATAAAAAACTAAAGATTGGAGACATTATTTCAGTAACTCAAGATCCTATCAGCAGCAACTTGCAGAGCAAAAACTGGAAATCTACTGCCAGAGTTCATATTATTTCCATTGTGATGCTCTAGGGCCAGTCCCTAATAAATTACCTGTGCCCGTGATGAGCAACTGAATGAATGGACGTGAAAACGACTAGTGTATTTTTTCATCCAAGAAACAGCACAGTCACTGTGTACAGTATAACTATGAATATTTTTCAAATGTAAGTGGTGTGGCTCACATGAGTAATAAGACAGTGTTGAAGTCTAATTTACTGTTCGAATTTCAATCCGGTTACCAACC
This sequence comes from Macaca mulatta, assembly GCF_049350105.2. Taxonomy (NCBI): domain Eukaryota; kingdom Metazoa; phylum Chordata; class Mammalia; order Primates; family Cercopithecidae; genus Macaca; species Macaca mulatta. The sequence goes on from NC_133422.1 coordinate 86,542,311, forward strand.
ATCATGCAACCATCAGAAAATAATTAAATCCCTCTCCATAATCCTTCAAAAGCTCTTTTAGCTCCTGCCAACATACACCTGCTTTAACCTTATAATGTGTAACTGCCTAATAAAAATGCTTTTAATGCCCTTCCTGCTAACCTTTAACCCTAACGTCTGTGCATAATTTATTATCCTATAAACAATCAAATCCTTTCCTTTCTCATGTTAGAGATTTCCTTTCTTCCTCCTCCCCCACCAACATTGCTTCATTTGCTGGATAATATTGAATACAGACATGTTTATTATTTGTCATTTTCATGTAAGAGGTATGTTCCCTGTTCTTGTGTAGCATTCAATGAAAGTGGAATTTGTTATTTAGAACAAAATTGTTGCTTCTATACTTTTTTCTTGTATTCTTTGTTGATTTCTTTCTGTTTTTTGAACTAATATTTGTTGTAGGAAAAAGGTAGTTATCTGCTTCTGTTCTTAGTTATACTATTATGCTTTGACAGTGTTATCTGAAGCAAAATGTAGTTAACTCCTTCATTTTCCTATATGGGTTGATTAGAGCTATTTAATGTGAAATCACCTGAAAATGTAAATCCACCCTATGTGGAAATGACAGAAGATTATAAAATAGCAGTGTCCAGTTGCAGAACTAATTCTATTGACTCATTACATAAATATATAGAGATGAGAGTATGTTTCATGAAGGCGTTGCAAAGTTGTTAATAGATTTCTTAAATTTCCAGGCTCTATACAAAATTCCTTGTATTTTAAATTTTAAAATTTCCTTGATGTAAAGATGGAACTTGATTTTGAGTAAGTTCAGACCTTAGACAGGAATCTGAAAACCCGATTTTTTTTTTCATTTAATCCCTGAACCTACACTTCATGCTATTTTCTTTTTTTCAACATTCTGAGTTTTCCTTACCTAAAAATACTTCCTAAAATCCCATTTTCTTCAAAACAGTTTCAGAATATGGTCAGATGACTTCCTCTTCATAGTGACATCTTGCAGTGGCATATGTTTAGCTGCTGGGAGTTCAGAGGATACGCTTGGCACCACAATAGCCTCCCTTTCTTGAGCACCTCAGAAAGTCAGGTCACCTCTGCCCCTCACAGCACTTCCGGAAGCTCACCCTCATAAAACTTGTGTAAGTGCTCTTCAAATTCTAGGGATGGCTAAAAGCATCCTTTCAAATACACACCTCTTTCCAGCACAGTCCACAAACTCCTATAAGTAAAATTTTCAGAAAGGATTTTCAGAATTCTTGAAAGAAGAAAATGTGCCTTGACTATGAAAAAAACTTAATAGGTGACCAAATTTAGACCTTTGTTCTCATTTCAACATCATGCAGGACAAACTAGAGCAAAATCTTCAGGAGTTCAGGCAGTGTTTTTATTATAAAAGTTTCAGCTGAGTAGCCAGTTGAAGGGAGTATACCAGCAACAGTGAAACTGAGTATTCAAACCAAAGATTCTGGAGTTTGTCTCTATCTTCTTCACTTTCAGATTCAATGTTGTAAGTTTCATGTCCTGACAAATAATTTCCAGGGCTTTTCCTCCTCCTTCCATCTCCATTCTTTCTGTATGAGACTGGAATCTCATCTGTCTCTGGGCTCCTCGCCACCCATTTAGTTCTCTGCTCCATCCTGGTATAACTTATATAGTGGTTGTCCACAAATATCAACACAGTCATTAAACTACTCTGCTTAAAATTCTCAAGCGGCTCCTTGTGGCCTTCCAGATCAACTTCAAGCTTCTGTGCTTGAATTCCAATGCCCTGCAAGGTCTAGCATCTACCTACGTGTGTCTCCAACCTTGACCCTTGTCCATTTTCATTTGCTGTGTATACTTTATTCTCAATTCCTCACATAACTAATTACGGTCATGCATCACTAAATGATGAAGATAATTCTAAGAAATGCATTATAAGGTGATTTTGTCCTTGTGGAATATCATAGAGTATATCTATGGAAGCTTAGATGATATAGCCTACCACACACCTAGACTGTATGTTCCTGGGCTAAGCCTATTGCTACTAGGCTACAAATCTGTGCAGCATGTGACTGCACTGAATGGTGTAGGCAATTGTAACATAATGTTAAGTATTTGTGTATCTAGACATAGAAAAGCCACAGTAAAAATAGGGCATGAAAGCTAAAAAATAGTGTTCCTGTATAGCATGGAGCTTGTAGGATTGGAAGTTCCTCCGGGTGAGTGCAGTGAATGTGAAGGTCTAGGACATTATTATACACTACTGCAGATGTTATAAATACTGTGCACTTAGGCTATACTAAATTTATAATGAATTCTTTCTTCAATAATGAGTTAAACTTAGCTCACTATCACTTTTTTACCTTATACACTTTTACATTTTTTTAACTTTTTGACTCTTTTGTAATAACACTTAGCATAAAACACAAACACATTGTAGAACTGTACAACAATATTTTTTCTGTATTCTTAGTGTATAAACATTTTTCTTTTTTCTTTTTTCTTTTTCCTTTTGTTTTGAAACAGGGTCTCATATTGTTGCCCAGACTGGAGTGCAGTGGCGCGGTCTTGGCTCACTGCAACATCCGCTGCCCCAGCTCAGGTGATCCTCCCACCTCAACCTCCTGAGTAGCTAGGATAATAGGCGCATACCACCACACCCAGCTAATGTTTGTATTTTTTGTAGAAGCGGAGTTTCAGCCTCCCGGGCTCAAGTGGTCTGCCTGGCTCGACCTCCCAAAGGGCTGGGATTACAGGAGTGAGGCACTGCGCCTAGCTATTTTTTACTTTCAAAAATTGTAATTAAAAACAAAGACACAAACATACATATTAGCCTAGGCCTACAGGGTCAGAATGATCAATATCACTGGCTTCCGCCTCCACATGTTGTCCCATGGGAAAGTCTGCAGGGAAAGTAACACACAAGACTCTGTCATCTCCTACGATAACAATGTCTTTTTCTGGAATACCTCCTTAAGTACCTGCCTGAGGTGATTTTATAGTTAACTTAAAAAAAATAAGCAGAAAGAGTCTACTCTAAAATAAAGGTTAAATGTATAGTTTGGTAAATACATAAACCAGTAACATAGCTGTTTATTATCAGTATCATATACTGTATATAATTGAATGTATTATATTTCTAGATGTCTGGCAGCACAGTAGGTTTGTGTATACCAGCATCACGACAAACACCAAACATGTGAGTAACGTTGCACTATGATGTTATAAAGGCTACTGTGTCACTAGGCTATAGGAATTTTTCAGCTCTATTGTAATCTTATGGGACCACTGTCTATAAGCAGTTCCTTGTTGACCAAAACGTTGTTACGCAGTGAGTGATTTTATAATTCCTTATATATATCGTTTGCCTTCTAGCCCCATGACTTTGAGCTTTCTCCTTCCCTTTGTCAGGAATGTTCTTTACACTCTTGTCTATCTTAAAGATATCCTATTTCTCATTTAGCACCTACCTTACAAGTACATTTCTCAGAGAATTTCCCCAGATTCCTCATGTACTCATTATCTTGTATGTTCTTCCATTTTTGAACTTTTATTATATTTTTAAAAAATTTCTCTCTTTCCTCCTTCCTCACTCTCCCTTCCTTTCTTGCTTTCTTTTACATTTCTATTACCTCTACCCTTCTATGAGCTTTAAGCTTCTCGTTTCAGAAGCAATTATACATCATTGTTTCCCCAACAGATTGTTTGGAAACTTGAAGTCAGTGTATAATGTGGAGATTTGTTAAAGTATCATAATTGCTATTTAGGGATGTTTCTAGTAAAGTTCAGCTCTGGGGTTGAACAACAGTAAGTCAATCAAACATTTCTTTTGTAGTAAAATTTTTATTTGAACACTTGCATATAATTTCATTGTTTAATTTTATCCTCCAAATGTATTATGTTTATAATTCAACTTTGTTCAAGGTCAATGCCACAAGTAGAATGAGTGTTGGAAAAACATAATAGCTATTTTTCTTGATGAAAGAAACATAGAAGCCTTCTTATTCTTAGTTCACATGTAGCCCCCCACTCCCTGTAATCTACTATTCCCACATTTAAAGCAAGAATCACAGTTTTGAAGTTGCAAGAGAAGAGTATAGGAAGAAAAGCGAAGGAAAAGTGAAGTATGGATAAATGGGAGAGGGCATTCTCTATTATTTGAGGCTGTATAACCTTTTCTTTTTCTCTCCAGCTGACTTACTGTGGCCTCCAAGCTTAATAAAGGCAGAGTGAGGGTTTCATTTCCATAGTCATTGTTGGGATGACTTTGTTGTTCAGCTTGATCTGCCACTGCCTCACATAAGAATGTATCCTTATCCTGTTGCCATTTTGAAGTTTCATTTGCTTGTCCAACAATGGCCTCCAGTTTAAAAGAACTGTACCTAAAAAGTTAACTCAACAAGACACATGCTATACTTATGACAGTGCATATGCTGTACTGAGAATGGTTAGGTGCTGTCGCATTTTATAGAAAAGATGTACTGATTTAGTTCAATACTGACTAACAAATCTAACCTTTTATTTAAAAGATATTCTTCAGGACAGCATCAAACAGATGTAATAAGTAAAAGATCATATGTGGATCATTTCACTTTTGATCCAGTCAAATATAAACAAAACATAAGCATTTTTACCACAGAATAAGTGATAGCTACCATTTGCTTTGTGTCTTCTATATACTAAGCCTAACAATCGACACCTCTGCCTAAATTAGTTCATTTTGTCCCTTTTACCAATCACATGAAATAGGCATATCTTCCTCATTTTGTTTATGAGGAAACACTGATTAGTAGAATCCACTCGAGTGCATTCTTAAGTTTAAAGTCTGTAGGGTAAAATTAATTCTACCTATTTCCAAAGCTTCTGACTTTTAATCTTGGCAACGTCACTTCAGTAATCTGCTATAAACAATAAGTTTCCACTGTTTCTCACCTCTCCTTTCTTTAAATGAAGATTCCATCAAAGAAATACCTTGGAAGCTGAACATTTAAACATTTATTATACTCTGAGCTCGTCCTGAAGAATGAGAACGAGACCACCACTACTTTAGATATTTTTTTCTCAAAACATATTAAAATATGACTTGTTGAAGGATAATATATTTTAGTTAAACAATTGCCACTTAATTCACAGACTGTAATTATATATATTTTTACCTGCTGAATGCATTTTGTTTTTACTCTGATGTTTTAGAATTCCTTTTGAAATGCTGAAGCTCTTTCGGCTGTTTCTCAGGCATTCCAGGTCTTTCTGTGTCTTTGGTTGCCATCCAGTGGCAGCAGCCATATACTTCAGTTGAGTAACAGAAAAGAGAAACCCTCTACTTTCCAAGCTATGTTTTCTCATTCAAAAGTGAACGGTAGGTGGATTAGTCCATTTTCACCTTGCTTTAAATAAATACCCGAGACTGGCCCATTTATAAAAGAAAGAGGTTTAATTGACTCACAGTTTCGCATGGCAGGGGAGGCCTCAGGAAACTTACAGTCATGGTGGAAGGTGAAGGGAAGCAAGGACCTTCTTCTTCACAGGGCACAAGGAAAGAGAGAGAAGAGCAGGAGAGACCACCCCTTATAAAACCATCAGATCTCTTGAGAACTCACTACCATGAGAACAGCATGGGGAAACTGCCCCCATGATCCAATTACCTCCCACCAAGTCCCTCGCTTGACACATGGGGATTACAATTCGAGATGAGATTTGGAGGGGGACACAGAGCCAAACCAAATCAATAGGTCTTAATTTTGTGTACCTAATTTATGAAACTTTTAGCCTAAAATTAGTTCAGTATTTTCCTTTTTACCAGCCCTATGAAATAGGTGTATTTTCCTCATTTTATGTGTGAGAAAACTGCAGCACAGATAAATAAAAGAATCAACTCTAGTTCCTATAATTATTAAGTTTCAGGGTTATGGGTTAAAATTAATTATGTTTATTTCCAAGACAGATGCCTTTTTTAAGGAAAGTATCACACAGATAAAATAAGTAAAAGGTAATATGTCTTAACATTTTTCTCATTAAGAAAAATGAAAGTTTTTTTTTTTTTCCTAATATTTATTCTGTTTGTGGCATTGATTTTAGGAAAAAAAAAAACTTGAATTATAAATATACAATTTCAGATCACCTGAGGTCAAGAGTTCAAGACCACCCTGGCCAACATGGTGAAACCCCATCTCTACTAAAAATACCAAAAATTAGCCAAACGTAGTGGTAGGCACCTGTAATCCCAGCTACTCAGAAGGCTGAGACAGGAGAATCACTTGAACGTGGGAGGCAGAGGTTGCAGTGAGTTGAAATCGCTCCATTGCACTCCAGCCTGGGCAGCAAGAGCGAAACTCTTGTCTCAATAAATAAATAAATAAATACAATTTGAAGACAAAATTTAAAGATAAAAGGAAATTATATGCAATTGGTGAGGTAAAACTTTTGTCCCCACTGAGTCCAATGAAGATACACATGTATCTAGAAACTGACAAAAGAGAGTTTTACCTAAATTTAAAAAAATAGTTTTTAACTTTAATTTTATTTATTTATTTATTTATTTATTTGGAGATGGAGTCTCACTCTGTCGCTCAGGCTGGAGTGCAGTGGAACAACCTCGGCTTACTGCAACCTCCTTCTCCTGAGTTCAAGTGATTCTTGTGCCTCAGACTCCGGAGTAGCTGGGATTATAGGAACACGCCACCAAGTCCGGCTAATTTTTGTGTATATCTATCTCTCTCTCTCTATATATATATATATGTTTTTTTTAGTAGAGATGGGGTTTCACCATGTTGGCCAGGCTAGTCTCAAACTCCTGATCTCAAGTGATCCGCCCGCCATGGCCTCCCAAAGTGCCGGGATTATAGGTGTGAGCCACTGCACCCAGCTATTTTTTTTTTAATCAGAAAATATATAAACAACATTTTCCCCTTTAGAAAATCATTAAAGTATTCATGTTGAAAGTTCTGCTAAAGTCAATAATTAGCATGTCTGTATATCAGTGATTAATTCCATCAACTCAAATGCTAGCTTTCTCACATGTTTCTCAAATATGATTTCTTACCAATGAGGAACGGTTAGTATAAAGGTCCCGAAAGAGAATTTATAATCATAAAATGTATTTAGATAACGTCTTCCTGGATGGACAAGTTGTAGTCTGTAGTGTGGATATAATTTTTAAAAAGTGCTTTAAAACAGAAATATATTAGAAACTATGAGACATATTAAATCAGAGGCAGATTAGAAACTCTGTGAACAGAGGTGAGGAACATGTACTGCCATAAAAGAAAATGGGTTTATTTAAGCCACTAAAAGTAAGGATATAAAATGGACAGTCCTGATAGTTAAAAAGTTTAGTGTTCATCTATTCAAAATGTAATATAATTTTATTTGAGATTGTCTTTTTTTAAGTTTGAAGATGAAAAAAATTTGTATCAAAAGAATTATTTGAAAAATATTCTTCATCTGAGTAAAAAGTCCTGTGTCTTTGGGTAGACATTAATTTTATTTCAGGTGATTTAACAAGTTGTAAATTGGAGAATGGGATGAATAAAGCAGGGAAAAGTCATCCCACTTGAAATTACTTGTTTGAGGCTGGGCGCAATGGCTCACGCCTGTAATACCAGCACTTTGGGAGGCCAAGGTGTGCAGATCACCTGAGGTCGAGGGTTAGAGACCAGCCTGACCAACGTGGAAAAACCTCATCTCTACTAAAAATACAAAATTAGCCGGGCATGGTGGCGCATGCCTGTAATCCCAGCTACTTGGGAGGCTGAGCCATGAGAATCGCTCGAACCCGGGAGGCGGAGGTTGCCGTGAACTGAAATCGCACCATTGAACTCCAGCCTGGGCAACAAGAGCGAAACTCCATCTCAGAAAAAAAAAAAAAAAAAAAAAAAAAAAAAAAAATTACCTATTTGATTAGGATGTCAGAAAATAGTTGATTAACTATGCCATGGTTATAGCCATATATGATTTTTAGTTTAATTTTGAATTCAAAAGTTGGCAATAACTAGATTAGAAAATGTATCATATGTTGGCGAACATTCAGAAGCCACTTTCACCTCACACTGCGCTACCCAGACTTCTTTAATGTCACCAGTGACCTCTGCATTGCTAAGCCCAGTGGTCATTACTTTGGTATCATTTTATTTGATCTAGCAGCAGCATTTGACACTTTGTATTTTTCCCTATTGTTTGGTACAGTTCTTCTCGTGGCTACACGGATTCCACATTCTCTGGGTTGTGATTCTTTCTCACTGGTAGTCCTACCTCACCTCCATTGTTAATTTCTCCCCTTCTCTTCGCCATCTTTAATATTGGTGGACCTGAGGGCTCAGGCTTTGGTTCTGTTCTCTACCCTTTGAACCAGGTTTTCTAAACTATGGCCCTACTGACATTTTAGGTAAGACAATTCTTTATATGTGAGGCTATCCTGTACATTGTAGGATGTTCGGCATTGTCTCTGGTCTCTAATAGCCTCTACCTATTAGGTGCCACTAGTAATTCATTCCCCAACCATGACAACCAAAAATGTCTTCAGACATTGCCAGCTGTCCCCTGGGGAAAAACAATTGCCTTCAGTTGAAAACCACTGATGTACTCTTTGCTATCCTGGGGATATCATTCAGACTTACACCTTTAAATACATCAATACGATATTGATTAACATATTTATTTTACTAACCCAGTCTTTCACAAATTTCAGGCTTGTATATCCAACTGCTTACTTGGCATATTCAACTCAATATCTATAAATACCTGAAACTTCGGATGTTCAAAACGAAACTGATCTTCCCTCCTAAACCCTTGATCTCAGTCATTAACACATTTTTATGCTAATTCCAGCTTTCAGTTCCCCAGGCTCAAAATCTTGTCTTCAATCTTGACTTTTCACCTTATCTATATTCCACATTAATCCACATTCAGCCCATCTGCACAGATCTTCTAAATACATTCAAAATGCAGTCTTTCACCCTGGTGTGGTACACTGTCAGCTCCCTCTGGGATTTCTGAACTTTTACTGATATTCCATTAATGCCAACTGCTCTCCCTACTTCCACCCTTGCTCCTCTGTTCCTCCCCCTGCCCTGCGTAACCTGTTTCTAACAAAGCAGAAATCTGCAGCAGGTCGGTCACCCTCTGCTATAGTGATTCAAAGTTATTCTTTTCTTTTCTTTTTTTTTTTCTTTTCTTTTCTTTTTTTTTTCTGAGACCAAGTCTCGCTCTGTCACCCAGGCTGGAGTGCAGTGGCACGATCTCAGCTCACCACAACCTCTGCATCCCGGGTTCAAGTGATTTTCCTGCCTCAGCCTCCCAAGTAGCTGGGATTACAGGCACCCGCCGCCACACTTAGCTGTTTTTGTATTTTTAGTAGAAACAAAGTTTCACCATGTTGGTTAGGCTGGTCTTGATCTCCTGACCTTGTGATCCACCTGTGTCAGCCTCCCAAAGTGCTGGGATTACAGGCGTGAGCCACCATGCCTGGCCCAAAGTTTTTCTATTTCTCAGAATAAACTTGAAAGCCTTAGGATGGCCTAACAAGTCCTGTAGTACTTGGTCCCCAGTGACCATTCTGATCAGCTTCCCTCCTGTTCTCCCTTCCTCACTCACTTTGCTTTTTTGTTAGCTGTACATCTTTTTGACAGAGTGCCTATTTGATTTTCTTATTTAAAAAAAAAAAGACAGGTTGTTTTTATTGATTATTGAAAGGTTTTTATATACAGTAAACACATGTTTAAAAAAACATTTCTCTAGGTTTGTGGCTTGCCTTTTCACTTTGTGTATGTGTCATGTTTTTCATATCGTGATTAAGAATTTTTACCATACCAATGGTCATAAATATTTCTCCTATATCTTACATCTTATTCTGGAAGTTTTTCTTCTTTAAACTATAATATTTATGTCAAGCATCCCTTTCAAATTATGTGTTATACACAATGTGAATTAAGGATTGAAGTTCATTTGTTTTTACATTTGATTATTCTGTTGCTTGGAGGAGAATTGATCTCTTAACAATATTGAGTCTTTCAATCTATAAATGCTTCTCCATTTATCTGGGTTTTCATCATTCTTTCTTAGCAATGTTTCGAAGTTTTCAGTACACAGGTCTGACATCTTTTGTTACATTTATCCATAGTATTTCTGTTTTTTTTTTTTTAGGCTATTGCAAATGGTACAATTACTTTTATTTTGATTTGCAATTATTCAGTACTAGTATATATAAATATGACTAATGTGTTTATGTTGATCCTACAAAATTGCTAAAGTTTCTAATTAGTTTTAATGTCTCCTTTTTAGATTCAATATGTAGACAATCATATTGTCTGTAAATAAAGACAGTTTTGCATTTGCTATCTACTCTGAATGGCATTTGTTAATTTTTCTTGTTATTTTGAACTGTTTAGAACATCAACTAAATGTTGAATAAAGTGGTTAGAGTTGACATTTTTGTCTGACATTTTATTTTAAGGGGAAATCATTCAGTTTTTAATCTCTAGCTGCAATGCCATATATATGGTCTCATATGAGCCTTTTATGAGATTCTTAGTTTGCTTAGAGTTTTTATTATGAATAGATGTGGGATTTTTTCAAATGCTTTCTCTGCATCTGAGGTGATCATATGTTTTGAAAATTTGTTAATATGGTGAATTACATTGATTGACTTATGAATAAACCAACTTTGCATTCCTAGGATAAACACCACTTGATTTTGATGTCAACATTTAAATAATATACTCAGTGCTAAAGAAAGTAGGGGAAGAAATATGTTCTCCAACACTGCCGATTGGGATGGAAAGAGGCAAGACATTTTTGTAAGACAGTTTGCCTATGTATCAAATGGCTTACACATATTGGCATCATCTCATCCAACAATTCTGTTTCAAGAAAGTGTAAGGGGAAAAATCAACTGTGAATAAATATTTATAAACATGCATATTTATGTAAAATTATGAAAAACATAGAGATGCAATTTTTCAATAACAGAAGAGGGCTTAAATAAGTGACAGAGAAATGTTATTAACATTCTGTCATTTTGTAATGATAAATTAAATGTAAATTAAATGACAGTACTTACATTTAAAATCACATGTCTAATGTGATCCCCTTTATATAATAAGCATGTGTATATTTATACATGAAAGAAACACTGAAGAATTTACCAGCTAATTTTAACCATTTTTATCTCCTGAGGGTGAGAGCTTTTTTTTAAAGCTATAATTTCTATTTGTATTTGTATGTTTCAATTCTTTCCAATAAAAATGTGTGCCTTAGAGTGCTTGGCCTGCTATAACAAAGTATCATTGACTGGGCGACTTAAAACAACAAATATTTATTTTTTACAGTTGTGGAGGCAGGGCAGTCCAAGAACAAGGTGCTGACATGTTTAGTGTGTAGTGAGGGCCTTCTTCCTGGTTTCTAGAAGGCTACCTCCTTGCTGTATGCTAAGATGGGCATGATAGATTGATATCTCATTTCTTCCTCTTTTTATAAGGACATTAATCCCATTGTGAGGGACCCACCCTCATGACCTAATCTAACCCTAATTACTTCCCCAAGTCCTCACGGTTAAGTCCATCAATTTGGGGATTAGGACTTCAACATATAAATATCGGAGAGACATCAATATTAATCTGCAGTAATGTATTTTTTTCCATTAGGAAAAAAAAACAGAAAAAATATTTTTTCAATGTTGCTAATTTGGATCATCTGCCATTTTGGTAACTGTTTTGCTGCATAATCCCTGATGGGGAATTCAGAATTCTCCTAAATTTATTTTACATTATTTTGCTACTTGTTAAACAGCGATGTATATACTATTATTCAAAAGATGCCATTTTTGAGGTATTTCTGGGTTTTTAAAATTTATCATAACTGGGAGAGGAAAATTTCTGAGAAAATCTTATTGAAGATTAAGAAATTGTGAAGTGTGTGGATAGAGGTGGCTGGGTCTTGTTTATTGTGTTTCAGAATATTGCACCAGTGGTAACACTTAAATATTCAAGATGATACATTTGGGGGGAATAAAAGGAAACTGTGTTACATGATGTGTTGTTAATTTTTAAATAGTGATAGCTTTTATTCTATGATACAGCCCATATTGAAATCTTACTTTTAGGCAGGGCACGGTGGCTCAGGTCTGTAATCCCAGCACTTTGGGAGGCCAAGGCAGGCGGATCACCTGAGGTCAGGAGTTCGTGACCAGCCTGGCCAACATGGTGAAACCGCGTCTCTACTGAAAATACCAAAATTAGCCGGGCATGGTGGCATGGCCTGTAGTCCCAGTGGGGAGATTGAGGCAGGAGAATCACTTGAACCTGGGAGGTGGAGGTTTCAGTGAGCCAAGATTGCGCCACTGCACTCCAGCCTGGGTGACAGAGCTAGAGTCCATCTCAAAAAAGAAAAAAAAAAAAAAGAAATCTTACTTTTAAGGAAATGTATGGATAATTAACTTATAAAGGTTAATAAGAAAAGTTAATATGTTTAAGAGTACTTTAATGCTTTCTAATTTATCTAAATAGAACTGTGCATTTACTCAAAAAGCCCTTTGATAACATCATAAAAAGTAATATCAGTCTGGCTGCTCAAAAGGTCTGATCTTAGATACTATTTGTAATGTATCAAGGTGAGGTAGAAAATGAAAACAGTTTTTCCAGATAATTTGAACTAAAAACACACAGTTATTTAGCATTAATTTTTTTTCCATTGCGAGAATTTTGGACAGGAATAAAATCTTTTTTTTTTTTTTTTAATCCCCCTGCTAAATTTGGCTTTATTCCCTAAGAAATAAAGAAAACACTAACAAAAAACATTGAGGTAAAAATACATGCTGACTTTCTACTATACAAACAATGTAAAGAGCTTTAAATTTTTTATAAAAATTATGTGTATCTGCTTTAGTTCATTTGTGTTGCTATAATAGAATACGTGAGACTGGGTAATTTATAAACAAAAGAGGTGTATTTGGTGCACTATCCCATAGTGAGACAGGATAGTGACTTCACACTATAGGCTGGGAAGTTTAAGCTTGGATGACTGACTGCATCTGGTAGCTTCTTGTAAGGGCTTCGTGCTGAGTCAAACAAAACATAGCAGAGAAATAGAAGGTGAGCTAGGCACTTTCACAAAAGGGCAAAACACACAAGATGCAACCTTACTTTATAACAACCTATTTTGGGGGAACTAATCTATTCCTGCTAGAATTAAGCCAGTCTTCAGAAAAATATACTAATTCCTCTTAAAGACTTAATCATCTTAAAGTCACCACCTCCCAACATTGCCACACTGGGGGCCCAGCCTCAGCGTGAGTTGTGGTGAGGACAAACCAACATTCATCTTTTATATTTTGTATACATTTTTATATTTTTTATAGCAGCCGTTATAACAGGTGTGAGGTGGTATTTCATTGTGGTTTAGTTTGCATTTCTCACATTGTTAGTTATGTTGAAGATTTCTTTATATACGTGTTGGTTATTTGTATGTCTTCTCTTGAGAAATAGCTACTAAGATCATTTGCCCAAGGCATAAACTCTTTATACTTTGTCTCAGAATAGTTTTTTAGATGTAAGTTAGTGATGCTTTTCTTGCATATTCAACTTTTTCATTCTTCACTTGTCATTAGCTCTTGCATTCAGACATTTATTCATGCAGATATGTTCATGTTTCTAGTACATGCTACACCTTCTACGAGTTGCTGAAGATATGGCTTTGAACAAAACCAACAATGCTCCTATCCTCATGAGCTATATTTTAGCTTATGTTAGTGGTATAATGTTAATGAGGATTTATATGCTGTAAATCAGGACTTTAAATTTTCTATGCTATGTTCAGAACATTTATTATTTCTTTAATAATCAAATGAAAAGCATCTGATACAGTCTGATAAACTGAGAGCTTGTAATTACTTCTCCTCAACCTAAATATTTAATGTATATTGTAAATGTAGTAGAAGAGCCTCTTTGTGGTAGCAAGCTGGTTTTTGGATTCTTGAAATACAAATGTATGTTAATGTATTCTAAGTAGCTATTCATTTCTCTTTTACACAATTCCTGTGATGAATGGCTGTGCTAACAACATAATCTGAGATAACTTTGTCTGAAATGCTGATGTCCTCCATACCCGTGTATCTCCTCATTTTTTGGTGCTCACATGAACTCAAAAATCTTTGTGTGAATGAAAGTGTCTTTGATACATTTGAGAAAGGAGTGATGCTCCTGTAGCCAGACTTTTAACAGAGACTGGACTATTGTTTTCTAGCCTCACAGTGTCAAACACAAGGTACGCACTTGTTGGCTGATTTTAAAGTTAAAAGCCATGAGACCCAGAATAAACGTGATTCACAGAGATGAGGATCTCCATATTCCTAATACTTTCATTTCTCTCTAACACTAGAACTGGTGGAACAAAGAGAAGAGATAGCATTAGCGGAGCCAAGGGCCCTTCTGAGGAACCTGGGCTCATATTGCATGCTGCCAGGCGGAAGTCAGGAAGGAATGCCGAGGTAGAGCCAATGCTATAGGAACTGGAACCATGGAGAAGGCACAGCCACTACCTAGATGCCCCCTGGAAAATGAGAAAAATAGAACTATCCTGGCTTCTCACATGCTGTAGCACTGCAATATCCTCTCAGAGTCTCTCATTGGCTTCACCTGCCTAGAAGCCAGCTTGCAAGGAAGCCTAGGAAATGTTGCTTGCATGGTGGAAATACAAGTACTAGATTGGAGATCAAGACAATAAAGGACTAGTGTGACCCAACTGTATTGTAGCTAAGCTTCTATTCTCATATTTGTGCCCATATTTAATTGCTTTACATCAACAATTACATGTTGATGTTTAATTACATCAACAATTGTATGAGGCAACTCTGTTGTACAATTGAAAATACTCTCTTTCTTCCACTACAAAACAGGAGAGGTCCAGTATCCTATCAGTCACCACATATGTCTCAAAGTCCAACATCTCTCTCTCTAGATGGTTTAGCAGATCTGAATGTTTTTTTCAGGACTGGTGACTTATAAACTAAATCTTAAAATAGGGTGATATAAAATAGAAGAATGTCAAAGGGAAAAATAAATAATTGGTTATAATATGTATGTATATTCATAATGCTAATATAAGGCTTGATTCTAATAGTACTTGGCTTTTATAGTTGGTTAAAGGTCATATTGATAGCTATCACTTTCTTCTTTTATAACCAATTCTATGCTTTCAAATGGTATCTCAGAGAGTAAGAATTTTTGTTTGGTTGGATAATTCAACCTTTATTCTTGAAGATTTCTCAGTATTCCTGGCTTCATTGAATTGCTTTAGTCTTTCACTACCTTTTACTTTTGAATATGGATGTAATCAGAGGTGTCCCTGTGAAACTCCTGGTTAGAGAAACAGTCTTTCCTGACTTCACTGTGTAGCAGCAACCCAGTCATTTCTTGATAACCAGAATCAACCAACCCATCTAGTATAGTAACACATGTTAACTATGACTATTTGTTTAGTAGCATAGGAGGAAGACAAAAGAGCAAAATGATAGTCTCAACTTGCAATTAATTAAAAGCTCTGTGTCTTCTGGTGGTAGCATTTCTCCCATAGGAACTAACAAGTCCTAAACCAGCAGAACCCCTGATTATGGGATTACAATGCACAACAAATTCTATTGATGGGGCATTCATTATAATAGAGTGATCACTCTGACTTTCACCCTTTCATTCCTAGACCCATGTAGTTTGGCTATGAGTGAACACAGTATCATTTGTTGATGGCTCATTCAAAGTATATTTCTCTTCTCTGTGATCACATCTCAGCCGAGCAGGGTGTTTTTTCTAACCTGGAGCCACACCTGTGTCTTCAACAGCTATTCCACTGTTAGGTTAGGTCAGCTGTTTCTAAGTGAGAGTTCATAGTACAAACAGTAAATTCCATGGGCATGAGTTTTTCTGCATTTCTTTGGCTTCAAATGAATTCTTTGATCAAAAGCAATTCTGCATAAAATGCATGTGGTTGCAGTTGCATTTTATGCAGCATGTGGTTGCAGCATGAGTCTCTCTCAATACCACTATATTAAGGACTCTAATGTGGACAGATGACCCTCAACAGTAGTGGGATCTAGAAGAACTTTGAGGGAAAGTCTATCTTTTTGAGGCCAGTCATGTTAAACCCTTCAAATCGTTCCATTGAAACCCTTCTCACTAGGCTAATGATAAGGAGATGTATTAGTCTGTTCTCATTCTGCTGATGAAGACATACCCAAGACTGGGTAATTTTTAAAGGAAAGAGATTTAATTGACTCACAGTTCCTTAGAGCAGGGGAGGCCTAAGGAAACTTACAGTCATGGTGGAAGAGGAGGCAAACACGTTTTTCTTCACATGGCGGCAGCAAGGAGAAGTGCAGAGGAACTGCCCTTCATAAAATCATCAGATTTTGTGAAACTTATTCACTATCACAAGAATAGCACAGGAAAAACCCGCCCCCATGAGTCAATTACTGCCCATTCTGGGTCCCTCCCGTGACACGTGGGGATTATCGTCGCTACAATTCAAGATGAGATTTGGGTGGGGGCACAGCCAAACCATATCAGAAAGTAACAATCAACCAACAACATGTAGCTCTCTCCAAAGTAATCTTTCTTCTTAAATCTTTTCTCAGTCTTTCACATTATAGAAACTCTTTTACAACCACTGCACAGTGTGAGGGCTTCCAGAGTCCCTTCTAGAAAAGCATAGCACACTTAAAATAAATCCACTGAGCATCTGTTATCCCCCTTGTATTAGTTCATTTTCACACTGCTATAAAGAAACTACCTGGGACTGTATAATTACTAAAGAAAGAGGTTTAATTGACTCACAGTTCTGCATGGCTGGGGAGGTGTCAGGAAACTTATAATCATGGTGGGAGGCAAAGGAGAAGTAGGGACCTTCTACATGGGGCAATGGGACAGAATGAATGCAAGCAGGGGAAATGCCAGATGCTTATAAAACCATCAGATTTTGTGAGACTCATTCACTATCATGAGACCAGTAAGGGGGAACCACACCCATGATCCAACTACCTCCACCTGGTTCCTCCCTCAACATGTTGGGATTACAATTCAAGGTGAGATTTGGGTGGCGACACAGAGCCAAACCATATCACTCCTCTCGTGAGGGTTTGAGAGTTTCTGCTAAAAACTTTGCACTTGGGTCTGGTACTTTAATTTGGAATGTAGTATCTATTGTATTTCAGTGTCCAGTCAAAATTCTACTACATAAAATTATTAGTAATATAATAATGCCTCAGCATTATTCCTCTGTTTTATTTTCTGCGTTCTGATCCATTTTCCTCAAGAAAAAATTTCTTAAAGTGTAAATCTCTATGCAAGACTTATTTAATTCCAACACCCCAAAGTTGAACTAAGGACTTTTTACCTTAGACTAGAGAGACAGTAGAGGGCTGATTTCTAGGGTTAGAAATTATAAACCCCTGATCCAGAACTGTAGTAAACTAATTATTTTTGTTTTAAATGAATCTTCCCTCCTTTGTGCCTACGCTGTCAGATACCATCTCAGCCTGTCACACGATTCTAACACCTATACATCTCCAAAAGGGACAGGCTCTGGATCACCACCCTCCAGGGAGCTTTCCTCTTCTGGGTATTGGTTAGGGCTCTCTACAAATGTCTTCTGATTTTCTTGAAGATATTACATGTCTGGCTGCTAAGGAATTTTAGGAGAGATGGCTCTTGTTAATTTTGGAAAATAGCCTATTCTATCAATTTGCTAATAAATAAGTGACTACTTGCTAAAATAAATATTTAAACAGCAATGATAAATTAGGTCTGGGGTCTAACATCTAGCAAGTGAGACTTCCCTTTAGCTATAAACCCTGGTTCAAGGACAGATCCTGAGTCTGCTCAAACAGTGCAGTGGGCCACTTTTAAATCGCAGTTTTTAACATGTGATTATTAGTTTATAGGTGTGTATTCCCCATTATCCAGTGAGATAATTAGAGTAAGTAGTTTGCATTATTCATCTTTGTGCTCTGGAACCTAATTTAAAGGTCAGCTACTGAATACAGAGTAAATTAATTACAGAATGCTTGTAAGCATAAAGGAAGGGAGGGAGGAAGGAAGAAAGGAAGGGAGGGAGGAAGGAAAAAAGGAAGGGAGGGAGGAAGGAAGAAAGGAAGGGAGGGAGGAAGGAAAGTTAATTTTATTTACTGAATAAATTTGACAAGATCAAAAGTCACTGTCTCTTTATGGATGAACCCCAGATGTCTAGTAAGATTAAATTAAAATAAGAATACATTTATAATAGCTCTGCCACTATATGGATGCTTTTTTATATATACAGTGTTTTTGTTATCACAAAACATGAATGCTTATTGAATAGAAATTTGGCTCAGGCATTAACCGTTGATACATCTTGAAATTTAGGGAACAGAAATTATTTCATTAAAAATGTGTATATTGGTTCATAATTTTTATTTTTTTTATTAATGTCAAATGAGCCATCACTTAAAAAAAGTGAAATAGTATTAAAGGATTTCTCACTGAAAACAACAATTCTCCTGACTTACCTCAGCCTAACCCGACAGGCAACAAACTATAGCTTTCTGTTTTGGGATCATTTTGTTGTATCTTCATATTATTAAATAGATATTTTTATTGCTGTTTCCTGGTATATCTATTTTAGCATGATTTGTTGATTGCTTTTGGATGGATGCCAAAGAAAAATCCCTCCTTAGATACCCTTCTTACCTTTGCATGTTTGATTATAATATGTGGACTTCTTCTAGGGTATCTTAGTTGCTTCAGTTGCTTTCAATAAAGTGCTTACTTACACCTTTATTTTCTGGCTTGTCTACCATGGGTCATAGCTTGCAGGTATACTTGGTGAATGAGGTGCTAACCTTGCCCTTCCCTCCCCTGCCCCTGCATCCTGCGTGTTGAACACTCGCCTCTCCTTGGCTGCAACCCATTCCATGAGCATTCTGGGCTTTCTCTACCTGCTTGACTGGGCACCACTGTTCCACGTGCTGTCTTTATGAAACCTGTTACAATTTTGTCTTTGCTATTAGTGCATTCCTTATCCTTATTTGTGAGTTTAAAACATAATGATTTCTTTACTTCCATAGTAATAAAGTATGAGAGGTAGAAGAAGTAAATGCCTTCCTTTTGTTACTGGGGGATCTTTGCTCCCAGAGTGCCCAAGATGGTGATTGGCCACTCCCAAGATGGCAGCAAGCCTCTTGCTCTCTGACCTGGGGGTCTTGGCCTCATGGATTCCAAGGAATGGGACCTTGGGCCATGTGGTGAGTCTTATAGCTCTATTAGAAGCTGTGGGTCATGGAAAGGAACCGTGGAACCTAGCGACTAGTGTTCAGCTTGATTAGGACGAACTCAGGCACTTAGCTGCACAGGAACAATGGTGAGCCTTCGGCCTGATCGGGAGTGGCAATGGGTGCGTCGCTGGATCAGAAGCACAGCGGACACCCTGCCGCTGGATCTGGAGGGGTGGAAGTCAACCGCGGGTCTGCGATGCCGGCAATCAACAGTGGTGGACGGTGAGCAAAAGCTCAGCTTGAGCCGGGACAAACACGGACCAGAAGACTGTGCAGTTGCAAGATTTAATAGAGTGAAAACAGAGCTCCCATGTAACAGGAGGGGACCAAAAGGGGGTTGCCACTGCCAGCTAGAATGCCGGGGGGTTTATATCCTGATCATTGTCCCTCCCCCTGTGCTCTCAGGCAATAGATGATTTGACTATTTCTTTACCTCCTGCTTTTAGCCTAATTGGTATTTTAGTGAGTCCTCTTTACTACCTGATGGGTTGGGTGTGAGCTGAGTTACAAGCCCTGTGTTTAAAGGTGGGTGTGGTCACATTCCCAGCTAGGCTTAGGAATTCTTAGTTGGCCTAGGAAATCCAACTAGTCCTGTCTCTCACTTTGACTAGATTAAATCAGAGCTTTTTTTGTTTCTTTGGGCTTTTATTCAATATTTATTGGTTTGCTTTAGGTTTTGTCCTTTTTTCTGCTTTATTTGAATGGTAGAGTTTGACTTGATATTTTCTCTTCTTCCAAGGAAAAGAAGGCTTAATTTCTTTTGCAAGGGTGTATCTAGTTTAAAATTAGTATTTTTCCTTTGTATTTGTTACCTGTGCTTGGTAAGTTTCAATTTCATCTCATATATTATAGTATTACTCTATCTAATATGTTGAGCTATATTATTTAAAAATAATCATAATTTCTTACCTTTACAAAATATTTTATGCCACAGTCACATAAATTATCTCACTTAAAAAAAAAAGTCATTTTGATAGTTGCCTAAAGAAAAACTCCATACTAATCTTTCCCTCACCAAAGTCAGCTTAAGTATAGAAATATTACTGACCTCCAGAATCCCCATTTTTAGATTACTTCCCCTTTCTGTGCACTCTCATTTTAATATTATATCATTTAGAGAGTACTAGTTTAATTATAATGTTGTGGCAAATACTGTGTTAAAGTTTACAGACATTGTTGCTACAAAAAGTAGTGGCATTTTTGTTGATGTTGAAAAACTTATTTTTAGCAGTTCAAAGAAAAAAATTTAAAAAAATTAATTTGGTGAACACACTTCCCTCCTTAATAGTCTATATTAATAAACAAATGAAATTAAAATTCTGAATTTTATTTTCCAAATGAATCATCTGAGATTATTTTGACAAATCCCTGATCTTTAGGATTTTGTTAATTAAGGCAGATAACATTGATTTGGCCAAGATATTTAGTAAAAAGACATTTAACATATTTAACATCTAATTTAGATATTAGAAAGCAGGGTCTTGAAAGATGAAATTAAGAGCTCTCCATTTTCCTCTGTGATCAG
Organism: Macaca mulatta; assembly: GCF_049350105.2. Classification (NCBI taxonomy): domain Eukaryota; kingdom Metazoa; phylum Chordata; class Mammalia; order Primates; family Cercopithecidae; genus Macaca; species Macaca mulatta. The sequence goes on from NC_133422.1 coordinate 86,563,109, forward strand.
AGTCAGCAGTTTGAATGAGTTTCATCCACATTTGATGTAGACAGAGTGCTTTTCCTGCTAGGTGAGCATGCAGAAACACAAGACAAACTGATGGTGAGGCAGAGCAGGCATCATGCTGACAGCTGAGATGCTTGTGATACCTTCGCTGGCCCGGTGGTCTTGTTATTTGGTAGTGTTGACATCAAAAGAGCACCATGAGAGTCATAAGGTTGACAGTGTGGTTGACACATAGCTACAGCTTTTGTAAATATTTATATTCGGCCTCAAGGAAAGGGATAAGTGAGTGCACATTGTTGGGTGCAGAGTAAATAGGAAGGTACAGGTTAGGGAGATTATCCTGCTTTTCTAAGTAACTGACATAGGATTTGTGTGAAAGCGGTAGTTCCAAAAGTGCAGGATAATCAGAAGAGTATGATGAACAAATTTGCCCAGGAAGGGAAAGAAGATGTTGTTTTAACACCTGAACATTTTACTTTACATATGCATTTCATTTAAAAATTTCCAAATTCTTTTTCTTCAACTTTTAATAAGTTCTGGGGCACATATGCAGGAAGTGTAGGTTTGTTACATAGGTAAACGTGTGCCATGATGGTTTGCAGCACAGACCAACCCATCACCAAGGTATTAAGCCTAATATCCATTAGCTGTTCTTCTTGATGCTGTCCCTTCCCCTGCCTCTCCCTGACAGGCCCCAATATATGTTGTTCCCCACCATGTGTCCATGTGTTCTCACCATTCAGCTCCTGCTTATAAGTGAGAACATTTGGTGCCTGCTTTTGTGTTCCCCCATCAGTTTGCCAAGGATAATGGCTTCCAGCTCCATCCATGTTTCTGCAGAGGACATGATCTTGTTCCTTTTTGTGGCTGCATAGTATTCCATGGTGTATATGGTCCACATTGTCTTTATCCAGTCTATCATTGATGATCATTTAGGTTGATTTCATGTCTTTGCAATTATGAATAGTGCTATAATGAATATACATGTGCCATTTTATAACAGAATGATTTATATTACTTTAGTTATATACACAGCAATGATTATATACCCAAAGAGGTACCATTTGACCCAATTGCTGGGTCAAATGATATTTCTGCCTCTAGATCTTCTAGAAATTGCCACACTGTCTTCCATAATGATTGAACTAATTTACACTCCCACCAACAGTGTGAAAGTGTTCCTTTTTTTCTGCAACCTCACTAGCATCTGATTATTATTTTTTAATAATCGCCATTCTGACTGGCATAAGATGGTGTCTCATTGTGATTTTGTTTTGCTTTTCTCTAATTATCAGTGGTGGACTTTTTTGCATATGTTTATTGGCCACATGAATGTCTTTTGAGAAGTGTCACATACACTCATATGTTCATCACCATACTATTCACAATAGCAAAGACATGGAAATAACCTAGGTGTTCATCAACAGTGGACTGGATAAGAAAATATGGCACATATGCACGATGGAATACTATGCAGCCTTAAAACATAATGAAATCATGTTCTTTGCAGCAACATGGTTGCGGCTGAAAGACATTATCCTAAACAAGGCAAGAACAGAAAATCAAATATTGCATATTCTCACTTATAAGTGAGAGCTAAACACTGGGTACTCATGGACATAAAGAAGGGAACACTAGGTACTAGGGATTACTAGAAGGAGAAGGGAGGAAGAGGGTCAAGCGTTGAAAACTAACGATTGGGTCCTGTGCTGACTACTCGGGCAATGGGATCAATCATACCTCAAACCTCAGCATCACAAAATATACCCATGTAACAAACTTGTACATGTATTCCCTGATTCTAAAATAAAACTTGAGGTTTTTTTGTTTAAAAGAAAAATTTCAAAATTTATTTACCATTCAATGCACATGATTTCTTTGTTTATATCTCCTTCCCCCTAGACTATAAAATGTTTTACAGCAGCATCAGGCCGGGCATGGTGGCTCACACCTGTATTCCCAGCACTTTGGAAGGCTAAGGTGGGCAGATCACGAGGTCAGGAGATCGAGACCATCCAGCTAACACAGTGAAACCCCGTCTCTACTAAAAATCAAAAAATTAGCTGGGCGTGGTGGTAGGCGCCTGTAGTCCCAGCTACTTGGGAGGCTGAGGCAGGAAAGTGGTGTGAACCCGGGAGGCGGAGCTTGCAGTGAGCCGAGATCGGGCCACTGCAGCCTAGGCGACAGAGTGACACTCTGTCTCAAAAAAAAAAATGTTTTATAGCAGGAGCTATAATAATTAAGGCCTGGACATATCATAGAATCTATATTAATTGTGATATCTTCTATATTCAATCTACATACAACTAGGATGTAGTGTAGTGTTTTGAACATTATAGATCCTCCAAAAGTATTTAATACATTTATTAAACATAATAGGTTGTTTGCAATAGATTCTAGGTAACATAATTGCAGTTTGAGAACAAACTCAATTCTTTTATATTTCAGTGTTCTACTGAATGCCAAACACAAAAATGAATATTATTGCTACCATAAAGGTTGGCAACTTTTATTAATATTTAAGATTTTTTTTAATGATTCAAATAACTATGGGAATGTTAATCTTGGCAACACAACTTCCTCACTCATGTTTTTCATTATTATTAAAATGAAAGTATCAACCCTAGTTTTTTATTTCTTTTACGTCTAAATAATTAAGATCCTTCCACAATTTCCTAAACTTAATTGATTAAATAACAAAGTCATGGCTTTGAAATTCAAGGAAACTGACATTTTAAACTCTGATTTATGATTTTCTGGCAGACCATGTTAGTAATCTGATTATTTTTATATTGATGGCAAATAGTTCAATGAGAAATTTATTCAGACACTTGTACCTTGACATCATATGTAGAAAAATAAAGATACAATATTTGTAAATTTATGTACCTGAAAGTGAAAAACATTTGCTTTAGATTCATGAGATATGAGATTAGTTCATTTAAATAGCTGTTTAAATGTCTCTCTCATCTAGTTTTCCTGTTGTGTATTTCCACATAAAGAAACATGCACCGAAATCTGAAAGGTCAGAAGTCTAAAATAGTAAACATATGTGACTCAAATTCATGATTCATACTAAGACCCAGAGAAAGAAGTCTGTAGGAATCCTATAGAATATCTCCTATTACCCTTCTTTATTAACTCACAGCAATCCAATTTCCTCTTATAATATCTTCACTGTTTATGTTTTCGATCCTCTGATCACTAGTGTGGCTATTTTTGTGCAGAGTCCATAATATGCTTAATCTCTTTTGTTAACAGAGATTTTTTAAAAGACCTGTTAGAGGTGGGAGTCATTTTAAAAGCAGATTTTGCAAGTTTTCTCCTTCGTATATTTAAAAATGTTTTAATAATATTTCTTTCTAAAGGTTTAGGTACACTTGGCAGATTTTTACACATGGAAGTCTAGAGCCTTGTTTCTATTTAATCTTTTCAACTTTATGTGTAGTATTTATACTTTACACATTCAAAGTTTTTCTCTCATCTGTCTCCATAGTGTCTTTATAAGATAAATGGCTGGTGTATCTTGAGCGCCTAACTATAATGCTAAATTTTGTTTAATATTTTAAAATCACATTAACTTTTTATATTGGTATATATTTATTATTCAAGGCTTAGACAATCTACATACTTGTTAAGTTTCAGTCTAGGTGCCAGTTTTTCTGCCATTTTCACTTAGCTTTGAAATTCTCTTAAATGGAAATAATGTGGGAAGATTTTCATAGCCTAGTCATTACATAACAAATATCAAGGCCATTAACAGTAAGAAAGCATTTGTTTAATCTCATCACCACTCTCTTTATGGTTTTATCTAAATCCAAACCAGATGTTGAACAGAACTAACTCCCTGTGACATCCACACTTTGTGTGTGTGTGTGTGTGTGTGTGTGTGTGTATTTTCTTCAGAAATCAGAATGTTTGGTCTGTTTAATTTTGGTTTTTGAAACCTCAGCCATCTGACATGGTGAACACATTTCAGAATTTACAATTATTTTTTGGCTTGAATAAGATCAAATTTTATAAGCATTCATAATTTTTCTTGGCATAGTTCTTCCTTGTGTTTCTTATACATGTTGTTCCCCTCTAAAAAAATTTTCTAGCTGTGTCAAAGAAATACATCTTTGAAATTATGGATTGGACCATGTAGCTGTTGACAAAATCAAATTGATGGTTCACCAGCAATAGAAACGTAAGTGGTTAATTGCTGTATATCTTCATGTCACAACTTTTAAAAGCTACATAGCTACATCTTGACAGTGGAAATATTTCTAATAACCAACTTTTATTGAATGCTTCCTACGTACTCAGCATTGTGGTAACATTTTGTGGCAGGGAATATTATTATTATCACTATTTGTTATTGCTAAGTTGATGTGGGCGAAGTCACATACCAAATAGTTGCACCAGTATTTGAATTCAAGCAGTTCCACCCCAACATCCACATTCCAAGTCCCAGCATACCACAGTGCCACAGGGAGGTGACAGCTCTCTGTGGCTGGGCACGTCATCATACCACATTCCTAAACAAGATTATCTTCTTTGTTGCATTTTCTGCCTTAGATTTCTAGGCATGGTTAAAGCAGATGTCCCTAGGTACTAAACATATAAGCATTCAATCACAGAACTATTTATTTGTATATTTACAGGTCAGATCTTATAGAGCTATATTTAAGTTATCAAAAGACATAGTGTGTCCGGAATTGGTTCCTTCTGGTGGGTTCTTGGTTTCGCTGACTTAAAGAATGAAGCCACGGACCCTCGTGGTGAGCATTACAGTTCTTAAAGATGGTGTGTCTGGAGTGTGTTCCTTCAGATGTTCAAATGTGTCCGGAGTTTCTTCCTTCTGGTGTGTTCGTGGTCTCGCTGACTTCAGGAGTGAAGCTGCCTTCGCAGTGAGTGTTACAGCTCTTAAAGGTGGCGTGTCCGGAGTTGTTTGTTCTTCCTGGTAGATTTGTGGTCTGGCTGACTTCAGGAATGAAGCTGCAGACCCTCGTGGTGAGTGTTACAGCTCATAAAGGTAGTGCGGACTCTAAAGTGAGCAGCAGCAAGATTTACTGTGAAGAGCAAAAGAACAAAACTTCCACAGCATGCAAGGGGACCCAAGCAGGTTGCCCTCCTGCATAGGGTGGCCAGCTTTTATTCCTTATTGGCCTCGCCTGCATCCTGCTGATTGGTCCATTTTACAGAGTGCTGATTGGTCCATTTTACAGAGTGCTGATTGGTCCGTTTACAAACCTTTAGCTAGACATAGAGTGCTGATTGGTGTTTTTACAATCCTTTAGCTAGACAGAAAAGTTCTCCAAGTCCCCACCAGACCCAGAAGCCCAGTGGCTTTACCTCTCAGTAGCATGTAGTCCTGAGTATTAGCATAATATTAAAGAAAGTACCTTGGACTTGCAATCAAAAGGCATGGACTCATTCTGTCTCTTCTACTTGAGAAATGAATGTTTTAAATAAGTTACCTGAGCATTATTGGTTCTCAGCATCCTCATTCATAAAAGAAGATAACAATATTAATACTAATACTTTGACTGGATCGTTACAAAGATTAAGGGGACTAATTAACACCAAATTTAGAGTAAAGAATGTAGTAGAAAATAAATAGATGATAGTGTTTTTGCTTCCTTCTTACCAAGCAGATGTTTTTAAAATAGTCCAAGTAATCTGTTGCAAGTACCCAGAACTCAAAGTATTTGATGATGGTTTACATAAGTTTTAGTAATTACGATGGAAACCAAAAATCATCATTAACTAAATGATTACATCATTTTACATTATTGGTGAAAAATCATTTTAGTACTGTAAGTATTGAGGTGTTAATTTAAATGATTCACCCTTTTCATAAAATTTCTAAAACGAAAATAGTTTAAAAAGTGATTTTCAAACTATAAAGTTGTGGCCCATTAGAGCGTGATGAAATCAATGTACATCTCATTTTGGAGGTCATTTTTATATTTTAATACAAAAAGAGGAGCATATCACTTATAGTTAACCTGAGTATTATTTTTGTGAAATTTTCCATTTGATTTTATACACACACATACCCTAGGCTTCCTTGTACCATGAACAAAATATATTTGGTTTCTATCATTTAGAACCAAAAATAGACATACACACCTCTGTTCCTGGTCATATGTATGTGTGTATGTATTGGTTTATTATATAAATGTTATTTCTTACCATAAATTTCACTATTAAAAAAAGTTACTCTCCACAATACTGACTGTCAGTGTCCCATACACAAGACGATGTGTTTAAAAGGTTTGCATGTTACCCAGGCCTCACCAATCAGAATCTTTCCTAAGATTATTACATTAAGTTTAACAATTGTTAGATTGTTAAATCAATTTTTAAATTAATTGCTAAATTAAATTTCCTAAAATTGTTAAATTGCCTCTGGTAGACATTCTAGAAACATATATAACAGAGACAGACAGACAGACACACACACACACACACACACACAGAGGGAAAGAGATAAGATATGAGGTGATAAGGAAGAGAAATGCAGAAAAATAGATGCATAAAGAAATGCAGAGATAGAAAAATGCAGATCAATAGTGACAACAAATTAGAAAAATAGAGAGAAAGGCAATGTAGTGAAGGAGACATAACAGGGGGACAGAGACATAAAATGCAGAGAGAGATGCAGAAAGAACTATACGGGGCAAAGAGACACGGAGAAAAGGAGACAGATGCCCAGATAGAAATACAACAGAAACAGAAGAGAGATGAAGATCTCATGGAATATCTGGAACTAGTCACTTCTGAAATCAACTTGACCCTAGGCTTCCTTGTACCATGTACCATGAACAAAATGTATCTGGGTTTCTATCATTTCGAACCAAAAATAGTACTTTTATTGCTGGTTATGCTTTCTTAACAATAAAAATTATTCTTGATTTTAAAAAAAAGTCACTCTTGTGAGGGCCTTTTAGTTCCTGATCAGGATGTTTGCTGCATATTTTCCCCAGAAAGATACAGTAGTATTGCTATAGGTATCATCTGTACTCACTCATGGTCTTTGCTCCCCCAACATCTTATTGCCACTTCAAAGTGCCAGCACATCCTTTACAATCATCACATTGGTTTTTATCCCTGTGCTCGCCAGCTCACTGTCATAACACACAATTTGGAAGAATTTCTGACATCTTTTGCTTAAAGCTAATGTTTTATTTAACTGATGCATGCTTTCTGCTACTAGTTGCTGTTAGCCATCAAAAGGAGGCTTGGTGAATTTAAAACAGATATGAATTATTCTTTTTTATTTGTTCATTTCCTGGTAATTCTCACTAATTTTAATGGGTTTTGATGTGCAAAAATGATCTCCTGAGAACAGTTCAATGATTGCAGAGCACATTAAAATAACAAGGCTTTATGACATCTTGAGTCCCTCAGAGAGGCAGGTTTGGCAGGGCAAAAGTGCAAGAAGGACCTGCCCGTTGCAGTGAGAATTTACTGGAGATGTGTGCATGTGAACTTCACTCAGGCTCAGGCAGCTGAAGGGAAGGAGATGAAATCTCAATACCAGACCTGGCAGGCCAGGTTAACATGAGGGCCATCTGGTTCCTCTCACCAACGTCAGATAGCAGAATGAGCAGAGAGTGAAAGCGCATTGCTGAGTTCTGGATCATTGTGAGCTGACTTAGAGCTGCAGGACAATTTTGCTTCTCTGAACCATGTGGCAGAACATAACCTTCACACATCTCCCTCTGCCTTTAGCAAACTGGGCAGAGGAGTGGGTGACTTGAAAACAATGACAGGACGGAGAGAGGGAGTGGTGTGGTTGATGTTTTACTTTTAAACACATTTTTTAAAGAGTATGGCTTTACAAACTCCTCCACTGCCAACCCTCAATTTCCACCCTCCACCCCTCTGTAAAACTGAGCTGGAAATAATTAAATCTAAAGCCAAAAATGAGAGGTGGGGAGACATGTTGCATGTGAAAATATGGCTAAAGAAGCTTTGCTATTTCTTTGCATCCCTTGATACTTCTTTTATGCATATACTTACAAGTTGTTGGAAAGGAAAATACAATATTTTGTTTTCTAAATTAAAGAGTGTATTTTGCTGCCATTAAGATACCATGGGCTTTGCTTTATTGGATCATTAATTCAACTTTGAATGGTCAAAGGGACTTATTCAGTAAGCTGTATCTTGCAACACACAAGAGGTGTATATTAGTGAAAGACTAAAACATACCCAGGAGTCTCTTATTGCCTTATTAAAACATTTATAAATGGGACTTTAATTTAAAGTGCTGCTAAAATGAAAATGAAATGTTGTATTGATTCTCATGCCAGATGCTCTTTAGAAAATGCAGTATGTGTGTTATTCCCGCTTCAAATTATAACTTCAAATCTGACCTGGACATACTTAAAGATAATTCTCCGAAGGCAAGATGTAGCATATAAGGCAATTAAACTGTCATTTAGATTTCTAGGATGGCTTTTGTACACTAGGTGGCAGAGGCTTCCAAGAATATCTCTCTTATACAAAGTACCAGAGTTTTGTTTGGCTTTGCAAGCTCAAGCAAACCATTCATGAAAATGTTGTTTTTCAGCAGTGGACTAAGATTCTCCTTTTACAAACACGTGGAAAAGTTTTTACTGAAATTTCAAAAGCATGTTTTGTTCTGTGTGAACCTTCAACAAATACAATAATTTTGTTGTTGTTGTTTGTTTGTTTGTTTGTTTGTTTGTTTTTTGGAGACCGAGTCTTTCCTCTGTCACCTAGGCTGGAGTGCAGTGGCATGATCTCAGCTCATTGCAACCTCCACCTCCCGGATTCAAGTGGTTCTCATACCTCAGCCTCCTGAGTGACTGGGACTACAGGTGTCCGCCACCACGCTTAGCTAATTTTTTGTGTTTTAGTAGAGACTGAGTTTCACTGTGTTGCCCAGGCTGGTCTCGAACTCCTGAGCTAGAAAATCCATCCACCTTGGCCTCCCAAAGTGGTAGGATTAGAGGCATGAGTCACCGCACCTGGCCAAATGCAATACATTTTTTGTTTAGTGAGTTTATTTTTTCATAAAATAGCAGATTAGGATTTTGATACCATTCATTTTTAATTGAATTCAACTTTACTTGGTTTACTTTAATGTAATAAAAACCATTTTTAAATGGGAGGATTCAAATGAATGCAGGGCAGGGGGTGATGCCCCACATTCTTACAATACCTCTTTATTTTTGAAAGACTTTTCACATGCATTTTTAAACTTAATCCTTAAAATAACTATATTAGCACAATTTTACAGGACAGGAAATAAATTTCAGATAAGGTGAGTAACTTCTCCAAGATGAAATAATAAAGTGCTACTGTGTTTTCCCTTTCTATTTGAGCACAAGCACATTCAATAGAATTTTCACTAAGGAAGAGCTCTATGTATATTAGTGAGAGTGGGAAGTGGAAGAGTGTCATCTGTTTTTTAAAAGGTGGCAGATCTACAATATTTAGCAAGAAATGGGGAGGGGGAAAAGCCAAAACAAATGAACTCATGTATTTTAAAACATTATCAGCATTACCCTGAAAATCATCAAAATCTCATATACTATATCAATATATTTTTGGAGCCATTTTATGGGAGTATTCTTAATAGAGTTTTGATGCGTTAAATGCATGCTTTTTTTTTTTTCAGTTGTCCAAAGAGAAGTGCGTCTTTTGCAATAGATCAATATTTCTCTAAGCCTGCTTCCCACACCAGTTAATATCAGATTCAATAGAGTTTATTAAGAATAGACTTCTAGCTCCTACTCCCAACCAGATTAATCATAGTTTTGGGGAACTAACCCAGGTATCTTCATTTGCAACCAGCATCTGAGATTTGGTTAGTAAGTTGTGAGAATCAACAGATTTTACTTCTTTTGATATGATATAGATGCAGGCAGAAATATCTAAATAGGATTATAATCACCCCAAATCTTGTTTTTTCAATGATCATAAATTACCACAAAAATTTTTTCATGTGAAAAGATGACCTAATGAATGATAAGTAACTTGGAACTTTAAATAAAGAAAATGGACACACACTCATTCATGCACGTACGTAGAGAAAACACATTGGAGTGGAAGAACTTCTTTTCTAGATTAATGGTTGTAAATGTCCCCAATCAAATGTTAGTGAATAAAGCAACATTGTCCTTTGAAAAACAATTTGAGAAGTGACAACAATTTTGTTTCTGCTGCTTATTTTTACCTCTGATTGCTAAATAATCTAACAACTAGCCATTGTTCTCCTCGTGTTTGTTTTCTAGTGTAAATTTGCTAGACTTAATTACGGGTGATAAAAGTAGCATTTTTGAGGAATGACAATCTGTTGTGCATTTTAATGCATAATTATAAAAGCACTCTTGACAAATGAATTGATTGCCTAAACAAAATAGGCATGGGTGTAATTGCAGGTCAATCAAATAGAAGATCAACCATGTCAAGCAATATTTTCCAACAGTTCTTTTGAGAGATATTCAAAGAAACAACAAGGAAAATAAGTTTTAAATAATTTTAAAGATACTATGTTTTAAAACATACTAAGCACATTCTTTGTTTGTTTTTAATTGCAAGATTTCTTTCTTTCTTTCTTTTTTTTTTTTTTGAGACGGAGTCTCGCTCTGTCGCCCAGGCTGGAGTGGCCGGATCTCAGCTCACTGCAAGCTCCGCCTCCCGGGTTCACGCCATTCTCCTGCCTCAGCCTCCCGAGTAGCTGGGACTACAGGCGCCCGCCACCTCGCCCGGCTAGTTTTTTGTATTTTTTAGTAGAGACGGGGTTTCACCGTATTAGCCAGGATAGTATCGATCTCCTGACCTCGTGATCCGCCCGTCTCGGCCTCCCAAAGTGCTGGGATTACAGGCTTGAGCCACCGCGCCCGGCCATGCAAGATTTCTTAAAGCAATGAAGAGAACAATGTGCAGTTAGTTTCTTGGAGGCTACTGCATAGTTCACTGTTGAATGTATTTGGCAACAAGACATTTTTGCAGTTACCTTGTGGGACTAGTATAATGTGGGATTGATTCAGAAAATCTGAATTTAAGAGTATACAGCTCTGATGAACCACATTATCTATTACTTCTAGCCTGTTTAAGATCTAGATTCCTAGGAAAAAAAATGAATTTTAGATGATTTGTGTCCTATATGTAGTATGGCCTATTGTAAAAGTTTAAAAACCTTCCCTTATCCTCCCTCTTCCCAAAAGCATATATAACTCTTTTGCCTTGAGAATGAATAATGATTTTTCATCACTTCAAACATGATTGAATAACCTACAAAGACCCAAATACTATAGGAAAAACAGAAGAGAGTACCAATTCATTGGTTATTGACTCTGCTGATTTTGTGCCTTCCCATCTTGGTCATTTTTATGGGTTCTAACATATTCCATCTGTTGAGGACCTATCTCTCTGCATCTTTGAACTGACACTGAACACGTGGACTCTAATTAGTTCTTTTACAGTTTCCTGGAATATGCTCTTACCTGTTTATTTGAAATCTCCTGGCCTCTTGACAGCTCTTTACTATCTAGGTTGTTATACATAATTCAAAGACAGAGAAAGCACAATGAACATTTAGATCAACTAACTCATACTACAAAAGAGGAACTACAACATATTATTTCTTGTCTACTCCTGCCCATGAGACTTTGCAGTGTAATAATGATTCTTTGAAACCTCGCTGATTTCTACAGAGTCTCCAGACCTAAATTCTCCAAAGTCATACCTTCAAGCTGCTGCTTAGGACATGGCCTGTCCTTGGAGGAGACTGAGGTATTCCCCAATCCCTGCCACTCACATAGAAACATTTATGGGAATAGGACCAAGCTAAAAATTTCATGAGGCAATAAACTATTTCTGAGCCAGTGCTAGCACTGTTTCACATCTCTGTATTCCAGGACTTAGCTTTGCAGCCCTTGCCTAACACAGAGAAAGCCCTCAATATCTTTGTGTTAGAGGAATTGAAAGCAATGGCTAGAGTAAATTTTATATAATCAGAGCAAATTGTCAACAATACAAGCTATATGCCTTGAAGGACATGGTCTAAAATTTATTTTTAAGGTAGAAAAAGGATGATCATCTTTACTATATTTCCAATAAGCCCTCATCAATTTCTGTACCTGTGAATGTGCTTTGGCATTATACTTACAAAGCATCAGATACTTTACACTCTGGATAATTAGTGGACCGTTTTGCACCTTTGATTTGCTATTATACCATCAGTATTCAACAGTTATTTTAACCACTACTGAAATATTTTAAATTGACTGCCATTTAATCATAGCAATTATCCTGTCTTCAGAAGTTTCCAGTGACAGTGAACTGCCCTGTAACTGACAACCAATGATGAATAGTTTTTTCTGACATTGTTTGATTAACAAGTAAGTGAGGATCCTTCACACTTGCTTTGCTTTGCCTTGCCAAGTGTCAAAACTGTAAGTCCTCTGGCTGACATTTGACCTGGTGGAACCATACTTGTCTCGTTGGTTGTGGCTCTGTTAGAGAAAAGTTATGTATATAATCAACTGTCAGCTCAGATGAATTTCTCAGTTATATTGCTTACTTTTGTTTGTTACAGAATTAACTGGAAATTTATTTTCCTCTCTTATGTCCCTTAGAACATAATAATTGAATTCATTTCCCACACATAAAACTCCCACCTCCTGCTTTGTTTTTTTTAATAAAGAGAAACTTTAGCACAGAATACATTTGGCCCAAAGACATGTAGAAACAAATACTGAATATACTCTACAAAATTTTAAATATATATGTGAAAAATTCTCGTGAATATGTGACATAAAAGGTAAAATGAAAATTGCCTTTTTGTAATTTTAATCTGGTAAGAAGTGGACATTAGGAAATAGTTCATTCGGTTTTTTTTGATGCATATGCTAATAAACTTTTAGGGAAGGTTATGGTGTGAAATCTAAGATTCAGGGATTCAGATTTTCTCAGAGAATTATGTGCAATTAAAAAACAACACTTAATGAGTGTGGTATAAAATTGTCTTGAGTGGTTCTATTCCAAGGGAGGAAATCATATTTTTTACCTTTGAAATTAAGAGAAAGAATTCAGAAAATAAAAAAAAAATAGTTTCAGAGAATTAATTACTGTGATATCAGAATAATAAAACTGAAGTTTCAAGTGTGTTAAATACGATAACCAGGCCCTAAGATGTCGTTTTTCTCATCTTTTGGAAGGATAGAAAATGACTGTGATGGCTTGTTTGTTATATTCCAGAATTCTTATTAGATAATTATTTAAGTTGTATTATTTAATGCTTCCTACAAGTCAAAGAGACATTATTATATCTCTCATTTTGCAGATTAGGGCACAGCATTTGAATATTAAGTCATAATAGCTTATGTTACAGTGCCAGGGAATGGTTGAACTTAAAGTCCAATCTGAATGCAAAGACAGTGTTCTTTCTATAAACTCTTCAATTATATAGTTTGTATAAGAGAACGCTCTCATTTTGCTGAATAAATTAATCAATTTAGTTACTAGAGTAATTTAATTTCTCAAAGACCTTGGCTTAAAACAGGAACATAATAAATTAAAATAGAGTAAAAATCTGTTGAAATGACTATGATGTGTCTCTCACGATAATAAAAAAGGAGGATAACTTCAAGGTCCAATAATAGATGGATGATTGAACAAATTATGTTGTGTCCTTATAACAGGTAATACATATTTTAAATCATTACTTTAGTTGTACAATATAAACTTTTCCTTATGTCACCACATGTTATAGTAAAACATTAAGGGAAAATAATACCAATGAAGGGAAATCTAACCTAATATTTAATACTTTATCACTTAATAGGATTTTGAGGAACGCCATCTTATTTCTTTGTTCCTTTTTATTGAGAATCGTGGAGATTTTGTATAACCAAAAAAAAAAAAAAAAAAAAAAAAACAATAACCCAGGAAATATTTTACATATTCTAAAAGTTCTCACATTCTCAACATAACACTAACTTGTGTCTGCCTTCATTAAATTAAATTTTTTTTTTTAAAACTATCACAACTTCCTTAAAGGTAAAATGACCTATTTTACAATTTAAAAAATAGTCTGGGTGCTAATTGAATCTGGAATTAAAATTTGAATCTTTGAGTGCCTTGACCCTTAAAATAATTTTGTTTCTGAATACCAATTGGAATTTGACCTAAAGACATCTGATATATTAAGGCTATTTAATTTTTAAAATTTGCATGAAAGTAATAGTAATCACCCTAATTCTGTTTTCTAACAGAGAAGACAGATAAGTGTTACTTATCTGTGAGGTGTTTCTCTAATTTTGATACTTTCATATAAATATTCTTAAATGGATTTGAATTTTTTCTCAATTTTGTTATATAATGATAAACAATATATTGACAGCACATTAACAGAAATAATTCTTTAGAGACAATGGAATAACCTATAAGCTCTATTGGTGGTGTAATTTTTTTTAACAGGTGTAAAGTGTGTTATTACAACATTCAGTTTCTATCCACTTTATTTAATTTTCTAACCACTACTAATAGCATGAACATAAAGCAACTTTATATTTAGAGTATTTTTGAAAGATCACTTCTTGTGGAAATTACATTAATAGGTCATTGATTTCTCTGGTACAAATGACCTTGAACAAAATACTTCCATGGGCAAAACAAAGTCATTATAACTATCCACTACAATGTGGACTGTGTTAAATAATCATAATCCAAATAAGAAACTCCAAAATGTTAGTCTCTGGTATGAACCTGTAACTTAAAAGCAGTCACACATTGGTAGCATCTTTCTTGAATTACGTTACTACATCACAGCAAAGGTCTAAATACACATAGAGACGCTTCAACACTCAGAACATTTTCTCAGCATGGCCACAACATGGAGCTGCAGTGTGAATGAGTTAGATCCATGCTCTGAAACAGGTTGCTGAGTCTAGTGAAACAAAATATACTAGACGGACTATGAGTAAAGTGGCGGGTAGTACCTGAAATATACTAGATGGACTGTGAGTAAAGTGGCGGGTAGTACCTGAAATATACTAGACGGACTGTGAGTAAAGTGGCGGGTAGTACCTGAAATATACTAGATGGACTGTGAGTAAAGTGGCAGGTAGTACCTGTTGCCTTAGGCTGAAGTGGAAATATCTGAACTTTCATTGAAGAAAATAGTTATGAATGCATTACCTAGGATGAAATTAACTAGCACAGATTCAGACTAACACTTGCAGAAGTCCAGATTGTAAATATAAAAATGTCTTTGTTTTTAAGTTGATTAAATATTATTGTTCTGTTTCTTAGAACTGTTAAGTTGTGCCCCTCTATATTTATGTGCCTGTTTTTTAAAACACATATTTTTGTTTGTTTGTTTTGAAAGTATGGAGTAAAGGAACACTGCTAGGAAAATGAAAAAGCAAGAAAACGGAAAATATGATTTATTAGAAAAATATTTATGGAGTACTTCAGCATACTAGCTGCTTTACACTCTGCCACAAACTTGTGAAGTGGTTAGAACATGTGTTACTGCTCATGGTTTCCAAATGGGAAACAAAGACTTAGAAAGCTTAAATAGCTTCGCAAATATAAATCTTGTAGTGGAATCTACAATAATGTCCAATTTGTCCTCTTCTAATTCCAATCCAGCATTTTTCTAGTACATATTCATTTTTGTTTGGTGTATTCTTCAGTATTCCACAGTTTCCTGTGTTGTTTGAGTTCTTATTCTGTGCTTATTTCACTCTCTCAGCATTTTTATCCTGTTCACCAGCAGAGAAAGAGGGTAGATTTCTCGATTTCTGTTAATCTGTATCACCAATCCCTTAACTATTGGAGTAACATAAACCTCAATAGCAGAAATGAAGACAACATTTGAAAAATCAGAAAGCTCTCACTTTTTCTACCTTCTGACCCAGTTTGCAAGAGTATTTTGGTAAAAATATCTTGATATCTTTGGAATGCTGTCAAGAAACACAGAGCCCAAATGAAGTCTATGTTCATTGTCTCTCCCATACATTTTGCCTGTTAAAAATACATTTTGTGCAGTTTAAGCCCAAAGTGTCAAAGAAGTACTACATTTCTGTGACTTGAAATTCCAAAGTGAGACGTTGCAATCTTTAAACTGGAAACAATTCTTATACTTGTCACCTCTTGTAGTTTATACAGGTCTCTTTTGATCCTTTTGCAGTTACTTGCTGAATATTGAAAGGAGCTTTTTGACAAATATAAAACAGGGTTTATGTGTGCATGTTTATTTTTATAATTTTTATTTGTTGCTAGGTCCAAGAAGCCTTTTTCTCCCCTTTGCATTACTTTGATGCACCTGTTATGATCCTGCTGAAAGCTCCCTTGCTTCTTTGGAGCTCTGAGAGGAGCTTTGTACCTTTGAAATTTTCACGAGCTTTTGACTAACTGCCAAGAGTTCGGCTGCTGTGATGCAGTACAGAGGCAACCATGCATTGAGCTGCCAAGTCTCAAACACTTGTTTAGGATGACAGCGAGAACCTCCAGACCTCACTAAAGAGAATTTGCAGAACAGAACTGTTTTCTTTCACAAGGTGGTTGGTGCCAAGGCCGGGTTGGTCTTTGACCGAGGAGAAACCAGGATGATCAATATCAGAAGCATCCTCATGCATGGTTTTCAAGTCCGGAGGGTTAGGGGTTAGGGATGAAGTTTGCCAAGAATTGGATATAATGGGGGATATTTAGAAAATGTTCCAGGCATTGAACTGATTAAAATTTCTCCCAGTATCTACTCTGTTTGTAAAAGCAAGACATTTTGAATTGGAAATAACCTAATTAGTTGGGAAAACCAAGTAAATAAGAAAATAAGCATAGCATTTAAAAAGGCTTAGCTATTTAATCATTTAAAATACCTTCTCTCACAAAAGCTAAATCTTGTTCATGTGTATACTGGTTTTGATAAGATATTATATAGACTGATGGATTATCTTAACTGATTTTTTTTTTTTTTTTTTTTTTTTGAGACAGAGTCTTGCTCTGTTACCCAGGCTGGAGTGCAGTGGCACGATCTCAGCTCACTGTAACCTCTGCCTCCCAGGTTCAAGCCATTCTCCTGCCTCAGCCTCCCAAGTAGCTGGGACTACAGGCGCGTGCCACCATGCCTGGCTAATTTTTTGTATTTTTAGTAGAGACAGGGTTTCGCCATCTTAGCCAAAATGGTCTCGATCTCCTGACCTCGTGATCTGCCTTCCTCGGCCTCCCAAAGTGTTGGAATTACAGGTGTGAGCCACCGCACCCGGCTAACTGAAAGTTTTAATATAGCTTTTAAGGGATACCTTATGTACTCTTGACACTATATCTCATATATTTGTATTTGTATGTATGTCTGTTGATGTCTCTCTCTGTATACAAAGATACATTTCCATATCTAGTTAGCTAGCTCCCATTTGAAGGTTTTGTATATCCAGTTCCAACAGCATAGCAGGGGAAAAGGAACCTGACATCATAATATTCAGTAGTTTACAGGATATTAAGATTCGTTTGTAAGTTCTTAGTGGAATGCAGTAGTTTTTGATTATATGTATTCTGCAACTATTTATTTATTTATTTATTTATTTATTTATTTATGTTGAGATGGAGTTTCAGTCTTGTCAACCAGGCTGTAGTACAGTGGCATGATCTCAACTCACTGCAACCTCCACCTCCTGGGTTCAAGTGATTCTCCTGTCTCAGCCTCCTGGGTAGCTGGGATTACAGGCACCCACCACCACGCCTGGCTAATTTTTATATTTTTTGTAGAGATGGGGTTTCACCATGTTGGCCATGGTCTCGAACTCCTGACCTCAGGTGATCTGCCAGCCTCAGCCTCCCAATGTACTGAGATTACAGGCATGAGCCACCGCACCCGGCCACAACTTTATTTTTTAACCGAATGCTGTTATACATGAGAGTAGCAAACACCTATGGTTAAGTTTCTCTATGCCATTTGGAATATTTCAAGAATATTATAGACATAACTTGCATTCCAGTTGTTTAAAGAATTGTATAAATCTGAATATGGAAATTAATCATTGTTTTCAATGCTAATTTTACAAGACCAATAAGCCTGCAATAGAATGAATAGGAAAGCTACTACCTTCATTAAAGAAAGAAGCTGGGCGTGGTGGCTCACACCTCTAATCCCAGCGCTTTGGGAGGCCTAAGCGGGAGGATCACTTGAAGCCAGGAGTTTAAAATTAGCCTGGGCAATGCAGCGAAACTCCATCTCTACAAAAAAAAAAAAAAGAAAAAATCGAAAAATTAGCCAGGCCTGGTGACGTGCACATATAGTCCCAGCTACTCAGGAGCGCTGAGCCTAGGAGGTCGAGACTACAGTGAGCCATGATTGTACCACTGCACTCCAGTCTGGAAGACAAAGTAAAGTCAGAGACCATAGCCAACCAGAGCCTGCATTGCTCTTAGTGGATAAGTGAGGCAAAGCAATTTATACTGTTTACTCCCCTATTTTCCTTTCCTTGAATTCTTCTAATGTTTGTGTTTTTATAGTATTGTATCCACACACACAAAAATGATATAGATGCTGTGATAGTCAGTGTGCTGCTCCACAGGCACGTAAATCATCTGACTCAAAGAAATGAAAATCTGTACATTATGATTCCTTAGTGAGCACGACGTGATGTATCCTGCCTCCAGCTGCTGCCAGTGATACCACCGGGCTCAGCTCTGGCTCCTGCGGTGCCTCCACACCCTGCATGAGACCCAATTTCTCACTTAAGATTAAAACGGTGCTTCTGTCTAGATCTGTGTTTTTCTTCCATTTCTGTTTGGTTTCCATGTACATAGAATTCATTTTTTCATGAGTTAGACATATTTTTCCTAAAAGCAAATAATAATTCAATTGAAATTGCCTCTTTCTCCACTTTCTTCTTTGTTTACTCCTTCTTCCTTTCCTCATGCCACTCCTCCCTCCCACTTCCTCTGCTGTCCCCAGCACATCATGAAATGCTGCACTTGTTGATATATTGTGTTTGATTATGTTAGGAGAGCAAAGGAGTATAACATATTGTTCCATTCCCTGGGAAGCTTACTTAGCTAAAGAATATTGTAAAATATAAGTGCTCTGATCCTCAGAGAGATGAGGAGAGATCAGTAAAGCCTAGGTTAGCAAGGAGAGACTTCATTTAATTAATATTTAATGATGATTTACTGTGTGTAATTTATTTGTGTGTTGACTGCCCTGCCTCTGAGCCCCTCACCCTTCTGCTACTGTAAGCTCTTCATGTGCAAGTATTGCGGTTTTTTTTGTTGTTGTTGTATACTGTCTACCTGTGATACTCAAGGTGGGCATTGGAAAGTATTGTTGAGGGAATGCGTAAAAGAATGGCAATGGAGAATTCTAGGTTGTGCTTCTTTCTTTCAAGGAGATGGTACTTCAGTAGGAAAGCATCACATGAAGAATGTGGTGGATTTGCTTTCAGGGAGGGAAAGGATGCACTCAGTTGGGGTCACACATTGCTGGTTCCCATTTTATCTAGTTTAAGAAAGGATGAATTCACCCAGCATTGAAATCAAGTAGAAGATAATTTACTACTTAGTCATTTGTGTGTTTTCATCCCAGCAGCCAGCTGTTTCCTGGATCATATTTTATTACAATTTTTATTTATAGTATGTCTTTGCAAGAAAAACATCCGGTGCAGCAGAACTTAGCAATTGGTGTGTAATAATGTGTATTTTAAAGCTACATAGAAGACACTTTTTGCAAGTTTCCCTAGAACAGTGAGAGTATCAAATCCCCTTCCCCCAGTTTTAAAGCTGTGAAGGATTTCCCCTGAGATATATGGCTTTGGTACAATGGGAAGTGGATTAGACTGGAGGTTAGCAATCACGTGTCTGAATCTTCACCCTACCACTTCGCAGTGTGGACGTGGTAAATTAATTAACCTGGGTATGGCTCAGTTAAAACTTGCCTCACTAGTGAGAAGGTGTGAGAGTTAAAGGGAAAAAAGATGTCAAGTGTCTGTACTAAGAACATATATTTCTCTTTTTCCGTCTCTCCAGTATAAAAAAAGTTTGTTCTGGAAGTCTATTATTACAGCTTAGGAAGTAATTTAAATTATTCTATCTGTGTTAATTCTGAATTTTAGCTTCATTTTAAGCACTTTGAAGGAATGCCCATATCACATACCTAGTCCATTTTATTTTGTGATTTCCCCCAAAATGCCAAAATGCAATGCCAGCTCTTGACATATTGTTCTATCTTTCGGCAGGGATTTGAACTCTCTTGGATTATAAATGCATGGATTGCCCAGAGCATTTTCATGGTACTTAATGGGAATGAATTGTTCTTCAAACTTATTTTAGTCCAAAAAAGAAGAGATGTTACAAAAGAATCAGGATAATAACTATGTCTTTTGGAACCCTTCCTTACAGCATTTATTTTGAATCCTTTTACAGAAGCTCATGGAAATGCGCAGTCATGTCTGTAGATGGCATCCTTGTACCGAATGAAATAAATGGTAATTAAGTATGCGAGATCTTTCCCAGAACAGTCAGGCTGTTTAGTGTAAAGTGTATACTTAAGAATCCATGATACCAGTTTTTGGAAATGGGAAATAATGCGTGGGAAGTTGACATGTATTTTTGGGGGGAAAAAAGTAGGAGACCAAATACAAACTGATGGGTTCTATAATAATTTTGTTTACTTCTTAAAGTGTCTTAGAAAAGAAAAATTCAAAAAGGGTCCAGATAAAAGGCCTCACTTTTATTTTCTGGAAGCATTTAATTAAACCATAGAGGGCTACAAGTAATAGGACTGTGGACTGGTCAGTGTCAGTCCCAAGCCACCCCAAAATAAAATTCTGCAATCTCCCCATTCCTTTAACATACTTATGTGATAAAGAACTTTTCATACATATTTTTCATTTCTTTATGGTTAGCTTTTTCCTGGTTTATGTAAACTGTTCACATAGTTTTTTCTTTCCCTTTTTTCTTAAAAATAACTATAATTGGACTTTTGTGTTTCTAATCCTGGCCAGGGTGCTAATATTTTATTGTTGTATATGTTTTTGTAGTTTATGAAACAGTAAGGAAAATTTTACCTAAAAGGGTGTTTTAATAGTCTGATTACTGGAATAAATTATTGGGATAATTTGTGCACTCTTTTCCTGGGAACTCGCATCTAGGGAACAGCATTACCTACTACATATGATCTATGACATGTGTAAGTTGTTTATTCTAAGTTGCAGTTGGTACAAAGAGATTTGAAAATAAGCACCATATTTTTTCCTCCTAAGAACTCTAATTCCTTTGTTGGTTTTTGTTTACCAAAATGTGCAGTGGCCTGTATATCACAACTGCTGGGCTATATCCACTTTCACCAAATCAGACTGGGACAAATATTGCATTAGCCTTCATTGATAGCAAATAACACTGAACTTTTTATCTCTATTTATTATGAACAATGATAATAATTGTTATATGTAACTGACATTATTAAGAAGACCCTACATTACATAAATGTGATCATAGCTACAATTATGTAAATGTTCTAGTTCTAAGATTATTTAAATTTAGCTTTGTGTAGAGAAATCATGTTTATTTGCACAGTTTTCTTTTGGTATTCAATGGAGAAAAATATGATATAGAAAAATAATAAAATGCTGGGTCTCATTAGACTGATGGAGATAGCCATGGTAAGATTGGGCATTGGTTAAAAGACATTCTAGCACCAGCAAGTACTATCAAGTTCTGTGCTAGGCCCTCCAGAAACAAAACTAGGGAAGATATAGTCCCAGCCCTTGAGGGTCAGTAACTCAGTGCAGGGGGCAGTAACATGTAAAACCATAAGAAGACAAAGCCAGCATTATAAGATATATAAATACAGGATGTTTTAGAGACAAAGAGGACACCATTAAGTTTACTTGAATAAGTTGAGTCAGTCTTCATGTGTTGGAGCTAAGTCTTGAAGACAGCCATTGGACTTTTTAAAATTTACATTTTTTTCAATGGTTAAATATGACACATAGTGTAAAACATATATGTACCATTTAACAGATGCATATGAAGTGAACATTAGGTAAACATCATCAAATTAGAAGACAGTGTAATGAAACATCCTCACCTGGAAACATGGGCGTTTTTCCAGACTTTCTTTTTTTTTGAGATGGAGTCTCATACTCTAGCCCGGGCTAAAGTGCAGTGGTGCAATCTCGGCTCACTGCAACCTCTGCCTCCCAGGTTCAAACGATTCTCCTGCCTCAGCCTCCTGAGTAGCTGGGATTAAGGTGCCCACCATCACGCCCAGCTAATTTTTTGTATGGTTAGTAGAGACGGGGTTTCACCATGTTGGCCAGGCTGTTCTCCAACTCCTGACCTCACGATTCGCCCACCTCAGCCTCCCAAAGTGCTGGGATTACAGGTGTGAACCACCGCGCTCGGCCATATGCTTTCTTAAATAGAGTTTTGCATAGTTTTGAGCAGCTATCATACTATATGGATTATTTTGTGTCGGGGACCTACTGCTCAATATTTTGTAAAATCCATCTATATTATTGCATACAGCTGTGGTTTATTCATTTTAATTGCTGAATATTTTATGAATATAACAATTCATTGAGCAATTCTATTGCTGGTGGATATTTGAGTGTTTTCACATTGGGGCTATTCAGAATAATATTATGTAGAGTTGCCTGTATAGAATTGTTGCACGGGCGTATGTTTCTCTACAATGCATACTGAGGAGAGAAATTGCTGGATTATAAGTTTTGCATACTCTCAGATTTACTAGATAATGTCACACTGCCTTTTGATATGGTTGTACCAATTTGCTCTCACGATAGGAGATGACGTCTCCACATCCTCTGCAACACATAGTATTGTCAGACTATAATTTTTTAAACCACTCAGTGAGTTTATAGTTATATTTTACTTATTTTAATTTGTATTTCCCTATTCCTAATATTTAATGACTATTTGCCTTCCCTCTTTATAAAGCATTGGCTTGAATATTTTGCTTATTTTTCATTTAGGTAGTCCTGTCTTTATCTTAATATTGGTAAGACTTTGTCATTGGTGGTAGTGGTGGTGGTAGCGGCAGTATTTTTTGTTTTTGTAGTCCCTATTTAGTTACATTTTAAAAAAATATATTCTCTTACATTATGGTTTGCATTTGCACCATTTTCATGGTGTCTGAGAAGCACTAATGTTGTCAATATTTATATAGTGGAATTTATCAATCATTTACTTTATTATTTGTGTTTTATGGGAGGCTTTAAAATTTAGTCTTTACCCCAGCAAATAAAAATATGCTGTTAATAATTTTCACATAGCCTTATGGACATGTTTTTCAACAAAGAGACCTAGAAATGAATTTCATACACAGGGCCATGCAAGTCCCATTTAGTTTATTTTCTATTTAAATTGATTTCCACTTGGCCCCACATCATTTTCTGCAAAGCCTCCCCTCACCACTGTCCCACTACTCTGCAGTGCTAAGTATCTCATTTGTCAAGTGTCCATAAATAAATTGGTCTATCTTTGAGCGTATTATTCTGTTCCTTTTGTGTATGGGCCTGTCATTGTGCTACTACCATAGTTTGTTAATTAGTAGAGCCTTATTATAAGTCTGCATGTCTAGTTGAGCTTTATTCTCAAGAATGTACTTCCAGATACATTTTTAAATTATGTTGTCAAATTATATGGAATTTGTTATGATTTTGGGTGGGATAACATTCCATTCATATTCTTGTAATGTTTCAACTTTTAAACAATGAACATAGTATGTAGCTTCATTAATTAACTGCCTTTAATGCTTCTCAATAATATTTTATAATTTTCTTGGAGATATCTCTCACATCTATTGACAGTTATTCTGAGAATATCTAAATTGATATTCACTGATACTATTGTAATTATTGCAACTCTGTTTTCTTGCTGTTGTTTATAAATAGAAATGCAATTTAATATGTATGCCAAGTTTATATCCAGCAACCTTGTTAAACATCGTAATCAGTCCTAGATGTTTACTTTACATTCCTTTGTATATTATTGTATTGTCTAGGAAAAAGGCTCTTTTCCACTTTTTTTCAATCCTTATACATTGATTTATTTTCTTATTCTGTTGCTTTGTTTAAAGCTTCCTACAAAGTTGAATAAAAGTGGAGATATTTCTTCTGATAATGATTCTAAATCACAGTAATAGTTTTAGTTATTCATCCATAAGTATGAGATTTTCTGTAGGTTTGGTATATATTCTGTCAGATAAAGGGAGTTTCCCTCTGTTTTTAGTTTGCTAAGAATTTTTTAATGAATAGATATTGAATTTTATCATATGGATTTTCTCAACCTATTAGAAGACATATGTGATTTTTTCTAATCTTTTCATATGATTATTATACTAATTGATGCTAACTAATCATCAAAACTCCAAATCCTACTTAGATATTACATGTGACCCTTTTTATATATTGATAAAATCAATTTATTAATATTTTTATAGGGTTTCTGTATCTGTAACTATAAATAGAATCTGGCTTGAGGTTTTTAAATGTGCAAAAAATTTGAACTAGAGAATCAAGGTATAATGTGTCATACACATGCAAAATAGAACATATTTTTAATTATAAAATTAATTATCCTTAAAGGAAAGTCTTTATCTTATACTGCTTTTGTGGTTTTGAATTATTTGAAAAACAGTAATTCATTGTCAGAACTCTGACTACACTGTAGAGTTCAAGTGTAACTGAACTGGTAGAACATAGAGTGGGATTTCCTAGATGTCCTTCTCAAACCACAAGCGAAGAGCAAGCATATAGTATACAAACATCTCCAAACCAGAAGTTATTCATGTTACAGTCAACTACAAGCCATCAGTCATCAACTTGAGCTCCTTGAGAGCACTTGAGTCCCCGATTCATTTGTCAGAAAAAGACAGACAGAGAGACAGACAATGAAACCTGAGGCTGATTAATTTCCATGGACTCTCTTTGCTCTTCGGAAGGGTGGAGGGATGGACTTTAATTTGCTTCACTTTTGTCTGAAGCTATACATATAGAAAAGAGACACAAGATCAGGATGAGATAAGAAATAATGCATTAAACTTCACACTTGAACATACTTTGTGAACATCATCAGTAAGCAAGTTAAATAAATATTTAGAATTTCAAGATAATATTAACATTCTTTGTGAAAGCTTTTTATTTTACTAGGCAAGAAAACTTGTGCAGGGGAACTGCCCTTTATAAAAACCATCAGATCTTGTGAGACTTATTCACTATCATGAAAATGGCACAGGAAAAACTGCCCCTGTGCTGTTCTCATGATAGTGCATAAGGTTCCTCCCATGACATGTGGAGATTATGGGAACTACAGTTCAAGATCAGATTTGGATCATAGAGTCAAGCCATGTCACATGAGAAAAGGAAAAGTTTGCCGTTGAAGGAGGATGAATATGATAATCACAGGTACCTCAAAACTAGTATATTCCTGTACTCAATATCACCTGAGTTGGACTCTAAGTCTAGGTAGCTCTCTCTTCCTCTTTATAAACTTTTAGAAACTTCATGTTAGACACATGTATTAAATTAATATTATTTTCCTGTGCCTATGAATTTGTTTAGTTTCTTTAGTGATTATAAGCATCTCATAATCATTTATTTCTATCCAAATAAAGTGTCTTAAATATTTGGGTTCTGACAGCTACTAAACCAATGTCGCGACCGAGTCAGCATCACTATGGGATAACGGAATAAAACTGAGAAGGAAAAGGCAGAACCAACAAACTATATGTTAATAGTAAAGGTAATATCATTTAGCATGTTTTAAATTGCAGAACTATGAAAGAGTGGGAGTTCAGATAATGTATTCTATTGCTCAATTTTGGCAGTGTATATTGTTGAAAACTTTATGTGTTATGCCACTATCCCCAAACTGCCAACACCTGGAAAAGATCTACAATGTAGAGATCCCATAGATTTAGACGTTCATTCACCACAGTCTGTGCCTGCGTACAAAAATATTTTTAACAGAATATGTCTTTTTTGGATGCTCTACAGATGTGAACTATACATCAACAGATCCCTCATGACCAATCATAAATTAGAGTAAAATTACCAGAGTATGTGAAATTAAATTAATGCTCCCACTTCAACTTAAACAATTGTTAAGTAATGTCCTAGCTTCACCTTAGATGTTTGAGGCAGAGTTGAGAAAAGAACTAGTTTCTTCTCAATCTTGATCCAGGATTTACCTTCTTCATATCTCTTTTACTTTCTTGAACTTGAAATGGATATTTCATTTTTATTCTTCCTCTTTTATTGATCTCTTAAAAATTACATCCCAAACTAACATAAATTGCACAAAACCAATTTTTGCTATAAAAGAGAGTGCTTTTGAGTAAGATCCAATGTCATAATCACTCTTTGTCTATTATAACATAGGTAACTGTATCGCCACCCCTTATTTGACTGCTGTTTCATTTTTGCTTAATTAGTTCTTCCAGTATGTCTGTAACTAATGTTTATAATCTTATATGCAATACCTGACATTTATAATTCTATTTCTAAGATCATTTTCCTAATGGCTGAACCACTTTGAAATATTAATATGGTGTTGTGCATTTTGCAAAGTTATCTAATCGAGACCATTCTTCAGGACTGCTTGAAATCATGGGCCAGTACAGAATGCATTAGCTAAGTAAAACAGTAAGTAGTCACATGTGATTTAATAAAACAAATACAGTTAAAGTCTTCAGGGAAAGAATAAGACTGTATAAGTCTATTTCATTCCTCTCAATGCATAAGACAGTATAATATGTGATTATGTGCTATTTGAAAGGGTTTTGAGCATCATAAAACTAAATTTGGGAATCAATTCAACAAAAACAACATAAATGGATAAAGAGAAAGACGGAAAGATGAGGTTATAATTGGATTATGATGGCATGAAATTTTGAAGGAAGAAAATTAGGGCACTAAATTAAGGAGGGTAGAAGGAGAGAGACTGAGGAAAGAAAGTCTAGAAAGCATTTAAACCCCAGACAGTGTTTTAATAAGAAGAGTTTTAAATGGCTCAGTATTCATTGTAGATTCATAGTAATCCAATTTTGCATCATGGCAAAGTGAAATGTGAAAGGCAGATTAAAGTTCCAGTACTGGCTGAGATACTTAATGGTTTATAATTTTGGATAAGTTGCTTTAAGTTTTTCAGCTTTAGTCTCTTCATCTGTAAATAAATAGGAGTTATTTACTTTAAAAAATGTGTGAAAGTAAAATAGAATCACATATTCAAAAATGCCTATCTCAGTATTTGGTTCATAGGATACCTCCAATAAATGTTTCTTTGTCCCATTCCTACTTCATGTTATTGAGATTATCTAGCTGTGGTCACATCTGGCACAAGTATATCATGGGCCAATTCCTTTTCCAAGAAGATTAAATCCTTAGTATATTTGAAACTTTATTAAATAGTTATTATAAAATCTAATCTCTATTGAACACTTTCTACGTACATCAGATATTCTGCATGAAATATTACATTTAACTCTCATTAAAATTTTATGTGTTATTTTTGTCATTCTGTTTTGTAGATCTGATCGTTTATATAAAGAATAAATCGTTATGCAATAATGAAAACTAAGTTTGTCTTACTCTAAAGCCTATGATCTCAACCATGAAATTATACTGTTTAATTGGTATTCGTCAATGATGCTAACATTTACAGATTTAACATATATTTGTTTTCCAGAGACAGAGAGAGAGAGAGAGAAAGAGACAGGATGGGGTGGGGGAGGGAGAGAGAGAGAACTAGAGAGAGAAAGAGAAAGAGAGTAGAGTATATCAAAATAGAGAATATCAAGAGTATGACATGACTATAATTGATTTTTATTCTGTACCTAACTTTTTGAACTTGCCCAAGCAGCAATGTCTCTCAGCCTTACTTTTTGCAATGTAAAAGGGGATAAATATGCTTATCTACAATGTTATCTTTAGGATTAAATGAAATTATATGTTTGTGTGTTGTGTCTAAGCATGTGTTTATGTGTAGTGTATAGCATTGCCCTATTCTTGGCAGAGTAAGAAAATGAGCTGTCTGTTTTTATAGATGGAAAATATTTGAATCATAATGCCTTATGATGGTTGAAATAAAAAGTGAACCACTTCATTCCAACTCCAGCAATAGCAGCAGAATTAGAGCTGAAAATTACAAACTCTGGGGAAAGTATAAAAACAGCTATTTGAAAGCACAGGAAAGTGACCAAAATAAAGTAAAAACTGGAAGGGATTTGATCCCTGAAGAAAAGAACTATACTGGGTGAGATTCATGTTCATGTGGCCTTTTGTCAGAGGGCACTCCTGACTCACGTGACACCAGTTGGCTGGAACTGAAGCCAAAAGTCATAGACTTACTGGCTTGAGGAGTCAGATGATGAGGTTTAAGTCTACAAGACAGTCATGAAAATGAAAGAGGAATTTAATAAAGGAGGGAACAACAAAGGGAAGAAGTCTCAACTCGGCATATCTAAACTGTTGTCAAATCTTTGGCTCACTCTCCAAGAGTACTTACATGAGGGAAGCTCCAAACATTCTTAAAAAACATAGCAACTGGCAGGCTAAAAGAACCCAGTAGTAAGTCTAGCTGCTGTCCACCACAAGTGAGACAGATTGTGGTTAGTCTGGATGAGTTAACTAAAAATAACATTCTTCAGAGGAAGATAGCAGAGTCCAGAGTTTAATACATGTCTGCAAACTTCAGTTGAAAATAATAAAAAATATACATGCAAGGAAATATGAGAAACAGGACCAAAAGTAAAATTAAAAGGCAGTTAATATTAAATAAATAATAAACTTGAGATGTCTACATGTTGCATTTAGCAGGTAAAGACTTTAAAGCAGTCATATTAAATATGTTCAAGCACTGAAAGGTTAATATGTTTGCATTGGAAGAACAGATGTGGAATATCAGCATCTGTCTCTATCTATCTAAATATCTATCTATCATCTATCAAGAGTACCAAATGGAAATTTGAAATACAGTTTCTATTGAATGTATATTGCTTTTTATACCATCATAAAATCATAAGTTGAGAAATCGTAAGTTGGGGAACATATGTATTATTAAGAGGTCTGTTCTCCCCTAAATCAATGTATGTTTTCAGTGAAATACCAAAGTGCCAAGAGGCTGTTTTATATTAAATTACAAAATATTTAAAAATCTATAGGGACATATAGAAGACAGAATAAGCAAAACAATCTTGAAAATGATGTCTATAATTGGAGCATTTACACTATTTAATATCAAAGTTTAAATTAAAGTCAGAGTATTCAGTAGTGTGTGGAACTGACACGAGAATAGAAAAATAGATCACTAAAGCAAAAGAGTAAGTTCAATTAACTTTTAGCAAAATTGCCAAAGCAATTCAATTGGTAAAGGAAAGCATTGTTACTAAATGATTTTAAAACTGTTCAACTGAATTCGTGTTTGTGTGTGTATGTATGTACATGTCACACCATACACACAAATCAGTTCATGATGGATCATAGACTTAAACATAAATACAAAAATCTAAGAGTGGACAGATGGTTACCAGAGGTAGGAAAGGAGAGTGGGGAGGGGGAAATAAAGAGGAGTTATTGAATGGGTAGAAAAATGTAGTTAGATAGACAAAGTAAGATTTAGTGTTTGGTAGAATAATAGGGTGACTATAAGTAAAAATAATTCTGTATTTCAAAATAACTAAAATGTGGAATTGGAATGTTTCCAATACATATAAATGATAAATGCTTGTGGTGGTAGATATCCCAATTACCCTGATGTAATCATTACACATTGTGTTTACATAAACATATCAGGTATATCCCATAAATATGTACAACAATTATGTATCAATAGAAATTACTTTAAAAATGTATAAAACCTAAAGCTTTTAAAAGAATACAAAAATATATCTTCTTGGCTTACAGCACAGTAAAGAGTAACCAAAGCATTAAAAATACCATGTAAACTACATCCAAATGATAAGTATTCCCATGAAAAGACACTTATAATATGCACACAGGCACAAATTATAATAAATATGCATAAAGTCTATATTGGGCAAAGGCTGGTCTAGAATATATAAAGAACTCCTACAATTTGATTATTAAAAGACAAACGAATAGAAGAACAAAGGACATGAACAGACACTTAGATTATAAAGGAAGATATATGAAATGACAATTAGCACATAGAGATTGCTCAGTTATTAGTCATCATGGAAATGTAAATCAAGGTCCTAACTCAGTTATTAGTTATCATAGAAATGTAAATCAAGACCACAATGAGCTATCATACTACACAAATTAAATCGGCTGAAATTAAAGACTTAAACTGATTCTTGCTGAGCATATAGATTAACTCCTCTACTGATTGAAGTTTAGAATGACATAATCACTTTGGAATGTGTTTTTGACACTTTCTAACAGTTATACACACCCCTTACTCCTTAACTTGGCAATGTATCACTAGACATTTACCCAAGATAAATTAAAATATATCCAATGAAGGCTTGTTTATATGTACTGACAGCATCATTATTCAAAATAGCCCAACATGGTAAAATGGAAATATCCATCAACAGCAGAAAAGATAACCAAACTGGTATATTTACACAAGGAATTCTGAATATAATAGAAAGGAACAAACTAGTGATAGATGCAACAACATGGCTGAATAGCAAAAGCATTATGCTGAGTGAAATAAGCCAACATATGATTCCATTTACATGCAGTACTTAATATTGAAATCTAATGGTGCACAAATCAGAACACTGGTGCTTTGTGTAGAGTGGAAAGATAACTTTCTCAGATTACCTTAATGTTTCTTATCTTTATAGATTATAGGAGTGTGCATTTTCAATAACTCATTGAATGGTACATTTAAGAATTGTGCATTTCACTGTATGTCACTACTGATACTCACCCCTCATACACAAAAAATAACTGTGTATGAGGGGATGAGTGTTAGTGACATATAATATACAAATAATGACATATAAACAAATAATGAACGGTTAATAGATTTGTTTTTGTAATGGAGTGGGATAGCAATCCTGGAACTATTTTCTGGCACTTTAGGTTTGATCAAATGAATGAATATATTGAGGATGATAGGAGGGGCTATTTCTAACTGTTAGAGAATGTATACTAATATGGAAAAGGGAAAGACAAATTTTAACTTTGTTTTATTGGACTGGAATTGGAACTGTAAGTATTAATGTTCTTCCAGTATAGATAGGTATGTATGTAGCTAGGTAGGTAGGTAGGAAGGAAGATAGATAGAGACATACAGATACACACTCACAAATACTTCCTTGTTCTACTTGTTAAGAGTACCTAGCAGCAATGTCACATTGATTGCAATGATCATAACTATCTCGCGGATCCTGGTTTTCAAATATCATTCTTCAGTAAAAATAATGAGGACTCCTTGGATAAATGGGTGATTTCAGGACGTGGGTAGGGAAACTACAACATCTGCCTAGAATATTTTTTTCCAGAAAGTAAATGCTTTCTCAAAGAATGTTAGATACGGGTGGAAAGCACCCAGGGGCCAAACTGAAGAGGTTCCAAATGTACACACCTGGCACAGTTTGAGTGTCAGAAATGAGTAAGTAGAGTAAAAGATCATGATATGTTTAATAAAGTAGGAATCTATGAACCCAAACTGATATAAGGAAATGAATAAATGAGATAGAAGGGAAGTTCTTCCTTGCAATAGACAAAAAATGTACAAAAATAGAAGAGGTTAGAAAGTCACTAAATTGTAGGTATAATAATAATAATTGCTTCAGTCAAGAATGATCAATATGTGCTACCACTAATGGGTAATATTTTGATAAGGGGCATCATAATGACATAGTGTCAAAGTGTTATGAATTATTTATTAATTACTAAAAGAGAAAATATGAATTGTACAGTGGATAAATGTTGTGTTCAGCAATTTAATCAAATTATTTAAGTTATTATCATCAATATTGAGTTAAAATGACACCATGTTCTTCCTGACATGATGCACTAAGAAGGCCACACATGACCTCTATGGCATTCTTGCTAAAAGGACATAAACTCCTCTAATTACGAGAAAACAATGGGAAACTCAATATGAAGGAGAGTCCAAAAAGAAATGGGCCTTCCTTTTTGAAAATTGTAAGGGGAAGAATGACAAATAAAAGCAGAAAAAAGACTTACTTCATATTAGAGACTAAAGCAATATGACAGTATGACAACTAAATGCAGGAACATGGACCGGATTCAAGATTGGATCCTGTACTGGGAAAAACTTTTGAGGACATAATGAGAATGATTTATGTTAATATTAAATTTATTGATTTTGACAATTATTTTGTGATTGAATGTGAAAATTTCTTTGTTCTTAGGAAACAATATATACACTAGGGTGTATGTGGGAGAGTGAGAATGAGTCAATAGAGCCAAGTAAATAGAGCAAAATGTAAATAATTAGTTTATCTTCGTGTAGTAGTCAGGGTTCTCTTAGAGGGACAGAACTAATAGGAGATATATGTATGTATGTGTATGTGTGTGTGTGTGTGTATATATATATATATATAGAGAGAGAGTTTATTAAGTATTAACTTACATGATCACAAAGTCCCACAATAGGGCTGTCTGCAAGCTGAGGAGCAAGGAGAGCCAGTCTGAGTGAGTCCCCAAAACTTGGAGTCTGATGTTCAAAGGCAGGAAGCATGCAGCCTGGGAGAAAGATGCAGTCTGGGAGGCTATGACCATCTCTCATTTTTACATTTTTCTGTCTGCTTTATATTACCTTGAAGCTGATTACATTGTGCCCACCAGATTAAGGGTGGATCTGCCTTCCCCAGCCCACTGACTCAAACATGAATGTCTTTTGGCAACACCGACACAGAAACACCCAGGATTAATACTTTGTATCCCTCAATCCAATCAAGTCGATACTCAGTATTAACCATCACACTTGGGAAAAGTTATATTAGTGTCTAGAGTCTGTACAATGTTTGTAAATTTTCTATAAATTTGAAATGATATTGAAATACATAGGTAAAAATGCACACCTAACTTTTTCCATTGCTAATTATATAGTGTTGGTTCTGGAGAACGATGACTAATATATTATTAATCCTAAAATTTTGAAAAAAAAGTCAGCTTACCTTCTTAGAAAACTAAAAATGTGTTAATTAAAGAAAATTAGCAGGTTGTTCAGTTTCCATGTAGTTGTGCAGTTTTGAGTGAGTTTCTTAATCCTAAATTCTAATTTGATTGCACTGTGGTCTGAGAGAATGTTTGTTATGATTTCCATTCTTTTGCATTTGCTGAGGAGTGTTTTACTTCCAATGATGTGGTCAATTTTAGAATAAGGGGGATGAGGAGCTGAGAAGAATGTATATTCTGTTGATTTGGAGTGGAGAGTTCTGTAGATGTCTATTCGGTCTGCTTGGTCCAGAGCTGAGTTCAAGTCCTGAATATCCTTGTTAACCTTCTGTCTCGTTGATCTGTCTAATATTGACAGTGGGGTGTTAAGGTCTCCCAATATTATTCTGTGGGAGTTTAAGTCTCTTTGGAGGTCTCTAAGAACTTGCTTTTTGAATCTGGGTGCTCCTGTATTTGGGTGCATATATATTTAGGATAGTTAGCTCTTATTGTTGCATTGATCCCTTTACCAATGCAACTTCACTGTAATGCCCTTCGTTGTCTCTTTTGATCTTTGTTGGTTTAAAGTCTGTTTTATCAGAGGCTAGGATTGCAAACCCTGCTTTTTTTGCTTTCCATTTACTTGGTAAATATTCCTCCATCCCTTTATTTTGAGCCTATGTGTGTCTTTGCACATGAGATGGGTCTCCGGAATACAGTACACTGATCAGTCTTGACTCTTTATCCAATTTGCCAGTCTGTGTCTTTTAATTGGGGCATTTAGCCCATTTACATTTAAGATTAATATTGTTATGTGTGAATTTGATCCTGTCATTATGATGCTAGCTGGTTATTTTGCCCATTAGTTGATGCAGTTTCTATCATAGTGTCAATGGTCTTTACAATTTGGTATGTTTTTGCAGTGGCTAGTACCAGTTGTTCCTTTCCTGAACGACTACTGGGTAAATAATGAAATTTAGGCATAAATAAAGACATTCTTTGAAACCAGTGAGAACAAAGACACAACATACCAGAATCTCTAGGACACATTTAGAGCAGTGTTTGGAGGGAAATTTATAGCAC
This sequence comes from Macaca mulatta, assembly GCF_049350105.2. NCBI lineage: Eukaryota > Metazoa > Chordata > Mammalia > Primates > Cercopithecidae > Macaca > Macaca mulatta. The sequence continues at coordinate 86,597,284 of NC_133422.1, forward strand.
TAAATGTCCACAAGAGAAAGCAGGAAAGATCTGAAATTGACACTCTAACATCACAATTAAAAAGAACTAGAGAAGCAAGAGCAAACAAATTCAAAAGTTAGCAGAAGACAAGAAATAACTAAGATCAGAGCAGAACTGAAGGAGATAGAGACATGAAAAACCCTTCAAAAAATCAATGAATCCAGGAGCTTGTTTTTTGAAAAGATCAGCAAAATAGATAGACCACTAGCCAGACTAATAAAGAAGAAAAGAGAGAAGAATCAAATAGACACAACAAAAAAATGATAAAGGGGATATCACCACTGATCCCACAGAAATACAAACTAACATCAGAGAATACTATAAACACCTCTACGCAAATAAACTAGAAAATCTAGAAGAAATGGATAAATTCCTGGACACATATACCATCCCAAGACTAAACCAGGAAGAAGCCAAATCCCTGAATAGACCAATAACAAATTCTGAAATTAAGACAGCAATTAATACCCTACCAAACAAAAAAAGTCCAGGACTAGATAGATTGACAGCCGAATTCTACCAGAGGTACAAAGAGGAGCTGATACCATTATTTCTGAAACTATTCCAAATAATAGAAAAAGAGGGAATCCTCCCTAACTCATTTTATGAGGCCAACATCAGCCTGATAACAAAACCTGGCAGAGACACAATAGCAGCAAAAAAAGAAAATTTCAGGGCCAATATCCCTGATGAACATCGATGCAAAAATCCTCAATAAAATACTGGCAAACCGAATCCAGCAGCACATCAAAAAGCTTATCCACCATGATCAAGTTGGCTTCATCCCTGGGATGGTTCACCATTTGCAAATCAATAAATGTAATCCATCACATAAATAGAACCAATGAAAAAAACCACATGATTATTTCAATAGATGCAGAAAAGGTCTTTGACAAAATTCAACACCCCTTCATGCTAAAAACTCTCAATAATCTAGGTATTGATGGGACGTATTTCAAAATAATAAGAGCTATTTATGACAAACCCACAGCCAATATCATACCGAATGGGCAAAAACTGGAAGCATTCCCTTTGAAAACCAGTGCAAGACAAGGATGCCCTCTCTCACCACTCCTATTCAACATTGTATTGGAAGTTCTGGCCAGGGCAATCAAGCAAGAGAAAGAAATAAAGTGTATTCAAATAGGAAAAGAGGAAGTCAGATTGTCTCTGTTTGCAGATGACAGGAGTGTATATTTAGAAAACGCCATCATCTCAGCCCAAAATCTCCTAAAGCTGATAGGCAACTTCAGCAAAGTCTCAGGATACAAAATCAATGTGCAAAATTCACAAGCTTTCTTATACACCAATAACAAACACACAGAGAACCAAATCATGAGCAAGCTCCCATTCACAGTTGCTACAAAGAGAATAAAATACCTATGGATACAACTTACAAGGGATGTGAAGAAACTCTTCCAGGAGAACACAAACCACTGCTCAAGGCAGTAAGAGAGGACACAAATAAATGGAAATACATTCCATGCTCATGGATAATTATTATCGTGAAAAGGGCCATGCTGCCCAAAGTAATTTACAGATTCAATGCTATCCCCATCAAGCTACCATTGACTTTCTTCACAGAATTGGAAAAAACTACTTTAAATTTCATATGGAACAAAAAAAGAGCCTGCATAGCCAAGGCAATCCTAATCAAAAACAATAAAGCTGGAGGCATCACACTACCTGACTTCCAGCTATGCTACAAGGCTACAGTAACCAAAACAGCTTGGTACTGGTACCAAAACAGATATATAGAACAATGGAACAGAACAGAGGCCTCAGAAATAATGCCACACATCTACAACCATCTGACCTTTGACAAAACTGACAGAAACAAGCAATGGAAAAAGGATTCCCTATTTAATAAATGGTGTTAGGAAAACTGGCTACCCATATGCAGAAAACTGAAACTGGACTCCTTCCTTACACCTTATACAAAAATTAACTCAAGATGGATTAAAGACTTAAATCAAGGACCTAAAACCATAAAAACCTTAGAAGAAAACCTAGGCAATACTATTCAGGACATAGGCATGGGCAAGGACTTCATGACTAAAACACCAAAAGCAATGGCAACAAAAGCCAAAATTGACAAATAGGATCTAATTAAACTAAAGAGCTTCTACACAGCAAAAGAAACTTTCATCAGAGTGAACAGGCAACCTATAGAATGGTAGAAAAGTTTTGCAATCTATCCATCTGACAGAGGGCTAATATCCAGAATCTACAAAAAACTTAAACAAATATACAAGAAAACAACCCCAACAAAAAGTGGGCGAAGGATATGAACAAACACTTCTCAAAAGAAGACATGTATGCTGCCAACAAACATATGAAAGCTCATCACCACTGGTTATTAGAGAAATGCATATCAAAACCACAATGAGATACCATCTCATGCCAGTTAGAGTGGTGACCGTTAAAAAGTCAGGAAACAACAGGTGCTGAGAGGATGTGGAGAAATAGGAACACTTTTACACTGTTGGTGGGAGTGTAAATTAGTTCAACCATTGTAGAAGACAGTGTGGTGATTCCTCAAGGATCTAGAACCAGAAATACCATTTGACCCAGCAATCCCATTACTGGGTATATACCCAAAGGATTATAAATAATTCTACTGTAAACACACATGCACACACATGTTTATTGCAGCACTATTCACAATAGCAAAAACTTAGAACCAATCCAAATGCCCATCAATGATACACTGGATAAAGAAAATGTGGCACATATACACCATGGAATACTATGCAGCCATAAAAAGGATGAGTTCCTGTCCTTTGCAGGGACATGGATGAAGCTGGAAACCATCATTCTCAGCAAACTATCGCAAGGACAGAAAACCAAACACCTCATATTCTCACTCATAAGTGGGAGTTGAACAATGAGAACACATGGACACAGGGAGGGGAACATCATACATCAGGCCCTATCAGGGGTTGGGGGGCTAGGGGAGGGATAGCATTAGGAGAAATACCTAATGTAGATGAAGGGTTGATGGGTACAGCAAACCACCATGGCACATGTATACCTATGGAACAAGAATGAACGTTATGCAGAGGTACCCTAGAGATTAAAGCATAATAATAATAAAAAAGAAAATTAGCTAAATCCATTATGACAGAGGAAAACTGAGTCATTATAAATCTGTTAGATCTAGAACTTTATGGTTCTTTAAGCACATCGTTTGGTAAAATCTTGACCTGCCATGGTTACACTGCTTTGTAGTTCATTTAAAGATAAAAATAAAAATAAATGCATTTAATGTGATGATGTGGGGGAATTATCACAGAAGAAAATACTGAGCACTAAGAAGAAATTTAAATGTAGTATGTTACTATGTAATCACAAAATTTTTGACAATAAATACTCTAAATGTTGTAATTGAAAACTTGAATAGTGATATTATATAGGAGATTGATATCATAAATATCAGTATTAAAATAATTATTTTTCAGAAAATGACTACTTTTTAATACTTTTGACCTCCATTCCTTTTCATTTAAACTTTTCAGTTTTCATTTGCAGTTGTTTTATTTAAATTTATGAACACTTTCTTCATCGGCAGTACAGCAATTTTCTTGCTGTATTTCAGGGACAGGAGCATACGTTTAGATTTGGTGGCAGAGTTGTTTTACCTCTGGTCATATATGTAAAAAATATCTGTTCTTCTCAAAACATAGCACTTCATATTACTATTAATATTTCAATTATGAATATATACTGAGTTTACAGATGAGCTCTTTTTGATATAAGTATATTCATAAAATCATGGGCGCTCATTAATCATGAATTTATTTCATAATATAAATGTGAATTGAATCTTAAAGTAAATTTTAATGCACTTTTAAATATCATCTGACATATATTTTGAGGTTCATTTTCTGTTTAAGAAAATACCTTTTCTGTTCATATTTGCCATCATATTTACACTCACATCCTTCAGAATCCTTAATTTTTGCTGACTGGGACAAATTAGTCAGACTCAAAATATTTTATTTACTACTTTAAATATATTTAAATGTTTTTAAAAATATTTTTAAAAGCTTTAAAAGTATTATTATGCGCAAATAAGAAATCTGTTCCCATTCTCTATGGCAGTTAAATTGTTTGGTTTCCTATAAAAATTTGGCCACATTATTTGCTAAATTGTTTTTGCCAAATTGAATAATTTGGAGGTTTTGAATAATCAGAGGTTTTTGAAAATACTTATATCAGAAATTAAAGCTAAGATATATTAAAATTTAACATTTCTATGTTTATATTTATATTTATTGAGTCAAATTTATATTTAAATATATAAGATAAATATACATATATCTCTCTTACTCCCCAGGCAAATTAAAATTTTCTAAATTGTGTTTGCCAGTAACTTTCTGAGAAATCAAATTAATATCTACATTACTATTAGAAACCCCTATTTTTACTTTTCTTTTATTAAAAATATTTAGAGATCTCTGTTTTCAAAGGACCAAAAACTTTTTGATCTGATTGCCTTTCATCTGTGAAACTCAATTATGGGTCTATTATTGGGAATCAGGAAAGTTATTCCCTGAATGACAATGTGGGTCAAGATCACCTTTATGCTTGTTGGAGATGATGCTCATCCAGAGACCTTTAGCTTAATGACCCAGCTTCTTGTGCATAAGTCACAGTCTGGGACTGCTGCAGGAACTTAAGAAGCTTCATTAGTCTTGTAGGCCGCAGAGGAAACATTAAATTAACAAAAAAGGAAGGAAAAAAACAAAATATCATGTCAATAATCACAAAGAGGCTCTAGTCTGTTGCATTTCCAGTACCTTAGCTCTGAAATACCACATGGAGTTGTGTTTTGGTAAATTTTGTGTAACTTCTGCTGTCATTTAACTTTTTAACATGTCTAAATCTGTTACATAGTATTTCATAGTAATAACTTTTTTGAAGTTAGAAAATTATTATGTCATACTCATATTCTGAGCTCCGATTGCCTTCATTGCAAAGTAGAAACTGGCTCTAATGTGGCTGAGGAGGAATCCCAGGATTGAAAATCTGAGTCTCAAGAGAGAAATAAGGGATAAAGCCATGAATGTGGATGTCATGGTGACTGGGAAAAAATGACATGGGTGCGGGTCATCCAGGGAGTGTTTTTAGAATCAGAAATCCAAAAAGCTGAAGATGAGGCCTTTGAATCCCTGAAGCAGAGCAGCAGATGTCGTAGATGGAAATGGAGAGAACAACATTCCAAATGGATAGAATGCATTCAACAGTAAAGTGACAATGGAGCAGAGAGCCCAATCATCAGGCATATTTAAGAGTTGATGGTCATTTCTGCAATTAGAAGATCAGTGTATACTTCAAAGGAAAAACATTTCAGTGATAAACTGTGGATGAAACTGAAACTTTGGGTATTAATGGCAATAGAAAACGTGATAGCCACTGTCCCAAGTTTTCTCAATGCCCCCTGTCATCCCAGCTGCTCTCTATGCTCCACAGAACTCAGTGACATCCCCAGGATCCAGTAACTAAAAGCACATTCTTAGCTCAATAGGTGCTTCAGGCCCTTACTCAGGCTTTTACACACATGGTACCATGCTGATTATTCAATAATTTTCATAACACCCTACAGGTGAACACAAGGGTAAAGGAAGTAATGTGTTTTGTTTTGTTTTGTTTCTTGGTCTCATTTTTAAGAAGAGACAGATTATGCATGTTTACAGAGTGAAGGGAAGAGTTGGGTAGAGATGTAAATGTTAAAATCATGGAGAAAGGGGATGGGAGAAGAACCCAGGGTGCACAGAAGTAGCCAATAGCTTTGAGTGGGGAGAAGACAGCCTGGAGTAGATGAAAAGATTGGAGATGAATATGGACAACTTTGTACATTGGTGGGTAGGAAGGTGATGAATTCCCTATGCTGGGGCTTTTATATTTTCTCTGAGTTAGGAAGCACTGTCGTCTCTATGCAAGGGACAGCAGTGGGTCAGGAAGCTCAGGGAGAATGGTAAACATCTTGCATAAAGGAATGTGAGGCAATTGTTCTTTCTACTTCTATTATAGGGTAGAGTTTAAGCAAGGAATAAAATACTAGTGTATGTTTCATTTTCCTAGTTTTTAAAAATATATCTCAAGAGCACTTATAATAACATCATGAAATAGAGCCCTGAACCATGTTTCCCATGCTCCCACATACATAGATACTCATAATAAGGTTTTTGTTAAAGATAGTATTTATAAAAATATGATTACTCTATATACTAGACACATTAAACTCTATTTTCTTCCTCATCAACATGTAGTAGTCATTCCAGTGAGCTAATGTATAAATATCTAACTCACTTTTTTGGTAATTTCATAATATTCAATAATATGCTTTTGCCAAATTGATTCTGTCATTTCCATCTTAATGAACACTTATTTATTAATTTAGTCCCACATTACAATGTGTAGTAAATAACAGCATCTATCTTTATAAACATATTGGGATTTCATATAAGGATTGCTCAGATTATAAAATTTATATTCATATTTCTTGGAATTTCAGTATGATAATAGACATTTTCCAAAGGGTTCTAGTGATTTACACCCTCATTGGCAATCCATGACAACCCATTTCTCTGCATCCATATCAGCACTGAACCATATTACTTTCCAACTGCTTTGGAGTAGGGGGTAGAAACTTAGGGCTATTACTCTCTTTTTATGTATATAACATAGAAAGTTAATCACATGTAATTAACAGGTAATTAACGTTATACATTTTTAAAATGTAATATTTTACATGTAATATTAAAAAATTGTCAAGCAAATTGTTCAGAGTTTCCTGACTATAGAGAAAATAAGTTGGTTCAAACCATCCATCCTGCAATGCTTGGGGAGGACAATCCAGTTTTTCTGTTTAGGAACCCTTGCATACCTATTATCCTACTGTGTTGGCCTGGGGCTGAAATAAGAGCTTTAGAAATGTGGGAAGATGTAATCATTTCAATTAATATGAATTATAAGTCATCAGAAGAAGGATGACCAATAATGTTTTTTCAAACTGTATCATTCAGTATCATCAACAAGGTCTCAGAATTTACTAATACAAAGTTCATACACAATTCCATGACAATGCTGTTAGACATCATGGCAACTAAGGCCTCTATCATGGTCTGGAAGTTGCTTTTTATAATTACTTTTCTAGATTCTTCTTTCCTTACGCACTAGCAATGATGAATTAGTCATGATTCCTAAGATGTACATGTACACTTCTTTTTGTAATAATCCAAACTCTATGAATGAATTAGACTTCCTTTCCCCCATCCCTGGCTGTGAAAGTTCTATGTAACTGACAGGGTCCAGCTTAATGGCAACTCTTTACTGAGGTGCTTCAACATTAAAAAAAAAATTCTACTTTTTTCAATGAGATATTATATTTTTTATTATCACCATACTTAAACATTTTTGTCTTTCCTACTAGATTTTAGAAGTTTTGAGATCTGGGACTTTGACTTACTCATCTTTCTCTTTAGCAACCATCTGTATTATCTGACACCTAGCTCAATGCCTGGTACATAGGAGACAATAACAGTTGAATTAATGAAAGTATATGTGGATGATGCAGTAGGCTAGCTAAATCAGGTTAGGGAAGGTGCAGCTGTCAATGGCCATCTCTGGTTATAAATCCTGGGAAAACTGTATTAATGGTTTGAGGATATAATGAAGCTTGCAGTCAGTCAGAACGCCCTTTCTTAAAACCTTCTGAGAATAAAACAGGCTGATTGATTACACAAACCAAATATGAGACTACAAGGGAAACTGGCCCTATTTGTTCCCCTCCCCTGCAAGTTAATCACATTTGACCATGTAATTTCATATTTACAATGCATTTTCTATTTGCGCCATACCAGATACGCTACTGGAGGCACTTTACTTGATTTTTAAAATTTCTAATGCTAGTATACAATGACATAAGTTCTTCTTTTTATGTTTTTTTAAAAACATGTTGAGATCCTTTATATATTTACGAACATTCAAGTATCCATTTTAAACACTTGGGACATATTCCTGAATTAAGATTATTATATTGGTTAGAAAAATGCTACTGGTAACAGTACAATGCCGGTCTAGAATAATGTGTCTCATTTTTAATGCTTTGTTAGTACACTGTCATTTAGAAATTCTTTCATCTCATAACTGGATATATCCCTGAGAACCAGAAAAAATGAGATAATAATACTTCGAATTGATTGTTATCTACTATTTCTGGAATTGTAAAATATATATATTTTTTTATTTTTCAAAGAGCATGAAAGCTAGTTTCACTGCAGATGCTAATATATAGAGAGCAATTTATATATGAATTCTGAAGGGGCCTGGAGGGAAGAGCTTTTTCACACAGAGAGATGAATTAGGATACTTAGCTGACAGGGTCATCACTACATTTCTTATCGGAAAAATGGATTTCTACTGCAGGGCTAGAAAATATTTTTTAAAAATCCTCAGGTAGGCTGTAGCATTCAATGAATCATGTCATAAATTGAATGGAAAGAGAATCTGAGCATGTCTTGCAGAATAAGGAGTGAGAAAGAGACCTGCAAATCAGGCATGCTAGATAAAGAAAAATATCTGAGGCCAGGAAAGAGGGCTTTTGGGCTCGAGGTAGAAAATTGAATGGTTACATTTAAGTGAGTGCTTCAGCAGCATTTTACATAAAAAATTCATCTGTTTTTCAAAGTAATATACTGTGCTAAATGCTGTTTATGTCTTCTTAGTTCTGTTGCCCCACTTAATGATTATAGATAGAAATTCAATCATTGTAGAAGTAGTCAGCTTTTACAAGGTGGCCAATGAATAACACTAATGGTATTTGCTCTTTGCAAATAAATAAGAAGGCATTGGATTTATATTGGTAATTTACAGTAGCTTAGAAAGCCAACTGAAAAAAAAAAGGAAGAGAGGAAAAATGAAGGAAATAAGAACAGAGGAAAGGATGGGAGGAAGGAAGGAAAGAAAACGAGTGGGCTATCTCAAGTAGAACAAACACAAGTACAACTGACAAACTATTTCAGTGAGTCTTGGAACATATGGGCAGTTTGAGGTTCTATTTAATGTGTCAAGATGTACTGTGTTTTTGAGATATTTTAGTCAACTGGACTTAGTAGTGATTCATACTCTCCACAGCATCATAAAAGTTTCAGTTTGTGCCAGGGAAGATAAACTATTTTGAAGTAAGTTTGAATTTCAATTCTACCTTTTCCCCATGTCTGCATAGACACGGCCTTATTGTAGTACAGGAATTTTGACACTTTCTTTGACTTTTTGTCCATGCCATGCAACTCTTGAGTCTTACAGAATCAAACCACGTTCTACTATTCAATAAGGGTTTCTTTTCTAGTTCATAAATATTGGGGTTTAGAGCAAAGGAATGAGGACATATATTTAGAAACAAGGCAATTCATTTGACATTTATCTGATTGATGGCATAAAAGACAAAAAGGAGAGGTAAAGAGTGAAAGAATGAAACATTTTATTTCAAAAGCTTATCATTAAAAATATGTTGTCCTGAAATGCTTAAAAATTCTGTAATTTGAATTATGCTTCTGCAGTATTGAACACATATTTTTAAGGAAACTCACAGGGCAAATTTGATGCTTAAGAATGATAATTTATATTCTCAGTAAAAGCCTACATTTTAGTTTTATGCATGTTGCTTAAGATTTCCAAAACATCTGATCTGGGGCTAATATTGAAAATGACATATGCTCTTCAAAATTGAATTATCTTTCAGGATGCATTTTAATTTATTTTATTATTCAGATAAATGGAATCCTCTTAATACCCTAAAATGAAAATAGTTTAACAATATGAACTGTCTTTTTCTGTTATGAGCCATGTGATTTTAATTGGCAATATTTCAATGACTGTTTTACTTTTAGCATCTAATTATCTTTTTTTTTTTCTATTTTAAGGGTTATTTGAATAATCTGCCTTAGCCATGATTGTTAATTGACTGTGTAACAAGTCACAATTTTAGGATTGTATTCCAAACTTTTGCTGAGCAACTATTTCGTCTGTGCTGCACACCAGAAGAAACATAAAACTTGATTAATGATCCTCATGTTTCTAAGTATTTATAGTCACCACTCTAAGATAGACAAATATACACACAAAATTACAAATAAGTCAAAATATTAAAATTTCCTAATGGAGATATAAGCATGTATTACAGATTCATGAGGCAGGGAGAATATGTTGAATGAAATATCACATTGAAAGCGAGTCACTGGAATTTAGCCACAAAAGGAGCCAAATTGGTCGGTATATGAAGGGTCAGGGACACTACAGGAAGAGGGAGAAACATGAACACAGACGCTGAAATGTACAAAGGTGTGATGTATGTATGGAATGGCAAATAAACTAGTATTGTCTGGGGTCTTGGGAAGCTTGGCAAAAATAGATGAAAAATAAGATTTCCCTCACCTTGTAATAGTCTTCAGATACTGTTTTAAAACAACTGATAAATTACTTGTAGAAAATGCGTACACCTGCAAAGCTCTTAAATAGGGGATCATAGAGCCAGGAGACATCTTTTGGAAAACAACTGTAGTAGCGGTATGAAGAGTAGGTGGCTGGCCTAGCAGATTGGAGGAAGGGAGATACCTTTGGAGGTGTCTTGAATGTTTCTAGGGAAGCATAAGCTTTCCAGATGCAACGTTAAAGAAAAGGGGAAACACCTGCCATAGTAAAATGTAGCTCCTGTTGCCGTGACTTGATCAGTAACTGGTATGAGAAGTAAGGGAGCATATGAAGGATTAAAGAGGAATGGGAACACCAAGTCTTCAAGGTTCGGTGGCTTCAGGGATAGTGATGCCTTTAACAGATGAAGAACACAGGATGATGATTGGGTCCGTTAAAAATACTATCTTAGGTATGGGAAAATAATATACATTTGAGAGTTTTGCATTTATCTGATGTGAAGTCTCATGGTAGATCAGATTTTATGAGGACAGGAGGTAAAGGATAAGAGAATGGAACAGATGCTCCAGCAAAGTGCAGTGAGAAAGAATGAAAGGGATGTATGGAAAACGATGTGAAAATCTTATTTTAGAGATTTTGTAAGAACAGAGTTTAAGAAAAAGGAGTGGTAATCAACACATTTGGAAATTACATAAAGTCGAAGAAGGATAAAGAGTGAAAAGAGGTTGATGGATTTGAAAAGCAGATCATCATGAGTTTGTTTTTAGCTTTGATTCTCTGGAAGCTGAGATTGGAATTTTTTTTTTTTTTTTGATGGAGTCTTGCTCTGTCGCCCAGGTAGGAGTGCAGTGGCACGATCTGGGCTCACTGCAAGTTCCTCCTCTTGGGTTCATGCCATTCTCCTGCCTCGGCCTCCCGAATAGCTAGGACTACAGGCGGCCGCCACCACGCCCGGCTAATTTTTTTGTATTTTTTTTGGTAGAGACGGGGTTTCACCTGTTTAGCCAGGATGGTCTTGATCTCTGGACCTCGTGATCTGCCCGCCTCGACCTCCCAAAGTAAGTGGGATTACAAGCGTGAGCCACCATGCCCAGCCTGAGATTGGAATTCTTGTGCATGTGTGCTCTCTGAGGAAACTTCTAATGTTACTAGGGAATCAAGACAGGGAGGGGAGCAAGCTCAGATGGAGATGAGGTTCAGGCTGATTCCAGGGGATCCCCTAGAGTGTGAATTGCACATGAGTCTTCTCTTGAGCTGCCTGAGCTGAAGAGAAGCCTGGGCTGTAGAACCCTGTAGCAACTAGGCATTGGCTATGAACAAACTCTGCAGTGGCCAGTGAGTGTGAATATAAACTGCAGGCAGGCAGTTCTCTGCATTCAAGGGTGACCATCCACTGAAGGTGCAGATGTAAACAAAAAAGCCTTGGAAATGTAACCATCACCTCGATTTTGGAATAACCTTTGATCATTGTGTGTTTTTTGTTTTGTTTTGTTTTTGTTTTTGATTTCTTTTTTAGACAGAGTCTCACTCATTCTGTCATCCTGGCTGGAGTGCAGTGGTGCTATCTCGGCTCACTGCAACCTCCACCTCCCAGGTTCAAGCGATTCTCCTTCCTCCGCCTCTTGAGTAGTTGGGATTACAGGTGCCCACCACCGTACCCAACTAATTTTGCTGTGTGTATTTTTAAGTTAATTTGTGTAAGAAAAATATCAAGTGTAATTTTCTGGAAATCCATGCCTTTTAATATTGAAGAGTCATAATAAAACATTTCTGGGGAGAAGATTTGAAAAACATAGGACTTATTTATATAACCTAGCAGAATATGGAATTATCATTTTAGGGTAGCTCTAATAATTACTATACAGTGATTCTCCACAACAAAAGGATGCTAGTGATAAGCTCATGGATTCCTTTTTTATACTATAATAATTAATGTCTTTAATTTTTGAACTCTGAGATTCTTTATGTTTGTATTTTTGTGTGTGTGGTTTTTTTTTTTTTTTTTTTTGAGACGGAGTCTCGCTCTGTCGCCCAGGCTGGAGTGCAGTGGCCGGATCTCAGCTCACTGCAAGCTCTGCCTCCTGGGTTTACACCATTCTCCTGCCTCAGCCTCCCGAGTAGCTGGGACTACAGGCGCCCGCCACCACCCTCAGCTAGTTTTTTGTATTTTTTAGTAGACACGGGGTTTCACCAGGTTAGCCAGGATGGTCTCGATCTCCTGACCTCATGATCCGCCCGTCTCGGCCTCCCAAAGTGCTGGGATTACAGGCTTGAGCCACTGCGCCCAGCCTGTATTTTTGTTTTAAATATAGTACAACTTTTTAATTCATTGGCTACTTAGTGTCACATCTTGACATACAATTGTTAGATTTGCCTTTAACCTAGAAATCAGTAAGTTTTTTTTTAATCGTTTAATCTTTTTCCAGCTTTTTAAATATAATTGACAAAACTGTGTATATTTAAAATGTACTGCATAATGGCTTGATACACGTATGCATTTCCATTGTGAAATGACTACCACAATCAAGTTAATTCACAAATCTACCACCTCACATGGTTGCCTTTTTGTTGTTGTTAAGAACACTTAAGATCTGCTCTCTTGGCAAATTTGAAGTATACAATACAGCATTATTAACTATAATCAACAGTTATTTAGTCATTTAACGTTCATAAGTAAATACAGTTTGCATAACAAGGAAGGCACAGACAAGGGCTTTTGGCTCTTCTTCGGCAACTCTGTTCCAACTGCAAGAGTTTATGGAGAAAAGAACCATTGTCTCAAATGTATAAAGCAGTAATAAAAATATTAAATCGTATTACCGTGTCTGAGTGCCTTTCCTGGATTTTCTAACTTAACCTAATAATAACCCTTATAAGTGTTGTTATCATTCCTAAAGAGATAAAACCTGGTTAAAATTTAAGATTTTTTTCACTTACTAGCTGCATGATTTGAAAAGAGTTGTTTAAATTACCTAAGCTTTTGTTTTCTCATCAGTAAAATGGAGATACTAGTGGGTGCCTCATGGGGGATTATTAGATCACACTTAAAATTGGATCATACTTAATAGTTTAACTGGGGTTTTAACCATCATCATTTACATCATCCCTATCCCATTTTCTTTCCTTTTGGCAGAAAGGCATATAGTGAAATCTATGCAAATTACATGAACATATGGGAAACTCTTTCTTTGCAGAAGGAGTTGTGGGGCTCCCTATACATGACCTGAAAAGTACCTATATGGCTTTACATATCCCCTAGTTTATCCCCTGGCATGCCCATATGACTTACTAAACCATGCAAGCACATATACAGTCATATTCATTTTACAACCTCTCAGTTAACCTGTAATCCTAAACTGCATGCTTTATGTTGAAGAAAAAAAAACAGCAACCAATACACCATCACAGTAATGCCTTAAATGCTAGTTTAACCTGATTCTCCCAGTGTAAGAATTTTGAGTTGTACATAACGGTTTTATTGAACTTTTTATTCTTTTATTGGTTATGGTTTAGTAACTTAGTATTTCCTTAAAATTGATATAGGCATGTAACTGAAGTTGATGGTCAAGTAAACCTTTATAATGAGCTAAGCAGCTTTAGGGCACCTAGATCTTTTGTGAAGTGCAAGTTCACAGAGAGAAGTAAGTACTAGTATGACTAGGTTTCTCCATCATTGGCTTTTGAATGGCTTTTTACTGAAGACAAAAGGAAGGAGGAACCAAGCGTAATTTCTAAATACCCAGATACCTCTGCAAGTATTGTCAATGGTTATTTCTCCTTCAAGCACTCTTCCATTTTCTTTCATCCGATTGGCCAATCTCATCTCAAATCCTCTACAGAAAATGTTGAAGGTACTCTAGGGTGAGATAACAGTTTTCAATGTTTATGGGAACTGAAGAGGTTTTGGAAAAATGGATAATATTATTGGAAAAAAATTAGATTGTTGGAGCGAAGATTAAGTTCAAAAAGAAAATGTATTATAATTTTGTGCAACTGAAATGGGTGTGAAAATATCATTGATGATTAGTAATAATTACTAGGTGCAGTGACTTTTAAGAGACTTCTTTAAGGATGGCTGTTAAATAGGTTTCTATATGTACCTTTATTATAATTATGTATGTGTGTGTATGTATATGCAGACATATTTTTCTAATCTCTGTGTGTGTGTATATGTAGACATATATATATATAATCTGTATATGTATACACAGACATATATAATCTGTGTGTGTGTATATATATATACACACACAGACATATATATACACACACACACACACACATACACATAGATTAGAAAAATTATGGCCTTTACTGTAAGTACATCATAGAATTCGATTTAAAAAAATGCTGTCAAAGAGCAACGACATAGAATTAGGCATGGTTTGCTGCCTATCAGCTGCTGAGTGTTACATTTCTGATTTAGAGGGGAGAAGTGTTCTTTTTCCCTAAGATTTGATGTAATATTTCTACTTTGGTTCCACATTTCTAACCTAAGAATAAGAATTAAGATCAAAAGAATAATGAGAACCCTCATCCCTGGTTAAAATATATGTTTAGTAAATATTACAGAGAAGAGATACCAGATTATTTAGAAATAGAATAATAAAACAAAACTTTCCTCATTCTTCTTGGTTGTATAATCAGAAATTAATCTCCTGGTTAAATGATCTCTGAGATTAGTTTCTAAAGTTAGATGTATTTTGCCAGGAAATTTTAACTCATTTTATTTTCAAAATACATACCTTTTAGTGACCATAAATACACACCTTTTAGTGACCATAAATCTAATTTTTGAAGAATATTATTTATAGTCTTATAGTAGAAAATACAGCCTCAATAACTTTGGAAAAGATCATTCTCTCCATAACTTTGGAAAAGATCATTCTAGTTGAGCAAAATGCTTTTAATAGTGAGGTATTGATGTGGGTCTTGGCAGTTATTATGTAATCATGTCATGTAATTTTCTGTTCTTTCTAAAATGATGAAATCAGTTCATAGTGATGGAATGGGCTGCTGCTTTTCAGTCCTAAACTTTTTGCATAAAAAAATCATAATTATTAATTGGTACTAATTTCAGACCATGTATTTAAATGCAAGTTTTCATTTGAATATCAATTTTGTCCCTTACTCTCACCTTGAAAACATAACTTGCTCTATTTTATTAGGAAGGAAGCACAAGGCTGTAGTGTATTCTCAGTTCCTATGTTGGATAAACGTGGCCAACAGTTTGTTTATTTAATTATTGATTGAAGTAATATTTATTAGATGTTCTTGCATACCAAAAACTAGTAGTAGAAACTAGGAATTTAAAATGTAAGTGGGCTTAATCCTGTCCACAGAAACCTTTGGTAGTGAGGGAAGAGTTGCAGTAAATGCAGTGGAAGAGACATAACTATGGGAATATGCCTGGGCCTGGGAGGGGCGCCAGCCTAAAGGACGGTTTTCTGAAGGGAGGTGTGCCTATAAGAGTTAGAAGAACAGAAAGTACAAATGGAAGAGAAAGAGAAAGTAGAAGGGAATAAAGAAGATGGTAGAAAAGAGGATGTTTTAAAGTGATTCAGCTTCTTTCCATAAGTGAAGTAGATCTGTTGTTAACTATATTTGGGAGATACAATATTTGAATTAATCTCTTAAACCATAGTAGTAAAGCTTTCCAATAGATTCTTAACAGTAGCATCTTGCTTCTGATGATGATTCATTAGGAGTTCTATGTACTTGAAAGTCAATTGTTACGCAAATAATTTACAAGATAGTACAACTTTACCTTTGTATAATGAGTAACTGTAAAAAATCAGATATTCCTGAAAATGTATTTTATGCCATATGGCTATTTCTAAAACTTAATACAATATAGATTGCTGGTATTTTATTTATTATCTTGAATCCCAGAATGCTTAAATGTGAACTTTTTTTTAAATGTGAGAGGGCAGATCTACAGCTGCCATGAAAAGATTAGTTTTGGCTTATTGAAAGGAGGTGATCAGCTTCTTTAGCTTATCCTAGTATCTCTGCAACTCTGTCCTACCTGTGTGCTACAAACCGATCGTTCTTTTTTTTTTATTTTATTTTATCTAATGAAGAACGCATTTGCTTCTGCTGGGTTTCCACATACATGCCTGTTTCAAAACCATGCAATTTTCAGCCCACTGCTACCTGCCCTTTTAGTGTGATGACATGACATGTATTCCTACACTCAGAATGACCAGGGCTTTGTGTCTGACTTTCCAGGCTGGTTTATCCCAGACATTGCTCTGTAGAGGCACTGTCCTCCCTCACGAGGCTGCCTTGGAAAGAAGAATGAGTGAATTTCCATCCATTGCCAATAAACCACACATGGTTTAATAGCTCTATGAACATTTTAAAATACATTTTATACCTTCCAGTGCTTTTTCATATCTAACCAAAGTCTATATTCAGAGATTTTTTTTTTTTTTGCCAAACCTCAATAAATAACATTATTAAAGCTTGTGTATTCTGTTTGAATTATTGGAGGTTTAGAGTCTTACCGGCTCACTGCCCTTTAATGTATACTCTTGAGTATCCATAGAACACAGTTTGAAAAGAGTTGCTTTAACTCAAAGAAAGATGAGTTTCTGATAGAATTTCAGGTACCTTCAAATGGCTATTGAGCTTTTGATCAAGGGAAACCTCCAAAAATTACATAATCTATAAAAATCTTTGTATGCTTAATATCAGCTATGGTACATTATGATGCATGTCTCAAAAGAGAGTGGCTATTTTTATTTTGCTAACCCTGATATACACAAAATGATGTCATGTGATCATGGAATATTAGAGCTATTAGGGAACTAAAAAATAATTGATACCGTCAATGAAAAGATGAGAAAAGTGAGCGACAAAATTGTAAAGGATGTCGCTCACTGTCTCACAGAGTAGAGGCAAAGATGAGTCAGGCCTTGAGATTTCTTTCTTCTCCCTTCCAGTATATAAAACTGGCACTTAATTATAATCTTTGAAATGCTGATTACTTGTGTCTTTCAATGGAGGTTTTTCAGATCAATAATTGTTTGAAAGTTACAACAGTAGTATTTGGTTGAGATACCATGACCCTCACCTTCAAAGATTAGCGATACTTAACCTTTGATAACCAATGACAATTAATATAATTAATTGACAATCATTAGTATCATTAAATTAAGAATAAAACCATCACTATATACCTGACATCCATGCTTTTTGCCAAATCTGCCTGAAATTTATAAAACAACCCGGGGCTATTTTACCCCTCAGGTGACATTTGCTAATGTCTGGAGCCATTCCTGGTTGTCACAACAAAGAGTTTTATGGTTCAAACTGTCAATAATATCAAGGTTGATAAACCCACTAAAGGGATTTAATGTTGCCCTCTGCAATACCTATATGTAATAAAAGACATGTTTCTATACTAGTTGAAAAGAAGTCTGATCTTCCCTAGTCTATTGTATTTCAAACTTTTAGGAATGTCTCTAGATTATAGTGTGTCATATTTTCATGAAGAGTTTCAAATATTCACATCTATATTTTATAGAATTAGATCCTCTTCCTTTGTTTTCAAAGATCTATTTTTTAAAAGTCTAACCTCACACAAATGCCAGTGCTTTTCCTTTGTGACTTTTCAAGCTTCGTTTGTTAGATATGTCTCTCTATATATAGAAAAAAGGGTGATTGTTGTATTTTAGATTCCACCATTGATCTACATGAGAAAAAAGTTGTTTCGTGTTATTTGCATTTATTTGTGTTTGGGGCTCTATCCTTATTAACTATTAACAATTTCATGAAATGATGAATAGTCATGTTTTGTACATTGACAAAAGAAATATTGAGTCCAGGAAATACAAGGTAGATACATACCTGCCTCTTTGGAGTTGAGCCTTTTGCAGGATATAAGTGAATATGTAAACAAGATGCAATACAATGATAAAGAATATGAAAGGCACTACAAATGCACATAAAAGGGTCTATAATTGAGGCTTGAGCAATCAGAGAGGTGAGGTCTGAGCTGACACCTGATAAGTAACATGGAGATAATTATTGTTTCTGACAGAAAAAAGGCTTTAAACACATCTCATTTAGAGATGAGATACACTCAGTGCCCCAGAGGTACTGAATACTATAGGCAATTGTAGCAGAATGGTAGATATTTGTGTAAGTAAACAGATCTAAACATGGGAAAATACGTAAAAATAAAATCTAAAAGGTAAAGAAAAAATACACTCATATAGGGAACCCCACCATGAGTGGAGCTTTCAGGACTGGAAGTTGCTCTAGGTGAGTCAGTAAGTAGTGAATGAATGTGAAGACCAAAGACATTACTATACACTACTGTAGACTTTATAAACACTGTACACTTAGGCTATGATAAATTTCAAAAATGTTTTCTTTTTCACATAAAAAATTAACCTTAGCTCACTGTGACATTTTTACTTTACAAACATTAATTGTTTTAATTTTTTTCTTTATATTCTTACTTTGAAAACTTTTTTCTAATTAAAAAATTTCTAATTATATTTTTATTACCTTGTTGAATCTCACCCATATGACAATATACAATGTAAGATTCATGAGTCTTTTTCCCTAAAAAACTAAGACTCAAACACACGTATTAGCCTAGGCCTGCACACAGTCAGGATCATCAATATCACCATCTTTCTCTTCCATATCTTATTCCATTGAAAGGTCATCAGGGCAAATGACATGTATAGACCTTTCATTTCCGATGATAATAGTACCTTCTTTAAAAATACTTCTGGAAGATCCTAGGTGTCACTTTTTTAGAAATATGTCCATGGTGGTTTACTTGTTTTTTTTTTGTTTTTTTTTTTTTCTCTCTTCTTACAGATTTGCTTATAAGCAAATAATGCATCATGAACATTTCTCTCTATTAAGGAAAGTCTTTTGATGTTGGAGTCCATGTTTTAAAACTTTTTAAGGTGTCGGGCGCGGTGGCTCACGCCTGTAATCCCAGCACTTTGGGAGGCCGAGGCGGGCGGATCACAAGGTCAGGAGATCGAGACCACGGTGAAACCCCGTCTCTACTAAAAATACAAAAAATTAGCCGGGCGCGGTGGCGGGCGCCTGTAGTCCCAGCTACTCAGGAGGCTGAGGCAGGAGAATGGCGTAAACCCAGGAGGCGGAGCTTGCAGTGAGCCGAGATCGCGCCACTGCACTCCAGCCTGGGCGACAGAGCGAGACTCGTCTCAAAAACAAAACAAAACAAAACAAAACAAAAAACAACTTTTTAAGGAGCTTGTTGAGACCCGCAGAAGCTGCACACATCACTGCATTTTCTTGGGAGTTCGTCTTCTCTTTTTAGGTTTATTTACACCAGCCTCACCATAAACATGTGAATAATGATTGAACCGTAATGATACTGCAGCTAGGACCTCAACAAGTAATAGGAAGTTTTCAGCTCCATTATAACTTTAAGGGAACCACTGTGGTATATGTGATCCATTGTTAGCCAAACATTGTTATGTGGAGCATGCCTATACTTTAATGAGATAATGCAGAACTGGGAGAGCTTCAGTTCAGGTATTTTCATTATGAAATATTTGCTGAGTGCCTACTCTAAGACAGGCGCCATTCTAGGCTTCAGAACAATGGCACTGAACCAAACAACTGAAGTCTCTGCCCTTGTGTAGTTTACATTCTAGTGTGGTAGTTTATTTGTATTATTCATCTCTGTATGCTATTTTTCATTAATAGTTTTCACCCTTGTATACAATCTGAATGGTAAGTACAAGTGTTTCCATGAACTGACCAATGTATTGAATGGTAAATTAATGGAATTTTAAAAAATTATAGAAATAAATGAAGTCGAAAAACGTTAAAAATTTCTTCAAGAAACTTTGATACTCGGTGTCTAACTTTTCAAGTTTTTGGGAGGGTTTCTGTTTCTCATCTGCGGGTATAATGCTTGATGGGGGTATAATGCTTGATGTGGATAAGACTTTTTCTTGGAAGAGTTTTATTCCTTTTTTCATTTAAAATATCATAGTTGATGTGGCAGATACATTGATCAGCAGCACTTACAGAAGGGTAATTTTTTAGAAGCAGCATGGGAAATTAAGGTACATCTTAGAAGGGTGATTACTCTGCCCTTATACCAAAACACAATAAGACTTTACACTGGCATTGCAGCATGGAGAGATTTACAACAGCTTCTGTTGGTTTAGATACAGCTAAAGAATTAACAGAGGATTGGTTGGCACTCTAAAGAATGGAAAATTTAACTAACTTCTAGAAAGGTAATCAAATTATTGTCTGTATTATTCTTCACACCTCTGAATGATGAATGTGCTTTCCAACAACAACATTCATGAAGTTGACTTTGAAATATTTAACTTAACAGGATTTTACAGTTCTTTGAATCCTTATTTAAAATGTCCTGATATCAGCTTAGTCATGTTAACATGAAAAAATAAAGTCATTCAAGACATTTATACTAGAGATAACCATTTCTAGGTCATAACATTTTATTGGATACAATCAGAAAATGTGGTGTGGTTGGGAAACCCTACATTGGGTTTTGAAATTACTGTGCTACCAGTATGTTCCAATCAATGAGAAGCTTTCAACCATGAACTTTTATTGATTTGTATTCCTCAGAGTAGCATAAATAGCTTTCCTTAAGTCTTCCAATTTCACTATGGTTATTTTTTTCCTGAAATCTCTGCTGTTAGAAGGTTTATTTATTCACTTACTCTGTCGCTTTCCAACCCCTTCATGGTCTGAGCCAAGAATAGATACCAGTGTTCTATGAGCAAGTAGGAAAAAAAGAGGTGCTATAACCAATTAAATTATTCTATAAACAGTTATAGTATGAATAGTTCTGTAATCAGAACAATACATTTTAGCATTTTCAGAACAAATACAGATATTGAAAATTTATTCCTTTTTTATTTTTAGTTTTTGTGGGTACATGATAGGTATATATATTTATGGGGTATATGAGATATTTTGGTATAAACATGCAATATGTAATAATCACATCATAGAAAATTGGGTCTGCATCCCCTCAAGCATTTCTCCTTTGTGTTATGAACAATTCAATTAAACTCTTAGTTATTTTAAAATATACAATTAAATGATTGACTCTAGTCCCCCTGCTGTGCTATCAAATACTATAATAGATCTTATTCATTCTTTCTAGTTTTTTTGTACCCATTAATCATTTCCCCTTCCTCCCCTCTTCCCCCTCCCAAAACTACTCTTCCTGGCCTCTAGTAACTATCCTTCTATTCTCTATCTCCATGAGTTCAATAGTTTTGATTTTTTAAAGATACTGAAAA
Source organism: Macaca mulatta (assembly GCF_049350105.2). NCBI lineage: Eukaryota > Metazoa > Chordata > Mammalia > Primates > Cercopithecidae > Macaca > Macaca mulatta. The sequence goes on from NC_133422.1 coordinate 86,619,036, forward strand.
TTTCAACCAAGAAAAGCAAAAATAAGCAAGCACTCTCTCATCCAATCACACTATAAATTAAATTCATTTTTAATAAATAACTTAATATTTCAATTGCTTATTTTCACTTTTAAAATACAAATGAAATCTAAACCTCAAATTTATACTGTTAAAAGACATGTTTTCAATATTTGCTTAAAATAAAGAGTTTAGTTTCTAGACTTAACATATGATGGTTAAAATGAGAATTCACCACTTTCAAGTCACACTTGATTTTTTTCTATTTTCTAAGATGTTAACTATTTTATGTTGCCTGGAAATGTGAATACATGTATTAAATAGCAATCTCATTGCATATACCAGTTGATGGTAATTAAATTGAAGCATCTCTGTTACTATTTTTAAAAGATACTCATTTGAATTTTTTAGTCCTGTTTTCAAACTTTATAGTCTAAATTTCAGAAAATGCAATAGTAAAATTTGGTAAAGACAATAGCTAATAGGTGTTGACAGACTTTATCTTCTGTGTAGGTGAGTTTTAACATGCTTTTCTAACTAGCTCTTACTAACCATGGAATGAAACCAAAGAACAGGCACAGCTTCAAACTTCATTGGCTTTTCAGCTCTTAAGAGAATAGTCATATCTAAGCAATGAAATTATGTTTAATCTACCTTAAAGTATCTGTAAAATGTATACTTTCCCCCTAGCCATTACAACCACGGCAATCTACATTCAAACATGCATGTGAAATGAGTCATCTTTTCCTGATATTATGGAGTTATGGAAAATTAGTCCTAATGCCTATTTTAAATGAAACATTGTACTTTCCTACCCTGAAAAAATAGTGAGGTTCTAAATGGATACATGAATGAGAAGCAAAATTGGTGATATTCTCTAATAATAGAAAATTAACATGTAGAATCAAATCCTTCATTCATGCAACCAAACAGGTTACTGCCAGGACATAAGAAAAAGAAAACATGATGGTTTTTCATGATATGGGTCTCGAGTTTCATGGTATTTCAAAATGCCTCAACTCTGAAGACATCAATTCTGCTACTTCTAGATCTCTGATGACTGTATGACCTATACCTTAAATATTATACTTTTCTTGATGATTCAGTCTAGTACTGAGTTCTCAATTTTAATTTTTTATTATTATGTATTGAGGGAAATTTTGAATAAATGCATAGATTGTTGATATATAATTTGATGACACATATATATAAATTCATGTAGCCAAAACCTAAATCAAGATACAGAATGTTTCTACCCCCTAGAAAGTTCCCTTTTTCCCCTTTCAGTCATTTCCCAGCTCCAAAAGGCAACATGCTTTCTGAAGTCTATATCCATGTAATAGTTTTGTCTGTTCTTGGACTTCATATATTTTGTGTCTCACTATTTTTGTTTTATATATATTCTTGAGATTCATTCATGTTGTGTGTATCGATATTTCATTATTTTCATTGCTAAGTAGTATTCCATTGTGTGGTTCCTTGTTTTTATTGCTAAGTAGTATTCCATTGTGTAGGTATACACATTTTAAAAAATTTGTTTTCCTTTGGATGAATATATTTTTTTTTTCAACGTTTCTGCTACTTTCAGTAACACTGCTATAAGCATGTATGTAAGTCTTTTTATGGACATTCAATTGATCTTGTGTAAAGGCCTAGAAGTGAAATTGATAAATGATGAAATATTTTTATGTTTAACTTTATAAGAAACTGGATTAGTTTGCAAAAGTGTGTATTTATTTTAGTCTACCATCAGCAAATTATGAAAGGTTGAGTTGTTCATCATAAGTTAGTGCATCAATATTTAGTGTTGTCATTTTTTCCATTCTGCAAGTAGTAACTCTTTGTGGTTTTAATTTGTATTTACACAAAATTAAAGATGTCAGGTGTAGTTTCATGTGCATCTTGGCAATTTGTATATCTTTTATTTTCTTTTATTTTTTATTTTTTATTATTATTATACTTTAAGTTCTAGGGTACATGTGCATAACGTGCAGGTTTGTTACATATGTATACTTGTGCCATGTTGCTGTGCTGCACCCATCAACTCGTCAGCACCCATCAACTCGTCATTTACATCAGGTATAGCTCCCAATGCAATCCCTCCCCCCTCCCCCCTCCCCATGATGGGCCCCGGTGTGTGATGTTCCCCTTCCCGAGTCCAAGTGATCTCATTGTTCAGTTTCCACCTATGAGTGAGAACATGCGGTGTTTGGTTTTCGGTTCTTGTGATACTTTGCTGAGAATGATGGTTTCCAGCTGCATCCATGTCCCCTACAAAGGACACAAACTCATCGTTTTTTATGGCTGCATAGTATTCCATGGTGTATATGTGCCACATTTTCTTAATCCAGTCTGTCACTGATGGACATTTGGGTTGATTCCAAGTCTTTGCTATTGTGAATAGTGCCACAATAAACATACGTGTGCATGTGTCTTTATAGCAGCATGAATTATAATCCTTTGGGTATATACCCAGTAATGGGATGGCTGGGTCATATGGTACATCTAGTTCTAGATCCTTGAGGAATCGCCATACTGTTTTCCATAATGGTTGAACTAGTTTACAATCCCACCAACAGTGTAAAAGTGTTCCTATTTCTCCACATCCTCTCCAGCACCTGTTGTTTCCTGACTTTTTAATGATCACCATTCTAACTGGTGTGAGATGGTATCTCATTGTGGTTTTGATTTGCATTTCTCTGATGGCCAGTGATGATGAGCATTTTTTCATGTGTCTGTTGGCTGTATGAATGTCTTCTTTTGAGAAATGTCTGTTCATATCCTTTGCCCACTTTTTGATGGGGTTGTTTGTTTTTTTCTTGTAAATTTGTTTGAGTTCTTTGTAGGTTCTGGATATTAGCCCTTTGTCAGAAGATTAGATTGCAAAAATTTTCTCCCATTCTGTAGGTTGCCTGTTCACTCTGATGGTAGTTTCTTTTGCTGTGTCAAAAGAAAAGTTTCTTTCCCATTTGTCAATTTTGGCTTTTGTTGCCATTGCTTTTGGTGTTTTAGACATGAAGTCTTTGCCCATGCCTATGTCCTGAATGGTACTACCTAGGTTTTCCTCTAGGGTTTTTATGATATTAGGTCTAACATTTAAGTCTCTAATCCATCTTGAATTAATTTTCGTATAAGGAGTAAGGAAAGGATCTAGTTTCAGCTTTCTACTTATGGCTAGCCAATTTTCCCAGCACCATTTATTAAATAGGGAATCCTTTCCCCATTTCTTGTTTCTCTCAGGTTTGTCAAAGATCAGATGGCTGTAGATGTGTGCTATTATTTCTGAGGACTCTGTTCTGTTCCATTGGTCTATTTCTGTGTTTTGGTACCAGTACCATGCTGTTTTGGTTACTGTAGCCTTGTAGTATAGTTTGAAGTCAGGTAGCGTGAATATCTGTTCAAGTTAGAAATTAGGATAACTTTTTCTTATTAATGTGTAGAATTTCTTTACATACTCAAGCTTTTTTTCAGAGATCTTGAATATCTTATTCTAGTCTGTAGCTTGCCCTTTTATTTTCTTAAGAGAGATTTATCGTTATTTCTTTTTCATTTTTAAAGAAATCTTGTTAATATAAATTTATTGTTCTCTATGTCCTAAGAAATATTTCTTGAAGATGGGGCAGATTTTCTCCTACACTTTATATCAGAATCTTTATAGCTTTAGACTATACACCTAAATCTATTATATACCTGAAATTAGTTTGTGTGTTATGATATAGGGCTTAAGTTTTTTTTTTTTTTTTTTTTTTTTTTGACTTATGTAGTCATTTATTGGAAAGATTTTCCTTTTTGGTTTGAATTGCTTGGTGCCTTTGTTTAAAATTAAATGACCAAATATGTATTTTTATATTTCTATTATTCTCTATTAATCTATGCATATTCCCTTACACCAATATCACTTTGTCTTGTTTAGATAGCTTTTGACCAGTATTCAGTCAGGAATAATAATTTCTCCCAATTCATGCTTCATCATAATTTTTATCTTTCTATTATACATCCTGTGTATTTCTATATAAATTTTAAAAACAACTTATCAGTTTCTTCAAAATAGAAGATGAGATTTTGTTTGAAATTTAATCTAATAACCAAATTGAAAACTGGTATCTTAACATGTTCAAGTCTTTAATTTATGAAAATGGACTTAGGTCTTATGTAATTTTTCTCAGAAATGCTTAGTAGTTTCCAGGATAGTATTATTGTATACATTTTATTATGTTTTGATGATAGCAAATACAATTTTCAAAGAAATATAATTTATTTTCACATATTGGTCTTATGTCTTGTTTTATATATTATGATTTTATACATAAATGATTGTGTTGTCTGTACATAAAGATTTCTGTGGCTGTTTTATTTTCCAAATTTTGTATTTCATTCTTTTTTTTATTGCTTTTTAATACTGGCTCAAACCTCAGTACATTAAATATAAGTTACAAGGACATATATACTTGCCTTGTTCTCAATGTTGGAACACTGGGAACATTGGGAACACATTCAATATATAGTCATTAAGTATGACATTTGATGTATGATTATGTAGATGCTCTTCTCTAATATAATAAAAAAAGTTTGCCTCTATTCATAGTCTACTCTGAAGTTTTATCAAGAATACTTACATAATTTTGTCAATAGAATTTTCTACATCTATTCAGATCACTATATGGATTTGTCTTCTTAATGCTATTAATTAATTCAAATATATTGGTTAATTTGGAGATGTTAAAATAACTGTTTATTACCACAGCAAAACCCAGTTAATTATTATATGTATCTTATGAATTATTAGAATTTATTTGCTAATATATATTTTTAAATTTTGCATCTGTTTTCATAGTTTTGGTTGTTTATTGTTTTTAGTAATGTATTTGCTAATTTTTGCAAATGAGGATAATTTGACTACTTTATTTCCAGTTTGCATGTCCCTTTATTTCTTTCTTTTGACTGATTGCTCTAACTAGGACTTGCTTAGGACTTCTAGTACTATGTTGAATAGCAGTAATGAAAGTGGATATCCTTTTCTTGTTCCAGGTCTTAGAGGAAAGGCTTTCAGTTTCCCCCCATTTAGTATGATACTAACTGCGGGTCTGTTCTCTGTGGCTTTTATTATGTTGAGGTATGTTCCTTCTATACAGTTTTTTGAAGACTATGATCATGTACGGATGTTGAATTTTATCAAATGCTTTTTTAGCATCAATTGAAATGATCATGCGGTTTTTGTCCTTCATTCTATTGATATGATGCATCACATTAATTGATTTGCATATGTTTAACCATCCTTGCATCCCTGGGATAAATCCCACTTGGTCATGATGAATGATCTTTCTAATGTGTTATTGAATGCAGTTTGCTAGTATCTTGTTGAGCATTTTGGCATCAGTGTTCACCAGGGATATTGGCCTGTAGTTTTATTCATGTGTCTTTGGTTTTGGTATCAGAGTAATACTGGCCTTGTAGAACGAGTTTGGAAATACTCCCTCCTCCTCTATTTTTCACAGTAGTTTTAGTAGGATTGGTATTAGTTCTTTTTAAAATATTTGGTAAAATTCATGAGTAAAGCCATCAGGTCCTGGACTTTTCTTTCCTGGGAAACTTTTTATTATGTTTCCATCTCATTACTTATTGGTCTTTACAGGTTTTGGATTTCTTCATAGTTCATTCTTGCTAGGTTGTATGTGTCTAGGAATGTATCCATTTATTCTAGATTTTCTAATTTATTGATCTATAGTTGTTCACAATAGCCTCTAATCATCATTAGAATTTCTACAATATCATTTATAACGTCATCTTTTTCATCTCTGATTTCATTTATTTAGGTCATTTTTTTCAAGTGTGGCTAAAGGTTAGTAGGTATGGTTTATCTTTTTAAAAAACAAACTTTTCATTTTATTGATATTTTGTATTTTTTCATTTCAGTTTAATTAATTTCTGCTCTTCATTCTTTCCTTTCTTCTATACTTATTTTGCATCTGGTTTACTCTTGCATTTCTAGTTCTTTAAGGTGTATCATCAGGTTATTTCTTGAGGTTTTTCACTTTTTTGATCTTGGAAATTATAGGTATAAATTTCCCTCTTACTGCTGTTTTTGCTGCATCCCATAGGTTTTGGTGTGTTGTGTTTCCATTTTCATTTGTTTCAATAAATTTATCAAGTCATTTTAAATTTCTTCGTTGAAATTCTAAGGATCATTAGAGGCTACTATTAGCAACCATAGGCCAATAAATTAAAAACCATAGAGTATATGGATATATGTAGACATAGAAAAATCCACATTATCAATTCATTCTTAAATAAGCTTTGGTAATCTCTCTCTTTTAAGAACTTTAGCTGCCAAATTCGTGAGTATAGAATTGTTCATAATAGTTATTATCATTTAAATATATATGTTCTGTAATGATATTTCTTCTTTTTTCAGTCCTTTTTTCTCAGTCTTACTAGTATGTAACAACTTTATTCATCTTTTCAAAGGAACTTTTCACTTTGTGAATTTACTATTTACTTTCAATTTCATTTATCTCTTTCATTACCTCTATTCTTTTTTTTTTCAAATTATGTTTAATTTATTTGTTTCTTATTTTTTCATTGACTTTTAAACATATGTATTTTTCTGATATAAGAATTTAAAGTAGTAAATTACCCTGTCAATTTAACTCTATACCACAAATATGTAACTGTGTTATTATCATAACTTTATTTTTTAATTGACATATAATAATTATGCACATTTATGGGTACATAGTGATGTTTCAATACACATAGTGTATATATGTAATTACCCTGATGAGATGATGTTAATTAGCATATCCATCATTGCAAACGTTTATCATTTCTTAGTTTTGGGAACATTCAATATCCTTTGCTAACTATTTGAAGCTATATAATATATTATTGTTAACTATTGTCACACCATAGTGGTATAGAGCATTAGAATTTATTCCTCTGATCTAGCTTTAATTTTGAATCTTTTAACAAATCTCTTCCTATCCCTCCCTTCCTCTTACACTTCTCAGCCTCTAGCATCCTCTGTTTTACTTTTAACTTCTATAAGATCAAAATATTTTAGCTTCCACATATGAGTGAGAAGCTGTAATGTTTAACTTTCCTTTTTTGGCTCATTTCACTCACATAATATCCTCCATTTCCATGCATATTGCTGTGAAGGACAGGATTTCCTTCTCTTTTATGGCCGAATAGTACTTGATTGTGTATATATTCTTCTTTCTTTCTTTCTTTCTTTCTTTCTTTCTTTCTTTCTTTCTTTCTTTCTTTCTTTCTTTCTTTCTTTCTTTCTCTCTCTCTCTTTCTTCTTTCTTCTTTTCTTTTCTTTCCATCTTTTTTTTTTTTTTTTGAGATGGAGTCTTGCTCTGGAGTGCAGTGATGTGACCTTGACTCACTGTAACCTCTGCCTCCCAGATTCAAATGATTTTTCCACCTCAGGCTCCCAAGTAGCTGGGGATGTGCCACCACACCCAGCCAATTTTTATATTTTTGGTAGAGATGGGGTTTCACTGTGTTGGCCTTGTTAGTCTTGAACTGCTGACCTCCAGTGTACCTCGGCCTTACAAAGTGCTGTGATTATAGGCATAAGTCACCATGCGCAGCCTGTATACCATATTTTCTTTATTTTATTTTATTTTATTTCATTATGTATTTATTTCATTATTTATTTTAATTATACTTTAAGTTCTAGGGTACATGTGCACAACGTGCAGGTTTGTTACATATGTATACATGTGCCATGTTGGTGTGCTGCACCCATTAACTCGTCATTTACATTAGGTATATCTCCTAATGCAATCCCTCCCCGCTCCCCCCACCCCACGACAGGCCCCGGTGTGTGATGTTCCCCTTCCTGTGTCCAAGTGTTCTCATTGTTCAATTCCCACCTATGAGTGAAAACATGCAGTGTTTGGTTTTCTGTTCTTGTAATAGTTTGCTGAGAATGATGGTTTCCACCTGCATCCATGTCCCTACAAAGGACATGAACTCATCCGTTTTTATGGCTGCATAGTATACCATGGTGTATATGTGCCATATTTTCTTAATTCAGTCTGTCATTTTTGGGTTGGTTCCAAGTCTTTGCTATTGTGAATAGTGCCACAATAAACATATGTGTGCATGTGTCTTTATAGCAGCATGATTTATACTCCTTTGTGTATATACCCAGTAATGGAATGGCTGGGTCAAATGGTATTTCTAGTTCTAGATCCCTGAGGAATCGCCACACTGTCTTCTACAATGGTTGAACTAGTTTATAGTCCCAACAACAGTGTAAAAGTGTTCATATTTCTTCACATCCTCTCCAGCACCTGTTGTTTCCTGACTTTTTAATGATTGCTATTCTAACTGGTGTGAGATGGTATCTCATTGTGGTTTTGATTGGCATGTCTCTGATGGTGAGTGATGATGAGCATTTTCTCATGTGTCTGTTGACTGTATGAATGTCTTCTTTTGAGAAGTGTCTGTTCATATCCTTCGCCCACTTTTTGATGGGGTTGTTTGTTTTTTTCTTGTAAATTTGTTTGAGTTCTTTGTAGGTTCTGGATATTAGCCCTTTTGCCAGATGAGTAGATTGCAAAAATTTTCTCCCATTCTGTAGGTTGCCTGTTCACAATGGTAAAGGGATCAATTCAACAAGAAGAGCTCACTATCCTAAATATATATGAACCCAATACAGGAGCACCCAGATTCATAAAGCAAGTCCTTAGAGACTTACAAAGAGACTTAAACTCCCACACAATAATAATGGGAGACTTTAACACCCCACTGTCAACATTAGACAGATCAAGGAGACAGAAAGTTAACAAGGATATCCAGGAATTGAACTCAGTTCTACACCAAGCGGACCTAATAGACATCTACAGAACTCTCCACCCCAATTCAACAGAATATACATTCTTCTTAGCACCACATCACACTTATACCAAAATTGACCAGATAGTTGGAAGCAAAGCACTCCTCAGCAAATGTAAAAGAATAGAAATTATAACAAACTGTCTCTCAGACCACAGTGCAATCAAACTAGAACTCAGGACTAAGAAACTCCCTCAAAACCACTCAACTACATGGAAACTGAACAACCTACTCCTCAATGACTACTGGGTACATAACGAAATGAAGACAGAAATAAAGATGTTCTTTGAAACCAATGAGAACAAATACACAACATACTAGAATCTCTGGGACACATCTAAAGCAGTGTGTAGAGGGAAATTTATAGCTCTAAATGCCCATAAGAGAAAGCAGGAAAGATCTAAAATTGACACCCTAACATCACAATTAAAAGAACTAGAGAAGCAAGAGCAAACACATTCAAAAGCTAGCAGAAGGCAAGACATAACTAAGATCAGAAAAGAACGGAAGGAGATAGAGACACAAAAAACCCTTCAAAAAATCAATGAATCCAGGAGCTGGTTTTTTGAAAAGATCAATAAAATTGATAGACTGCTAGCAAGACTAATAAAGAATAAAAGAGAGAAGAATCAAATAGACACAATAAAAAATAATAAAGGGGATATCACCAGCGACCCCACAGAAATACAAACTACCATCAGAGAACACTATAAACACCTCTATGCAAAGAAACTAGAAAACCTAGAAGAAATGGATAAATTCCTGGACACATACACTTTCCCAAGACTAAACCAGGAAGAAGTTGAATCCCTGAAGAGACCAATAACAGGCTCTGAAATCAAGGCAATAATTAACAGCCTACCAACCGGAAAAAGTCCTGGACCAGACGGATTCACAGCCGAATTCTACCAGAGGTACAAGGAGGAGTTGGTACCATTCCTTCTGAAACTATTCTGATCAATGGAAAAAGAGGGAATCCTCCCTAACTCATTGTATACCATGTTTTCTTTATCCATTCATCTGTTGTTGAACCCTTAGGTTGATTCCGTATCTTGGGTATTGTGAATAGTGCTGCAATAAACATTAAGATGCAGATGTTTATTCAATACACTGTTTTCCTTGATTATATTTTTTCTAAATTATCTTTTGATTTATAAGGTATGAGTTAGTTAAATAGTGTTTCATGTGATTTACAACTATTTGGGGGTTTTCTAGATATCTCTTATGTCATTGATTTCAAATTAAATTTTATTGTGATCAGAGAACATATTCTATAAAATCTAAAACTTCAAAATCCGTTTAAACTTACTCTTTGACTCAGCATTTGGACTATGTTGGTAATGCCTTCAATACACACAAAAAGTTGTACATTCAGCATTTTAAGTGTAGTTTTGATAAATGTCAATAAGATCAAAGTGGTTTATAATGAAGTTGAAATGTTCTATAGACATGCTAATGTTTTGTCTTCCTGTTCTATAGTGATGAACACTGATAATTAAAGATTAAACACTTAATTAAAGATTAAAATCTTTAATTATTACTGTCATTTATCTGTTTCTTCCTTCAGTTCTGCTTACTTTCCTTCATGAATTATGAGGCTTTATTATTAAGTCAGTGTTCCCTTTAGAATATTATTGTCCTCTCATGAATTGGTTATTTTATAATTATGAAATGCCCCCATTTTCTCTGATAATGCCCCCCCTTTTCCAGTTTGCTTTTTTTTTTTTTTTTTTTTTTGAGACGGAGTCTCGCTCTGCCGCCCGGGCTGGAGTGCAGTGGCCGGATCTCAGCTCACTGCAAGCTCCGCCTCCCGGGTTCACGCCATTCTCCTGCCTCAGCCTCCGGAGTAGCTGGGACTACAGGCGCCCGCCAGCACGCCCGGCTAATTTTTTGTATTTTTTAATAGAGACGGGGTTTCACCGTGTCAGCCAGGATGGTCTCGATCTCCTGACCTCGTGATCCGCCCGTCTCGGCCTCCCAAAGTGCTGGGATTACCGGCTTGAGCCACCGCGCCCGGCCTCCAGTTTGCTTTGTATTTTGCTAATACAACCACATAAGCTTCCTAATGCTTGTTGTGTATATGGTTTATCTTTTCCTATAGGTTTACTTTTCACCTATCTGTGTCTTTAGGTTGAATATATGTTTCTGGTAGACAACATTCGTTGGGTCTTGTTTTTTTGTCTAATATGACAATCTCAACCTTATAATTGGATAATTTAGTTCATAAACATGTTAAATGAAACATGTTGCTACTTTTTAAAACTGTACAATCTGTTTCTTGTTTCTCTTCTCTTATTTTTGTTTAATTGTGTTTTAAGTATTCATTTTAAATTGCATAGATGAGTTAGTTGCATAACTTTTTTACTGAGTTATTTGTATTACAGTAATCATCAATTTATAGTCAACTAATCTAAATTTTACTTAGAGGTAATTTTTTACAACTTCATATGTAATGTAAAAAACTGATGACAGTAACATTTCCTTTATTCCCTCTATGTCCTTTGTGATTTTTTTAGTATACATTTTTCTATGCACATCATAAACCCTACAATAAAATGATATCTTTTTAAATTTTAATAGTTTCTCTTCAACGAAATTAAGTGATAAAAAAGTATTTTCTGCTACTCATATACTTATCATTTATATGCTTTTCATTTTCTCTAATTTGGAGCTTTGATTTGATGTTATTTCCTTTCAGACTAAAAAAATTTCTGTTAGCATGTTTTGTAGTGCAGATTTGCTGGGGACAAATTGACCCATTTAGTTTTTCTGAAAATGTCTTAATTTTGCCTTCAACTTTGAAATATATTTTAACAATATATAGAAATGAACCTGATGTTCTGTCATCTCCAAATACTTTAGAAGAGGGATTCTCAACCAGGGGCAGTTTTGCCCTCCAGGAAACGTCTGATAATATCTCAAGATTTTTTTAGTTGTTAGCCTGGGAAATAGGGTGGGGAAGGTGCTACTGTCATTTTAGTTATTAAAGGCAAGGCATGTTGCTAAACATCCTACAATTCACAGGAAATGCCCACGACAAAAAATTATATGGCCCAAATGTCAAAAGCGATAGTGCTAAGGTTGAAAAACCCTGCTTTTGTATGTATTTTCTACAAACAAAACTGTGTGTCTGTGTGTGTGTGTATATACATATATATATATACACACACACACACAGACACACAATTCTATATATTACAAACCTGTTACAGTAATATATGTGTGACACACACACACAATACATGCGCAGTACAACAAACAACACCAGAAAATTAATTTTAATACATTGCTATTATCTAATTCTTAAGCCCCCATTACAATTTCACCAATAGTACCAATAATGTTTCATAGCAAAAGGATCAATTTCAGAATCATGCACTGACTTTGACTGTCATGTCTTTTTAATGCCCTTTTATTGAGAAGAGATCTTTAGACCTAACTTGACCAAGATTTCTGGCCCGTATTTTCTTCTTTCCTTTTTTCCTTTGCTTTGCTTCTCCTTCTTTTTCTCCTTTCCTTTCTCCTTCTCTTTCCCCTTCCTTTGTCTCTTCCCTCTCCCCTTCCCTTCCTCCTCCCCTTCTTTCTCATTCCTCCTCCTCTCCCCTTCCTTCTCCTTTCCTCTTTCCCTTACTTTTCCCCTTTCCCTTCCTTCTGTTTTGAATGCCTCCATTTAGGTTTTCTGAGGTTTCCTTGTAACTAGAGTCAGGCAATGCACTTTGACAAGAATATCCCAGAATGGATGCTGCATTTTTTTTTCATTGCATCCTATCAGGTGGTACATAACTTCAATGTGTCTCATTACTGACGATGCTTATTTTGACAGGTTGATCATGTTGGTATATACTAGGTTTTTATCTTGTTATTCTCTATTTCTAGATTCTGTTATTTTACTTTATGTTGCTTTTCCTAAAGGGTAATAGTATTTTTATCTGTTTCTTTATTCGTTTTTGTTTATTCCCTCAAATAAATAGTTTTATTCCTTACTATACTTTTAGCACATAGTACCTAGTGCAAAACACTTATATATGTTGAACAACAGCATTTGTTGAACAAATGTCTGAAACTGAATCTGTACTACTACCACAAAATTCTCTCTCTCTCTCTCTCTCTCTCTCTATATATATATATATATATATATATATATATATTCCTATATATATATTTTCCTATAGGAATACCATCAAGTACATAGTTGTCTACGCCAAGATTTCCTGCTAGAACTGATTAAAGTCAATACATCTCCATTATCCAGAAGCTGTGTTGCTCATCTAGAGCTATAGTCAGAGGCTAACCATTCCTTATGGTTAATATCTGAGAGGAGGAATCATGCAGCGAGGAGATAACTGTGAGGGAATAAAAATAGAAACTCGGGCACAAACCCAGCCTGGATTTCTGTCTCCCATTTTAATGATTAATGACTGAAAAAAAATTCATCATTAGATGTAGTTAGTTTCCATCACATAAAAAGGAAGCTGATGAAATACATAATTGAGTTATATACACACATCCTGTTGGTTCTATTTCTCTGCAGAACTCTATTAAAGAAATTATTGAGTATTATTTACATGTGCACTGATAAATATGTCTAAAGACTATGTCTGAACACATATAAATTTATATCAATGATTATATTCAGTTCATTCTTATTACACTTGATTCTAATTCTTATGAAGTTGATGGTTGGTAGAATGAATGATAAAAGAGATTCTGTCCCCTCCTGAAGTGTTTGTGTAGTTACATGCCAGAGTTTTGAAGATTGAGGGAAAGATTGAGCTTAAATAATTTTATGGGCAAACTCAATGCTTGAATGTAAGATGGTACTTTTCTTCGAAAGATTTGGGGAATTTCATAATGAATTTTACTTTTGCTAATTATTGATACATTCCCATGTAAATAAGGTTTACTTAGGTAAGCTCAAAGAAATCATGCTTTGTCTCAGGCTTATTTTAAATCTGAATTTTTTTACTGTTTGCTTTTACAGGAAAATAATCATTATTGTTTTTAAATTATGGAATCTGTTGTGTTCTTTAGATGCAATAGAACTTTGTGAAATGTTAAATGTAAATAGTATATATTGTATAGAACTGGACCCATGTAGCAACTTTTGCCATGTTAATTATAAGTGATAGTAATATAGCTATCTTTAGAAAAATAAATTTAGGGACTATAAGCTTTGACTAAAAATGAGCAAAAGTTGTTTACATTTTACATTTTTTTTTTTTAGCTTTAAATTCTAGGGTACATGTGCACAATGTGCAGGTTTGTTACGTATGTATACATGTGTCATGTTGGTGTGCTGAACCCATTAATTCATCATTTACGTTAGGTATATGTCCTAATACTGTCCCTCCCCCACTCCCTCAACCCCATGACAGGCCCAGTGTATGATGTTCCCCTTCCTGTGTCCAAGTGTTCTCATTGTTCATTTCCCACCTATGAGTGAGAATATGCAATGTTTGGTTTCCTGTTCTTGCAATAGTTTGCTGAGAATGGTGGTTTCCACTTGCATCCATGTCCCTACAAAGGACATGAACTCATCCTTTTTTATGGCTGCATAATATTCCATGGTGTATATGTGCCACATTTTCTTTTCTTTTCTTTTCTTTTTTTTTTTTTTTGAGATGGTAGTCTCGCTCTGTCGCCCAGGCTGGAGTGCAGTGGCCGGATCTCAGCTCACTGCAAGCTCCGCCTCCCGGGTTTACGCCATTCTCCTGCCTCAGCCTCCCTAGTAGCTGAGACTACAGGCGCCCACCACCTCGCCCGGCTAGTTTTTTGTATTTTTTTAGTAGAGACGGGGTTTCACCATGTTAGCCAGGATGGTCTCGATCTCCTGACCTCGTGATCCGCCCGTCTTGGCCTCCCAAAATGCTGGGATTACAGGCTTGAGCCACCGCGCCCGGCCTGTGTCAAGTTTTCTTAATCCAGTCTGTCATTGATGGACATTTGACTAGTGTCCAAGTCTTTGCTATGGTGAATAGTGCCCCAATAAACATACTTGTGCATGTGTCTTTATAGCAGCATGATTTATACTCCTTTGAGTATATACCCAGTAATGGGATGGCTGGGTCAAATGGTATTTCTAGTTCTAGATCCTTGAGGAATTGCCACACTGTCTTCCACAAGGATTGAACTAGTTTACAGTCCCAACGACAGTGTAAAAGTGTTCCTATTTCTTCACATCCTCTCCAGCACATGTTGTTTCCTGACTTTTTAATGATCACCATTCTAACTAGTGTGAGATGGTATCTCATTGTGGTTTTGATTTGCATTTCTCTGATGGTGAATGTGATGAGCATTTTTTCTTTTTCTTTTTTTTTTTTTTACTTTTTTTTTATTATTATACTTTAAGTTCTAGGGTACATGTGCACAATGTGCAGATTTTTACATATGTATACTTTGCCATGTTGGTGTGCTGCACCCATCAACTCGTCAGCACCCATCAACTCGTCATTTACATCAGGTATAACTCCCAATGCCATCCCTCCTCCCTCCTCCCTCCCCATAATAGGCCACAGTGTGTGATGTTCCCCTTCCTGAGTCCAAGTGATCTCATTGTTCAGTTCCCACCTATGAGTGAGAACATGTGGTGTTTGGTTTTCTGTTCTTGCGATAGTTTGCTGAGAATGATGGTTTTCAGCTGCATCCATGTCCCTACAAAGGACACAAACTCATCCTTTTTTATGGCTTCATAGTATTCCATGGTGTATATGTGCCACATTTTCTTAATCCAGTCTGTCACTGACGGACATTTGGGTGGATTCCAAGTCTTCGCTATTGTGAATAGTGCCACAATGAACATACGTGTGCATGTGTCTTTATAGCAGCATGATTTATGATCCTTTGGGTATATACCCAGTAATGGGTTGGCTGGGTCATATGGTACTTCTAGTTCTAGATCCCTGAGGAATCGCCATACTGTTTTCCATAATGGTTGAACTAGTTTACAATCCCACCAACAGTGTAAAAGTGTTCCTATTTCTTCACAGCCTCTCCAGCACCTGTTGTTTCCTGACTTTTTAATGATCGCCATTCTAACTGGTGTGAGATGATATCTCATTGTGGTTTTGATTTGCATTTCTCTGATGGCCAGTGATGATGAGCATTTTTTCATGTGTCTGTTGGCTGTATGCATGTCTTCTTTTGAGAAATGTCTGTTCATATCCTTTGCCCACTTTTTGATGGGGTTGTTTGTTTTTTTCTTGTAAATTTGTTTGAGTTCTTTGTAGGTTCTGGATATTAGCCCTTTGTCAGACGAATAGATTGCAAAAATTTTCTCCCATTCTGTAGGTTGCCTGTTCACTCTGATGGTAGTTTCTTTTGCTGTGCAGAAGCTCTTTAGTTTAATGAGATCCCATTTGTCAATTTTGGCTTTTGTTGCCATTGTTTTTGGTGTTTTAGGCATGAAGTCCTTGCCCATGCCTATGTCCTGAATGGTATTGCCTAGGTTTTCTTCTAGGGTTTTTATGCTTTCAGGTCTAACATTTAAGTCTCTAATCCATCTTGAATTAATTTTTGTATATTTTGGGCTGAGACAATGGGGTTTTCTAAATATACAATCATGCCATCTGCAAACAGGGACAGTTTGACTTCTTCTTTTCCTAACTGAATACCCTTGATTTCTTTCTCTTGCCTAATTGCCCTAGCCAGAACTTCCAACACTATGTTGAATGGGAAAGGATTCCCTATTTAATAAATGGTGCTGGGAAAATTGGCTAGCCATAAGTAGAAAGCTGAAACTGGATCCTTTCCTTACTCCTTATACGAAAATTAATTCAAGATGGATTAGAGACTTAAATGTTAGACCTAATACCATAAAAATCCTAGAGGAAAACCTAGGTAGTACCATTCAGGACATAGGCATGGGCAAAGACTTCATGTCTAAAACACCAAAAGCAACGGCAGCAAAAGCCAAAATTGACAAATGGGATCTCATTAAACTAAAGAGCTTCTGCAGAGCAAAAGAAACTACCATCAGAGTGAACAGGCAACCTACAGAATGGGAGAAAATTTTTGCAATCTACTCATCTGACAAAGGGCTAATATCCAGAACCTACAAAGAACTCAAACAAATTTACAAGAAAAAAACAAACAACCCCATCAAAAAGTGGGCAAAGGATATGAACAGACATTTCTCAAAAGAAGACATTCATACAGCCAACAGACACATGAAAAAATGCTCATCATCACTGGCCATCAGAGAAATGCAAATCAAAACCACAATGAGATACCATCTCACACCAGTTAGAATGGCGATCATTAAAAAGTCAGGAAACAACAGGTGCTGGAGAGGATGTGGAGAAATATGAACACTTTTACACTGTTGGTGGGATTGTAAACTAGTTCAACCATTATGGAAAACAGTATGGCGATTCCTCAAGGATCTAGAACTAGATATACCATATGACCCAGCCATCCCATTACTGGGTATATACCCAAAGGATTATAATTCATGCTGCTATAAAGACACATGCACACGTATGTTTATTGCATCACTATTCACAATAGCAAAGACTTGGAATCAACCCAAATGTCCATCAGTGACAGATTGGATTAAGAAAATGTGGCACATATACACCATGGAATACTATGCAGCCATCAAAAAGGATGAGTTTGTGTCCTTTGTAGGGACATGGATGCAGCTGGAAACCATCATTCTTAGCAAACTATCACAAGAACAGAAAACCAAACACCACATGTTCTCACTCATAGGTGGGAACTGAACAATGAGATCACTTGGACTCAGGAAGGGGAACATCACACACAGGGGCCTATCATGGGGAGGGGGGAGGGGGGAGGGATTGCATTGGGAGTTATACCTGATGTAAATGACGAGCTGATGGGTGCAGCACACCAACATGGCACAAGTATACATATGTAACAAACCTGCACGTTATGCACATGTACCCTACAACTTAAAGTATAATAATAATAAATAAATTAAAACAAAAAAGAAAAAATTTTTGTATAAGGTGTAAGGAAAGGATCCAGTTACAGCTTTCTACATATGACTAGTCAGTTTTCCCAGCACTGTTTATTAATTAGGCAATCCTTTACCTTTTCTTGTATTTGCCAGGTTTGTCAAAGATCAGATGGTTGTAGATGTGTGTGGTCTTATTTCTGAGGGATCTGTTCTGTTCCATTGGTCTATATCTCTGTTTTGGTACCAGTACCGTGCTGTTTTGGTTACTGTAGCCTTTTAGTATAGTAAAGTCAGGTAGCGTGATGCCTCCAGCTTTGTTCTTTTGGCTTAGCATTGTCTTGGCAATGTGGAATCTTTTTTGTTTCCATATAAACTTTAAAGTAGTTTTTTCCAATTCTGTGAAGAAAGTCATTTGTAGCTTAATGGGAATGGCATTGAATCTGTAAATTACTCCCGACAGTATGGCCATTTTCATGATATTGATTCTTTCTATCCATGAGCATGGAATGTTCTTCCATTTGTTTGTGTCCTCTTTTATTTCATCGAGCAGAGGTTTGTAGTTCTCCTTAAAGAGGTCTTTCACATTCCTTGTAAGTTGGATTCCCAGGTATTTTATTCTATTGGAAGCAATTGTGAATGGGAGTTAACTCATGGTTTGGCTCTCTGTTTGTCCGTTATTGGTGTATAAGAATGCTTGTAATTTTTGTACATTGATTTTGTATCCTGAGACCTTGCTGAAGTTGCTTATCAGCCTAAGGAGATTTTGGACTGAGATGATGGGGTTTTCTAAATATATAGTCATGTCATCTGCAAACAGGGACAATTTGACTTCCTATTTTCCTAATTGAATACCTTTATTTCTTTCTCTTGCCTGATTGCCCTGGCCAGAACTTCCAACACTGTGTTGAATAGGAGTGGTGAGAGAGGGCATCCCTGTCTTGTGCCAATTTTCAAGGGGAATGCTTCCAGTTTTTGCCCATTCAGTATGATATTGGCTGTGGGTTTGTCATAAATAGCTCTTATTATTTTGAGATATGTTCCATCAATACCAAATTTATTGAGAGTTTTTAGCATGAAGGGCTGTTTAATTCTGTCAAAGGCCTTTTCTGCATCTATTGAGATAATCATGTGATTTTTGTCTTTGGTTCTGTTTATATGCTGGATTACGTTTATTGATTTGCATATGTTGAACTAGCCTTGCATCCCAGGGATGAAGCCTACTTGATCATGTTGGATAAGCTTTTTGATGTGCTGCTGTATTCGATCTGCCAGTATTTTATGGAGGATTTTTGCATTGATGTTCATCAGGGATATTGGTCTAAAATTGTCTTTTTTTGTTGTGCCTCTGCCAGGCTTTGGTATCAGGATGATGTTGGCCTCATAAAATGAGTTAGGGAGGATTCCTTCTTTTTCTATTGATTGGAATAGTTTCAGAGGAATAGTGCCAGCTCCTTCTTGTACCTCTGGTAGAATTTGGCTGTGAATCCGTCTGGTCCTGGACTTTTTCCGGTTAGTAGGCTATTAATTATTGCCTCAATTTCAGAGCCTGTTATTGGTCTACTCAGGGATTCAACTTCTTCCTGGTTTAGTCTTGGGAAAGTGTATGTGTCCAGGAATTTATCCATTTCTTCTAGGTTTTCTAGTTTATTTGCATAGAGTTGTTTATAGTATTCTCTGATGGTAGTTTGTATTTCTGTGGGGTCGCTGGTGATATCCCCTTTATTATTTTTATTGTGTCTTTTTGATTCTTCTCTCTTTTCTTCTTTATTAATCTTGCTAGCGGTCTATCAATTTTGTTGATCTTTTCAAAAAACCAGCTCCTGGATTCATTGATTTTTTGAAGGGTTTTTTTGTGTCTCTATCTCCTTCCATTCTGCTCTGATCTTAGTTATTTCTTGCCTTCTGCTAACTTTTAAATGTGTTTGCTCTTGCTTTTCTAGTTCTTTTAATTATGATGTTAAGGTGTCAATTTTAGATCTTTCCTGCTTTCTCTTGTGGGCATTCAGTGCTATAAATTTCCCTCTACACACTGCTTTAAATGTGTCCCAGAGATTCTGGCATGTTGAATCTTTGTTCTCATTGGTTTCAAAGAACATCTTTATTTCTGCCTTCATTTTGTTATGTACCCAGTAGTCATTCAGGAGCAGGTTGTCAGTTTCTATGTAGTTCAGCGGTTTTGAGTGAGTTTCTTAATCCTGAGTTCCAGTTTGATTTGGTCTGAGAGAGTTTGTTATAATTTCTATTCTTTTACATTTGCTGAGGAGTGCTTTGCTTCCAACTATGTGGTCAATTTTGGAATAAGTGTGATGTGGTGCTGAGAAGAATGTATATTCTATTGATTTGGGGTGGAGAGTTCTATAGATGTCTATTAGGTCCACTTGGTGCAGAGCTGAGTTCAATTCCTGGATATCCTTGTTAACTTTCTGTCTCCTTGATCTGTCTAATGTTGAAAGTGGGGTGTTAAAGTCTCCCATTATTATTGTGTGTGGGTGTCTAAGTCTCTTTGCAAGTCTCTAAGGACTTGCTTTATGAATCTGGGTGCTTCTGTATTGGGTTCATATATATTTAGGATAGTGAGCTCTTCTTGTTGAATTGATCCCTTTACCATTATGTAATGACCTTCTTTGTCTCTTTTGATCTTTATTGGTTTAAAATATTAAGTACCATTACAACATTAACAGAAAGTGCTTTTCAAATTAAGGACTTGCAAAACTTTGATTAAAAATAAAACAGTCTGTTTTAAATGGAGATAGAATATCCAGAGTTTTCTAGTTAAGTAATTCTAAGCATATTGAGAAAAGGATATTTCCAACCAATATTTTGAATGTTCAATTTCGGGATCCTGAAACTGAAGCTATCCACACATTATAGCAGACACATTTCTACAATTTGTTTTTGTCTTAATTTTCTTTTTTTTTTCTTTCTTTTTTCTTTTTTTTTCTTTTTTCTTTTATTCGGGACGGAGTCTTGCTCCGTCACCCATCTGGAGTGCAGTGGTGGGATCTTGGCTTACTGCAACCTCTGCCTCCCAGGTTCAAGCGATTCACCTGCCTCAGCCTCCCGAGTAGCTCGGACTACAGGCATACAATACCGCACCCAGCTAATTTAGTATTTTTTAGTAGAGACGGGGTTTCCATATGGACCAGGCTGGTCTTGAACTCATGACCTCATGATCTGCCTGCCCCAGCCTTCCAAAATACTGGGATTACAGGCGTGGACCACTGCACCTGGCCGGCTTTTGTCTTAATTTTCAAAGTAAAATGTTAATTGATTTTGTGGGATTACTTTGGCAAACATGGGAGATCCCCAAACAAATTTTGAAATGTTTTTTCTGTTCTGTTTTGTTTTCTACTTTCTCTTAAATAAAAATATATCTTGTGTAGAAATAAATACTATGAATTAATACTATATTATTAATAAATAAATACTATGAAAATTATAATAGTAATTATGATTTTCCTTGGTGAGGATCAGTTATCTTAGGCATTGGTTTAGCTAATGCTAACTATTGGTATAAAATTCTGTAGCAGTGGAGAGTTGAAGAAGAGCTAAAAGAAGAATAAGAAAGACAACAGCATCTTTAAAAAGGTTAAAAGGAATCACTTCTTGTTTTCTTACAAGTTAAAACCTCACTACACTAAAGTTACATTTTAAAAAAAATTCTGAATTTTCTGACACTTCAAATACCCCATGACCCCATGGCAGAAACATCAGATAACATTTGCTACTCATGTAAACAATTTTTTTTTCTCTCTTTCTTCTTTGTTTTTCTTATTCTCTCTCCTCATTTCTCTCTTGTTCTCTCTTCCCATTTCCCTTTTTCTCTCTGTTTCTTCCTACCTCCCCTTGTGACTTTCTGTCTCCTCATCCCATCCCTTTACTACTTAGATGCCACATCATCAATTTGACTGGCCTCAAATTTACAATGAATACTTTTTTTTTTTTTTCTTTTTGAGACGGAGTTTCACTCTTATTGCCCAGGCTAGAGTGCAATGGCATGATCTCTGCTCACCGCAAACTCTGCCTTGTGGGTTAACGCAATTCTCCTGCCTCAGCCTCGCAAGTAACTGGGATTCTAGGCATATGCCACCATGTCCAACTAATTTTGTATTTTTAGTAGAGATGGGGTTTCTCCATGTTGGTCAAGCTGGTCTCGAACTCCCGACCTCAGGGGATCCACCCACCTTTATCTCCCAAAGTGCTGGGATTATAGGCATGAGCCACCACACCCAGTCATGAATACTCTTTAAATTCATGCTTCTGAAAGTTTTAAGGCCTGAAAAGGTATAAATGTCTCAAATAATAATTTGCTTGATGGCTGAAATGAATGGCATTTCTCAAAAAGGCCAAGGGACTGAATACAGAAATTTAAACAGTAAATTTCTGTTAGTGATATGGCTTGGATGTCTTGTCCCCTCCAAATCTCATGTTGAAATGCGACCTCCAGTGTTGGAGGTGGGCCTAATAAAAGGTGTTATTTTCCCAAAGGTGGAGCCCCATGAATGGTTTTATGCTGTCCTCCTGATAATGCGGGAGTTCTCGCTCTATGAATTCACGAGAGATCTTGTTGTTTAAAAGAGCCTGGCATCTCCCTTGCCCCTTCTCCTCTCCCCATGTAATATGCCGGCTCCCTCTTTGCCTTAAGCCATGATTGTCAGCTGTCTGGGCCTCAGCAGAAGCTGAGCAGATACTGGTGCCATGTTTGCACAGCCTGCAAAGCCATCAGCCGAATGCTCCTCTTTTCTTTATAAATTACCCAGTCCCAGGTATAGCAAGGAGATGGACTAATATAGTCAGTTTTGACAATATGAACCTTTCATATTAAAATTTAATTTCTAAATTCACCCACTTATTGTGGTTGCCTTCTATCTTTTCTGTAATAATGAATTTTGCATGTGACTTTAAATGTGCTTTAATAATTGATTCACTGTTCAGTTCTATTTTTGGAAACTACCAGTTTCCACTATTGAGGTAAAAGTATCATCATTGGCCGGACGTGGGGACATGGTGGTTCAGGCCTGTAATCCCAGCACTTTGGGAGGCCGAGGCGGGCAGATCACCTGAGGTCAGGAGTTCGAGAGCAGCCTGAAAAACATGGAGAAACCCCGTCTCTACTAAAAATACAAAATTAGCTGGGCGTGGTGGCACATGCCTGTAATCCCAGCTACTCGCGAGGCTGAGGCAGGAGAATCACTTGAACTGGGGAGGCAGAGGTTGTGGCAAGCTGAGGTCACGCCATTGTGCTCCAGCCAGGGCAACAAGAATGAAACTGTCTCAAAAAAAAAAAAAAAAGAAGTATCATCATTGAGGCTCTACTGCTGAGGTTGTTGTCTGATTTCCCTTCAGTTCTACTGCTGTCCCGGTGGAACCAGGGAATCTTTACAACTTACATGGCACGTTTGAACTCTAATCTTCCACACCTGTTGTAGAAAAGAGAGTAAAGTGGCAGTCCAGGACAGTCTACCAATTTAGAAATGGTGTCTTGTCAGTGTTTTCCTCTGTGTCACTTACTAAAACATAGAAAAGAAATCATGGACATTAAAAGAAACAGAGAGATTTAATGTGATATTTTAATTCTAACAAAGATTTATGGACAGGTGAATCCTCAAATGTTATCTAAAGTGTAAAGTGTGGTTTTCAGTGTTCTTGCCCCATCACAAACAGACAATGCTTTCAGTTTCCTTGCGACTTAATCAAATGTTAAATCTACTAAAAAGTTGGTTCTTAGAATTAAATAAGAGTGCTTTGTTGTTGATTTAATAATGTAAATTCACGAGGGGTGGATGGTTTAGAAGTTCAAGTAAGTTATCTAAATAAGGAAAATTAATTCAAAAATTTGGATATTTCTGATCAAATATTATTTTATTATAAATGAACAAACAATTGTATAGCATTTCAAATAAAAGGGGTTTTCCCACTGGAAATGCTGCCTGATAAATATTATTCATGTTTCTGTAATATTTGTGGTAAATTCAGAATTCTCCAAAGGGGACGTGGCTAAATATCTGAGTATGATTATTAGTAAATTGTAATCTCTTAAATGAGCTGATTAAAGCCCAATGGGAAATACAGTTTTATAGATACAAGAAAATGGTGTGTTTAAACTGTTAAATTGAAATCATATTATTCAAGAAATTGTCTTTTTTCAAAGTCATATCGAAGAGCAGGCTACAAGAAATATTGAGAAAAAGTAGCCACTAAGGAAGGAGTAAACCAAATATAAGCTGTGTCATTCACTGGGGCAAAAGAATTACAAAGGAATTAGCCTTTAGTGAAGAATTTAGGAACTGGTCATCTATGTCAAAAATGGAAAGATTAGATGACAAGTAAGATGAAGCCAGAAAAGCAAGATGTTGACCACAGGTTTGGACAACATAAAGATTATTAGAGACTTTGGAAAGTGTCAATTTTAGAGTAATCATGTGATAGAAACCTAATAAGGGGAACTGAAAGTAATACGAGGAGACATATTGGAGATACATATTATATTGGAGACAAGGCTGGGCATGGTGCCTTATGCCTATATTCCCAACACTTTAGGAAGCCAAGACAGGAGGGTTACTTGAGCCTGGGAGTTCAAGACCAGACTGGGTAATATAGCAAAAACCCCTGTCCACAAACTATTAAAAAATTAGCCAGGTCTGGTGGCACAGGCCTGTAATGCCAGCCACTCAAGAGGCAGGGGAGATTGAAGCTGCAATGAGCTGTGACTGTGCCACTGCACTCCAGCCCTCCAGCCTGGGTGACAGAATGAGACCTTGTCTCAAAAAAGAATTGGAGACAAGAAGTTTAGCTGAAAAAGAACACAAAAAATGAGGTAGAGGTTAGAGGGGAAGTGGGGTGTTTATGATTGTTTATTTTATGTGGGAGATACTAATGTTCTGGTTTGTATGGTCAGGAACAGAGGAATGGGTGACACAGTACAGAGACGCTGTGTACAATGGAATGGTTTCCTTAGTTATGCAAGACGGATGGGCCTAGGAGAGGAGGAACATTTCACTTTTTGAAAAAGGAGGAAAGAAATAAAGGATCAATGTGACTACACGTATATGGGGTGAAATTGTCCAGTAATGGTGGGTTGTTTTTTTGTTTGTTTGTTTGTTTGTTTGTTTTTGACAAAGTCTTGCCCTGTTGCCCAGGCTGGAGTGCATTGGCGTGGAAGTGCCTTGGCACAATCTTGGCTTATTGCAAGCTCTGCCTCCTGGGTTCAAGTGATTCTCCTGCCTCAGCCTCCCGAGTAGCTGGGATTACAGGCACCTGCCACCACGCCCGACTGCTTTTTAGTATCTTTAGTAGAGACAGGATTTCACCATGTTGGCCAGGCTGGTCTCGAACTCCTGACCTCATGATCCACCCGCCTCAGCCTCCCAAAGTGATGGGATTACAGACATGAGCCACTGCACCAGCAATGGTGTTTCTAACTCCTCTATAGAGATTATTAGTTGTATTCTTGGACAAAGCCAGGGTCCTAGAAGAAAAATATATGTACCACACTACCCCAATATCTTCTGAAAATTACTTTTAATAAATTGGGTATAACTTTACTTGCGATTGAGTATATTTTTCTTTCTTCTTATTGCTGCTCTTCTTTGAGTAACTTGTACATTTTCTCCTACATTATCATTGAGATCTTATTTTGGTACCTCTATGGCCTCTTTATCTAAACAGTGAAGTCCAAGTGCTTATTTGATTTCATAATGTATTAGACCGTTCTCACATTGCTATAAAGGGCTACCTGAGACGGGTAGCTCTTATAAAGAAAAGAGGTTTAATTGTTTCACAATTCTGCAGGCTGTACAGGAGGTACGGCCGGGGAGGCCTCAGGAAACTTATAATTGTGGCGGAAGGTGAGGGGAAGCAAGCACATCTTCACATGGTGACAGTAGAGGGAGAGAGAGCAAAGGGGGAAGTGCTACACACTTAAACAACCAGATTTCCTGAGAACTCGCTGTCATGAGAACAGCAAGGGGGAAATCCACCCCCATGATACAATCACCTCCCACCAGATCCCTCCACTAACTCTGGGGATTACAGTTCAACATGAAGCTTGGGTGGGGACACAGAGCACAACCATATCACATAATATTAGTATAACATGACTTTGTGAGAATGATTTTTCACTTTCTTGGATACCCTTAATTGGTAAAGACTGTCCACTAAGAGTTATCTGGCCTAACACAGTACATCAGATTCTTACATTCACCAAGGTGAATTGAAAATCTGTTTTTTCTTTTTGATACAGTTACTATTCCCGCCTCTCTAAAGATGAAGAACTCCCTTATGCACTGTAGAGTATGAAATGCTTCAAGAACAAGAGAATGGTTCGTTAGAAAAGGAGTAGATAAAATTGCCTAAACAAATGACAGCAATTCCTGTCCTGAGCCTTGATTTGTCACTCCTGAGGGTTGTCTGCAATAGTGAAGCATGGTAAAATAATATTTAAAATATTGGAATGTAAGGAAACTCAGTCTCCCTAAGCGCTTATGAAACGATCGTAATACTTCACTTTAGGGGCTAGCCTTTATCCTTATGAATATAATTTTGATTAATGATATGCGTGACTAATAAGCAGAAGCCATGACACTTACAGTGCAGTTCATTTCACCTGTATTAACAGGGCACTTACCTTGAGGAAAGCACCTTCAGGGAAACCATGAGTAACATCCCTCATCAACCGGAGTCTTCACACTATAGATACATATTCTGGAGAACTATGTAATAAAAATGTGATTAATGTGCTCGGGAAGAATTAAAAATTTATGTATTAAGCATAAAATGCAGAATGAATTAATATAACTATCAGTATATTTGAGGGTTTTTTTTCTGGTTTCTTGCATAACATTGACATGTTAGAAGAACACGGTCTTGATAAATGTATTCAAGTTGATCCGTGTGTCATTTGGAAGGAAGTACAGGTTGAATATTCCTTATCTGAAATGCTTGGTACCAGAAGTGATTAGGATTTTGGATATTTCCAGAATTTGGAATATTTGCACATATGTAATGAGACATCTTGGGGATGGGGGCCAAGTCTTAATATCAAATTTATTTATGTTTCACATACACCTGATATACACAGCATAAAGGTAATTTTACTTTAGCCTTGTGGATACTGAATAAACTATGTGTTATGTGCCTGCATTTGTCCTGTATATCGTAAGAGGTTAGGTGTAGAATTTTCAACTTTTGACAGCATGTCAGTACTCAAAACTTTCATATTTTGGAGCATTTTGGATTTTAGATATTCTGGTTAAAGATATTCAACCTGTATACATTTACCTATCCCTAGCAAACTAGTGCAAGAACAGAAAACCAAATACCGCATGTTCTCACTTGTAAGTGGGAGTAGAATGATAAGAACGCATGAACTCAAAGAAGGAAACAGACACTGGAGTCTACTTGAGAGGTGGGGTAGAAGGAGGGAGAGGAGCAGAAAAGATAACTATTGGGTAGTGGGCTTAATGCCTGGCTGATGATATGATATATACAACAAATCCCTGTGACATATGTTTACTTATGTAACAACCCTTCACATGTACCCCCTAAACCTAAAATAAAGGTTAAAAAAGAGGAATATATAGCAATAGTGCATAGTACTACTTTTTCTTTTCTTTTCTTTCTTTTTTTTTTGAGATGGAGTCTCCCTCTGCTGCCCAGGCTGGAGTGCAGTGGCGCGATCTAGGCTCACTGCAAGCTCCGCCTCCAGGTTCACACCATTCTCCTGCCTCAGCCTCCCGTGTAGCTGGGACTACAGGCGCCCGTCACCGAGCCCGGCTAATTTTTTGTATTTTTATTAGAGATGGGGTTTCACAGTGTTAGCCAGGATGGTCTGGATCTCCTGACCTCGTGATCCGCCCGTCTCGGCCTCCCAAAGTGCTGGGATTACAGGCGTGAGCCACCACGCCCGGCCGTTCTACTTTTAAAATTAAAAAAATACAGTAAATATGTAACTTCTAACTTATTTTTGACTCGGATTAACAAATTACATTGGACCCCAATGTTCTAAAATTTTAGTATATTAATTACATTGGTATTAGTACAGTCTCACATCTTCAAATTAAGTTGTTTTTTTTGTTTTTTATTCCAGCCACTTTATATTAGATTTTGCATTCCAGAGATGATTTGCTTTTGGAAATAACCTTGTTTTCCTTTACACAGTAATGGAGTGAGGCAGAGAAAATGCATTGCCATGACACTACAGTAGTGCAGAATCTACAACTGCTTTTTTCATGACAGTAACACAAGGCTGCTTCAGGTGTGTGATTGAAAGAAAGAAAGAGTTAAAGAAGAAATGCAAAATTCTAGAAAATAAAATACATAGGTCACAGAAGGCAAGATTGTGGTGCAAAGATGAAAAGAAATGACAATTGGTGATGGTGAACCTCTGTCTGTGAAGGGAAAACACTCTGAAAATACTCAAGCAGAGAGATTGCCAAGGAGTGGATGGGGTCCCTCATCTCTGGGAAAATGTCCTTCTTTGTAGAAACAAAAGAGCTAAACTAGAAGATGGTGACAGTGCCTCCTTTCTAGCTGTAAATGGCGGTTATCATATTAATGCCTCAACTGTGGTTCCAGAGTGTATAGGCTAAGGAGTGCAGGAGCAAAGCATATGTGAGATACCCCGTGACAGACTGACAGGGAGAAAAGAGCCCGATAAACATCTGGCTAAAGTAAGAGTACTAAGAATTTCCACAATCACGGTGACCACTCAAGCTCAAAAAAATAAAATATAACTTATAAGAGCCTTGGAAACATTTAGGAAGAAAGACGTCAAACAGTAAATGAGAAGTAAGCATTCTTTTTCTTTCTTTGTAAAAATTAGCACAAAAGGGAAACATATTTATATGATGTTAATTTTGTTTGTCAGAAAGATGGCTATAGAATCTGAAAAATTTCATTCAAAATATTATAACCAAGAAAATTAAGGTGTTAATCTGTGCATTTGTATGTATATAGGTACATTATATGCATATATGTTATTTATGTGACATATAGGATGAATATATCAATATGCAATGTATTATTGAAGTTGACTTATTTCTCACAATAGGCATATAACATATATAGTATAACTTACCTAATGTCTGTGCACATTGAAAGTGATAGAGAAGAAAAACTGATCCATTTCCATATTTTATATACACTGTGCTTTGTCTATATTCTTAGCATATATGCAATACAGAAAAAGAAGTCAATATTAAACCTGGCAAATGATATTTGATTAGTACTGCAGTGGTGTTTTAAAAAACACTCATGGAAGACAGAACCAAAGACAGAAATTTAATGATGGTTTTACTTATAAAATCAGCAAATAATTAAGAAAATATAATGGCAAGTGGTTTCAAAATATTTTGTTAATCCACCATCTCTTCTTATTGTAGTTTATCTTACACCAAAAATGAGTGCATAGATGCAGTATTTTTCTATCACTAAATTAGTGATTCACTTAAAATGCTTATTTTATAGAAAATGATATGCAATTACTATAGAAAATCTAGAAAATGTTGAACTGTTTTATAATCATAAACATGTCTTCCAATCCAGTCTGCAATCTTAGTATTTTGGTATGTTTCTTTTCAGTGTTTCTGGGAAGTATTTTGCATAGTGATTAAGAGAATGGGCTCTTTAGCTAGATCGTCTGGCCTTAAAATTTCAACTAACAAAACTGGGAGAGGTTTTTTGTTTTTGTTTTTGTTTTTACTTTTGAGAGGGTGTCACTGATATGGTTTGACTGTGTCCCCACGCAAATCTCATCTTGAATTGTAACTTCTCACAATTCCCACCTGTTGTGGGAGTAACCTGGTGGAGGTGATTGAATCATGGGGGCGGGCCTTTCCCGTGTTGTTCTCATGATAGTGAATAAGTCTCACAAGATCTGGTGATTTTAAAAATGAGAGTCTCCCTGCACAAACTCTCCTGTCTGCCACCGTGTGAGATGTGCCTTTCACCTTCCCCCATGATTGTGAGGCCTTCCCAGCCACGTGGAACTGTGGGTCGTTAAACCTCTTTTTCTGTATAAATTACCCTGTCTTGGGTGTGTCTTTAACAGCAGCATGAAAACAGATTAATACAGTCATTTTGTCACCCAGGCTAAAGTGTAATGACCCACTGTCATCTCACTGCAACCCCTGCCTCCCAGGTGCAAGGGATCCTCCTGTTAGCCTCCTGAATAGCTGGGACCACAGAGGTGCACTACAGTGCCCAGCTCATTTTTGTATTTTTCATCGAGACGAGTTTCACTATGTTGCCCAGGCTGGTCTTGAACTCCTGAGCTCAAGCTATCCTTCTGCCTCAGCTTCCCAACCTGCTGGGGTTACAGGCATGATCCACATGCCCAGCCTGGGGCAAGTTATTGAATGTCTCTGTGCCTCAGTTTCCTGATCTCCAAAATATGAATCCATATCTCCATTTCTTAAATGAGTTAAATGGGATTAAAAATATATGGTATTTAAAGTCATGCCTGGTAAATAGTAAGCACAGAATAGCTAGAGTGACAATGTTCTATGTCTGCAAAAGAATCTCAATTTAGGCCTCCTTTCCTAGCCTATTAATATGAAGCCCTCTTTCTCTCTCAGAAGTGTCCTTGTGCGGACAATAAATTTTATAGTCACCCTGTATGTGAAAAATTGTTATTATTTTTTTCAAGGCATATGCATGATTTTACATGGTTGAGGTAGTATTGTATTAACTGTTTCAATCTTGTTTTTATCACCTTTACATGGTGTAGTCAGTATTTTCCCATTTCAATCCATTTTTTATTAATAATTTTTAATGTTTGTATATGATGCCCTAGAATGAATATTTCATAATTCACCTATGTATGTGTCTATTGTTTTTAATTTGGCCTACCAAAAATAATGCTATGATGAATATCTTTGCCCATATATTTTGACTACCCTTCTGTTGAATTTCTTACCATGGTAAATTTAAGTTATTGAGACAAAAGCAATGCACATTTGTTAGGATTCTGATAATGGTGTGTATCTTAAGTCATGGAGAATTCTGAAATACAAGTTAGGCAAGAAATAAGGCAACCAAACTACCTCTAGCCAGGCTTTTGCTGAAACTGCATTTCAGAGTTAAAATTACATAGAAACTTAGGTTGATTCTTTCATTTGACCTTTATTTGCTGAATGGCCTTTTTATCTTATGTTGGTAATGATATTCAAGTTTCTTTTCTGCCTGGTATTCCTACAGCATATCCTAGCTGTCATTTTGTGCTAATTTTCCATAAATTATCTAGCAGAAACAAACCACTCAATAACAAAGAATGAATTGAGTGTTGTGCCCCTTTGACTTATGATTTCTGGAGCTGGAGATCTCCTGTGGCTAAAGGAAAATATTCAACACATCAGTGTGTGTCAAACATCAGTTCTGAAATTATCAGGTAATCTCAAATCTCCAAGGCTGTTGCTATGGGTTTCAATAGATTTGCAGAGTTGTTTTAAAGGAAATAGGAAATGTCAGACTTGTGTCTCTAAGGTTTGGTCTCCTGAGTAATGGCTTGTATATGTCCTTTATTGGATGCCCTTTTGTCTACACAAAGCAGAAATATTAGGTTTCCTTGGAATCTGTGCTCTCCTATTTGATTCTGATGAGGCTTGACAATTTCATATCTTTCCTTTGTTTGCATCATAGTAACTTCTGCTTTTGTAGTTACCTTTAAAACACATCAGGTACTTTTAAACAGTAATTAATACTTTATGGGAACACTAGATTGAGGTATGCTTAAGTGATATCTTTTTGTTTTAATCAAGAGAATAAAAAATAAGAACTGAGATTTTAGAAAATTTCAGATTGTATTGGATTTATAATTTCAAAGAGAGATACTACTTAATAGGATGTGGTAATAAATGTGTTTATATTTCATTTCATCAAGGTTTTGAACATTGTTTTCCTCCAATAACATTTCTGTTTGTTCTCCATTTCTGTTTTATAGGATTGAAACTGCCATTTCTGAAACATTTCCTTCTTTATTGTATCTTGCAACTTTTTCTCTTCTTAAATCATATTATTTAGAATTTAAATTTGGAATTTTTAACTTCTTATTTTGAAATACAGACTCAAAAAATCAATTTCAAACAAACTACAGAGAAACTCCATGTATTCGTCACCAAGCTTCCCCCAACAATAATATTTTACATAGCTACGGTGCTTTATCAAAACCAGGAAATAAGTATTGGCATAATTGGCTTGGCTTTGTCCCCACCCAAATCTCAACTTGAATTTTATCTCCCAGAATTCCCACATGTTGTAGGAGGGACCCAGTGGGAGTTAATTAAATCATGGGGGGAGTCTTTCCTGTGCTGTTCTCATGACAGTGAATAAGTCTCACAAGATCTGATGGGTTTATCAGGGATTTCTGCTTTTGCTTCTTTTCTCATTTTTCTCTTTCCACTGCCGTATAAGAAGTGCCTTTCACCTTCCGCCATAATTCTGAGGCGTCCCCAGCCTTGTGGAACTGTAAGTCCACTTAAAATTCCTTTACTTCCCAGTCTCAGGTATGTCTTTATCAGCAGCATGAAAACAGACTAATACAGTAAATTGGTACCAATAGAGTGGGGCATTGCTGAAGATACCCAAAAACGTGGCAGCAACTTTGGAACTGGGTAGCAGGCAGAGATTAGAACAGTTTGAAGGGCTCAGAAGAAGACAGGAAAATGTGGGAAAGTTTGGAACTTCCTAGAGACTTGTTGGATGGCTTTGCCCAAAATGCTGATACCCATACAGACAATAAAATCCAGGCTGAGGTGGTCCCAGATGGAGAGGAGGAACTTGTTGGGAATTGGAGCAAAGGTGACTCTTGTTATGTTATAGTGAAGAGACTGGCAGCATTTTGCCCCACCTATAGATTTGTGGATCTTTGAACTTGAGAGAGATGATTTAGGGTATCTGGTGAAAAAATTTCTAAGCAGCAAAGCATTCAAGATGTGACTTGGGTGCTGTTAAAGGCATTCAGTTTTGTAAGGGAAACAGAATATAAATGTTTGGAAAATTTGCAGTCTGATTATGCTATAGAAAAGAAAAACCCATTTTTTCTGGGGAGAAATTCAAAGTGGCTGGAGAAATTTGCATAAGTAGCAAGAAGCCTAATATTAATCCCCAAGACCATGAGGAATATGTCTCAAGGCCATGTCAGAGACCTTCACAGCAGCCCCTCCCATCACAGGCCCAGAAGGGCCCGGAAGAAAAAGTAGTTTCGCGGGCCAGACCCAGGGTCCCTGTGCTATGTGCAGTCTAGGGACTTTGTGTCCTGTGTGTCAGCCGCTCCAGCCGTCGTTGAAAGGGGCCAATGTATAGCTAGAAATGTGACTTCAGAGGGTGCAAGCCCCAAGCCTTGGCAGCTTCCAGGTGTTGAGCCTGTGAGTACACAAAAGTCAAGAATTGAGGTTTGGGGACCTCTGCCTAGATTTCAGAAGATGTATGGAAACTCCTGGATGCCCAGGCAAAAGTTTGCTGCAGGGGCGGGGCCCTCACGGAAAACCTCTGCCAGGGCAGTGTGGAAGGGAAATGTGGGGTCAGAGCCCCACAGAGTCCCTACTGGGGCACTGCCTAGTGAAGCTATGAGAAGAGGGCCACTGTCCTCCATAGGAATGGTAGTTTGCACAGTGCACCTGGAAAAGCCACAGATACTCAATTCCAGTCTGTGAAAGCAGCCAGGAGAGAGGCTGTACCTTGCAAAGCCACAGGGGCAGAGCTGCCCAAGAGCATGGGAACCTGCCTTTTGAATCTGTGTGACCAGCATGTTAGACCAGGAGTCAAAGGAGATCATTTTGGAGCTTTAAAATTTGACTGCCCTGCTGGATTTCAGACTTGCGTGGGCCCTGTAGCATCTTTGTTTTGGCCAATTTCTCCATTTGGAATGGCTGTATTCACCCAATAACTGTACCTCTACTGTGTCTGGGAAGTAACTAGCTTGCTTTTGATTTTGCTGGCTCATAGGTGGAAGGAACTTGCCTTGTGTCAGATAAGACTTTGGACTGTGAATTTTTGGGTTAATGCTGCAATGAGCTTAGACTTTATGGGATTGTTTGTAAAGGCATAAGTGGTTTTGAAATGTGGGGACATAAGATTTGGAGGGGCCAGGGGTGGAATGATATGGTTTGGCTGTTTCCCTACCCAAATCTCATCTTGAATTGTTTCTCCCAGAATTTCCACGTGTTGTGGGAGGGACCCAGGGGAAGGTAATTGAATCATGGGGGCCGGTCTTTCCTGTGCTCTTCTTGTGACAGTGAGTTAGTCTCATGAGATTTGATGGGTTCATCAGGAGTTTCCGCTTTTGCTTCTTCTCTCATTTTTCTCTTGCCATTGCCATGTAAGAAGTGCCTTTCGCCTCCCACTATGATTCTGAGGCCTCCCCAGCCATGTGGAACTGTAAGTCTAATTAAACCTCTTTTTCTTCTCAGTCTCAGATATGTCTTTATCAGCAGCATGAAAACAGACTAACACAGCTAGACTAGTTAAGTGTCTGGAATTTTGGATTATTTTGAAGTAGTTTGTGTAATAATATGAGTTTTCCACAGGTAATGTTCATATAAGGAGTAATTAACCCTCGTATTTATAACACTATTTTAAATATTTTTTATTTGCTCTCCAATGTATTTCCTTCATATTTATGATTGGAGAAAAATGAATCATCCTAAAATGAGTACTTTTGTATTCATTCTTTTGATCAAAATAGTAGTAAGTAGTATTTTTCAAACTGCCTAACCATTGGTGATATACAGGTATGATTTCACCTAGTACATATATCTACACTGAAAATTAGAACATATTACTTTATTATTTTATATATAAGATAATTGAGTGATATGGTTTGGCTGTGTCCCCCACCCAAATCTCATCTTGAATTGTAGTTCCCATAATCTATGTGGTTGTTCGAGGGACTTGGTGAAAGGTAATTGAATCATGGGGGTGGTTATCCCCATGCTGCTGGTTTTGTGATAGTAAATGAGTTCTCATCAGACCTGATGGTTTTATAAGGGGCTTTTCCCTCTTTGCTCAGCCTGCTATCATGTGAAGAGAGACTTGTCTGCTTCCCCTTTCCCCATGATTGTAAGTTTCCTGAGGCCTCCCCAGCCATGTGGAACTGTGAGTCAGTTAAGCCTCTTTCCTTTATAAATTACCCAGTCTTGGACAGTTCTTTATAGCAGCTTAAGAATGGACTAATACATTGAGAATCGAGAAGACATAATGAATGACCAAATCTACATTGTAACTTAGAGGCTGAAATAGGACTCAGATCAACCTTTGTGATAAACAGTCTAAGATTTCTCTCTATAATCATGTTGTCTGCTACAGAAAATTTGTCTGTCTCTAGTTCTTGCAACTATGCACATACCCCCTTAGTGTTTTTCATATGGCACATATCACACAGAACTTATAACTAAATTATTAGTTTTTGAAAAAAACTATTATCAATTGCTGTTTTTTTTCCTATATAAATAATTATTTTTTTAAATATAATTTTAAGTTCTGGGATACATATGCAGAACATGCAGGTTTGTTATATAGGTATACATGTGCCATAGTGGTTTCTTATTTGTGTTTTCATCTTATGGCTTTGGCTAGAACTAAATAATAAAAGTATGCATCAGTTTAAGACAGTTATTTTTAGTCATTTTAGTAAGGACATATCTATAACTACTTTGTTAAATTTTATCAATCATGCATGTTAAATATCATTAAATAAATATCTGAAATTGGATTGCCGTACCAGAATACCATAGACTTGGTGGCTTATAAACAACAGAAAGGAATTTCTCACACTTCCGGGGACTGGGAAGTCTAAGACCAAGGCACTAGTCAATTTGGTGTCTGGTGAAAACCTGTGTTCTGGTTCAAAGAAGGCTGCCCTTTCTCTGTAAGCTCAGTTGAGGAAGGAACAAGGGAGTTCTGTGGAGCTACTTCATAAGGTTTCTAATCCCATTAATGAGGGCTCCTCCCTTATGACCTAATTACTTCCCAAGAGCCCCACCTCCAAAAGTCCTCACATTGGAGGTTAGCATTTCAACATATGAATTTGAGAGGGATATAAACATTTAGTCTGTAGCAGTAAGTGTGCAATATAAAGTAAATAAAGTTGTAGTGTTGTATTGCATTATATTAATATATATTTCCTAGTATTAAATCTTTGTATGCCAAATCATTGGGGTAGGCAATTTCTTAGGAAGTGTAGAATTCAGTTCCTTTTTCTTTTAGTTAAGAATATTTTAACTATGTTTCTAAGAGATACTGTTTAGCAATTTTATTCTTTTTATATTAACTTCATCAAGAGTTGGTAATAGTTGTATTTGCTTTCTAAAATGAACTGAAAGGAAGCCACTTTTTATAACTTTATACATATTTTATTGTTTGGGGTCCATTTTATAAGATTTTTTAAACAAATGCTTACTAAAAACACTGGTTATAGGGACTTACAATTTTTTTTAATGTTTTATGTTTCTCACAAAAATTAATACATATAACTTATTTACCAAGATTCACTTAACCAGTACGTGTTTATTTTAGTGAAACATGTATTTAACTTTCTAAGACAGTGTTTTTTGTCTTTAAAACAATTGCTGCATTTTTATGTTTTCTCACTTTAAATTACATATTTTCTCAGGTTTTGATTTTATCATATTTGCCGTATTTTTCCATATTATGGGTTATTTGTTAAAGAATGAACTCATGTATGTTTATAAATTTTTACTGTTTTTGTTTATAATTTATTGCCTTTTAACTTAATATGTAATTAGCATTCCTTTTAATTTTGCTTGTATGTTTTGCTGTACCATTTTGAAATTCTTGAGTTAAATTCTTAACTATTTTTTATTTATAAAGTTTAAATATTAAATATGTCCAATCAGTTTAGTCATTTTAATATTCTCACTCATCAGACATTTTTTGGGAACACCATATACCTTTTCATCAAGTCAGTTTCAAGAAAGTGAAAATTACTTTATACATTTACACTCAAAGCTTGGATAGAGATAATTCTCCACTTCCTTAAGTTGGGGAAAAAGTGATTCTCCCAGACTATAGTCAAAAAAGATATAATTATAGTAACATTTTTTGTTGGTTTGGGGTTTTTTTGTTTGTTTGTGATGGAGTTTTAATCTTGATATCCAGGCTGCAGTACAGTGGCGTGATCTCGGCTTACTGCAACGTCCGCCTCCCTGGTTCAAGCAATTCTCCTGCCTCAGTCTCTCCAGTAGATGGGATTACAGGCATCTGCCACCATACTGGGCTAATTTTTGTGTTTTTAGTAGGGATGAGGTTTTGCCATGTTGGCCAGGCTGGTCTGGAACTCCTGACCTCAGGTGATTTGCTCGCCTCGGCCTCCCAAAGTACTGGGATTATAGGCGTGAGCCACTGCACCCGGCCTATAGTAACTTTTTAAAATAGGTTGTGGTGGACAAAAGTCCACAGAAATAATAAACAGAAAAATCCATTTATTAACACTTTATATTTTATTCTCTAAACAAAAGGTCTCTCATTTTTTTAATTTAAATCATGATGGCCTGTAACAGATGAAGCATCTACAAATTGAAATAAATATATAAATTTTTAACAAAATATTTTAACACAAAATTCTTTAAGATTTTAATTTGTATCTTTTTATTTCCTTTCATATACTCTCTTGATAGATTACCCATTACGTTAATTATTAATATATACTCAAGTCAAGATCTTTTATTATGTGAGGTCATCAGTCAATGATAACAGAGATATTGATGAATTAGTCTCCTCATCAGAAATTGAGCAACATTTTCATTCAAGATGATACATGGGCCTTTAAAATATATTCAATAATGTTGAGTCTCAGTCTTCTGCTTTTTTCTGAATGTGCATTTAGACCTTTATACATCTATCTGTCTACCCACCCATTTATTAAATTTTCAGCATTTACTTGGAATATTAAACATGGTTCCAAGGACCAGAACCGTGTTTGTCTTGTTCACTGCTGTATTCTTATTGCAAGGACCTAGAACATAGTAGAATCTCATTAAATTCTGAGGATTCAAAATAAGTGCATGGAGGTTGTAGCAGGGAAGAATTCTAAGATAGCCCCTATGACCTTCATTTCCTCATGTTATTCTGTTGATACCTCACATGGCAAAAGAGTCTCGCCAATGTAACTAAGGCTAACAATCCATCAGCCTTAAGAGAGGGAGAGTATCTGGGTAAAACTAGTCTAATCACACAAAAACTTAAAAATCAGGGAGTTTTCTACAACTGAGAGTAGAATGGGAAGTCAGAGAATCTCAAAGTACAAGAAGCATTTACAGCACCCTTATTGACTTTGACGATGCTTTGTGTCTTCTTTTGAGTTCCATTTGAGATTATCTTTCTAATAATTGATTAGATTTTATTCTTTTAAAAAAGAAATAATTTAAAGGAATCTATTTTTAAATACTCTGAGGAGGGTGATATGGGGGTGCTGGTTGTCCTGTTTTAACTTTCTCTTAATTTCTAAAGTAATTGAATTTTGAGTAGGTAATGTAACCTGTAGGGTTTTTATTTTTAAAAATATATTGAGGTTTTATATAATCTGTTTTTAAAATTTTCAATGGAAGCTTGAAAAAAATACTGCTTCACATATTCTTGTATATATGTATTAAAAATCTTAGACATTATAATGCTCAAATTTTATACTTGAATAAGTCATAACAGAGAGACATGCTAGTGATTTCACAATTAAATGTGACATTCATTTAGTGTGTTGCTTTGTAACATCAAATATTTTATTGTTTTCCATGTGATACCTTTTCCTTTAAATTCTACTTTATGTGAAATCAATGATGTTCTAAATAGCCTTTGATTTTTACTTTATTAATCTTTGTACATTTTAATATGGTTAAACTTACAGGAATAGTTTGTACACTTCCTGGAAATAGAGTAGGGTAATAGAGTTTGATTTTTCTTTTCAGCGGAGTTTTTTTTGTTTGTTTTTTTTTTTTTTTTGGTAATTTAAGTGTTAGAGTCTTTCTTTTAGTAGTTAGTGGTATAGTTCATCTTGATTTTTTTTCACTTTTGTGAACTTGCTTATAGTTTCTTTACAAATATTAGGCTGGCACAAAAGTTATTGCGGTTTTTGCTAATTATTTGTTTTTTAAAAGATGGTACATACAAGGAAATAATTCAGGAAAGGAGGATAGAGATTGGTGTCAGTAGAGGTGAGTCAGTGTTACAGTTACTATTGCTGCCTTAAGAAACTACCCAAATTTAATAAGGTAAAACAACAACCATTTCATTACATCTCATGGAGTCTATAGGTAGAAATTCCAGCAGGATTCATCTGAGTGGTTCTCCTTCTCTCACTTCATTAACTGGTGTGACTCAGTGCTAGTCACCTGGCAAACAAGCCAGTCTGGAAGGGGCAAGGTACCTTGTTCTGTCTTACAAATTGGTGGGGTTGTCTGGAAGGCAAGGCTCAGATGGGAGGGACTCGTAGCTATAGTGCCTACACACGGTACACTTCTTATATGGTTGCTGTCTTTCCACAGATCAAACATTCCAAGGGAACCAGGTGGAAAATGACTGCTCTCTTACTATCTAACCTTAAAGGTCAAATCGAATTGCTTGTCATACTCTATTGATTGTAGCAGTCACAAGCATGTCCAGATTCAGCGGAAGGAGACCTAGAACTATTTTTTGATGAGAAGAATATCAACCTGTTTTTGGACTATCCTTAAAACTGCCACACATGACAATTACAAATCAGGTAGAAGGCATTTGAGGAGAGACTTGAAGGACATGAGGAGGAATCATGCTCTGCTGAAAAAAGAGTATTCCGAAGAGAGAATACAGCTTGGGCAAAAGCCCTGAGTCAGAATCATGTGGGCTTATTCTTAGAACAGCATCAGGGAAGCCATTATATCTGGAGTAGAATGAGGAAGGGGAAGAGTATCAGTAGATGATGGCAGAGAAATAAACATGAGAAGACAGATTATGGAACGAGTGCCTTGTATGCCATTTTAAGGACTTTGGCTGTTCCTCAAACTGACATGAGACCATTGAAAGATTTTTTTAATTTTTTATATTTTAAATTTAATTTTTAAGTTCAGTGGTACATGTGAAGGTTTGTTATGTAGGTAAACTTGTGTCATGGGGGTTTGTTATATGCATTATTCCATTACCCACATAGTAAACCTGTTACCCACTAGTTGTTTTTTCTGATCCTCTCCCTCCTCCCAGCTTTCATCCTCCTTTTCAAAAGAAGGCATACATGCAGCCAACAAACACATGAAAAAAATGCTCAATATCAGTGATCGTCAAAGAAATGCAAATCAAAACTACAGTGAGACACCATCTCACACCATTCAGAATGGTTATTATTGAAAAGTCAAAAAATAACAGATGCTGGTAATGTTGTGGAGAAAAAGGAACATTTCTACACTGTTGGTGGGAGTGTAAATTAGTTCAACCATTGTGGAAAATAGTGTGGTGATTCATCAAAGACCTAAAAAGAGAACTACCATTCGACCCAGCAATCGCATTACTGGGTATATACTCAAAGGAATATAAATTGTTCTGTCATAAAGACATATGCATGTATATGCTTTTTGCAGCACTATTCACAGTAGCAAAGGCATGGACTAACATAACTGCCCTTCAACGGTAGACTGGCTAAAGAAAATGTGGTACATATGCACCAGGGCATATTATGCAACCATAAAAAGTGAGATTGTGCCCTTTGTAGGAACAGCCATTATCCTTAGCAAACTAATGCAGGAACAGAAAACCACATATGGCATGTTCTCACTTATAAGTGGGAGTCAAAGATGAGAATACATGAACACATAGAGGGGAACAACACTGAAAGATTTTAAGCATAGAAGTGATATGATCTGAATTTTATTTCTGAGATCTCTCTGGCACTTGTGTAAGAAATAGTTGAAAGGAATCAATGGCAGAAGCTGGGAGACCAGTTAAGAGGCCTTTGCAATAATCACAAGAGGAAATAAGTGTGGCCTACACTAGGAAAAGTCAAGTTACAAGTACTTATATTCAAATGTGGTCAGAATCTGGACATTTTGGGTAAGCCTAAGGAAGGTTTTAATACTGGGATATAGAAAGTTTTTCCTTTCTCTTGCCCTGAAACCTTTTGTATCCTTTATTTTGAGATAGTATTAAAATCCTTACTATCTTACTGATA
Organism: Macaca mulatta; assembly: GCF_049350105.2. Taxonomy (NCBI): domain Eukaryota; kingdom Metazoa; phylum Chordata; class Mammalia; order Primates; family Cercopithecidae; genus Macaca; species Macaca mulatta. The sequence continues at coordinate 86,659,946 of NC_133422.1, forward strand.
ATTCTTACTATCTTGTTTTATAACCTGGAACATGATTATAATTATAGTATTATTAAATATTTATTTTATTTTTATTTTATAATTATACTTTAACAATATTATTGTGGTGAATAATCATAAAATATGAAAAATAAATCTTCCAATTGACTGAATCAATTGTCCCCTTGCAGGATTTTGACTTCACAACTTCCTAATCCTTGAAACATTAATTTTGATTATTTTTCTAATATGCACCCATATATCATTGTGTACATTTTTACTGGAAGGACAAATCACTGCTGGATATACCATCACTTTGTATTGGGTAAGGGCAACCTGATATTTATGATTTTCTTGATTACATTCTTGTTATCTTAAAATCTTTATGTCTTCTAATAATGTTAACAGAGAAGAAGAAAAGTCTTATCTAAGCCTGACATTTTAGTTTTGAGGAACTGTTTTTCTTTATTTATAAAATTCAGGAGTTTGGTTAGTTCTTGTTTAAATATGGAGAACTCTTCCTTGTTTCTTCCCCCTCCCCGTCTAGAATCTCGTTGGTGCTTTTACTATTTGTACTTCAGTGATAGCTTTGATCATTGTTTCAGATCTTGTTGCCCTTGTGTGTTTCCCCAGTACACAAACTATTCTCGAGGTAAAACCTGTGGTCTCTGGCATACCCATCTGCCTCCTTTTTTGTCATTAGTTCATCTCTTTCCTTGCCCTCCAGAGCCCTGATCCAATTACTACTTGAACTTTTCAGTGTGTCAGTTTCCTTCTCCATGGATTTCCCTGTGGACGGAAAATCTGCCCTTACACTTTAGTTTTCATAGAAGCCTCATCTCAGCTATCTCCCATTTTGTGATATGAGCCTCTTTTGTCATTGTGGCCTTCATCTCCTATTTCCTAAATGCCATGTGTTTCTACATACTGTTTGTAGACAAATAGTTTAAAGCAATGTTCTATAGTTTCTTGTGGTTTGAAAGCCATATATTTTTAAATATGTTTTCTCCCCCTGAGACTTCAGCATGGAGGTTCCTTTTTCTTGTATACAGGATCATTTTTAGAATTTTTTTCTGTTATATTTTCCTCATTCTGTTTACCTAGAAGGTAGTGATATCTACCCCAAACCAGGATTTGAGATTGTATTAGTCCATTTTCATAATGCTATGAAGAAATACCTGAGACTGGGTAATTTATAAAGAAAAAAAGGTTTAACGGACTCACAGTTCTACATGGCTGGGGAGACCTCATAGTCATGGCAGAAGGCAAAGGAGGAGCAAAGACATGTCTTACACGGTGGCAGACAAGAGAGAGAGCATGTGCAGGGGAACTCCCCTTTATGAAACCATCAGATCTTGTGAAACTTATTCACTATCCCAAGAACAGCACAGGGAAAAACCCATCCCCATGATTCAACTACCCTCCCACTGAGTACCTCCCATGACAGGTGGGGATTATGGGAAGTACAATTCAAGATGAGATTTGGGTAGGAACATAGCCAAACCGTGTCATTCTTCCCCTGGCACCTCCCAAATCTCATGTTTTCACCTTTCAAAATCAATCATGTCTTCCCATCATCCCCCAAAGTCTTAACTCATTTCAGCATTAACTGAAAAGTCTACAGTCCAAAGTCTCATCTGAGACAAGTCCCTTCCACCTATAAGCCTGTAAAACTGAAAGCAAGTTAGTTTCTTTCTACATACAATGGGGTTACACGCATTGGGTACTCATAAGGTATTTACACCTGTTCCAAACGGGTGAAATTGGTCAAAACAAATGGGTTACAGGCTCCATGCAAGTCTGAAATCCAATAAAGCAGTCATTAAATGTTAGAGTTCCAAAATGATCTCCTTTGACTTTATGTCTCACATGCAGGCCACACTGATCCAAGTGGTGGTCTTCCACAGCCTTGGGCAGCTCTCCCGCTGTGGGTTTGCAGGGTACAGTCTCCCTCCTGGCTGCTTTCACTGACTGGCATTGTTTGTGGCTTTTCCAGGTATACAGTGTAAGCTGTTAATGGATCTACCATTCTGGGGTCTGGAAGGTGGTGGCCCTCTTCTCACAGCTCCACTAGGCAGTGCCCCAGTAGGGACTCTGTGTTGGGGACAGAGCCACATTTCCCTTCTCTACTACCCTCGCAGAGGTTCTTCATGAGCCCCTGTGTCCCCGACAGCAAACTTCTGTCTCGACATCCAGGTGTTTCCATACATTGTCTGAAATCTAGGTGGAGGCTCCCAAACCTCAATTCTTGACTTCTGTGCTCCTGCAGGCTCAACATCTTGTGGAAACTGCCAAGGCTTGAGGCTTTCACCCTTCAAAGACATGGCCTGAGCTTTCCCCTGGTGTCTCTCACCCAAGCCATGGCTGGAGTGGCTGGAATGCAGGGCACTAAGTCTTTAGGCTGCACACAGCAGGGGCACCTGCACCTGGCCCAGGAAAACATTTTTCCCTCCTAGGCTTTTGAACCTGTGATGGAAAGAGCTGCTGTGAAGGTGTGAAGGTCTAACATGTCCTGGAGACATTTTCCCCATTGTCTTGGTAATTAATATTTGGATCCTTGTTATTTATGCAAATTTCTGCAGCTGACTTTAATTTCTCCCCAGAAAGTGGATTTTTCTTTTCTATTGCATTGTCTCGCTGCAAATTTTCCAAACTTTTATGCTCTGCTTCTTCTTGAACAGTTTGCCACTTAGAAATTTCTTTTACCAGATACCCTAAATCATCTCTCTCAAGTGCAAAGTTCCATAGATCTCTGGGGCAAGAGCAAAATGCCACCATTCTTTTTGCTAAAGTATAACAAGAGTCACCTTTGGTCTAGTTCCCAACAAAGTTCTTATCTCCATCTCCGGTCTGGACTTCAGTGTTTATATTACCTAGAGATATGGTCAAAACCATATCTCTAGGAAGTTACAAAATTTCCCACATCTTCCTGTCTTCTGAGCCATCCAAGTCTCTAGGAAGTTCGAAACTTTCCCACATTTTTCTGTCTTCTTCTGAACCCTCCAAACTGTTATAACCTCTGCTTGTTACCCAGTTCCAAAGTCCACATTTTCGGATATCTTAATGGCAGTACCCTACTCTACCAATACCAATTACTGTCTTAGCGCATTTTTATACTGCTATGAAGAAATATGCGAGAGTGGGTAATTCACAGAGAAAAAGAGGTTTAATGGACGCACAGTTCCACACAGCTGGGGAGGCCTCACAATCATGGCAGAAGATGAAGGAGGAGCAAAGGCATGTCTCATTCGGTGTCAGGCAAGACCGTGTGCAGGGGAACTGCCCCTTTTAAAACCATCAGACCTTGTGAAGCTTATTCACGATCACAGGAACAGCACGTGGAAAAACCCACTCCCATGATTCAACTACCTCCTACTGGGTTCCTCCCAGGACACATGGGGATTATGGGAGCTACAATTCAAGATGAAATTTGGGTGGGGACACAGCCAAACCATATCATTAATATCTAACAGGAAGTGATCATTTAAAAAATCTGTTTATTATTCTACCTTTGAGAAATTGCCTGAGGCCCCTTCTCTGATCAGCGGTGGAGATAAGTTTGATATGCACAGCTTCTCAGTTGTGAGCAAGTATTTATTGGAATAGCTCAGCTAAACTAAAGTGGAGACTTCTAGTATCTTGTCTGGCTTATTGTACAAGACATATACAATATCTAGCATGCACATATAATGCAGGGTGCTAGTGGTGGCAAGAATGAGTGCTGGTTTATAGATTATTGATGTTGCTGCTTTCTGGATAGAGTTTCTAAAGGAAGGCTATATTTTACTTGGAAAATAATTTTAAATGGCCAGTTGGTATGATGCAAGTTGCTTATCAGTAGTTTCCTGTTTTGCTTTATAATCCCTCTCTATTGTTTCCCAAACTTATTAAAATCCCATTGTACGAAATAACAATGTATCATATAGGGAGGGAAGGAAAAAAAGAGGCTGAGTTCGTGCTTGCAGGTAAGCAAGAAGGGAAAGAAGAATGTCAGCAAGGTCATGTGGCTGAGACCTGGGCCACTGGAGTTACAAATTGCTAGACTGGCAATTCTACTCCCTCCCCGCCCAGGGCTTTTCTTGAGTCAACTGTCTTGTGCCCAGGCCGGACAAGCACCTGATACATCTGTTTGTTTGTCTGTTTTTATTGTATCCTCTATCTTCTAAGGAGCTTAGTATGTAAGATATATAGTACCTGGCCCTTCAAATAGTAAGAATGGAGCTGTAAAGGAATAAGTGCCCATTTTCTGGGACACTCCAAGAGTCAGACTCAGGGGACAGGCTGGGGAGAGGTACCTACCATCTTACATGATTTTCATATTGAGGAAATTATTTCATTTCATAAAATAAACTATGGATGGGACAATTTAACTTAATTGTTCTTATAGTTAGTAAAAATTCCTTCTAGATTAGTCTGCATATTGGGTGTCAGTTTTAGTAATTAGTGTTGTTTTAAGTTTACATTGTTTGCTTTGTTTTACCGATTTTTTTCTTTCTTTTTTAATGGGAACTTGGATGGGACTCCATTACAAAGTATCATCCAGATGCTGTTTAAAATTGGGCCAAATCAACATTAAAATGAAATTTCACATTCATGGGATTTGTTACTGGAGTAGGTACTGTTTTGCAATGATTCATATAACATTTATAAGGACCAATTCTGAGAAAATATAAATCATTGCTATAAATAATTTTTTAGGTTACTTTAGTATCAGTCATATATTCACTCACATAACAAATATGCATTGAGCTCACATAGTTCAAAGAATTTGCCAAGCCCTGAAACAAGAGGATGATTAAAACAGACATACTACTTGACCTTAACAAAAGTACAGTCAAGAAGGAAGTTACAAGCATTAAGCAAATGATTGCACAATTAATACTTAATTACAATGATAAGTGCATCCTGGGAAATAAAATGTTATCAAACAGTAGGTGCAAGGTGTCAACCTAAATAGCGAACAGAGAGAGACTCTCTAATAGAACACTGGGTTGGGGATAGGGTATTTCAGTAGGAATACATGTGCCATAGTCAACTATGTATGCATTTAAGGAGGTAAAGGAAGACAAAGTATTCAAAGAAAAAATGTGGAGGATTACACAATTGTTTTGACATAGTTATCCTTGATTACAAGGATCAATAACAAGGGTGGTGACATTCCAAGGTTGGACAGGCATTTTCAGGACACATGTCCTTGCAGAAGTGCTTTTTGCGTAAGGTTGCAATGGCAAGATTGTGTTTTTTGCAGTCTTTCGTGATAGTTCTTGTTATCAGGCATATGTGCATGACAATTCCCCCTTCGTGGCCTTCTCCAGCTGCATTTGGCAGACTCTATTTTTATTTCTAAAATAAATGACTCTATTTTAATTCTGAAAAATTTCACATTTTTCTATTTTGACCAAGATCTTCCTCTAAAAGTGTCACTGCTCAGTCATCCTGCAGTTAGGTTTCAGTTGTCTCTCAGTGCTAGGATGGGTCTGTCCTGGGTTGTTGGTCTGATCTCACATTGGAGGCAGTAAATGGTTACTAGGGGTCAGTGTTAAAACTCTTTTAGCTATATTTGAGCAACAAGGGAAGTTTGTAGTGAGTGGCACTCAGGTTTCCTGGAGTCCATTATTAAGTTCAATTTTGTTTGTTTTGTAGTCTTTGGCTATCATTTAAAATTGCTGGACCAGCATCATTATGTTAGGAGTTGTCCTGCAGAAATTTAACAAGTAACAGATACAAAATTTTAAAAGGTGAAGTACAAAGCAAAATTAATAGTAATTTTACAATTACAAATTACAAATTGTAATTTTAAAATTACAATCTCAGTTTGCAAATAGTTTTGAGTCATTAATCTAGTCTTAAACTAATTGATAAATCAAATGATTTTTATCCTGTCATGTGAAAAAGAAGGCATTAGGAGGAATAGAAGTCTCATTGTGATTTGGAGTTTTGTATCAGCATCTTGGGAAAAGCCATCTACAGTGTGTAAACATCAATTTCTTATCCTAGTTTTCACTTTGAATGTCTCTAGTTATGGCATCGAACAGTTTGGTGAAATTTTGTGTGGCCCGTATACCAAGTATGAAATTTGATTTTTCAAATTAATCTAATTTCAACTTACAGGGTATCAAGAACAGAGCTGTTCCCATTTTTGGTAATTCTGTAGAAGAGTGTTAGATTGGAGAAATCTAAAATAATGCAGTATTTAATCTGGTTTGTGGGTAGATAACAAGAACTTGAATATAGTTACAGAGCTACAATCTAATAACAGATGTATTAAATATTTTTTTTTTTTTTTAGAAACAACTTTTTCTCTCCACATTGATCACATCAGAATCTCAGATTTTAAAACCTCTTGAACCTAGGAAGCTTCGCCAAGGCAGATTTTATGTGCGATCTTAAGGTTCCTAGGCTTGCCAGGAAGTAACAATTTTTACTTACTCCCTGTAAGGCTGGGAACCTTTGAAGGCAGACATTCTTTGCATGTTCTGGTATATTCTGTTTAAAGCCTTGGTAATATAACCAATGTTTTCAATTTTATCCTTCTCTAAAGAGCAAATTTTTATTGAACTTATGCAAATAACCATATGGCCATAAAAAATAAGAATACTCATGAATAGTTTCTGCATTTGGGGGATTGAGTAGGGAGAAAAAACAAATATTTCCACCTTTGTTCATAAAAAGTATGCTGTGCCAAATTGCTATACACTACCAAAAGCTTATGAGAGAAAATTTCCATAAATCTAGAGAATTAAGTAAAAATCAACAATGTTTCAAATAAGTCATAAAACATTATGTTCATCAGTTACTTTAAATCATGTGGCTAAATTTTGTCCAGCTTGACCTTGATTTGCAGTTTCATGAATTCATTAGTTTCTTCATTACAGTTTAAAATGTTTTATTTAGTTCATTTATCTTAAAGTTATTCAAAACTTCCATTTAAGAGTGCGTATTAGAGTATTTTCCATGAATCTGATTGCAGATGGCTCTAGAGAATTAAAAACAAAACTGTAGGTGACTAAAACTTAGAACAACTATGGATAAAAATACAGTAAAAATTTATAATTCACAAGGAAATTTTGTTATTTAAAATAAGAACCCAAATCATGACTGATAGCATCATATCAGGACTATCAGACCTTTATAAATTTCACATAATCTTTAGAATACTCACATTGATAATGTAGTCACAAATACAGCTATAAACAAGAGCTAACACAACAAAAAATATGACTGGTGACATATTACATTCTTAGTAATTTGTATAATTTTTGAAGCATTAATAACATACCTAGTCATTTTACTTCAGGACAAACATTTACCACATAGTATTTTTTCTCATAAAAATTTATTCTCTCTTCTTTTCAACTATTCTTACCAAAAATAAATTTTCATACCTATGACTTTCTTCACATTTTTCTCTCCTACTTACTTGTTCCTTTTTACCATGTTTTTATATTTTTCTAAATTTTTATTTAGAAACAACCTTTAAATAAAGTCCAAATTAGACAAAATTATTCTTTTTCTCAATAAAGAACAATTTTATGCTTTTCTTACAATTTTTCATTAAAAACATTTCATTTTTGATACTGTATATACAAAATTATGTATATTGTTATTTTACTTTTTAGTAACATTAATTTTTAGTGAAAGCCTACTAAACTAGCAATTTTTAATGCTGTTACAAATCAGTATTTTGTAGATACCAATTATTATATAATTTTAGAAACATGATTCCAAAGAGCATAACTTGTTATATCTTAATAGACCCAAATATGTTTAGACTTTCTATAAAATATAGGAAGCCAGTAACAAAACTTTATTTATGTTTAGCAATTTACGTTTCAGTTTTGTATCTTATTCAAAAATGACCCAGACATTTAGTGAGTATCTATAACTTAATTTAACACAACAAAACTTTAATATTTTAAATTAAACAAAGTTTATTCATAAACATTTATCTTTTTTTATATTTATCTGATTTATTTATCTTTAACAATTATACCTAGCTACTTATGAAAACTAAGATATTGGACAAAGTGAGTCATCATTTGAAGATTTTTCTCTGTTAACCATTTTTATAGCCTGTGAATGTCAAGTGTTTTCCTAAATAAGAGACTTGAAATTATTTGCATGGACATTTTGTTGATAACTCAAAAGATGTAGCTGTTTTTATTAAACAAGCAATATTAAATTAGTCTCACATATCAAAGATTTACACAAACAAAGATCATTCTGTTTCTAGGCAGAGTTTATGGTTTTATAAACTTTGTGTCAAATCCTGACACCTTGAAACATCTAGCAGAGACAAATATAATCCTGTCTGACCAGTAAACCCTGGAAAAAAATGTATGCCAATGACTTTGTATTTTTGTATTTTTACTTCATCACCAAATGTAAAACCAACTTATTTATTAAAGATTTACTTAAGTCATGTGAACTAAAAGGCATTTAGGTTTATCACTATATTTTTGATATGAGCAGGCATCTGTCTAAACCAATCTGAAGAGAATTTTTAAAAGGATTTCTGGCCCTCTACTCCAGATTTTATTAAGTAGATACAACATATACCATAAAACATGTACACACGTATGAACATACCTAAGCCACATACACACACAATGAAAGATCTTATAGCTTTCATTCCAGAATTTTGGTCATAAGATAGTAATACACATACTAATTTATAAAAGACTGTTGGTTCCAAATTATATATCTGACAAAATAGGACCTGTTTACCTGACTAAATTCTATTACCCCTATAGATAGTCTTACAAAGTCTGTGGACCAACATTTTAGATACAACTTATTTTTGAATTTCATTTACCCTTTCTCCCCTACCTCCTTTTCTTCATTGTCAAGTGAGTTTAGGGTTATATATTCCATTGTTTACATTTTATCTAGGAATAGCATAGTTGTGTAAGAAAAACAAAATCTCCATGTGGCCTTGAAATCTTAGTAAAAAAATCTATCATTCTTTGCTGGTCTATTTTACTTAACTAGTCAATGTGGGCGGGAAAGTGTTTTACCAGGTTATTTTTATTCTAGTTTTTTTCTGGCCCCTTCATGGCATACAAAGCAATTTTTTGCTCGATAAAATAAATATATTATTGCTCTGAGATCAAGATTTTGACCTTTTTGATTTAAGTGCCTAACATTTATAAACACTTATTTAGATATTTTTCTTTTAGAAATCAATTCTTCTATCACCCTAAGCAATTGTTAGGCAAATGTAAATTTACATTTCCAGAAGGTATCTAAGTTGTTGGTTGTCATGGAGCTAAAAAAATATGTAAAACCATCCATTTGATAGCCCTTCAGGACTTTTTTTGTTTATTTGTTTTAATCTTGACTTGCATGCCATAAGCAGTGAATTTTATTTCAACACCTGCAGTAAAGTCAGTAGATTCAAAGTAGGTAGGAAAAAATTGGAGAACTTTGAAGGTTCTACATGTTAAGTGTATAGTTGCAGTCTCTTAATTTGGTACTAAGCAAAAATAAGCTTGGAGATTTCCCCATGATGACCATTGATCCAACAATATACAAGAGGAAAAGCCAGGTATCTGGCGGGAGTCCCAGAAAGCCCAGCATGCCTTACTATTTAAGAATCCCATTCCATTTTTTATAAATCTCTCGAGAGCAAAGAAAATCCTATAAATCTTGTCAAGGAAGGTCACGAGTTTGGATTGGCGTTTTAGATGGTTGTGACATCCTTAGTGATTTTTAATTACTCATTCTGCACCCACCATTTAGAATGTTTGGTTTTGTTCTCAGAAGATTTACAGAAATAAGCAGTGGGAAAGAACCAGTCATTTGCAGACATGCATCACTAACAAAATGAGACCCAAATCAGAGTGTGCACAAAAATTTTAACCCAGGTGTGCAGATCAAACAAAATATTAAATTAGGCATGCAAAAATAACAAGGGTAAATTCGCCAGCAAAGACATGTCTCAGAGACGGAATGTAAATTTTGCAGAAACCAGAGTACCGAAGCCAGAAGGACAGTTGTCTTCAAACCAGAAAGGAATTGCCAGGAAAGATAAAATGTCTTTTATCATCCTAGGAGGGATGTTCAATGTTAAGGTGTTTTATTGAAGGTGGCCTTCTAACCAAACCAAATCCCTAATTTAAAAAAAAAAAGAAAGAAAGAAAAAAAAGGCCTCGACAAAAAAGAGAGAAGGTCCACCTGAGAGAAGACTCAGCAGGTCGGCAGGGCAGGAAAGGCGACCATGGAAGCAGAGCTCTCGAGGGGCTCAGGGGAGACCCACATCCTGTTTCCTAGAATTGCCAATTCCTTCTGGAAGTGATCTGGCTTCAAGTCCCACTTCTGGACACCATTTATGACAAGCCTTAGAGAGAGGTCTCTAAAATAAAATAATGTTTATTTGGGGATAGGGCACTGCCGTGGGAATACATGTGCCACAGTGAACTATGTGTGTATACAGGAAGTAAAGGAAGACAATGGCTTATTAAAAAAAAAAAGAGGAAGACTATGTAATTGTTTTGAGATAATTACCCTTGACTACAAGGTGCTGAGGTTGGATGAGCAGTCACTGGGCAGATATTCTCACAGAAGTGTTTCTTTGTGTAAGGCTACAAAGACCTTTTTGCAAGCTTGTAGTTTTTGCAGTCATTTATGATGATTCTTATTACCAGGCATACTTGCATGAGAACCATCCCTTATGGCCGTCCCGGCTCTGTTGTCAGGTTTCTTTTCTTTTCTTTTCTTTTCTTTTCTTTTCTTTTCTTTTCTCCTTTCTTCCTTTCTTCCTTTCTTCCTTTCTTTTCTTTCCCTCCCTCCCTCCCTCCCTCCCTCTTTCTTTCTTTCTTTCTTTCTTTCTTTCTCTTTCTTTCTTTCTTTCTTTCTTTCTTTCTTTCTTTCTTTCTTTCTTTCTTTCTTTCTTTCTTTCTTTCTTTCTTTTCCTTCTTTCTTTCTTTTCTTTCTTTCTTTCCTTTCCTTTTCTTTTCTTTTCTTTTCTTTTCTTTTCTTTAACATGACTTTAAAGCCACTCCATTTCAATTCTGACAAATTGCACAAATGAGAGCAAGTAACCTAGAAGGGATGCTCCAGATTGGGGGTGGTATTAGTTTTCTGTGGCTGCTAGGACAAACGATCATCAATGGAGTGATTTCAATCTACAGAAATTGGTTCTCTTAATGTTGTGGAGATCAGAAATCTGAAATCAGCGTAATTGGGCCGAAATCAAAGTGTCTATAAAACCAAGCTCCCTCTAATGGTTCTAGAAGGGAATCTATTTCTCCCCTCTTTGAGCTCTGGCATTCCTGGGTTTGTGGCTGCATCACTCCACTCTCTGCCTCCGTGGTCCCATTGTCTTCTCCATTTCTGTCTTTAGAGAAATGACCTCTGTCTCAGTCTTACAGGAACGCAGGTGATTGTATTTAGGGCCTGCCCAGATAATCTTGGATAATCCCCCCATTACAATTTTTTTTTTAAATTTTTGAGACAGAGTCTCACTCTGTCATCCAGGCTGGAGTGCAGTGGCACAATCTCAGCTAGCTGCAACCTCCACCCCCGGGTTCAATCAATTCTCCTGCCTCAGCCTCCGGAGTAGATGGGACTGCAGGCGCCTGCCACCACGGCTGGCTAATTTTTTGTATTTTTAGTAGAAACGGGGTTTCATCGTGTTAGCCAGGATGGTCTCAATCTCCTGACCTCGTTATCCGGCCGCCTCCGCCTCTCAAAGTGCTGGGATTACAGGCGTGAGCCACCTCACTGGTCCCCCATTTTAACACCCTTAATTTAATCACATCTGTAACCCCCTTTTGTAAGCTTAGTACAGATGACTGAGGAAAGGGTCTGAAGGGATAGAACTTTCCAGACGGGGGGACAGAGTACGTAAACACTGACAGACCTGGCAGAAATCATGACAGGACTGAAAGAGGAGAATGGGGGAAGTATAAAGGATGAGGGAGAGATCGGCCAAATGTCTTGTAGGTGTGGAATTTCTAGATCATCTAGACCAGAAACTTCCATTCTATTTAGACTACAGAGGTCTTCTGAAATCCTGTATATGCACGTTTTTCCTACACTGAGTCAGCCAACTGTGTATGTTGGGTGATTGCCACTATTAGGAATCTAAAAGTCCCTAGGCACATGCAGTTTTATGGAACCAAGTCCTGCTGTTTTCTGTGTAACAGAGTTTGCCAAGATATAGCTGGAGGAGCAATTTTCTCATATATACAAGCGAACACAAATTAATTTATGTTACATACGTAGCTTGTTGTCTGAGGACCTCTTGGTAGTAGGAATTTGGCTGTAGTGTAGTTAAAGTGAGGCAAGGACAGGAATCCTAGTTATTTTCCCAACTCCTCCTTTTCCTCTTCCTCCTCCTCTTCTTCCTCCCCCTCCTCCTCCTTTTTCATCAAATACTTTAAAATATATACATTTTTATTTTATGATTCAACAGACCATGAAATGGAACTGTTGGACAGGACTGTAAATTGGAATAGAGACAAGACTGAAACTGTGTTATGCTTAAATTCCAATGTGTGTTTTTTTTTTAAAATAGTAATTACTACTGGGTTGTTTTCATTAAGAAAAAGTTATTTACAAATCTTTTCAAACATCATGTTTTTTCCACAGGCCCAGGAACACAGCTTTTTTGCTATTCAAAGGAGAAGTAAATATAGAGAGTGCTGTGTGTTTGTATGTGTGTGTGTGCACGCACATGTACATGCGTATGCATTTGTTTTTAAAATGTATTTAGTTCTTATGTTAATATGCCTGGCACTTAAGAATCCTAAGTAATTTGTTTGGTAAAGTCAGAAAGAAGAGCAGTCAGAGAGGTGTTCATAATGAAAGCTACAAAAATCAGCTTTTGACTTGTTGGATAGGCTCCCATCCCTGATTCAAAAATACCTAGACCACCTATCAAGGCCATCCAATTCATAGAGAGTTGGTGATGGGCCTGACTTAAAGTCTGAAAATTACATCTGTAAAACTATGTTCTCTATAAAAATATGCACATTTGCCAAAGTGAGGACAGGAAAAAATTCCATTAAATGTAGGTTCAATAAATGTATTAGAAAAGATTTAATTAACTATCTCTCTGTAAACACATATCTTGTGACTGCTGTTCCCGCTCTCATTGGTGTTTATCTGCTGGTAAAATGCTCACCCATATTTCTATTTGTTGTGTGGTGCATTGTGACCACAGGATTCCTCAAATACAACCTCTGCTTTGTGATTTACCTCAACACTTTAACCTTGAGATTCTTTTTTGCTGTACTTCAGTGTATTTCCCAGAAAATACATTCTCTATGAGGGATAAAATAAAATATCAATTAGAAACAAAAAATTTCAGAGAGATATTAACCCTTCACTTTTCTTAGTTCTCAAACATTGTATTTTTCACTGTGTCATATAACCAGGTCCTAAGAAAATACCATCATACAGGCAATTTAACATCATGTAATTTAAAATACCATCATGCAGGTAGCTTTCAACAAAGCATCCTGTAAGAAAATATTATTTGTACTTATATCTTTAAAAATTTTGAAATTACTATTGAAGATTATTTTTATTATATTGTCCATTGTCTGTTGCTTAAGGACTTACAGATTTTGCTTAAGAGTTCTGAGTTACCAAAAAATAGCTGAGGACTCATGCAGATATTATTTTATTAACTGACGACACCTATTTGCATTCTGGTTTTCCTTTTGGCCTTCACTAACGCATGACTTATGACTTACAGGAACATATACGATTGTATTTAGGGCCTGCCCAGATATTCTTGGATAATCCCACCATTAAAAAATATTTTTTTAAATTTTTTTTTATTTTTGAGACAGAGTCTCACTCTGTCGTCCAGGTTGGAGTGCAGTGGCGCAATCTCAGCTCGCTGCAACCTCCACCCCCTGGGTTCAAGCAATTCTCCTGCCTCAGCCTCCTGAGGCTTATGACTAAATTTTAGGCTGAAAGGTAGTATTTCCTTCCCTAGGTCTTTCCATATAATTGTCACCTCCTTCTCTTTACTCTGTCATTTTGCCCTTGTTTTATAGTGTTTGTGCCTTTTATTCTAAGTAGTCTCAAAGGCTTTTCTGGAAATACACAGTGTATAAGTAAAAAATGATGAAATAAACATACTTCTTTATTTTGTTTTAAAAGATGCTTGAGTGGGACTAGATGACCTCTAAGATCCTTTCCAGCTCTAAATTTATGTTACTGTCACCAAAGACAGACAAAAAAATCTATTAGGTTATAGGCCTAAAGATGAATGCCAACTACTATATTGCTGCTCTGGGTATATTTCTTGTTGAAGGCAGTGCTAGATTCAGTGACCTGTTCCGGCCCCTTACAGTATTATGGTGATAAAATAAGAGAACTGGTTGCTTAAAAAAATTTAGTTAAATATCTTTTTACTCTTAAGCATCTACAAAAATAAGAAATAGAAAACAGAAGAGCCGAATTATTTCTTTTGAGCTGTTTATAATAAATTTGGACAACTAAGCTAAGCCTGAGTGTAGCTAGTGTAATGAAATTAGTCATATTTGAATATTGTCACAACCTTACTATCACATTAGCATTAAGTGTGTTTAAAATGTATTCTTTGTTTCTGTGTGAGTCTCCACAGAATCAGCTATCAACACCTTCACGATAAACGAGCCCTTCATTGCTTTCAGGAAACTTTTAGATTCAGAGCAGGTGATTGAGCTTCTGCTTTAAAAGAGAACAAATCATTTTTGAAGTGTCTTTCCTGTTGCATGTGTGAATTTAGAACACAGAAATTGTCCATTGCATTGTTTTTGCTAAGAGGTAGAAGTTATTAAAAATATAGGAAATACTAGATACCGTATACTGATAATTTCCAAAGCTAATTATTTTTCTTAAGGCCAACTGAATTAGAATAAAAACATAAATGTTAAAAATCAAGCTATAATTTAAGAGGTGTACTTGTGAAATATAAACATTGTTTTACAGTAATGAAATGTTTCTCATGGGAAAATAGAACATGACTTTGTTGAAGCTCAAGGGAATATCTGTTTTCATTCAGGAAGTTTCCAGATTTTTGTCTTTACAATATTCTGTGTAGTGATTTAAATACTGTACCTCCAAAATTTATGTCCACTAGGAACTTCAAAATGCAACTTTTTTGGAAGTAGGGTCTTTGCAGATATAATTAACTCAGGATTGAGATGAGGTCATCCTGGATGAAGGAGGGCCCTAAATCCAATGTAAATGTCCTTATAAGACACAGGAAAAGACACACACAGAGAAAGTCATGAGAAGATGGAGACAGAAATTGGAGTTATGCAGTCACAAATCAAAGAAGGCCAAGGATTGCCAGGAGTGAGGGAGA
The DNA here is from genome assembly GCF_049350105.2 of Macaca mulatta. Taxonomy (NCBI): domain Eukaryota; kingdom Metazoa; phylum Chordata; class Mammalia; order Primates; family Cercopithecidae; genus Macaca; species Macaca mulatta. Next base: position 86,675,235 of record NC_133422.1, read on the forward strand.
ATTCCTCCAGAGGCTCTTCAGAGGGAGAATGGCCCTGCCAACATCTTGATTTCAGAGGTCCAGGGTTCAGAACTGTGAGAGAATATATTTCTGTTCTCTTAACCCACCAAGTTTGTGATAATTAGGTATGATGGCCATAGGCAACTACTACATTCTAATTCAGAAGTTCTTCTTGATTTTATTATATCATGTGTTGGTAGGAAGTACCAGGGTGTTTCATTTGCATGATATGTTAGTAATCTTAGAATTATCGTATCTTGCAAGTAATTTTAAAGTATGTTTTAATGTAGCCAGAAGCTTTATAAATATGAAATTTAATTCGTGCTTGTGTCAATTACATTTGAAAAAAATACAAAAAAGCTCTATAAGATTCTAGAATCTTTCAGAATTTTATAATGCTTCTAATGAAAAGTTAGTTAAATAAAATCTGTGCCCTAAATCACTTTGTTGTTGGCTTAAAATAGCATTTAATTTATTAGTATTCAGATAATCGTTTTCCCTTAAATAGCATATTTACTTTCATATGTTGGCATCAGACAGTGACGTGAGACAGCAAATCAGTACAAAGTGGTGATTATCTATCATCATAAATCCATGAAGGATAGCCTTGATCTTACTGAGAAGGGCTTAATTTAATTTAATTTATTTTTATTTTTATTTTATAACTTTCTAATTATAATTTATGTTCTAGGGTACATGTGCGCAACGTACAGGTTTGTTATGTATGTATACATGTGCCATGTTGGTGTGCTGCACCCATTAACTCGTCATTTACATTAGGTTTATCTCCTACTGCTATCCCTCCCCCATCTCCCAACCCCACAACAGGCCCCAGTGTGTGATGTTCCCCTTCCTGTGTCCAAGTGTTTTCATTGTTCAATTCCCACCTATGAGTGAGGACATGTGGTGTTTGGTTTTCTGTTCTTGCGATAGTTTGCTGAGAATGATGGTTTCCAGCTGTGACCATGTCCCTACAAAGGACACAAACTCATCCTTTTTTATAGCCGCCTAGTATTCCATAGTGTATATGTGCCACATTTTCTTAATCCAGTCTGTCATTGATGGACATCTGGGTTGGTTCCAAGTCTTTGCTATTGTGAATAGTGCTGCAATAAACATACGTGTACATGTGTCTTTATAGCAGCATGATTTATAATCCTTTGGGTATATACCTAGTAATGCGATGGCTGGGTCATATGGTATTTCGAGTTCAAGATCCTTGAGGAATCACCACACTGTCTTCCACAATGGTTGAACTAGTTTAGAGTCCCAACAACAGTGTAAAAGTTTTCCTGTTTCTCCACATCCTCTCCAGCACCTGTTGTTCCCTGACTTTGATCGCCATTCTAACTGGTGTGAGGTGGTATCTCATTGTGGTTTTGATTTGCATTTATCTGATGGTGAGTGATGATGAGCATTTTTTTCATATGTCTGTTGGCTGCATAGATGTCTTCTTTTGAGAAGTGTCTGTTCATATCCTTTGCCCACTTTTTGATGGGGTTGTTTGTTTTTTTCTTGTAAATTTGTTTGAGTTCTTTGTAGGTTCTGGATATTAGCCCTTTGTCAGATGAGTAGATTGCAAAGATTTTCTCCCATTCTGTAGGTTGTCTGTTCACTCTGATGGTAGTTTCTTTTGCTGTGCAGAAGCTCTTTAGTTTAATTAGATCCCATTTGTCAATTTTGGCTTTTGTTGCCATTGCTTTTGGTGTTTCAGACATGAAGTCCTTGCCCATGCCTATGTCCTGAATGGTATTGCCTAGGTTTTCTTCTAGGGTTTTTATTGTTTTAGGTCTAACATTTAAGTCTCTAATCCATCTTGAATTAATTTTTGTATAAGGTGTAAGGAAGGGATCCAGTTTCAGCTTTCTACTTACGGCTAGTCAGTTTTCCCAGCACCATTCATTAAATAGGGAATCCTTTCCCCATTTCTTGTTTTTATCATGTTTGTCAAAGATCAGATGGTTGTAGATGTGTGGTATTATTTCTGAGGATTCTGTTCTGTTCCATTGGTCTATATCTCTGTTTTGGTACCAGTACCATGCTGTTTTGGTTACTGTAGACTTGTAGTATAGTTTGAAGTCAGGTAGCATGATGCCTCAACCTTTTTTTTTGGCTTAGGATTGTCTTGGCAATGCGGGCTCTTTTTTGGTTCCATATGAATTTTAAAGTAGTTTTTTCCAATTCTGTGAACATAGTCATTGGTAGCTTAATGGGGATAGCATTGAATCTATAAATTACCTTGGGCAGTATGGCCATTTTCATGATATTGATTCTTCCTATCCATGAGCATGGAATGTTCTTCCATTTGTTTGTGTCTTCTTTTATTACATTGAACAGTGGTTTGTATTTCTCCTTGAAGAGGTCCTTCACAAACAAACGAGAAAACCTAGAAGAAATGGATAAATTCCTTGACACATACACTCTCCTAAGACTAAATCAGGAAGAAGTTGAATCCCCGAATAGGCCAGTAACAGGCTCTGAAATTGAGGCAATAAGTAATAGCCTACCAACCAAAAACAGTCCAAGACCAGATGGATTCACAGCCGAATTCTAGCAGAGGTACAAGGAAGAGCTGCTACCATTCCTTCTGAAACTATTCCAATCCATAGAAAAAGAGGGAATCCTCTCTAACTCATTTTATGTGGCCAGCATCATCCTGACACTAAAGCCTGGCAGAGACACACCAAAAAAAAAAAAAAAAAAAAAAAAAAAAAAAAAGAGAGAGAGAATTTTAGACCAATATCCCTGATGAACATCGATGCAAAAATTCTCAATAAAATACTGGCAAACTGAATCCAGCAGCACATCAAAAAGCTTATCCATCACGATCAAGTAGGCTTCATCCCTGGGATGCAACGCTGGTTCTATATACGCAAATCAATAAACGTAATCCAGCATATAAACAGAACCAAAGACAAAACCACATGATTATTTCAATAGCTGCAGAAAAGGCCTTTGAAAAAATTCAACAGCCATTCATGCTAAAAACTCTCAATAAATTCGGTATTGATGGTACATATCTCAAAATAATAAGAGCTATTTTTGACAAACCCACAACCAATATCATACTGAATGGGCAAAAACTGAAAGCATTCCCTTTGAAAACTGGAACAAGACAGGGATGCCCTCTCTCACTACTCCTATTCAATATAGTGTTGGAAGTTCTGACCAGGGCAATCAGGCAGGAAAAAGAAATAAAGGGCATTCAATTAGGAAAATAGGAAGTCAAATTGTCCCTGTTTGCAGATGACATGATTGTTTATTTAGAAAACCCCATCATCTCAGTCCAAAGTTTAAGCTGATAAGCAACTTCAGCAAAGTCTCAGGATACAAAATCAATGTGCAAAAATCACAAGCATTCTTATACACCAATAACAGACAAACAGAGAGCCAAATCATGAGTGAACTCCCATTCACAAATTCAAATAGAATAAAACACCTAGGAATCCAACTTACAAGACTTAATTTTAAAATGCATTCCTGGAAAAGGCAAGTTAGTAGAACATTTCAAACTCATATAGCATTATGTGTGATTGACTATAGTTATAATTGATCATTTTATATTTGGACAGTCACTTTGAATCAAATTAGGATAATTATAAATTGAAGATTTATTATCATTTGCTTTGAATTTTTGATTAAAAAATTTAAAACCATAAAAACAGATCTTTGACTATAATAAAGATATTTATTCTTTCTTGGTAAGATTGGGGAGGGGTTTAAGAAAAGCTAAGCAATGTTCTATTTTTTTTACATAGGCAAATGTTCATTTGTGTTACTTTTTAATTAGATAGTTAATTTTTTTTGAAAGGACAGCTTCCCAAACACTACTGATTAGTTATGTGCAGTCGTTAGTTTTTCGTGTGAAAATATTATCTTTCAAATTCACACAGCTGCTTATTGTATGAAATGCAATGGGACTACTTACCTGCCACCTGACTAAACTGGCATGTGTAGATTCACACCTTGCCAAATGAGGAGTTAGTGTGAAGAGTGATTAATATCCATTCTTTAATGAGTTTCTAAGTCTTTCTGAACATGTTTTTATTCTATTTATTGCAGTGGTATGGTAAAATTTTCGTGTTGGTTCTGTACAAAGCATGATAATATCTTTATTAATGTTAATGACATCCATAAGATATCATAAAATATATTCTTAATAGGAAATTTGTTATATATAAATGACAATAAAGATCATAATAAGCTCTCCTTAATTCCATTTATTTTGACTTCATTATTAAGTTTAAAAACATAGATGTCAAATTTTGACATTATTTATGTGTAATTATAAAGCCAAATAAATGTTAGAGATTAACTTAAAAGTAGTTTTGTGGCTCAACAATTGAAGTGAGATAGTGGGATCACAAAAGGCTTTATCATACTGAATTGATTCCACAGATGTCTCCTTTCTCTAAATCCCCTGTAAGCCTCCTATCTTCCATGAAAGGTTATTCCCATAAACCTGGCACATAAAATCAATCATATAACTCTTTTCCATTCTGAGATTTCAAGGGTTAGGACTGTCAACGTAGAGAAGAAGTGCTGTGTACAAGCTGAATGTACATAAGGTAACACTCACTCGACAATGGAATCCAGTATTTCCCGAGTATTTGAGGAAACTTACAAAAACCAAATCTCTAGTACTTGTTTTCACATTTGCTATCAGAACTAGGAAGGGATGCCTAGAAATAGTTTGAATGGAAAATTTATTCTTGTAGAAGCAGTTCACTTCACTGATGAGTAGATACAACGTATTTCCCAGACCTCCTTTTAAGCCAAGATAGCAACATTTTTACGAGAACCAAAGATAAAACCAATATTTAATCTCCTAGAAATTAGGAGATTTATGACTCTGGAAATGGAAAGAATTTTAATATCCAGCCACATAACCAAGTCATACAAGAACATAATAAACAAACTAATCAAACAACAACAAGAATAATGACCACAACATGGCCCCCATTCTGTCTTTAACCCCGATAGAAATAGCAATAAGGTAAAACAAGAAAGCTCTCATCAAGTGTTTTCTTCATCTGCTATGAATGATTTATTCTTACATTCTGTCCCAGTCCAATTATCAAAAAATTCTAAGACAGACCCCTTTAACTGATTTGTAATGAATTCCAGGGTCAGATTCCAGATATTGTTTCCCCCTGAAATTGTGTAAGTGCACATCAGAATACTATACTTTTGGTGTGAATCTGAGCCAAATTCTGTTGTATTCTAAATAAAGCGAAATTACTATCAGCCAATAGGGCATGGTATCAGGTTTAAACAGGACAATTTGGTGAAGTCAGGAGAAATGACTTCCTCCTGACGTGCTGTATATAGATTTATTCCAACGCCTTTTAATATTTTATATATTCAACAGAGAGGGAACTAAGATCTTGTTAATCATCATTTAAAAACAATTTTGTAGAATGTAAATATATCAGGGCTTGCCTTTTTCCTTGTTAATGAAAAACAAGTAGTGCTTGGGGAGCAAGTATTCCTATTCAACTGCTGTCACTCATTCCCAGCTCTGCTTAGAAGAAATAAGCACAGATGGTGGGTCTATTACTTCCCCAACAAAAAAATTTGCCTGTATCTTTTTTGTGTTTTATTCCATCCTTCTCATTGTAATGTGAACAATATTTCAAGTCAAGAAACTTCTGTAGGGATCTTTGAAATGTTTTATCCATTACTTGTACATTAAAAAGGAAAAGAAGGAATTAGTGATTTATTAAAATGTCATGAGGGGAACTAAAAGTCTTTGTTACAAAAAAAATATTAATTTAGAGACCATGTTTTTTTACATGCAAATTAAAGTCTTTAGGAAAGTAAGGTTTTATATCAGACTTAGATTCTAAAGTACTCATTTAATGATGACAGAACCGCTTAGTCTATATTAAACATACCTGTGTGGGTCTTTTATATGTATACTGTGGCTTAATGAAAGTTTGTCTATTGTAAACATATTAAGAAAAAGAGTTAAAAGGCTTTTTAACATAATTTTATAAGGCTGAAAATACATACAAACAGTAAACTACTCAAATCTTAACTGTACATCTCAATACTGTTTTTTAAACAAACTTAGCACTTCTGTGTATCCAGTACTAAAATCAGGAAACTTGATACTACTTTTTCTAGACACTATGTCATTGGGCAGCTCTTAGGGTGATTTGGAACACAACTGATTAGTTTTAAAATTTTTAGTCAATTAGATTATAGAATATGTTCTGTATCTTGCTTCTTTCATTCAATATTTAGTTTATAAGATTTGTCACTCTTTTTGCATATAGTTATAATTCATTAGTTCTCATTGCTATATACTATATCATTATGCAAATATAATGTCCAATTTATGGTTATTTTGAATGGCGCTTCTCTGAGAATTCATGTATCTGTCTTTTGGTAAATGTTGCTGGGTATATGCCCAAGGTCATAAAATATGGTTAGATTTAGCATACATGGGAAATGGTGGTTTCTGTCAGTTTACATTTCCGTCCACATTGGGAGAGAGTTCCAGTTGCTCCACATCTTTGCCAATACTTGGTATCATTTCTGTTTTTTATTTGAACTATTCTGATGTATATGTATCACTATTTCAATTGTGGTTATTTTGAACATTACATAACTGGAAGAGAATAACTGATTTTATTAAATCATATTTCATTTGAAGCAATGTGTGTCTACTTTGCAGTATTTTTCCTTTTTTATATGACTCATAAGAAGAGTGATCCGGAAATATTCAATAATATAACAACTTGGAATGAGATTTTCAATCAGCTATAATTCTAATAAATTTTATCTAAATATTATTTTAATGTATTAATAACAGTGATAATTAAGAACAAAAACAGAAAGTAAGCAATTCCTTAGATTAACATTAAACAACATTCCTGCCTTTTTAAATAAACTCTTCTGGTCAGTAAGTAAATAACATAAATCAATTAATAGCTTAATTGAAATTAAGAGATAAGTCTCAGTTTTCATTGCCTATATTATATCTGTGTTTCTGGAGAAACAGAAAATCCGTATGACAAACCTACAGTCAGCTAGTTTCTTCTCACCCTGCCAGCAACTGTTATATTACTGTTTAACTGGTTATATGAAACCATTTGTTGAGGAGGGTTGTTTTGTTTTGCCTAGTTTTACTTTCTTTTTTTTTTTTTTTTTAAGGCAGCTCTGTTGCCCAGGCTTGAGGTCTATGAGTTTTATACTCATGGTCACATGGTCAGTGTGGTATGATCACAGCTCACTGCAGCATTAATATCCTGGGTTCATGTGATCCACCTTCCTCCACTTCCTGAATAGCTGGGACTATAGGCACATGCCACCACACCCGGCTTGTTGAGGAGGGTTTTGAAGAAAATCATGCATCCCTTCTTAATTATAAACAGTGAAACCTTAGAAAATGTAATTAAAGAAAAAAAATAACACTTCGCACCACGCTAATTGTATCTTTACTTTTTATTAGTTGGTTTCAGGATTGATACTTATTAGTGGTTGTATTTTGGAGTGGATGTTCCTTGCAGCACACTTTATATACATGGTGTGGCCTTACTTGAGTAACTTAAGTTACTTAATCTATCCAGATCCCAGATTCTCAACCTGTAGAATGGGAGTAATTATAATACAAATATTATATGGTGGTTTAGTCCAGGTCCTCCAAGAGGTAGATGTTGAAAAGGGGTTAAACACAAGAGGATTTTATTAAGGGAAACTCCTATGAGAGAAAATGGAGAGGAAGCTGAGTAAGCCTGGAAGAGCCCTCAGCTGTGAGGAGAGTCTGAACTAGAGTGAAGGAAAAAGGAAAGGAAGGTTGGGTGGAAGCACTGGAGCATGAAGTACAGTCTAAGGAAGGGTAAGAAAAGTCTTTAGGGAATCCTGAGCCAAGTCTAGTCCTCAGAGAGACCCTGTGTCTCCTAATGAGGGATCTGCATTAGCAATCCTGCTGCCCTCAGTCATTGACTGAGGGGCAGATGCAGAAATAGATTTTAGAGTGAAGCAGCAAGTGGCCTTAGTCAATCAGGCTTCCTGTACATGAGGTCTATGAGTTTCTTATTCATGATCACCAAAAGATGTTTATCATGAATTGACAAACTCTAGATAGAGTAAAGCAATGCCTAAATTGTAGTTATGCACTTATCTATTTATTTATTCATATTATTCATTATCATTATGAATATTCAACACATTAATAAAAGAGCCACATGTGCAATCTACTTGGGATATTGGGAGTATAAAGGATAACACAGCAGTGCTACAGATAATTTAAGAGACGGTTACTCTCTCTCTCTCTTTTTATATATCTGTATATATACACACATATTTATACTCATATATATGAGTATAAAATTTTATTTTTCTAAAATAAAGAATAATGGGTTTCCTTCTACTATTTGTTATTGATGTATACTGCCAAATCCCTAACAGATACTAGAATACTTAACTCTAAGCTCCCTCCATGCCTATAAAAAGAAGTGAGTTCAAGGTTATATTTTAAATCAAAAGATTTATTAATATTATTATTTTTATCATGTCCAATGGATATTATCATTATTAAAAAGTTTAATCACTTATTATTACTTGAAGGACCTAGTTAGGAAATGTTCAATCCAATTCTTAAAACTGGTCACTGGAAGTACATTGTCTTGGAAAGAACTGCATATTTCTTGAAACCCCTTTCATATAGCCACAGTCTCAAACATAGAACCTTCTTTTATTTTCTTCAAAGATTTTTCTGTTTCTGTAGAAAATTCAGAGGGTGTTTATGGATACTGCAATACTCTGCTCAAATATAGGGAAGGAAAGTTACATTAAAATTAGAATGTATTTGCTGAAAAGTATTATGATATTTAATGTAAGCAAACAAATTACTCAGATGATAGTGTTTGTTTTAATTTTTAAATGTCTCTTTAATTTCAATAGTTTTTGGAGCACAAGTGGTTTTGGTAACATGGATGACTTGTATAATGGTGAAGTCTGAGGTTTTATTGCACCTGTCACCCGAGTAGTGTACATTGTACCAAACATGTAGTTTTTTATCCATTGCCACCCCCCCCTGCCGCCAACTTCCCCATTCTGAGTCTCCAGAATCCATTATCTCACTAAATGGAGAATCTTAAATATTCAAGGTGGAATCTTTGGAGTGTGGCCCTCTATCCATTGCTTTCCACCATTTGTACTCTCTGTTTTGTGAATAGAGGTCCGTTCTCCCTGTCTGCTTTGTTCACGTACCTTTTCCATTTTCCTTGCTGGGATGACATCCTTTGCCCTGAAGTTCTCATTAACCATACCACAGCTGTCCTCTTCTTACCTCAGTACATCTAAGGCTACCTAAAAGTTACAACTTCTTTCTTAGTTTTTCCCTAGTCTGAGTCCAAATGGACTTCTCCATATCCAGAATGTCTACTACCTGTCCTATCTTTCCTCATGCTTGGCATGTGCAGTTCCTTCCAACTACTTTCATGATGTTGTATTTTAACTGTTGAGTTGTATTTATATTATGCTATTCTTCCAGGCAAATAAGGGTATTTATATTGCTGAAATCTATGGTATTTTTTAAATGTAATAAAATGTAATGAATAAACATACAAATGAATGAGTTAATTGCTATATTCCTGGTTAAGTAATGAGCGTTATGAGGACAAAAATTGAGTCTTACACCTTCTTATAATTCTAGTCACTTAGTACAGGAGTTGGAATATAGCATGCACTTAAGACATCTTTGTGACTAATGAATTTAAATATATTTATTAATTCTAAGTTGACATTATACGATTGTAATTTGGGGAAGGTAGTGAAATTTCAAATGGCTTTCACCACTTGTGAAATGACCCTTTTACACACCACATGATGTACCAGATCTTTGTTTAGGTGAACCTAAGTGAAAGCGGATTGTTTCCTCTACTTAGAAAATATTTTGCAGATTTCAGTTCCTTATATATTTGATTATTTAAACTTTTACAGTTATGGTTTATGATATTGATTTGTAAAGTTATATAATTTATATATATTTAATATATTTTATATATATCATATATATATATGCCACGTGTGTTATCTGCTTGGAATATTGGGAGAGTAAAGAATAACATACCAGTGCCACAAAGGATTTAAGAGATGCGCTCTCTCTCTCTCTCTGTGTATGTGTGTGTGTGTGTGTGTGTGTGTGTATATATATATATATATATATATATATATAAATAAAATTTTATTTTTCGAAAATAAAGAATATTATTACACATTAACAACATAGGTATAATTGTTTTCCTTATACTGTTTGTTATTGGTGGATACTGCCAAATCCCTAATGAATACTGGAATTCTTAACTCTAAGTCCCTCTATGCCTGCAAAAAGAAATGGGTTCAAGCTTATTTTAAAAATCAAAAGGTTTATTAATAACGTTATTTTTATCATGTCCAACTGATATTATCATTATTAAAAAGTTTCATCACTTATTACTTGGAGGAGCTAATTAGGAAATATATATATAAAATATATATATCAGGCTAGTATACATACATATAATATATACATACATATATATTACATATATGTGTATATATTTTATATACATGTATACATATGTACTATATATGTATATATTATACTATATATTGTATATGTATTATATATAATTATGCATATATAGTATATATGTGCTGCAGTATATATACATATAATATACATATATAATGTATACATGTATACATATATGTGCATATATCTATATACAATATATAATGTAATTATATATTATATATGTATATATACTACTATATATTATATATATTAGGCTACTATATATATAGTAGTGTGTATATATGTAATATATAGTAGCCTAATACTTAAAAAATAGGATAGGAACTGCATAACATAAGCTGACTTAGACAATATGGGTGCAGACATATGTATAATGCAGCAAGACCTTATAACAAAGTGAGATATATATTAACTCTTTGTAGCATATTGTTAAGTAGTATTAGAAAAGAAATTTAATTTTTGCTTGGGTCCATTGAGTGAATAACATTATTTTTAGAATAATCTAATGGCACGATAAGCATTTCTGTGCCAAGAGAAAAATACATTGGTGTATTCTCTGAAGGAGGAAATTCTGACCTGAAATATGTTCACACAGCTGTGGCAGATAATACTCTGATCAGGTACTAAGTCATATATCTTTCACATTTCCCTTGCCAGTTATACTCAACGTGTGGTTGGAAATGGAATCAAAGCCCAGTCTGGAAATCCCGAAGTCAAAGTCAAGGGAACTGATCCTGTGATAAATCAGATTATTGATAAACTGAAGCATGTTATTCAGGTAAGTTCTGATCCTATATTTATTAGTAAATTCAGTAATAAATAATAAGTGGCTACTTTCTATCACATTTGATAAATATGTTAATCCTATCAGATAATCCTACCTAAAATATTGTAACAGGACATTTGGAATTATTTGTATCAGGACATTTGGAAATATTTAATGATTTTTGTATGCAGTCAATATGCAGTGGTATTTTAATGCTGGACAATCTGTATCTGTGAAAAGCAAGCCTCAGCCTCAGCATTTCAATAGTGAGAATCTCAGCATATGCTTTGTCTTCAGTGAATAAGTTTGAACATGGGAATCACTGTGACCATTAAAGAAAACACATATAAGACCATAGAAGATGCCAGAGTTATCTTTCAGGTAATTCTCTGAATGTTGCTATGACAGCTTTGCAGCATTTTGATACAAGTTAGGTCATAGATGAATAATATGTATTTATAATATTTATTTCCTATAACACCTTTTACATGTTATCTTATAATCTAGCAAATGGTTGTTTATGAAATACTTCTGTTTTGTCTTCAATAATACTTTTCATCAAGTGAGTGTGTATTGCTGTTTTTAATACATGGCAAATGAAGCATGAACATATTTATCAAAATAATATTTCACTGGAATAGTCTATTAATTAGAACCAAACATTGTGTTGCATGTTGTGACTATTACTCTCCATTCTGCATCTATTGATGTTTGGGGTAAGAAAGCCTATTTTTTGTTTTAGTTATTAGCCATTTTCAAAAATTTATATTGGAATATACTTTCATTGTTCCTAAGCAAAACTTTGTATGGGTAGTTGATATTTATTTCTAGTATCATGGGTCAGAAACAATACCTGAATAGTACAGAGTTTTTATTGCATACAACATATCCAAGAGTCAATAGTAGACTTCTCATAATTGTTCTGCAAAGACAAAGCTTAAGTTTTTGCAGACCAGTTCTTAGACTCCCATTTTCACAAGAGTCCCTATATCTCAAGGAAAGGATACATAAGAAGGACATGGGGGTTGGCGTCCAATACCATAGATTTCTCCCTTCTGCGAGGCAACAATGCTTATTCTACCATTGATACCTGTAGAAAACAGCTCTTGCCCTGGCTGTCAAAACCAAAAATAAATTCTATTAGAAAAGTCTAAGAGAAAAGTGGTATCATGACTACTGATGAGTTAAACCTCCCAGCCTCTGCTGAGCTGGTCCAGTTGGTACCTCACAGTATCGTCCACTATAGTATAACATGTACATCTAGATTATTTGAAAATTTGAGTGCATAATTGATGATAAAATCAAAAGAGCTTTAATAGTAATCAGCTCCTCTCATTGAGGAGTGAGCACAATCTCACTGTGAGAACATGGTGATATCTTTGTGGTTTCTTAAGTGGGGTAAGCATTTCACAGAGGGTGCAGGAAGGAAAAACAGACCTTAAGTGCACATTTATTCAGTCTCATTCTTTTATATTTCTTTGGTTGTAGTAAGGTATATAATATATGTAATATATTAGTGCAATAGCACATACGTATAATTTACAAATACGTAAATATACATATTAACTGGGCACTTATTCAGTTTTTTAAATAAGATATGTACAGGATGAAAGCAGAATGGAAACCCTATTACAGATAATAAGGATGGTGCTATTCCATAAGAAGTGCACGTTATAAGAAAACACATTCGCAGAGGAACACATAGATACCCAAGATAGAAAGGATAATCAAAACCCTTAGGAGGAGGGTTCACATATTTATTGCCCATTCAGCAAAACACTGCCCCCCTCCTCCACCATTTCTGGTTTTGTAGGTTTCAAAGCCATAGCCTTTTCAAGGTGGCAGAGGGAAGTCATCCTGCCTTTCTTTTTTAGCTTCTGTGTGAACTTGAGTCCGATTCTTTAATCTTTATAGGAATGTGCAGATCTCCAATTATTCATGCTTAAGTTTCATTCTGGGGTTGCAAGAGAATATCAAATACAATGCTACCTTTGAGGTCTATCCTTTTAAGGTCTGCTAGAATTATATGATTGAAATTTAGATTTTTATAGAGGATAGCAGAAAGTTCTGTCTTGCACAGGTGTCACTGAAACATTCACCTTTAATGCCTAAGAATATGCTCTTTCATAAACTGCTCTCCTGGAGATGAAGAGAAATGTTTTACTTTGCCAAACTTTTGACTACTGACAATGCACATATGCCCTGGCAGGGATGGCTATTGTACTGTCAATATCAAGGGATGGCTAACAGCACCTCCACAATGTCAGCTATGAAAGGATTCAGAAAATAGCCTTCTGTGAGAATTTATTAATTTAGGAGTAGGGCCATGGAAGATGTCAACATAGGAATAGGTTTCAGATCCTAATATGTAGATTTATATGATCACTTCTTAGTGTTTGTATAAAATTTTCTGTATTTTTTTTATCATAAGAGATATTAAATTTACTTTCCACCTTTGTGCTATGAAAAATGCCATCTCTCACCACAGGGACATACGTGTATTAAAGAATATGGAAGTAAGCCAGCCATAATAGCAAAAATTGCCTGCATACACTCATCCAAAAATACCTTTTTCGGGCTGCCATTGATCTGAACCTTATTTCTACCCTGAATTGTCTGCAATTAGAGTCACGAAGGAAATAGATAAAGATTTTTACTTGGAAAATGTCACTTTTTAATGTTTTAATAATTAATTCATTCAGAATACTCAACAAATACTCACTGAGTTTCTAGTATGGTCCTGGTTTTGTACAGGCACTGAGGTTAAAGTGGTGAATAAAGCAGACACAACCCTGCTCTCATGGGTTTTCCATTGTAAGAAAAAAGTAAATAAACAGTAAATAAAACCAGTATTGTGACCGACACATGTTATAAACAAAACCAAACAGGATGAGGTAGGGAAAGATATTTTAAGAAGAATGTGCTGGTGAAGGCCACTCAGGGGGAGATGTTTGGGTTGATACTGAACAAGGAGAAGAAAGGAGTCACAGGAAAACTTGTGAGAACTATGTCTGGGGCAGAAGGAAAAGTAGGTGCAAAGGCCCTGTGGCAGGAATACGTTTATTTTATTCGGAGAACAGAAGGCCATGCAGCTAAAACAGAGTGAGTTAAAGGGAGGAGGTAAACATACATCAGGCTCTGGGGAGTCTAGTAGGCTCTGGTAAAGAGTTTATCTTTTCTCCTAAGTGGACTAAGAAGTCATTTAAAAACTGTAAGCGGAAGCTACTGGGGTGCAGTGGCTCATGCATGTAATCTCAGCACTTTGGGAGGCTGAGGAGGGTGGATTACCTGAAGTCAGGAGTTTGAGACCAGCCTGGCCAACGTGGTGAAACCCTATCTCTACTAAAAATACAAAATTTAGCCGGGCATGGTGGCACACGCCTGTAATCCCAGCTACTCAGGAGACTGAGGCAGGAGAATCCCTTGAACCCAGGGGTCGGAACTTTCAGTGAGCCAAGATGGCTCCACTGCACTCTAGCTGGGGTGACAGGGCAAAACTCTGTCTCAAAATAAATAAATAAATAAATAATCACAAATTTAATAAATAAATAAAAACTGCAAACAGAAGCTGATACAATTTAATTTATGTTTTATGAGGACTTCACTATGAAAAATTGACCCTGCATGCAAGAATGAAAAAAGACAGTAGTACACACAGAAGACCACATAATTGGAACTGGAATAGTAAGCAGTGGATAAGCTGATTTAGACATATATTGGAAGTGGGGTTATTGTGATTTGTTAATCGATTGGAAGCCTGGGAGGTAGAAGAAAGTTGATAGCAAGGTTTGGTGGGATGATAGTGCCACTAAGTGATAAAAAGAATTCTGAGAGAAGAGTAGGTCTGATGGAGAGTCCCTGGGATTGATTAAAAATCAGTGGTTTTGTTAAATGTGAGATGCTTATTAGATACCCAAGAGGAATGTGCAGAACTCAGGGAGACTACACAACTGGAGGTGTGTGTTTGTAAGCACAGCATGTGGATAGTACTTAAGCCTTGAGATTGTATAAGGTTGTTACCTTTCCTTTAGAGTATAAATTCACACCAAAACTGTTAGTGGAGACTCTAAGACAATGGAATCATACAAAAAAATTGTATTGCAAAAACCTATGAATGGATAAAATGTTTTATTATATTTATTTGTCATCTTTTATATACTTAGACAATTGATCTAGGACAGAGAAGATACTTAATAACATTAATTTTTTTCTTACTCTAAGAATAATGTCTCGGGAGGCAGAGGCTGCAGTGAACTGAGATCAGGTACTGCATTCTAGCTCCAGGAGACAGAGACTCTGTCTCACAACAACAGCAACAACAACAAAAAATAATAATGAATGCTCATCAGAAGGAATTGAATTTTATTATTCTAGGAAATCTGATGGAAAAAGTGAAAAATAAATATTGATACCATTTATAAAACAATGAAAAAGACTTACAAGAGAAAGCATCTAGGCTTTTTTCTATACTTAATTATGCATATAAATACATCAGTACTTCACTTCAAAAAATAAGATCATAGGGTACATTTGATTTTGTGATATGAACTGCTCACCTGATCACACAAAACAAGTACTTTTCCATGGCATTAAATATTCTGCTATCTGGTTGTTAGTGCTGGCATATTATCCTATCATATGGAAAGATTACAGTTTTACTTCACCCAGTCACCTAAAGTGGGATATTTAGGTTGTGACCCGTTTTTTATGATAATAAAGACTAATAGGAATATCAGTAGACATAAAATGTTTTTGGCATCTTTTTTTCTTGTAATACATTCTACAAATTGAAACTAACAATATGTTCCTTAATAATTTTCTTTTGATACATATTGCCACATTTTTCTCAAGGGAAGTTATAGCTAACAGAAAGTGTCAGCTTTCTCTGCATGGTAAGGGTGTGGGTGGAAGCTTGGCAGTGACCCTGAGACATGTCGATATAAAACATCATTGGGCTCTCTAGAGACCAAGGTAGCAGTCCTGTACAAATGTTAGCCTGAGCTGGGTGTCACCTGGGAGTACTCCAAGGACGTCCAAAAGAAATATTTTAGTTAGAAGACAATTTATAAGAAAAATTTTGGCCAGGTGTGGTGGCTCACGCCTGTAATCCCAGCATTTTGAGAGGCTGAGGCAGACAGATCACGAGGTCAGGAGTTCGAGACCATCCTGGCCAATCTGGTGAAACCCCATCCCTACTAAAAATACAAAAATTAGCAGGGAATTGTGGCGTGCATGTGTAGTCCCAGATACTAGGGAGGCTGAGGCAAAAGAATTGCTTGAACCCAGGAGGTGGAGTTTGCAGTGAGCTGGGATCATGCTGCTGCACTCCAGCCTGGGTGACAGAGTGAGACTCTGTAGAAAGAAAGAAAGAAAGAGAGAAAGAGAGAAAGAGAAAGAAAGAGAGAGAGAGAGAGAGAGAGGGAGGGTGGGAGGGAGGGAGGAAGGGGAAGGGAGGGGAGGGGACGGGAGGGGAGGGGAGGGGAGAACGTTTATTTCATCATTTGGGATAAGCCCTATATTTACATCCTGCACACATCCCCTCTTCTCCACCCCCCCCACCCCACCCCACAAAAGCTGGGATCTGATGTAAACAGAGACCTTTGGATTATAGCTTGATCCTTAAGGAGTATCTCAGAAACTTCAATGTTCCTTCACTCCCTCTGCAAATCCTTCTGAATTGAGAATGGGAACCTTGGCAACAGAGGGGAGTCATGCACCTCCCTTTTCCATCTGTGACTGACGTCTTTCTCCAGGTCAGTCATTGTGCAAATTCTCAGAGTTGCTTTCTGGCACTTTCCTGCATTCCAAAGCCTGTTTCTGAAATGGGCAATATTTGTCCTTTTGAAAATCATCCGTGATAAATGTGGTATAGCCAATGGCCAGTGAAAATTTTCCTAAAGGGAGAGAACACTTATTCCTAAATGTTAACATTAACTTTTTCAGATGTTTGAGTCAGACTCAATTGCCTTTTAATATTATAGATTGAAAACAACACTTGGTTCATCTTAGTATATCTGATTGAGGAAATGTGAGAGCCTTTTTAATTTAGACTTGCTCACCTAGCAAACTTACTTTGAAACTTCTTGGTCATATTATGTTTGTTTACAGGAAAGTTGTCAGCAAAAAAGTCACAGTTATGCAGCAATTTATCTTTAAACACTAAATGACATCTATCATTTTTCAAAGAAAATAATGTCAGCAGTTAAAATCCTAACTGCTGAGCACTGTTAGTTGAGAATTATAATGCCCCATTGCTTAGAAATTAATTTACCTACTTTCAATATGAAACATAAAAAGTAATATCACAGCAATTTTCTGGATTTATTTTATTGCAAAACCAATAAATGTTACAGTGTTGTTAAAAGTAGTAGATTTAAGAAACATTTTATTTCCTTAAACCTAACAATTCAAATAGCATAAAAGAGTATTATGTTTCTATTAAATATTCATTTTTATAGAGACCAAAACTTCTTTACAAAAGTCTTCATGTGTAATATAAATTTGATTTTTAGATGTGAGGAAAGCAATAATCATAACCATTGCCTAAATCCACAAAATAAGTAGGTATTCTGTAATATGTATCACAGTAATAACAATGGAGTGGATTCAGGCAGAGATGAGAGACACTCTGATTTTAGTAGAAAAAGACTGCTAAATTACCTCTTAGTCTTTTCTTCACTCTGTTCTTAGGATACGAATATAATAAATATAACTTTAGAACTGTGATACACTGAGAAAAGGTTCTAATTTAAATCTCGAGAGATGGTTACACAGGTAGTATTTACACACAGACACACACACACACACACAATCACAGGAGTTTGAAAAAATGTCAGTATCTCTGAATTTTTGAATTCTGAAAGCTGTCCAAGCTTTTATCATTAAATCCCTTGCTACAAAACAAATTTTAGAAACATCCTTTCCTGTTGTTAATAGCCTGTGGTAGTCCTACAGAATGAGTTCACCGTAACTGATTCGTCAATTTCTAATTGCAAATTCTTTGACCACAGCATGTCAGCGGATTCTGTGAGCTTATTTCACTTCTATAGACTCATTCCCTTGGTCAGGGAATTGCCACAACACTCTGACTCCTTTCCCTGCAACTCCATTACATGACATTGTCACATCTCCAGGCTTATGATACTAACATTCCGGAGAGACGAACAGTTCTTGATTTTGAATTAGCAATGCAGTAGTGATCAAAACAGATTTAGTTAGTTATCTTTTGGTTCAGAAGAAAGTGTTGGATGTGCACTCAATAACTTTCAGTGGTCATCTAATTTAGCAATTAGTTTGTCTGAGTAAATTCAATGGAAGGCCGCTTTCTGGAATGGGTGGTGTAATGCACTGACTTCACTATTAGACATTTCATTTAAAAAAATCAATTGTCCGCATAAAACAACCATGTCAATCAGTGTATACTCAACTGGAAAGGAAAGTTTGAGAACTTTTTTTTTTTTTTTAAAGTAATGGGATTCAGATTGGCCATTGGTAATTTACGTTTGATTAAAGCGTATGTAATTGTTTTGTGTTGGATAAAAATTTGACTTTTCATGTATGTGGATGCTGCTGATTTTACATGCTGTCATTTTCATTAAGACTTGAGCTATTTATCTGCCAGGTTTTCTGTTCGTAAAATGTTGAAAGAACATTAAAATGTAAAACTTTTTAATTTTTTATTTAGGTGACTAGGACAAATTCTGGTAATTTATGGACTGAAACTTTTATATATTTCTGCTTAAAATATTTTGAAATATGGTTTATTTCACAAAAGAGGTTCCAAATTATGACCAGCTCTCAGTGAATTCATATTTCTTTTTAAAAATTGAAGTCACTGAAATTTAAATTGTGAAGAATTATAAAATCTAAAAGGTAAGAGTTCAGCATTTTAATTTAAACAATTAGGATAAGTGAGGAAAATAATACTTTTGACAATTACTAGACATAAGTGTTCATCCAACAATTTCAAAGAATTAAAAAACAAACAAAATGACTTTCCTTCAGTCTCAATAAAACATGCTTGCTACAATATAGCAAAGTGCTAAAGAACATGACTTCTGAGTTAGCACAAGGCCTGTGGCTAAATTCCAGCTTTTATAGGCACTAACTGTATATCCATAGTTACCTTACTTAATATCTTAAGACTCAATATAATTTTAATGTATGATAAAAATGACAGGTAATAAGTGCTGTAGAGATGCAGAGAAAGTGGAACTCTCAAACATTCCTAGTGGGAATGTAAAATTGTGCAACCACTATGGAAAAAAAATTGACAGTTTCTCAAAATGTTAACCATTATGACCCAGCAATTCCATATCTAGGTATATACTCAAGAGAAAGAAACCTCGTATGTAATTGTTTATAGCAATGTTGTTCATAATATCCAAAAAAGGAAACAACTCAAATGTTCCTCAATTGATGACTATATAAGTAAAATGAGATATGCCCATTCAATGTAATGTTATTCACCAACAAAGAAGATCAAAACAATGGCATATGCTACAATGTGGACAAACCTTAAACATGTTATACTAGCTGCAAAAAGCCACTCCTAAAAGATAACATATTATATGACTGCATTTATTGATATGCTGCAATATTGATAAATATATTGTATTAGGTTTGTTCTCAGGCTGCTATGAAGAAATACTTGAGACTGGGCAATTTATAAAGAAAAGAGGTTTAATTGACTCACAGTTCTGCATTGCTGGGGAGTCCTCAGGAACCTTACAATCATGACAGGAGCCACCTCTTCACAGAGCTGCAGGAGAGAGAATGAGTGCAAGCAGAGGAAATGCCAGACACTTACAAAACCATCAAATCTGTGAGAGTCACTCACTACCATGAAAATAGCACTGGGAACCACCTCCGTGTTTCAATTATTTCCACCTGGTCCCATCCTTGACATGTGGGGATTATGCGGTTTATAATTCAAGATGAGATTTTGGGTGGAGGCACAGCCAAACCCTATCATTCTGCCCCTGGCTTCTTCCAAATCTCAAGTCCTCACATTTCAAAACACAATCATGCCTTTCCAATAGCCCCCCAGAATTTTAACTAATACCAGCATTAACCCAAATGTCCAAGTCTCATTTGAGACAAGGCAAGTCCCTTCCACCTATGAGCCTATAAAATCAAAAGCGGATAGTTACTTCCTAGATACAGTGGGGTTACAGGCATTGGGTAAATACACCCATTCTAAATGGGATAAATTCACCAAAACTGATAAGCTACAGGTCCCATGCAAGTCTGAAATCCAATAGGGCAGTTAGTAAACCTTAAAGTTCCCAATGATCTCCTTTGACACTATGTCTCACATCCAGCTCACACTGATGCAAGAGGTGGGCTCCCATGGCCTTGGACAAGTCCACCCCTGTGGCTTTGCAAGGTACAGGCCCCTCAACCCCTCCCCAGCTGCTTTCATGGGCTGCCATTGAGTGCCTGCACCTTTTTCAGGTGTAGGGTCCAAGCTGTTGGTGGATCTACCATTCTGGAGGCTGGAGGACAATGGCTTTCTTCTCACAGCTCCACTAGTCAGCGCCCTAGAGGAGATTCTGTAGGGGAGCTCCAACCCCACATTTCCCTTCTGCACTTTTCTGCTCTGCTTCCTCTTGAATGCTTTGCCATTTAGAAATTTCTTCTGCCAGAGACCCTAAATCATCTCTCTCAAGTTCAAAGTTCCACAGACCTCTAGGGCAGGGGCAAAATGCTGCCAGTTTCTTTGCTAAAGCGTAGAAAGAATCACCTTTACTCCAGTTCCCAACAAGTTCCTCATCTCCATATAAGACCACCTCAGGTTGGACTTCATTGTCCATATCACTATCAGTATTTTGATCAAAACCATTCAACAAGTCTCTAGGAAGTACCAAACTTTCCCACATCATCTATCTTCTTCTGAGCCCTCCAAACTGTTCCAACCTCTGACTGTTACCCAGTTCCAAAGTCACTTCCACATTTTCAGGTATATCTTTACAGCAGCACCTCATTTCCTAAGTACTAATTTTACTGTATTAGTCTGTTCTCATGCTGCTATGAAGAAATTCCTGAGACTGGGTAATTTATAAAGAAAAGAGGTTTAATGGACTCACAGTTTTGCATTGCTGGGGAGGCCTCAGGAAACTTACAATTATGACAGAAGGCACTTCTTCACAGGATAGCAGAAGAGAGACTGAGTGTAAACAGGGGAAATGTCAGACACTTATAAAGCCATCAGACCCATGAGACTCACTCACTATCACAAGAACAGCATAAGGGAAACCACCCCTATTATTCAATTACTTCTTCCTGGTCCTGCCCTTGACATGTGGGGATTATAAGGATTATAATTTAAGATGAGATTTTGGGTGAGGACCCAGACAAGCCATATCATATATTTTACTATTTTATTAGAACATCAATTTTCATTTGCATATAGAACATCTCCTTAATACTGACATAAACCATTAATCAGCAAACTAATAATGGTTTATGTCAATATAACATAATTCTGATTCTGATGGTTTTACACATACTGTTCTACATAATTATCTTTTTTTGATATCCCAATGTCTACAAGTTTTATCAGTTTTGCTCTTTTTAATTCTTCACCCACTGTTGATTTCCCAACACACTTCTGTCTGATTGCTACCTCCATCATTCCCCTGAAATACTTTCGCTAAGCTCACTGATTTTCTTTTTTCTTTTCAGAAACCGATAGCTTTTTTCTTCAGTTCTTACCTCACTGGCTCGTTTAACAGCACTTATCCATGTTGCTTACCTCTTTCTCTTTGCTTTCACTCTCTTGATTTCTCACCAATATCTGATTTCTTTTGTTCCAGGATCTTCATGTATCTCTTTATTTCCTTTAAATGCTATGTTTCTTCTGGATTCCCACCCAGTCCCATTTATCTTCTCATCTTCCCTCCTTCTCCGCATTTCCCTCTCTCATGGCTTCACGATAGCTGCCTAATTATCTTCTTCCAAGGTGTTTCTCCTGAGTCTCAGATACTTCTGTCTACCGTTGTATTGGGTAAGCAACCTGAAATGTCAAAATCAACATGGCCAGAACAGAATTCCATTCTAATTGCTTCTCCCTTCCCCTAACTTGCTCCTCCTTCTGTTCTTTCCAGCTGCCTAAGCCTATTTCTTGGGTGTCATCTTTAATTCTTCTTTCTAACTTACTACTAATCCGTTACTACAGTCTTAATTTTGTCTCATGTTTATCCTGTTCACTTCCCTTTCTCTATAACCACTGTGCTATTTGAGACTACTACCAATTCCTATCTAGATTAGAATAGTTTCCAAACCAATTTTACAATCACTCATCCAGAAAATGCCCCAAGAAAGTTTTCTATATGTGCCTTCTCCATTTCCTCTCTTACAGTTGTTGAACCACACGCTGCTGTCAAATACTATTGCCAAAGTAAAGTCACTAGTAATCATTTGTAGCAGAATCCAAGAGAAAATTAGCAGACTGTTGATAGACTGATCATGTCAATACCCATTTAAAACCATTTAGTGAATCACTATGCTGTTGTGATGAAATACAGTCTTTTAGGCTTTTGGTTAAATGTGAAAATTTGGCCACATGCTACAATTCAATTCTATTCATAGAAGTTTACTTATAGTAAGTGAGACAATTCATCTGGCAACACCTAGGATACATGGAAATATGTGAAAGACAGACGTGTGTTGCTTAACTTCTCAGGCCAACATTGCACCCCAGATAACTCTCCTCCACTTTCTCCCTTGCAGTCTTTCTGGGAAAAAAAAATGTACCAGGAAGGCTCCTGGTTCAAAATTCCAGCCAGAATAGAGGGCAGAATGTGTCCTAGAGAAGGAAATAAGAAACTAAATGACATTTCACATACCGGCCTGCCTGATTTCGGAATGCTGGCAGACCAGTACACACATTCCACGCAGAAAATTAAATAACTCTTCTTTGAAACAACTGATCAATTCCAGACACAATAATTCCATGTACTGACTGGATCTCTACCCAGTCGGAAGGTAAGTCCCCTTGTATGGTGAAATCCTTTACTATACCCTATCTACATACAACAATTTCCAGATAGCCTCTAATGCACAGTATCAATGGACAATCAGTGATCACTGCACATTAAAGGACAATATGAAAAATGTAAATGCAAAGGGAATAAAGAAAGAAAGGAGCAAATACAGAAAACAGACAGTACAGAAGAAAATACCCCAAACCTATATGAATATCCTCAAAAAAATGAGAAAGTAGATTGCGTTCTTAAGATAATAACAAATTGCTTCCAAAGAATCAGTGAGAAAATTTTTAAAAGCTTCAGAAAATAAATATATTAAAAATTAAAAATTCAGTAGAAGCATTAGAAGGTAAAGTCAAATAAATATTAAAAAAAATTGTAACACACCAAAAGAAAGAGTAATAGGAAGTAAAATGATGAGACATTTGAATTTCATTTTAGGGGATCCAAATAATGAGAATGTTGGAGAACAGAACTAAACTCATAAAGGAATGAATTTATCAGGTAAATGATATATTAATCATTTTCAGAAATGAAGAGTCATGACTCCCTACTGAGCCCACCAAGTGACCATCACAATGAATGAAAACACACGTGCCTGCATACAAACAGACACACATAAATATACACACACAAGGTAATCAGTGTGAAATTTCTGAATATTGGTGATAAACAAAATATATTAAAATCTTCAAAAGAAATAAACCAACAAAACCAAAATTGTTTGCATAAAAAAGCAGGCATCAGATTTGTAGCTGTATCTCAGCAGGAATACTAGAAGACAATGCATAAACAATGCCTTCAAATTATGAGACAACTGATTTCTGATCTGAAAGCATATACCCAGCTAAATTATCAGCAATCAAGGGTTAGGGTAGATTCAATAGATTTCAGGGGAGGATATGCAACTTATGCCACTTTATCCTTCTTTTAAATCTCTCTCTCTCTTTCTCTCTCTCTCTCTCTCTTTTTTTTTTTTTTTTTTGAGATAGAGTTTCTCTCTGTCGCCCAGGCTGGAATCCACTGGTGGCTTCCTGACTCTCTGCAACTCTGTCTCCTGGGTTCAAGTGATTCTTACGCCTCAGCCTCCCGAGTAACTGGGAATACAGAAATGCACCATCATGCTTGGCTAATTTTTGTATTTTTAGTAGAGATGGAGTTTCACTGTGTTGGCCAGGCTGGTCTCCAACTCTTGACCTCAGGTGATTCATCGGCCTCGGCCTCCCAGAGTGTTGGGATATAGGCATGAGCCATCGCTCCCAGACCAACTTTATTTTCTGTAAACCTTTTGTATAGAGCTGCTGATAAAAGGAATAACCAAGAAATAAGAAGATATGGAGTTCAGGAAACACGACGTTGAATACGTAAGAATGGGAAAACAGACGACTGTGAGAGGAAATTTTCTAAGCCAAAAAAAATTAATAACTTAAAGTGATGGGTTTGAACATATGGAACAGATACTGCTAAGCATTTGACAGATCCGCTAGAGCACTTGAAAAAAATGAAATAAATACATGGAAAGATGTGACAGATACAAGAAAAACTATGCAAATGGATAGATACTATGACAATGATAAATTATAGGATATCAAAAAGATTTCCATAAAAAAATCAGTGCAGTATTACCCTAAAAATGAATACTGTTTTTGTAGGAGCAACTATTACTTTAATACAAATCTTTGCCAAAACTATGGCAGATGGGGTGGTTCATCTATAATCCCAGCATTTTGCGAGCCTGATGTGGGAAAGTCACTTGAGGTCAAGAGTTTGAGACCAGCCTGGGCAACATAGCATGACTCCCTCTAAAAAAAAAAAAAAAAAAAAAAAAAAAAAAAAAAGAATGAAAGAAAGAAAAGAAAAACGAGCCAGGCATGGTAATGCATGCCTGTAGTCCTATCCTAGCTACTCCAGAGGCTGAGGTGGGAGGATCTTTTGAGCCTCGGAGTTCAAGGCTGCAGTGAGCTATGATTGCACCACTGCACTCCAGCCTGAGGGACAGGGTAAGGACCCTGTCTCAAAACAAAACAAAAAACAAAACAAAACTTTGTCAAAACTATAATATGGGTGAGGAAAAGGAAAGTAGGGACTTGGTGGTAAAAGAGAAAATCAATAAGCATTGCCAAGAGTTGATAAACCAAAAACAGAAAAGCTGCCAATTAAAGGCAAATGATTTAGACATGTCAGGTTAATTCCAGAGCAATTAATCAGGTTGGTTATGACTGTCTCCAGGAGCAGGAAACATGGTGTGTAAAGAGCTTGTGCATAGGAATGTTGTCTTTAAAAATATGAATATTTTGGTACTTTTATTACTAACTGCGAATGTTTTGTACTCTGATAAATATAAACTTTAAAAAAAAAAAACTAAAGGCAAACTTTGCATCATGATTTCTATGGACCTATGTAACCTGGTCTTCCATCTTTACAGCCTCATCTGCCAATTGTTCCCCTTGTCTGCACCAGCCTGGTATATACTCTTTCTGCCACACACATTCCTCACTCAATTATTTCAATGTTCCAGACTCTTTCTTAATTTCTGGGTCTCCCACTTCATCTTTTTAAAAGAAAATTATTACTTTGACTTGAAAAACACCAATTATATCTTTTTCTCTGTAACTCTTAGTCATTCGTTATGTCTCATTTCTCCCAACATAGAACACATGTATTCTTATGTTCCTTGGCACTCTGTAACTAACTTATAAGAGCACTTCTCTAGAGATTTAAAAAAAAAAATCAAATCGTTGAAAAATTGGATTATTGAGTGAGATCTACAGTCAACTTTCTTTGTTTGCACCCATTATCTGTACCCAGGTATCTAGATTCTTCCACTATTCTTGATTATTTCTGACTCTAAACTGTCTTTTCTATCTGAATGTTGAGCCGTATTGCACAAACTTGTGCAATTTTTCAGTCTGAATTTGGCAGATCTTCTACTCTAACTAAATGCTCTAGAGAAACCTCTCTAGCTTTTCCTGGGTGCTAACTTAAATTCATAGTTCTACCACCCTCCATTGAATTCTGGGATCCTAAGGTCATAGTAGTTCATACGGCTTTCCAATAAACCAGATTTTCTATTCTTGTTATCTATTATTTTTAAAACCAGGTGCAGTCCTCTCTGGGAACCTGTCGCAACTTAATTCCAGTTACCTTACGGTTGAATATGCACAATCAATCAATCGATCAATCTCTTTATCTCTCTAATTATCTTTTGGAGCACTCCTTTGCCATACATAGCTTTTGACTGGCTCATGCATATTCTCACCTTTCTGCAGGTATACATGAGTCCATAATGTTTTGCAGACTCAATAAATGTACTCTGTAATCACTTAAATGTCATTTTATGAATGTGCTTTGACAACGTAATTTGTCAGAGCAGAGCAATTCCTGGATATATTTCTTGCAGTTCAGCAGCACTTAACCAGATGGCCCCCTACAGTTTTGAAGCAGTTAATGCACCTTGAAAGTAGGCTGACTTATGAGAGGAATATGCTTGTGGGGAATCAGTAGAAAAGTTTCTATGGCATAGAATATTGAAGATGTGAAATAAATACTATATAGTTCCATTAAAAACCAAATTAAGTAAATTAAAATGTGCATTATAATAAACTTATGAAATATGATATG
The DNA here is from genome assembly GCF_049350105.2 of Macaca mulatta. Classification (NCBI taxonomy): domain Eukaryota; kingdom Metazoa; phylum Chordata; class Mammalia; order Primates; family Cercopithecidae; genus Macaca; species Macaca mulatta. The sequence continues at coordinate 86,702,143 of NC_133422.1, forward strand.
CCTTATGAATATGTTTTGCATTATATGTTTCACATTGATGTGATGAAAACTTAATCAGTTTCATTAGCAATAAAACAAATCATGAGTTTTATAGTAATGAGTCTGAATAGGCATTTATATACCTATCTACTAGTCATGTCAATTACTAGTTCTGAAGAAGATCATTTTTAAATTATATATCTGGGAATATATTATCAAACCCATCCTGAAACTTATTAAACAGATGGTAAAATCTAATTTAACTTCATTTAATACTCGCTTTCTCTTAGTCTTATAAAAGCAAATGAGCTTGTCGGCTTTTAATTATGAAAATATAATTTTAATTTACAAGAGATATATAACAAAGCAAGAGAGTTGCTAAATTCACTCTGTCCTGGTAACTTTCTATTGCATATGTTCATTTTTAATTTAATAAGAAAATCCTTTCAAAATTTTTAAAAGAATCACATTACCCAAGAAGAGGCTTAATATTTCTAGAAAATAAATATATTCTTAAGACACTTAATAATTCTTGAAATGAAGACGTAATTCTTCAGGGTTTCAAAAATATTTGATGTGCACTCTTTACATATATAGAGAGTTTAAATTTTATAATTTCCCTACTTAAAAAATAAGTGAAACATAGCACAAGCATATCAAAGCAAGTTATTCATGCTTAATTCTGATTTAAGTTACTGTATTGTCATTATTATTAAAGAGAATTGAGTAGAAAAATTATTTTATATCACCCAAAAGCACAAAACCTTATTAGAATACTAATTTCTATGCCTGTTTCACAGATTTGCTCATAATAGGTTTTTTCATGCTTCTGTACTAACTCATTGAAGGACAATGTTTTACCTGTTCTTGAAAAAATATTGTTATCTGGCCTAGAGTGGTAGCTCATGCCTGTAATCCTGGTTGGCCAAGGCTGGCAGATTGCTTGAGCCCGGGAGTTTGAGAACAGCCTGGGTAACATGGTGAAACCCACCTCTACAAAAAAAAAAAAAAAAAGGTAAAACATTAGCTGGGCATGGTGGCAGGCACCTGTATTCCTAGCTACTAAGGAGGCTGAGGTAGGAGAATCACCTGGGCCTGGGAGGTTGAGGTTTTGGTGAGCTGTGATTATGTCACTGCATTCCAGCCTGGGTGACATACTGAGATCTTCTATCAAAAATAATAATAGGAGGGAATATCACCACTGACCCCAGAGAAATACAAACTACTATCAGGGAATACTGTAAACACCTCTCTGCAACTAAACTAGAAAACCTAGAAGAAATGGATAATTTCCTGGACACTTGCACTCTCCGAAGACTAAACCAGGAAGAAGTTGAATCCCTGAATAGACCAATAGCAGACTCTGAAATTGAGGCAATAATTAATAGCCTACCAACCAAAAAAAGTCCAGGACCAGACGGATTCACAGCCGAATTCTACCAGAGGTACAAGGAGGAGCTGGTACCATTCCTTCTGAAACCATTCCAATCAATAGAAAAAGAAAGAATCCTCCCTAACTCATTTTATGAGGCCAACATCATCCCGATACAAAAGCCTGGCAGAGATACAACAAAAAAAGAGAATTTTAGACCAATATCCCTGATGAACATCGATGCAAAAATCCTCATTAAATACTGGCAAACCGAATCCAGCAGCCCATCAAAAAGCTTATCCACCATGATCAAGTGGGCTTCATCCCTGGGATGCAAGGCTGGTTCAACATATGCAAATCAATAAACGTAATCCAGCATATAAACAGAACCAAAGACAAAAACCACATGATTATCTCAATAGATGCAGAAAAGGCCTTTGACAGAATTCAACAGCCCTTTATGCTAAAAACTCTCAATAAATTCGGTATTGATGGAACATATCTCAAAATAATAAGAGTTTTTTATGACAAACCCACAGCCAACATCATACTGAATGGGCAAAAACTGAAAGCATTCCCTTTGAAAACTGACACAAGACAGGGATGCCCTCTCTAACCACTACTATTCAACAGTGTTGGAAGTTCTGGCCAGGGCAATCAGGGAAGAGAAAGAAATAAAGGGTATTCAATTAGGAAAAGAAGAAGTCAAATTGTCCCTGTTTGCAGATGACATGATTGTATATTTAGAAAACCCCATCATCTCAGCCCAAGTCTCCTTAAGCTGATAAGCAACTTCAGCAAAGTCTCAGAATACAAAATCAGTGTGCAAAAATCACAGGCATTCTTATACACCAGTAACAGACAGAGAGCCAAATCATGAGTGAACTCCCATTCACATTAGCTTCAAAGAGAATAAAATACCTAGGAATCTAATTTACAAGGGATGTAAAGGACCTCTTCAAGGAGAACTACAAATCACTGCTCAGTGAAATAAAAGAGGACACAAACAAATAGAAGAACATACCATGCTCATGGATAGGAAGAATCAATATCATGAAAATGGCCATACTGCCCAAGGTAATTTATAGATTCAGTGCCATCCCCATTAAGCTACCAATGACTTTCTTCACAGAATTGGAAAAAACTGCTTTAAAGTTCATATGGAACCAAAAAAGAGCCCACATTGCCAAGACAATCCTAAGTCAAAAGAACAAAGCTGGAGGCATCATGCTACCTGACTTCAAACTATACTACAAGTCTACAGTAACCAAAACAGCATGGCACTGGTACCAAAACAGAGATATAGACCAATGGAACAGAACAGAGCCCTCAGAAATAATACCACACATCTACAGCCATCTGATCTTTGACAAACCTGACAAAAACAAGAAATGGGGAAAGGATTCCATATTTATTAAATGGTGCTGGGAAAATTGGCTAGCCATAAGTAGAAAGCTGAAACTGGATCCTTCCCTTACTCCTTATATGAAAATTAATTCAAGATGGATTAGAGACTTAAATCTTAGACCTAAAACCATAAAAACCCTAGAAGAAAACCTAGGTAATACCATTCAGGACATAGGCATGGGCAAGGACTTCATGTCTAAAACACCAAAAGCAATGGCAACAAAAGCCAAAATTGACAAATGGGATCTAATTAAACTAAAGAGCTTCTACAGAGCAAAAGAAACTACCATCAGAGTGAACAGGCAACCTACAGAATGGGAGAAAATTTTTGCCATCTACTCATCTGACAAAGGGCTAATATCCAGAACCTACAAGGAACTCAAACAAAGTTACAAGAAAAAAACAAACAACCCCATCAAAAAGTGGGCAAAGGATATGAACAGACATTTCTCAAAAGAAGACATGCATACAGCCAACAGACACATGAAAAAATGCTCATCATCACTGGCCATCAGAGAAATGCAAATCAAAACCACAATGAGATACCATCTCACACCAGTTAGAATGGCAATCATTCAAAAGTCAGGAAACAACAGGTGCTGGAGAGGATGTGGAGAAATAGGAACACTTTTACACTGTTGGTGGGACTGTAAACTGGTTCAACCATTATGGAAAACAGTATGGCGATTCCTCAAGGATCTAGAACTAGACGGACCATATGACCCAGCCATCCCATTACTGGGTATATACCCAAAGGATTATAAATCATGCTACTCTAAAGACACATGCACATGTATGTTTATTACAGCACTATTCACAATAGCAAAGACTTGGAATCAACCCAAATGTCCATCAGTGACAGACTGGATTAAGAAAATGTGGCACATATACACCATGGAATACTATGAAGCCATAAAAAAGGATGAGTTTGTGTCCTTTGTAGGGACATGGATGCAGCTGGAAACCATCATTCTCAGCAAACTATCGCAAGAACAGAAAACCAAACACCGCATGTTCTCACTCATAGGTGGGAATTGAACAATGAGATCACTTGGACTCTGGAAGGGGAACATCACACACTGGGGCCTATTGTGGGGAGGGGGAAGAGGGGAGGGATGGCATTGGGAGTTATACCTGATGTAAATGATGAGTTGATAGGTGCTGATGAGTTGATGGGTGCAGCACACCAACATGGCACATGTATGCATATGTAACAAACCACATTGTGCACATGTACCCTAGAACTTAAAGTATAATAATAATAAAAATAAATAAATAAAATAATAAAAATATCATTATCTGACATTTTAAAATGTATATTTCCCAACCTATAAATACACTTCGTGGAGTTTTTTGTTTTTTTTTTGTTGTTTTTTTTGAGGCAGTGTCTTGTTGTCTCCAAGGCTGAAGTGTAGTGACTCACTGCAAGCTCTGCCTTTGGGTTCAGGCCATTCTCCTGCCTCAGCCTCCTGAGTAGCTGGGAGTGCAGGTGCCCGCCACCACGCCCGGCTAATTTTTTATATTTTTTGTAGAGACGGGGTTTCACCGTGTTAACTAGGATGGTCTCGATCTCCTGACCTTGTGATTCAACTGCCTCGGCCTCCCAAAATGCTGGGATTACAGACGTGAGCCACTGCACCTGGCCACTTCATAGATTTTTGACAAGAGAAAAATTTCAAGATATTGTAAATTTAAAACAAAACTTTCTTTGTAATACCACTGAAATGTCTTTAACCCATATCAATCATGTGATATAAAAATATTAAATATACATGTATTGAATAAATGAACAAAAATCATAATTACCTTATTTAAAATTTAAATAAAGCAGGAAAGTACATCTTCCTAATTATCATATATTTAACTGTTTAAAATCACTCTAATGACAAGTAATATGCTTTCAATCTTGCATTATAATTTTAAAATTCCTATATTGTTTCATTCACTCGTCCTTCCATTAATTCGGTGAACAAACACTGATTACTTACCCACTAGGTGCCAAGTATTATGATAGACTCAGGGAGTACAAAAATGATTAAATGAGGGGATCAGCTGGAGTGACTGTTTTCTAGAAACAATGCCTATTTCAGTTATGAACTAGTCTGTTTTGAAGAAAGTGGTGAAGGAAAGCTGAAAATAATATTTTCAGTTTATTCAACAAATCTTATTGAGGCCTTACTATGAATCAGGGGCTCTCCTAGGTATGGGCATACAAAGTTGATTAAGACCGTACTTGTTTGCAAAAACAAATGAAAAAGCATCTCTATAATAAAAAGGAAAAAGAGGAATCCCCTTTGTGGGGTTCACGGTTTATAGTGATATTTCTGATCTAGTCTCAGAGAATTAGTCACAATTATAGGAACTCAGAAGGCATTCCGTTCAGATGGAATAGAGGCTAAACTAGGAGAGATTACTTTGAAATATTGTGATACCATTTACTTCAATTAGAATATAGTTATAATTCATTTTAGAAGATATCATGGCTTACATACAGTAGATGTGATGACTGAATAACAGGAATGTTGAACGATGGCACTTTGGTAGCCATCCGTCATTGCCCCAATGATTCTGTGTTAAAAATTCTGTGCAAAATAGCCAGGCGCAGTGGCTCACGCCTGTATCCCAGCACTTTGGGAGTCGAGGCAGGCGGATCATGAGATCAGGAGATCGAGACCATCCCGACTAACATGTTGAAACCCCATCTCTACTAAAAATACAAAAAATTAGCCAGGCATGGTGGCATGCACATGTAGTACCAGCTGCTCGGGAGGCTGAGGCAGGAGAATTGCTTGAACCTGGGAGGCAGAGGTTGCAGTGAGCCAAGATTGCACCACTGCACTCCAACCTGGTGACAGAGTGAGACTCCATCTAAAAAAAAAATCTATGCAAAACTTTGGAGTATATTAATAAGCATTTTTTGCTGTTCATGCACCTCTGGTCAGACGCAGTTCAGCTGATCTAGGCTGGACTTGGCTAGCACTGGCTTGAAGCTGCAGCTGGTGTCCAGACCTGTTCCATGTATTCAGCGCCCCCAGGTACTTGAAGCATGTTACTGTTATGGCAAAAATCAGGAGTGCAACCTACCTATGCAAAAACATGCCGGTTTCTGTTGCCTTAAATCCTCTAAGAGACCCTTTTGGCTTAAGCAATGTCACACAGCAAGGATCGAAGACAAGGAGTGGGGAATTATATCTGTCCCGTAGAGATGGAGATAGGGGCGAGTGTGAACAAATGAAGGAAAATGATCTCATCTACCAGAGTGTCCTTAAAGATTTTAACATAATAAACTCAGTATTGTTTTTGTTTGTTTAAATGAGGCTTTGCATGGACACAGTGCAGTACAAAAGTATGATTTGAACTCTTTCTCCACATTCATAAAATTGCTACATAGTTTTGACCATGATTGTATTTTTTACTATCCATGTTTGTGTACAGATCTGAAAACTTTATGTTAGAATTTATTAGATGAGGAAAGGAACATCCACTGAAATCATCATATACAAATATTTCTCAACATTTTCATGCTTGCGGTATTGTTAATGTTTCTGTGGAAAAATACTTAAAATCATGGAAATGATTTCTAAGTCAGTTATTGATTTATTCTAATGAATTATAAAAATCAGACTAAATTACTAATAGGGAAATTACATTTGAAATACTAGTCTGAGCTACAAATGAGATGGATTTTTGTGCTCATCATTTGTATTCTAATTATTTTTGTTAAGATTGGGTTATTAAAACATAAGTATAACATTTTCCACAGAAAAGCCTGTTGTGCTGTAATTAAATCATCTAAACAATCATTTTTGTGGTCTTAACATCCTGAATTTCTCAATTCATTGTAGAGGATAAGATTTCTCTTTAAATACTATTTATTATCAGTAGTTTGCTTTTCTGTGAATGCTAGAAAATTTAGAATTCTACATTAACAATTAATAATATATGCTATCCTAATATTGATGCATTATATTTACCTAGACAACATGCAACAAGAGAGAAATATTGGATAAATTAGCATATTTGCAGCCTATGGCAATTATCTGTAGCAACATTTTTTTTTGTCTTCAGAAAAACATAGATGATTTTGAAAATGGCTTAGTTCTGGTTTCAATCCAGGAAGAACTACTTATGGAAGTTTTGTTTAAGGATAATGGTGTTTTCAAATATAATGCATTATTATTTTAGTTTAGTTTCTTTTACCACATACTTAGAAACTGTTCAAGTGAACAGGCTATTACAACTAATGGTGTAGCTTCATGGTATAGATGGGCATTGCAGACATCCCACTCTTCCCAAGCCATGAATTTTATCACTAGGGTAAGGAGATGAAAATGGAGCCACTGGGAATATGGATTCTTTGCTAATAATTATTTTTCTTCCTTTAAAAAGATCCTTCATGATGGGTGCTGACGAGTTGATGGGTGCAGCACACCAACATGGCACAAGTATACATATGTAACAAACCTGCACGTTGTGCACATGTACCCTAGAACTTAAAGTATAATAAAAAAAATAATAAATAAATAAATAAATAAAAAGATCTTTCAAAAGGCAAGAATATGGAAGTATTTCAGGAGATATTCGTAAGGTATCTAAAACACATACTCTTCCTATCAAAATCAATAAATAGATTGATGTAAGTAAAATAAAGTCAGGGCAACTGATTTTGCATGTGGGTGTACACACAGACACATATCCAGGTATTCTCCATGTGTTCGCAGTTACTGAACTATTAGACTCAACTGACCGATCATTTGACTGTGTTTAACCTGATAAACAGACTCTTAACAAGAAGAACAATATTTTAAAAACTGGGTTGTTCCTACTACTTCTCAGCATGCATCAGCCACTCTCTTTCCCCATCCTATCTCCTGCCAGATTGTTCTCTAAATATCTGTTCCACTTGGAGACACTAGTTGATGTTGTTGTAAATGACTTTAACGATCTCTCTACCTGTTTTCATATAAATTCAATTTTCATAGGATGGTCTCCGTGGGATGAAGCAAAAGGACTTAATGGAATAACTCTATATGACTCCACAAAGTAAAGAGAGAATGTTGTGAGTTCAACAGAGTGCCCCTTCCTTTACTAAATGTGAATGATGTTTCAGTATAGGAGGCCAGAGTGAAAAGTCCTGAAGTTTGTTTATTTGGGCAGCCAACAATTGGTCACACTGCATATTTCATGTTACAAAGGAGCCTCATGGTAGTATAAATGAGGGACAGGAAAAGACACTTAACTGTGCTCAGGGCTTTAGAATGGAGCCAGAGCAAGAATTTTAGAAGTTGACAATATCAGGAAGGAAACATCTGTAAGCAGGCACGTAGGGGACTCCAGAAATAATTCTTTGCCCCTACAACTCTGGACTTTCAGAAATAGACACCCCATTCTCCTGTATTAAGACACAATTCATGTTCACAACAACATCGAAAATCAATTTTAAAATAGTAAACCTAAGGTAGATGGAAAGACATGATAGTCTCAGCATGCCTGAGATCTGAGGAGCAAAGCAGAAAGATGTGAAGGTGAAGAGAAAGGGACGTTGTGCTAACCAATCATTTAAAATTTTTACTCCAGAGCAATGGCAATATTTCACAGATTATTTCTCATCACCAATCTCATAAGTATAAGTAGTTTTTGAAAATTTTCCTCTCAATTCTTTTCCTTGACAGTGAAGTCCAGAGTAGGTTTGTTTAGATCTAGCTCTTTTTCAGCCTCGATACTCCATAATCACCTTGACTTTTTGGGTTATGACTGGATGGCATGTACTATTATTTTAATATTAAAGATTTAGTAAATGATTTTAAATGTTATTCTTAAATAACTACAGACTTTATTCATTTTCTGTACATATTTCTAAAACATTCATAAGAACATAAGGATTTTAATTCAAATGGTCTCTAAAGTAGAACATGCACTCACAGATTACGCATATGTCTTTTAAGAAACAGAAACGTGCCATTTGTTATTAAATTGAGTAGACTTTGTATCCTTTAGAATTTTGGCAGGGTTTTCTTGCTATATTGTAGAGAATCTATCAACCATGTCTTAATTTTCTTCTTTTTGAGGTTTTCAAAATTAACATTGGCATTGATCCACTAATTCATTGTTTTCTGTTTTTGGATGAGTGTGCATAGATTACCTCCATCTTAATTTTCAACATAAACTTTTAACAGAATCTTTCATGTTTCATTGCTATGTAAGCAGATGTGATTTTTATTCTTTTTCCTTTTCATTGAACAGTTACTTCATTTGAAATTTTTCACTTGATTTAATTGAACTTTATTTGGTGGTAGATACATCTGTTGCTACCTGTGTTTGGTTGTCATTTTAATGGGTTGCCTAGAAGCTGTAACCACAATAGTGGTACATTTTCCTGCTGTTCCTTTATTCTTTGTTTCATGTATATCTATTTTCAAGAAATTGCATATATTATCATAGATTTCTTTTTGTGTCTCAGATTTTCTATCATTATTTTTATGTATGACTTTGGAAACATTTCATGATTGTTACGTAGAACAATAGAGCTCTTTTAGAAGTTTTTCATGGTTTTCCAAATACACATTGATATAGATTATTTAGTAGTTATTACAAAGTGATCTTTGGAGCAATAAATGCTGTTATATAAGAACAATTCCCAAATGTAATTCAAAAGTTATAAGCTAGACTTTGATGGCCTAGAATTAATGTACCTTTATAATTCTAATATGCATGCAAATTTAAGAAGACCATGGGTTCAGGATTGGGTGCATAACTTTCAGGGCCCAGTAAGAAGTGAAAATGTAGAGCTCTTTGTTCAAAAATTACAAATAATTTCAAGATGACTGTAATAGGTCATGTACACAGCCTTTCTAAATGAGTAGAATGACCATGAAGCCATGGGCATTGTTTTGTTTTGTTGAATCTTACTGTTTGGTTGTAAAGCAGATCTTTAAATCAAGAGAAAAAAAGAACACCAAAAAATATCTCTATCAGAATGTTTTAAAAATTATAGAAGATTAGATCCATATAAACAAAAGGAATAAAGAAAAAGCACATATCCAACCTCAAATATAAAGCATGGAATTCTTATATGAACTCCATTATAGTGCTTGATATTTCAGCTATATTTTCATTTTTGAACAATTCTAGATATATCTATTTTATTTTAGTCTGAAATTTAATTTTTACAAATTCTAAGTACGGTCCCAAATTCTACCTTAGGTAAACAATTCAGAGATAACTCTGTTTTCTATTAGGTGGAACCATATGAAATTGTCAGTATTCAGCCTTTTTTGCCCTACAAAAAAATGACAGTTTTATGTTTCCAACTAACACATGGCAGCCCAATAAATATATGAAGGTCGGGACCATACAGCTACCACCCTAAACAATACTAAATACAAACACAAACCCTTTCCAAAACCTCAGCAGTCTTCTTTTCCCCAAACTAATCATTCTTTGACTCTTCATCCATTATTCATGTGAGAAATTTTCCAGGTACTTCAACATGTCAGTTGAGTGACTGTAACAATTAGATTTATTAATTCTCCTCTCACATTTTGACATTCTTTATTGAAAAGCAGGATCTAAGTGTTGACTAATAGTCTACATAGTGAAACATGTTTACTAGTTCCTGTGACCTAAAACAGTGCAAACCGTGATTCAGAAATTTCTTTTCTTAAAAACTTCTAAACAGTATGTCTGCTAGCAAAAACTGGTGCAATTTCTATGTGAAAACTAAAGAATTTCAATTACACATTTTCAATTACACATTTTCATCCTTATTGCCGTCAAATAATCCCTTTAATCGTGCCCCATCTTCCTTACTCCTTCATGTGATTTTCTGGCTTATGATTTTCCATCATTCTTTCTGTTAAAACTGTAATAGTTTCTTTGGAGAAATTACAGATTTTTCCACTTCTGAGGCATTCCTGCATTGAGCTCTCATAAGCCTCTCTGACATGGTGGGCAATAGACTCAATAATATTTGTGTATGAATTCAGTTGTGAATTACGTAAGGCTCATGTATAACATCAAAAAGCAACTCGGTAAAAACAATTATATTGAAGATAGTATGATCTAAATATATAATTTTAGGATGGTTTCAACTGAGACAAAAATAGCATTGATATAATGTGGAGCAATGAATTTCTAAAATTTTTATCTGCTTAACATTTTTCATCAGCACAATTTACACAGAAGCCCAACATCAGACATTCTTGTTCACATGGAATTTCTCTGCCCACTTGAGCCCTGTAGAAATCCCACTGTGTTGGTAAACAACAACAGCCACAAGAAGGTACTAAGCTTGAATTCTCAGTGGCTCAACCAAACCAAAGTTTGTTGGTTACTCACATAAAGTTCAATGTCAGTCAGAATAAATTCCTCTGTCCTTAACCTATGACACACACTGCACATAACTTATTTCAAAGTACTGGAAGTGGAAAAATGGAGAACTTGGGAATGAAGCAGGGGCTTTTTTTTTTTTGCCTCAGCCCCAAAGTGATTCATGGCACTTCACCTCAGAGTCTCTTAGTCAGATCTTTCCACATGATCTCACATGACTGGAAGTCTCTGAAATATCTGAGAGAGCATGAATATTTGCTGAGCATTCATTACATGTCTGTTTACAGACTCCGTTTTGCTTTCTAAGATGCTCCCTGACTCTTCTCAGAAGCTTTACATAGCAAGATATAAAACACTGATCTAATCAAAATATCACCCCATACCCTATAAATATGTGCAATTATGTGTTAATTAAAAATTCAAATAAAAGCAGAAAAATCCACTGATCTAAAGAGATGATTTCCTCATGCTTCAGATAACTCTTTGTGGACTATTAGTCTGCAATACCAAACTTTTCTTAAGAATTTGGCTGCAAAGATCCAATGTTGTATTTTCAGAAAGAGACTGGAATGCCAAAATCTTGTGCATCAACAAAAGAATGTGTCCCTTTTTGACATTTTGGTCTCTCCATGACTTCTGACAGAAAGGACAGGCTCAGAGGACACATTAGCATGTCCAAAATTTCATTTCTAAACGATTTCTGGATCTGCCCTAACGAGGGCATGAGTCTAGAAAATTTCTGACCTCCAGAGCGCAGACAGTGCTTTGTTCGTATTTCAGTCCTTTACATTTAACTCTGAATTTAGTACTTGCTGGATTTTAAATTAAATTTCTTTGACATGAAATGAAATCTTCAGCTGCCTGTTAGTTCCAAAGCAGGCCCTCAAGCTCAACACATACAAAATTAGTCTTTTCCTCAGAATCTTGTTCTTCCTTCAGAGTTTCCAGTTTTCATTACAAATACCACCTGTCAGACAGTCATTTGGGCTTAACATTTTAAAGTCTGTTCTGGGTCTTCCATATTCATTATTCTCTATAGTCAATCACATTCCAACGATTGTTGCCTCCAATGCATGCCTTTTTCTCAATTTTATTTCCTCCCATCAGAGTCATGCACAGATTAGTTCTCAAGTGAGTTATTGTAATGGCCTCCTAGCATCTAAACTCTCCTTTTTCCAACTGATAGTTCTGCCAGAGTTGTCTTCTTAAAGCAGAGGTTAGACTGCATTTCTCTAAGTGTATTCCAACGACATCAAAATAGTTATTCTTAATAAGTATTACAAGTAGGAAAATACAGATGGGAGAGTTTGCTTCGTAAATGAGTTCATAAAATCTAGATTAAACACATTTAAATGGGGTTTGCTTTTTGCTGTTGCTTTGTTAATATGCTTTGGAAATTTCTAAAGTGTCATTATATATCCATAATTTCCCTTATCTATTTGACAAAGGAATCTAGCATGTTTAGAAGCATTTTTTCAGACCTGCTATAGGTCAAACTTTCAGAAATTCCTCACTATCAACAGTCAAATCCAGATGTATTTTTCTTGGCTCTCACAACAGGCCTAGAGGAATTTCTAGTCTATTCTCCTGACATTTCATTATGTGCATCTTTTGCTCAGGCCTGTTTAACCTACTCAACATGTGTATCTTCTACTCCATGTCTTTATTCTTACTGTTGTTTTAACATGAAATCCTTGCAACCCAATTCATAGTTTTTGTTCTTTGGAAAAACCCAAATCATGTATCATGAATACATATTTTTTCTCTATTGAGATTTTCCTGTTTTTATGTTTCACAGCCGGAAGTAATCACTGCATAGCATATTCCTGTAGAAAGATAGAAGAGTTCTATTTTAACACAATATTTACTATACACCCAGCAAAGGTCTGGGTATTTATACATACTATTTTATGTATTCCTCTCATCAATACAATGAAGAAATATTAATAAACCCATTAGATATGCTAAAAGGTACCGAAACATATATGCCACATGTCCAAGTTTTCTCAGGCATTATTAGCTAGGGAAGCTGTGTTGTAGCAGTCTTCAAAACCTTCCTTTCATTGTTTACACACTATCCCACATCATTTTGTTTTCATTTCATTTGTAGTATCTAATGTATTCTACTGTGTATCATAGTGATTTGTAGTTAGAAGTCATTCTGGTTGGAATGTAAGTTCTCTGAAGACGGACACTGTATCATTAGATGTATAGCTATCATGATACTTTGCATGTCTTGCTGAATACATGTTAATTTAAACTTAATCAATTGTGTTATATTAGCTGCCCTGGTAGTGTTTTATTTGCTTGTATATGATGCATCATAGTTTGTCTTCATTAAATATCTCTGGAAACAAGACCATATTGTGTCACTTGTAATAGATATGTCCTCCCAAATGCCTGAGCTGTGCTTCCCTGGGACCCTCTTTTTGACACTGCTCTTTCAGATAAGTTTTAGGATTTAAAAGTTATTAAGTAATTTATTTTTTAAAGTGACAAAAGCCACTTTTATGAAGTGGGCTATAAAATTTCATAGCCTATGTCAGTGTACAAAAAAATAAAATTTTCTAGGTCTGTACCAAAATGGGAAAAATCAGAAGTTAAAAGAGAGGTTGGCAATGATTTAGCGGCAGAACTTTTAAAAATAATTCATCAAAAGCATTTTTACATCTGCCTTGCTTAGGTATCAGAAGTTAAGTATTATAAAAAATGAGTTAAGTATCAAGAAAAGTTCACCAACACTTTTTTTGGGGGTAGGGTCAGGCATGACTCCGGGCAGTTACACATTGTAGATTGCTCACTAAATTATTATCTTGAGAGTAATATTTGCTTTTAAATATGTATTGTAACATAATTGCTTTCTGTGACCGATGTTAGCTGTCTGACAGACACTGAAAATAGGAACACTTCATTTTTTATCTTAAAAAACTGGGTGTTTTCCAAGAGCAAACTTGGGATTTAAGTTTTGTTTCAAAACAGAATATATAGCAGCTGAAGAATTTACACTGACTCCTGGACAAGCACTGCCCTTTTTTTTTGGCTCATAAGCACAAACAGCATCCCAGACATGACTTAGATGATTGAATGATGTGTTTGATACTGTTCCTTTACTAGGAATAATAAAGATAGAGGGTTGAGAGTTCCCATATTCCTTGAAGAGGCAAAGGTTCCCCAGATGATATCAATTCCTTCAAGTCTCAAGGCTCACACTTCACTTCAAGCTAACAGCAGTATTCCCAAACATACCACATTGACAAGACATTCGGTCTTCTCTCAGGTTCTTCTCTCCAGAGCTTTTATGGAAAATAATAGATAGGCGTAATAAATAAGTGGTTTGCTCTTTATCCAAAATAAAAATTTATACAGGGTTTTAAGCTGAGGAGTATGTGAGCTAGATTTGCATTTGAAAAAATAATTGCTCTGACTGCAGTAGGCAGAGTAGATTAAATGGGAACTAAATAGATATGGGAAAATGAGTTACTGAATCATGGCAGCAGGTTGTAACAGTACTGTGGATTAGGATAGTGAAAAAGAAAGACAAGATAGGTGAATATGAAAGCCATGGATATCCTCTTATGGATAAGAATAATCTCATCCGAATTGCTAATCATTTGGCTCTGAGGAGAGTGGGACATATGGTGTTATGGTCTAAATGTTTGTGTCTTCCAAAATTCATAGGCTAAAATCCTAACCCCCGAAGTGATGTTATTAAGAAGTGGGACATTTGGGAGGTGATTAAACCATCACTCCAGAGCCCTCCTAATTGGAATTAGTGCCCTTATAAAAGAGACACCAGAGAGCTGCTAGTTCCTTCTACCATGTGAGGACACAGCAGTAAAGCATTGCATATGAAGCAGAAGGGTGGCCCTTTCCAAACATCGAATCTGCTGGTACCTTGAGCTTGGACTATCAGCCTCTGGAATTCTGAAGAAGTGATTTGTTTGTGATTTATCAGTTACCTAGTTTTTGTGGATTTTCTTATTGGATCCTGAACAGACTAAGGCACATTGTATCAGGAACAGCCTCTAGGTTTTTGGCTTATGTTTGATGGATGGGTGGTATGATTTCCCAAAACAGAAGTCACTGGAGCAGAGCTGATGCACGGGAGGAGCACTTGTTTAGTTTTAGATGTTAAGTATGAAATGTTTTTGAGAGATAATGTCAAGTGCAAAATTGACTTTGCTGGGTTTGACCTTAAAGGATAAGTCAGACTTATAAACTGTATCACACATCACTGGAGGAAATAGATCTCATGGATATATATGAAATTGCCTAGGGAAATACCATAAAGTGACAAGGGAATTGGGTCTATGACTCAGCCTAGAGGAAGAAACCCAACATGTCATATACCCAGGTAGAGAAATATGAGGCTCTGCAGAGAAGCAAAAGCAATAGCCAAACATTCAAGTAAACTTAGATTTTTCATCCCCAGAAGAAAAAAAAATGTTTATCTCATTTTTCTGTGTGTTTATCTATCAACCCAAATGAATACTTATATTGTGGTTTTAGTCATGTTCCAGGTACTCTAAGTTCCTTACAAATATTACTCACTTAATTTTGAAAAAGCTTCCTTCCTATTTCCCACTCCTATCTTCACTCTGTATGTCAACAGACTTTAGTTACCAAGGTATAGATGTTTGTGACGTAACAGTGATTTATTGACTAGAATAAGCAAACTGTTATAAAAATAATATTCAAGTCTCTGTGTCTTGCCATGATAAGTTTTGTCTCACCAAACCAACAAATAAAGCTAGGTCACAAGGTTTACATTGAAGAGTCACTCAAGGCTGCAGGCTTCTTCCATCATATGAATCTTGCCTCCTTTGCCTAAATGGAGTCCTCTTCATTCAGTTGGTGGGTAAGGAATGACAAGCTGAATCACACAGTAGGTTTTAGTAGGATTTGCTTGGGGGTAACCTATATCGTTTCTGCCCGTTTTCCACTGACAAAAGCTCAACAACATGGCCATCTGGGTGCAAGAAAGGCTGGGAAAAGTAACAAATCAAATTTTGATGACCACAAAGCATATTTTTGCCACAGAAATCTAGCCAGAGTTAAAGAAACTTGTAATGACAGTATGCATATTTGGTTTTTTAAAGTTTTTCTTTCTTAAAGCATACAGTCTTGTTGTTATTCAATCTACCACATAAGGGGATGTATCCAACATGTTCCATTGTTTAGAGAAAATAGGAAACAAATAGTCATCTATTCCTATTCTAGGAATTTCTTTGCTCCAGGATCTCAAATAGATATTTCTTCTGAAATTGGTTCAGGTTTCCAAGAAAATAGATAGAAGGGAACAAATTTAAGCATGGGAGTCAATTCGTTTGAAATTCCGCATGCTCTCCTGATGGGACCTTGGGAACCATCTACTAAGCAGCTGGAGATGAATTCCACTGCACCTTTGACATTTTCCAAGCCAGTCGTCCATTCTTCCCTGCCTACCACTAGGACTCTCAAAATTATGCATGTCTAAGTACTACATGTGAGCTGCTTTTCTACTGCTGACAACTTATCTCATATGCACAGTGGTGGAGAGCTTCACCACACCGTCTTCCATTAAACAGATCTGAATGCATTCTGGCTTATTAGTTGTTCAAGATTTTACCCAGATATACCCACAACAGGCAAATATGGTACATCTTATCTTCCCTAATTTAAATGACAAATCTTTGATTTCCCTATGCCCATGACAAATCTCCTTCTCGACAAAGAAAGCAGTTTGGTCAACTCTCATGTGACAGCCACTCAAGTAAAGGTGTCCAATTAGCTTGGGAGTCCCTCTTTCTCCTGAGCTATTTGCTTTCAAATATCTTTACTTTGATGAACGTAAACACATTGTGTTTGATGAGAGAGAAAAAGTATGGCAACTACTTCTTTGAAAACGTTAAAGATATATTGGACAATATAGGTCTGTTTTTATGTGATGTTTCTGATTAGATTTAGCTGAGCTTTTACAGAAGAGCAAGTTGGAGGTGGGAAATTGGGCCAGCAAGTTACCATCTGTGGCACAATGTTGAAATCCTCACAGGTAAATGCCTTAATATTGATCTTTTATATGGGTTTGAAGAACTGTCATGAAGATCTATTGACTTATGTGGCTACAGCTGAAGGTTGAGATACTGTTTTCCAGATTGTATTTCTCCACACTAAGTTTTTCCAAAAATATAGTTGGGCTTGTTTTGAAAGATATATTAGGAGAGAGAAAATGTATTTTCCAAGATTTGATAGACAGAAATACCAGGTTCAATTTATGACTTGATTCTGAATTGTATATAGGTTTATTTAGACCAGATAAGACAAGCAAATATAAGTGGAAGCTAGAAAGATAAACCTAAGGGTGTAAAATAGCAATAGATCAAATATCTAAGATATTTTGTTATCTAGGGAGGCACAGAAGTCTAAGCACCCTTCTTTTTCCTCTATGAGAAGTGAGAAAGTAGCTGTATGAACCCAAAACCTGACCCCGTTATATTGGTAACGCATCTGATATGTAAATATGTTGATATTCCCTTATACGTATTTGAAGAATATTTTATGAACTGAGAACTCATGAGACCATTTTCAAGTACAGTGGGAAACTTTGGAGATTTCTGCAGCAAGTTCAGCTGAGATCTGTGGCAGCCTAGAGCTCAGAGATCTGTACTAGGTGTGTTAGTCTGTTTTCATTGTTACAAAGGAATATCTGAGACTGGGTAATTTATAAAGAAAAGAGGTTTATGGTCTCATGGTTCTGCAAGCTGTACAGGAAGCATATTGGCATCATCTGCTCCACTACTGGTGAAGCCTCAGGGAGATTTTACTCATGGTGGAAGGTGAAGAAGGAGCAGGCATGTCACATGGCAAGAGACAGAGCAAGAGAGAAAGAGGGGAAGTGCAACACTCTTTTAAACAGTCAGAACTTGTGTGAACACAGAGTGAGAACTCACTCATTACCATAAGGCAGGCACCATGCTATTCATGAAGGATCCACCCTCATGACCCACACATTTCCCACCCAGCCCCAACTCCAGCATTGGGGATTACATTTCAACATGAGATTTGGAGGGGAAAGACATCCAAACCATATCGCTAAGATTGATTCCTTTGAACTAACAGTTCCAGTGATGCTCTCCAGTTTACAGACTAGATGTCAAGGCCACTGGCTACTGGCCAATGTGTAAAGAGCATCCTGTACCCAGAAGAATCATGGATGGAAAGTAAAGTGTAAGCATTTAATTTCTTCCTGTAAGAAAGGTACTTAATTCTTCCATGGTATATTTTATCTGTCCTTATGAAACTTGCCTCCTACTTACATCACTGTTTGCTATTAAAAAATTGACAAATGTAGATATGTTTAAGTGTTTATATTAAAAATACATACATATTGGTATACATTGCCCACAAGAACAAAGATGCTTTAAAATTATGCAAAATCTCCTTTAATGATAGTTTTAGTTTTCTGTTTTCTTAGTGATAATGGAAAAGAATATCTTTATACTGAGTTTTCAGTTTTTATAAATATGCAAAAATGTAGTGCCTGTGGCAATTGCACTCTTTGGGATTTTTAAATGACTACCATCATTACTTAGATACTGTAATAATATTTTAGGAGTTAAGTAAAGATATTACTACTAGAAAAATCCCTGTTTTTTGTTCTTGCCTTTCTAGTAGTGCTGATCAATGTATATTTACATAATTATTAAGTGAATGATAGAAAAAATTATGAATAGAAGTTTTAGGAATGCTATCATGTAAATGAAAAAATTATCCATCTTCCTCTTTTATACAGACTAACTTGTGATGGGATTTTATCTACATATGATTGGCTACTAATCTGATAGCAAATTAAGAAATCATAGCATTTATGAACTAAAAACTGTCTTAAAACAAATTAATTTTAATTCTGTACATATGCACAAGCAAGACTCAGAGTAGTTTTACTTGCTCTGAGAGTATCGGTTAGTATATGGCATAGCCAAGGGAGGCTAGAACTCTAATCTCTAGGTTGAATTCTCTTTCTACCATACATAACATCAGCAAGGGTGAATCTTGTTAGCTGTGACAGAGACCACTGTAAGCATCTCAGAAATATTAACACTTTGAATTCTCTAAGCAGCTCTTGACTTAGATGTATATCATTATACCAAGTATAGCATTCACGTTACTTATTTTAACATGGATTTAAGTAGTTAAGTGATCTCATCAGATTTACACCTTAGGAAATTTGTTCCAAGATGTTAAAGGATTTATTGGTTCAAGGGTAAGTTAAATTGGAGAAGAAAGCCTCTTTAGATGACTTCAGAAGAATAGACCACATATGAGAAGATGAAATCATCAACTAAGACTGCCATGAAGGCTGAAGAAGGGGTTGTTGGAGATGGAACTGATGTACTAAATTAATGATTTATGGGACACGTGAGACAAGGAAGCTAGCAATGCTCTACCACTGTAATCATATAGTCCAAACTTTTCTATTGTCCTTACAACTCTTTTACCCCACTGATTCCACCACATCTCTTTTTGGCCCTGTTTGGACCTCCCATCTTTTAATGCTTTTATGGCCTCACACATTGGGTCTATACAACATAGATCCCACACTCCATCACTTAACAGTTCTTGATAATATTCTCAAATCCCTTATTCTATTTTGTTTTAACTGGGAAAACCTTCATGGATCAACCCAGTTGTCTTCCTTCTTACTTAACCCTATGCTGCTGGGAAATCCTAAGGAAAATCTCTAGTAGTCCACAGTGTCTGTTGTTCCCATCTTTATGTCTATGAGTACCAACGCTTATAAGTGAGAACATGTGGTATTTGGTTTTCTGTTCCTGCATTAATTTGCTTAGGACTACAGCCTCAAGCTCCATCTATGTTACTGCAAAGGACATGATTTCATCCTTTTTTATAGCTACATAGTATTCTATGTTATATATGTACTATATTTTCTTTATGCAACCCATTGTTGATGGGCATCTGGGTTGATTTCATGTCTTTGCTATTGTGACTAGTGCTGCAATGAATGTATAAGTGCATGTGTCTTTTTAGTAGAATAATTAATTTTCTTTTGGGTGTGTGCCTAGTAATGGGATTGCTGAGTTGAATGATAGCTCCGTTTTTAGCTGTTTGAGAAAACTCCAAACTGCTTTCTACAGTGGCTGAACTAATTTAGATTCCCACTAGCAGTGTAAAAGCATTCCCTTTTCTCCACAATTTTGCCAGCATCTGTTGTTATTTGACATTTTGGTAATAGCCACTCTGGAATGAAGTGGTATCTTGCTGTGGTTTTGATTTGCATTTCTCTGATGATTAGTGATAATGAGCATTTTTTCATGTGTTTATTGGCCTCTTGTATGTCTTCATTTGACAAGTGTCTGTTCATGTCCTTAGCTCATTTGTTAATTGGGTTATTTGTTTTTTGTTTGTTGATTTAAGTTCTTTATAGATTCTGGATATTAGACTTTTGTTAGATGCATAGTATGTGAATAATTCTCCCGTTCTGTAGGTTGTCTGTTTTCTCCGTTGATAGTTTCTTTTGTTGTACAAAAGCTTTTTAGTTTAATTAGCTCCCGCTTATTAATTTTTGTTTTTGTTGCAATTGATTTTGGGAACTTAGCCAAAAGCAGTTCTTTGCCAAGGCCAATGTTAAGAAGGGTATCACATACGTTTTCTTTTAGGATTTTTATGGCTCATTTTTGTCAGCTTTATCAAAGATCAGATGGTTGTAGGCATGTGGCTTTATTTTTCTGCTCTCTATTTTGTTCTATTGGTCAATGTGTATGTTTTTGTACTACTACCATGCTGTTTTGGTTACTGTAGCCTTATACCATAGTTTGAAGTCAGGTAGTGTGATCTGTCTGGCTTTGTTCTTTTTGCTTCAGATTGCTTTGGCTATGTAGGCTCTGGGTTTTTTGTTTTTTGTTTTTGTTTTTGTTTTTGTTTTGACATGATTAAATATTCGATCCAATCCTTCAGTTATTTATTTCCCTCCAGGTATTACCCTGTCTCTATCTCCCCTTTTCTAGCCAAGCTGTTGAATCATCATGCTTATTAAATGTTCCTGGGGATTAGTTCCTAGGAACTCTCTCTTCAAAGTCTGTTTCACTTTTCTGGGCAACATTCTCCTCCATGTGGCCTCTTAGGTGGACTGAGCATCTTATATCTCTAGATCCCTCAAAATCATGGGTATAACCACAAATGAATGATCACATTGGTTCAGATTTCAATTTGTGGAGAGGGATCATGTTTTAGCTGGGTTTTTGTCTCCTATCTACTACCTAGCTCAAAGTGGGCACTTCATGTATGTTTCCTGAATCACTTGTGCAAAGTAAATAAATACACTTCAGTGATAAAGTGAAATAGTATTTATTTGTAGTTTGATTGGTAGTAAATGTGATTTGCATACATGTTTTCTAGAACATCTCTTTGGTAAAGCAAGACAAAGTTATATTTCCTTCCCTCATGTTTTCTTTTGCAACATACTCAGCAATAGAAACTGTGTATATTCAAGTTGTACTTGATGGTGTGATATATGTATATATTGTGAAATGATCTCCACACTCAAGTGAATTAACGTATCCGTCACCTCTATAATTTTTGTTTTGTTTTGTTTTTGGTGATAAGAACATTTAAGATCTAATTTCCTGCAAATTTCAAGTATACAATACAGTATTGTTAACTATAGCCACTGTGCAGTCCAATTGATCTCTATGAAGTTATATTCTTGGTCTTATTTATGGAAGCTTCAATTTACCATTTTCTGTAAGGATCCCATATTTACCTGACTAAAAAAAGTACCATTTTTACTCAGAATTATATGAGTAAAACTCCGCTCTCTACCTTTAATTCCATAATAGACTTAATTCTTATATAGATTTACTTACTGCATTTCTTGTTGTAGTCATTTTATCATTCAAACTGGTGCATACAGTCTATCAGGTCTCTAACAAGAGAACAATGACACAAAAAAATGGAAATCTATACTATGAACAGGTCTTATATCAAACCTTTCTGATTAATTCTTCCTTTAGTCTCAACTTCTAACTCATCCTGACTGAATCAATCAAAAAGCTATTACTTTCATACTTGGAAGTGTTACTTTCAAAATCAATAAAAACTCAGCTCATTTTTAATATGCAATATATTACAAAAATGAAAATTCCCATTTACTTGAGGTGGAAATTTATGAAAAAAGTAGAGTAGTTGGAAAACTCTTGTGAAAAACAACACATATATTATAGATATGCTATTCTTTATGACACTCAAAATTTTCATCATTATTAATGTTTTGTGTATGTGTGTGTGTTAGATATATAATTTAAAATAAGACAATAAATTGGTGCCTTTTGGCAAATTGTTGCTCAAGTCATGCATCTGAAACATAGGCACTGAGTGAATCAGCATATTTGATCATCTTTTAACTACAATAGATAACTATACATTAAAAATACATTAGCCATCCAAATGCATATTTAAGAAATTATATTTAAGCTCTTCATGGAGACATTAAAAACACCATGCTGCATAAATGATAAATAATTATATCATTCATTAGTAAGGAACAAATAGCTCTGTTTTCTATTTGAGAATTATTAATTGAATTGTCCATCTGTATGCAGGAACATCTGTTCTCTGACATGCTTTAATCACCATTTGTTTTGTACTTGTACCGTAATTACACTTGTTGTAATATTGAACTCAAGACAATGATTAAAATCAACTTATAAATAAGATTCTATTATGCTTTTTCATCTCATTAGAAAATGTGTAATTCTGGTATGACATTTATAAGTATATATAAAACAAAGTATTTGATTAACAAAATGCCTCAACAGATTATGTCAGTAAAATGAGTGTTATATTATGTAGTGTATGTTATTATTTTGGCATTTTTAAGAAAAGTTTATTGCTTCACTGAAGGTTTTTTTTCACTGACCATCTATGAATTTTCTGTATTCTTATTTCGGTGTGATCGCATGGTTATGGAAGAGAGGTTTTTAGATCATCAGAAGTTGGCAGTTTTCAGTGTAGTGTATGTACTTAGTATAAGATGGAATTGAGTTTCGTATATGGGTGAGTGATGAATTTTTACTGAATGATGGATAACTGCTGTTCTTTTAATGACATTTCATCAATCAACTATTTTTGATAGGGTTGATCACAAAATGTTGCTGACTCAATTTTGCGGATTAACTGAGGGGAAAGTGATACCTGGTAGAAGTTTCACTAATACAAGTTTTCCTCTCCTAGGAGTAGGATGGATTATATTTTTTGTCGAAATACCTTTCCATGTAAGTTCTTAACTGTCAGCTTTCTTGTCCTGTGAACCATATCTTTTCTGTATTTGCTGAAATAGAAACTTAACATTGTTAAATGATTTTTCCATGTCATGGAAAATGAATGCCTCTAAATCTGCATTCCTTCCTATGAATTACAGGTTCAAAATGACTTTTTTTTAAGAAAAAAAAAAGATGGATTTCCAGTATTCTATGGCAGGATAAGCTCCTGCAGCCTATCTTTCATGTTGATTACACCTAAAAATATGAAAACTATTCTAAGCAACTAACTGAGGAATCTGAAAAGTAAATAAAAGTAGAATTATGAATGATAGGCACAGTTTGGAGAAGCACCCTGCACTGGTGTGAGTTTCCATTGTTGTATTTCTTTCAATCAAAATCAAAACAAACAAAACAAACAAAAATCAGAAAAAACACCACCAACAAAAAAACACTCAAGGAACATATATATATATTATATATATATAATATATATTATATATATAATATATATTATATATATTTTATATATATTATATATATTTTATATATATATTTTATATATATATAGATTTTTTTTTTTTTTTTGACAGAGTCTGGCTGTCACCCAGACTGGAGTGCAGTGGCGCGAACTTGGCTCACTGCAAGCTCCGCCTCCCGGGCTCACGCCATTCTCCCGCCTCAGTCTCCTGAGTTGGTGGGACTAAAGGCGCTTGTCACCACGTCCGACTAATTTGTGTGTGTGTGTGTGTGTGTGTGTGTGTGTGTGTGTGTGTGTGTGTGTGTGTGTGTTTAGTAGAGACGGGGTTTCACCGTGTCAGCCAGGATGGTCTCGATCTCCTGACCTCGCGATCCACCCGCCTCGGCCTCCCAAAGTACTGGGATTACAGGTGTGGGCCACTGCGCCCGGCCTGTGGCAGGATATTTCTTAGTATTTGCCTTTGTGCCATTTAATGTGTTTATACAATTATGGGCAAATTTTGAGATTTAAAATTAACCCATTACTCTCAGCTATTACAGATGAGGCAATCAGGGAGCTAATTCCAACTTTCCCCTTTCTTTTACTCTCTCCTCCTAGTTGTTACAGTTGAATTATTTGTACATTATCAGAATCATCAGTAAAATGCTATTTACATTTTCTATACCACATATTCCTTAAATCTATATATGATGCGTTTAATGCTTATCTCTTGCCTTACTGGTAGTATTTCATCTAACTCAGAACTGGCTTGACTGAACTTTGTCCTGTGGTAAATCTCTTAATAAGAACTTTCTGTAAACGGTGTTCCCTGCAATTCTAGGTGCTTATAACTGTACACTTTATAGCTGATAGATAAGTTGCAAGGATAAGGATAACCATTGGCTTCTCCTTTCTCGTCTTTCTCAATATTTCTCCCGTTTTCTGGTGTTAATTTTGCTGTGGAAAACTGATGCCAAAACGATTTTCTTTTTCTCTAAGTTAGTTGTCTGTTTTGCTTAAGCCCCCAAATAATAATTTCTTAATCTTTAAAGTCCTAGTCCCACACAGAGATATATCTTGGAGTTGAACGTTATAATAACATATATAAGCATATAATACACAGTAATATAAATATATGTGCTTATGGTGATCTATCTTGGCCTAATATAGGCAGTCACTTTTTTCTAATTCTATTTTATGTTTTACAGTTTTTGGATTTTTGGACAGGGGAAGGGATTCA
The DNA here is from genome assembly GCF_049350105.2 of Macaca mulatta. Classification (NCBI taxonomy): domain Eukaryota; kingdom Metazoa; phylum Chordata; class Mammalia; order Primates; family Cercopithecidae; genus Macaca; species Macaca mulatta. The sequence continues at coordinate 86,727,183 of NC_133422.1, forward strand.
TAACATATTCTTTTCTCACACCCTTTAAAACCCTTACATTATTTGGGGTTCGGTCTCCCTTGTTCTCTTTACAATTTCGTTTTTTTTTTTTTTTTCTACAATGATTTTGTTTTTAAATCCTATTTCTTTCATGGATTCTGCCAGATTCTATTGCACTTTCTGGCTCTCTTTTCCCCATGGTCTTGTATTTCACTTCATGGTCTCTTTATGTTTTATTATGCTCTTAAAATTTATGTTAGAATGTATAAATGTTCATTCCTTTTTTCATCTGTTTTGTAGCAACAGGTTTCTGGTGATTAAGAGAGTTGATATATTCCTTTTTATCTTTTTTCTTATAGTATTTTTACGTGAATGCTGAGAAAAATCCTTTATTATTTCTCATATGTGAAAGTTGAATTTCCTTGACTGGTTAATAGCAGAAGTTTCCTCTAGGATGAAGGAAAGGGGTTGTACGATGTGTCCTACCTGGTAGCCCAAGGACCCTCTCATCATTTGCTCTGTGACAGACTGTTGCCTCATTTTGGGGACATTATGGAGCCACTGCTGTTCTGCTGGGTAGTGCCCAAAATGGTTTGGGACAATTTCCATCTCAAGCCTTATGCTCTCGCTGTTTGCCACCAACCTGCCTTCAAGTGATACAACCCTTGCATTGCAAAGTGATTCACACACTTTTTGAAGTTATATTTTGTAGTTATTTTTTGGGGGAATTCGCGTCTGAGCCCCAGTGAGCATTTTTCAGAGTATGATTTCTCCACCTCCCCAAAGACTCCTATCTTGTTGGGCACTTAACTCTGGTCCAGCATTTCTGACTCTGGGAGGGGCCTTCTGGGTTCATGTATTTGCTTGTGGGTCTCTGATGATCTAACCCCACCAGGACTCCTACCCTCTGTTTTCTGTGCTACTAAAGTCTGATTTCCCAGGAGGTACTCCTTGCTCAGCTTAGTACTGTTCGTGACAGCCTGTTATATAATTTGGAATTTGGGGTCTTTCTTTGTCTCATGGTTTCTCTGAAAATAAAGCTTACTGCTTTGTGGGGATTTTTTTTTCCTTCTGTTTTCTGGGAGAAGTAAGATGATTCAGAACTAAGTGCTGCCATGGAAATGTATGAATCTTTGCATGTGTTTAAATTTAAAAAGGCAATATTTAAATTTACCATTACTCCATATGCTTCTCCATCTACCTCTTTTCAGAAAATTTAGTTTGCTATCTGTTTTAGGTTTTACTCTCTAACATAATTATATATAAAATACAATTTTTAAAAAAATGATAAGAATAATCTAGGCTCTTTTTGAAGGGAAATAGTGAGGCCCTACATCTACAGAAGCTTTCTTTTTTGGTAATCAATTCAGTATTTTCTGTAATATAAATTTACCTACGTAGGTGCAAATTATCCCTAACACCTCAGATTGCATGTTACGTGACAGCCCTGGTAAGTCTAGTGAATGAACAGCAGATGTCACTGTTGGATGAAATGAGCTATTCTGTTCATACCACCTTCTCTCATCTGAAAGTGCCTTTCAGGGTCCAAATCCTGGGGTTTATAGATAACAAGAAAAAAATTAAAATTAAACTCAGTATCTTGAGTCAGTTTCATAGCTTGGCCTGGCACCTTAGGACATAGGATATAAGCCAGCTTTGCAATTAACTAAACTTTTTCATTTGAAATTAAAGCACACTTTTTTTTTTTTTTCCAGAGTATATTCTGCATAGTGGAAAATGACCTGAGATGTTTGAATTCTGAATTCTTGTGTCTTACTTTGTGCTATTGTTTCCAGTTTTTCAACACATACCTGGAGGTTTCACTCCAGCAGCATTCCATCTGTTCACACAGTGCTTTTAAAGAACACGTGACATTGGTAACCACTGCACACAGAAGAACCCTTTAGTATTAAAATGTAGAATTGAGCAAGGTCAGATTACTTTTAGTGTATTCATCTCCAAAAATTCACCTTCTAATATATTTTACTACACAATGTTACATTTTCAGGTACCATTTTCAATCCTTATTCATACTGAGGATTCAAATTTGGATACTTGTAATTTTCAGATAGCATTCATTTTATGTAAAAATATATATATATAAAGAAAATGACAGCATTTCCTAGGTTTAGAATCTCACTACCTCTATTATCCTGCTGGCTCCTCCTGCTAACTTTCGAATAATTTCTCACTTTCTGGGTCAGGAATTCTTCTGGGTTACAACTTATGTACAACCAGTATATTGTTATTAGTTAATTAAGTTTAATTTTGGTCTCCAACTTTGACTTCATAATTTATTCCTACTCAACTATTCTTAATTTTGTTTCACCACCCCATTATAGAAGAATCACCAATCAAAGAAGCATGACATTTTAATCTTAATTTCATCAGCCCTTGATTGACAAGCTCATATAATTCTTGCTGCCTAATGTGCTAGTAGAGTAGTTGAGAGCATGACTGAGGGAAAAGTGGCATAGAAGACACAGTCAGTCTTTTGAAGTATTGGAGTTAAAAGGATTTAATAGATTTCTGTCACTATTCATTTTGCTCCCAATTCTGCAATTACATTTTGCTAGTTGGAAATTGGGATGGGGAGGAGCAGAGTTTCCTGTCCCCCTGATCCCTGTGACAACAACCCAGGACACAGTGCTTGGACCATAATAGGCATGTAGTAGTTGCTGAGTTAATGAAAGAATGATTGAGTTGATATAAGATACTTATAATGCTTATTCGTGACTTTACTAATTTTAGTCTAATAATGTACAACAAGCAAAAGTGAAATTGAAAAAGAAATTGATATTAGTTGAGAACAAGCATAGATATTCATTCATTCATTCATTAAATTAATACTCATTGAATGCATACTGCTTTCTAGGCACTGTTTTGGACTGGGGATACATCAGTGAATATCTCTCATGGAACCTAGAGTCTAATCTGGGAAAGAATTTGGTGAATGTTTACGTCAATTTAAGCTTTTTTTAAAACAGAAAAATCAATCAACTAAGTTATTGGTTAAACATAGGTCACTTTTTAAATGATGTTAAAAAAATACCCTTGAGTTCATAAAATATGTATTGAGGACAAAACAAATGCAATTTTAATAATACAACCATTTATCCAACTTTATAATTTCTCTCTGATGGTTAGATTTTGGCACATGTGATAAGTACTTAAATCCATTTTGTAATAAACTGGGTGATATTGGATTTCTAGCATATGTTAAATACAGGCAAACTGTAATGCTGCAGAGTCAAAGTAAATTACCCATGCAATGGCACAAATGCAATTTTAGTATGCTTTGTTAGTGTACATGTCAGTCATGTTTTTGTTTTTTTCTTTTGTGCAGTTATTACCATCAAGAGAGACATATGGTATGTCAATGGTACAGCTTACTAAGGTGTCTGAGAAGGAGATATTAAGAAAGTGCACCAGATGGTACTTAGCTCCATAAAAGCACAAATGATTACCAGGTAGTCGTTACTGTCTTCTCTCCTTGATACTCATACATAACTCATAGCACATATGGAAGCAGCCTTCTAAATACTGATGTTTTATCTTTGAAATGTTCTTTGTGAGTTGCTGCCCATTTCTTTTGTGCTAACTCATTGCCCTATTACCTTCAGTTATAGCCACCCATTTAAGGTAGAAACAAAGGACAGTCATCTCCATGTGTTTTCAGAATTCAAATGAAAACATAAAAAGAGGCTAACGTCACTTCCCAGTTTAACCTAGGGGTTTTGTTTATTTATGTACACTCAATCAAACTATGAATATTACAAATGGTTTTACCACTGCAGTAAAGATAGTTAATTCATAACTCTATAAAAATGAAAAGTAAAAGATTAAAAAAAGGAAAGCAATCATTCTAAACTATAAAATCTACTTCAAAAACCTACATACAGCAAAAAGAAAATACTATGAGATAAGTTTTGTGGTTCAGGAGATACCTTTCTATAAGCCAAAAATGTAAAAAGATGCTACAGGTATATAGCTTGCTAAAGTATGTGGTAGAAGAAGTTAACGTGGATAAAATCAATAACACTCCCATTATGTAATGGTTTATAGCCAAAGAATAATAGAAAGCAAGTGAAATGCTTAGCATAGTCATTTAATCTACTAAATTAGGTTTGTGAAAATGGGAATGACAAATGCCTTAAGGCTTACCGCAGGTACAAAAGCAAAAAATCAGAGGTCAACCTAAGGATATTTTTAATATAAAATTAATGTACCTGCATTGTAAGCATTATATTATTTTGTATGGTAGAAAAGAAAAAATACGTGTATTGTTCTATTATAAATGTGCATTCTTTGCTCTACTATATTTGCATGTCTTTGTCAGTCTTTCACTTTGTCTTTGGCTAATAGGAACCTCTTGGTTTCACCCTTTGGAGGATTTGATATCATGGAAAATGGGCTGAACTAGGAGAAGAGCCTTTGTTTAGACTGCATGCTGAGGTCTAGTGACTTCAATTGAAAGTGTATAAATGCTTAATCTCTAAGCTTTGAAAGGAACAGCCTATCTAGAGAAAAATTAAAAACTTGGTCATGGCAGGTACAGAGTTGGACCCCATTAGTTTTGTTGACATTAGGGTCAGCAGATTCTGTAAATTTTCACTATCCCTCTCGTATGATTTGCCACCACACCATTCATACTCTAACTTTATTTCTCCTCACACCGGTAACAGAAATTTTACCTGATTACTAAAACTGCCAAGTTTTTTTCATGAATTAGTATCTTTAGCATTCTCTTCCTTCAGCCTGAAATGAAATTCTCTGCTCCCCTCCCTCCTCCTCCCTCCCCCCCCCCACACTAATGCACATTTGCGTTTTGGTTTCTACACCAAATGAGCTACCTTCAACAAGCGTCCCACAAATCCACAGGGAACTTTTATTACTCTACCTTCTGTGCTGTCTAAGTACTTGGCTCAGAATGAGAGATCTGTCTGAATTTCAGATCTGTGAATTACTCATTGTGTGACCTTGGACATATCCCTAATATTTTTGAGGCTCAGTTCTTTAAAATTAGAATAGAAATACCAAATTCCTGGATTTCATGAGAGTAAAATGAGATGATATTCGTAAGAGACTCAGCGTAGTGTCAGTATCTACCGTGTGCTATGTACTCTGTGTTTTCTACTGTTGACGCTAGTGAATGTTTTTAGTATTTGCTATATGCCAATAGCTCTTCTAAGTAAACTCTATGTGTAGTAACTCATTTAATCATTGCTATTATTATCCCTATTGTAAGAAATGGACATTGGGGCATAAAGAGGCTTACAAACTAGCTCAAATCCCATACCAGTAAATAGCAGAGATATAATTTGAACCCAGGGACTATGGCTACAGAGTCCTCATTCCCTCTGCTGCCCACCACACCTAGTACTATTTCTACTGCTATTACTACTCCTCCAATGGATAAAACTGCTCACACATTGTTTTAGGGTGTGTACTTAGCACAGTGTTTTATATTTTTAAAATTTATGTGTATCACCCTACAACTAGTTTAAGAGTTCCTTGAGAGTGATTGAATTATCTGTTTTGCCCATTTAGCATGCCTGGTCTGTACTAAAAGCTTATTAAATATTTACTGAACAATGAATTAACCAAGTTCAATAAACATGTAACAATTTTAGTAATTATAAATTACCTAAAAGATCATTTTATTCAACCCTGTATTGATCTCTGTTGTCTATCAGAGATGTTATAAATATACCATGAATATATGAAATTCAAGAATTACTAAAATTGACAAACGTTGTGTATGTGTATATATATGCATGTGTGTGTGCAGATATATGTATTATGTATATACAGAAAGAGAGAGAGAAAGCAGGAGGAACTGTTTGTTAACTTTCTTGATTGTGAATTCTAAATGGAAAATGCAAACAAGTCTTCAATATTAAAGTGCATTCATACTTTTAATTCATTTAGCTCAATCAGTTTACTTAATTTCAGCATTGTGGAAAGTTGTGTCAGAAGAGACACACCTTCTGAATACCTAAATAGAATTTTGGTGACATTTTTAAAGCATTTATCACAGAAAAGCAGAAGATGCTTTCAGATACTAGTTTCCTGCCTACTGGCCACATTTTAACAAACGTTAGGACTGTTTTCTTACAGAGACCATATGGTTGACTACAATAGAGTTAAGGAATAAAATTAGAGGTGTGTCTCCAAGGTAGAAGAAAGGAAAACATCAAAATTACTCGTAATGGTAGAAAAAATGTTTTGGTCTAAAAAAATGTATGTTTCTTAATGAACTGAGGCATGTCTCATCAAATCAACATTTTGTTTGTCTAATTAGAAGTCTATACAACATATTTACTACTTCCAACAAGAAAGTTTTCTACATAAAATCTTTCTCTTACGAAATTATAAGTGCTTGGAAATGAGTAAATGGGTAAAGCTGTTTTTCTTGAAGAAGAGAGTCTCATTAAAATCATGACTAACTGAATTATTTGATTTGAAGACTTTTAAGTATAATGTAGGAAATTAAACAATTGAAAACAATAATGACTTCTGAATGTCTCTTATTTGGTATATGTTCTACTAGATACTGTGAATACAGAAATCAGTCTTGTTATATTACCATTTTGGGTGATTTCTCTGTCTGTCTCTCTCTCTCTCTCTCTCTCTCTGTGTGTGTGTGTGTGTGTGTGTGTGTGTGTGTGTGTATTTGTGCATGCATGTGCTCCAGGCACTGCAGTGGACACTTTAGATAGATTTCTTTTATTCTTCACAACAAATATTCATTAGATGTTAGCACCACTTCAAAGATTAAAAAGAAAAGCAAATGCAGGCTCAGTGATGTTAAGTAATGTACCTGTTTACCCTGCAATTAAACCTCAGAGTCAGAGTGTGATCTTGAATCTGTCTGCTTCCAAAGCCTGTGCTTTACATATCAAATCAAAAGTTCTTCAGAACATGGCCCTGCTCTCACAAATCCATATTGGGAGATAAATACAAATAGCAATAATATACTATAATAGGCAGTATGTTTGCAGAGATCTATAAATAAACCAGAAACCTTGAGTTACCAAAAAGAATCCCTGAGAATGAAGCAATAAGGATCCCCCTAATGAGTGTGTATGCTTGAGAAGCATAGGAATAGGTTTTAACAAATACAGAAGAGATTTTTTTCCAGGTCTACAGGTTCATGAGCGAAGGAGAGGCCTATTATTTCAGGTACATTCGAGAAAAATATACGTAGTTTGATAATCCCTGAACAAAAAGATACGTTAGATAAATATATGGAAATAGAGAGGTTGGCTAAACTGAGACTATGAATGCCATGCTGGATGTATTGGACTCTTTTCTTTGGGAAATAGAGAAATTTTGGTGCTGTATTCTGTTTTGCATTTACAAATTCATCCTCTAAATATCAGAATTTAGAGGATAAAGTCGATCAGTGGGATTTAAAGCAGATAACTAGATGATTATTGGCTTAATTCAATAAAAAAAAATACTTGTTGTCCTGGAGAGGACAATAAAAATGAATATTAGAGACTTTTAAAAATAGTATAATCTTAAAACTTTGCCACTAATTGCAAATGGGTTGAGGAAAATTAAATGCTCGAAGTTGATATCAAGATTTATGGCTTACATGGCATAGTGTTATTAACAGAGAAAGGAAACAAGCTAGCAAGCAAACTTGGGGTAAGGTCGTTGGCTAATTTTGCAGATATGTTGAGTTTGATGTTTTTGAGCTGGACCTGATGAATATTTAGAAATCTGGGAATTTGAAGTTCGGAGTTATTTTTGAAATTGCTTCTTGGTACTTCATATTATCTTCCATACTTCAGAGGCTGGAAGCCTGAGAACTATATTTCCAAGAATTCCTTGCCAGAAGAGTTTAGAAGTTTAAACTGGTTCTTGCTGTGGCTTGGACTCCATGTCACCCCTCTGGGGATAAAGCTGAAATTGTAGTAGCTACTGAGTATGTACAAACCAAATTACAAAGTAAAATTGGTAAATCTTTTCTAAAATCAATCAGGGGAAAAATGATAGAAGACACCAATTAACATTGTGAAGAATAGAAAAAGGGTACATTGCTAATAATAGAATGTAATTATAATAGGATTGCCCTAGTTAATTTGGGCTGCTATAATAAAATACAATAGATTGGTTGGCTTATAAACAACATAACTTAATTTCTAATAGTTCTGGAGGCTAGGGAGGTCCAAGATCAATATGCTGACAGATGCTAAATCTGGAAGAGTTCCATTTCTTGGTTTATAAATGGGCCCTTCTTGCTGTGCCTTCACATGGCCAAAGGGCCTAGCTAGTACACTGGACCTCTTTCATAAGGGTACTAACCACAATTATGAGAGCTCTGCTCTCATGGCCTAATCACCTCCCAAAGACCACACTCCTTAATATCAACCCCTTGGTGGTTTGGATTTTACAATATGAGTAGACAGACATTCAGACGTTGGTAAAGATATAAAGAATAACTCTATGCCAGTATGCATGAACAATTACATACACTTCCAGAAATTTTTAGGAAAAAAACTTTCCTATGTTGACAAAAAATTATGACTGGTTCTATATTTGTTATAGTAATTAATTCTGTTATTTAAAATATTTAAATCTTAAAAAGATACAGTTCCATAAAGCTTCACTAGTAAGGTTTTCCAACCATTTTAGGAAGGCATGACATCGTTCTTATACCAAGTATGCTAAAGATAAGAAAAAGGGATGGCTAGTCCCAACATATTCTATAAAGCCAGCACATAATTTAAATTAAAGAATGTTAAAGAGATTGCAAGAAAGAAAAATAACAGCCCATTTTTCTCCATGAATAATTACTTCAGAATCCTAAACAAAATATGTGTAACAGGAATCAGTGATATATTGAAATGATAACACATGCAGACCAATATTGTTTTATTCCAGAGTTGCAAACTTGGTTTGACATTCAAATAAAAATTAGTATAGGCATCAAAATAAATACAAACAAGCAAAGAAGAGAAGAAAATGTATATACATAAGCAACTCAATAGAAACATAACAATATTTGATAAAATTTAACTTCCATGTGATAAAAATTAGAAGCTACTAATAAGAAGAAATCCCTTAACATGATAAGTTTCTAAAAAGAAAAACCACGAACAAACTTCAAATGTTGTAATTAAATGTAAATAATTAAAACGTTTCTCTTGATATTTGAAATGCAAAAAACATATTTTAAGTACTAATTCTGCTCCATAATGACTGTAGTAGATAGCCAATAATATAAGACTGATATCTAAAAAATCCAAAAATATAAGGATTAAAGAAATAAAATCACTCTTACTGACAAATGATATAATTGTATACCTGTAAAATCTCTAAAATTTCCAAAGCTAATCATGATTATAATTAATAACTGATTTTAGCAAGACTATTGAATATAAGTTTAATATCATAAAATCAATCATATTCCTAATTTCCAACAACGTACTTTAGAAAATATTTTAAAATGTACCATTAAAATTCCATTAAAGTATCAGATAATTAGGAATTAATCTAACTGAAGATATACAAGACATATAGCATGAGACTATATGACATTGAGAGGTATTAAATGAGATCTGAATAAATGCAGGAATAGATCATGTTCCTGGACTGGAAAACTCAATATTGTAATATTGTCTATTCTCCAAAAATTAATCTAGATATTCAGTAAAATTCCAGTAAAATTTCATCTGTGTGTGTTTATGTATTTAAATTAGCAAGCAGATTTTAAATCAATTGGAGAAATGCAAATAGCCAAGAACACTCAAATTTTAAGAAGTACAAAGTTAGAAGACATTATGCTTCTGCATAGTAATACTTATTGTAAAGTACATTCATACTTTCAATTTGTTATATCTATTTTTTTATATTTTTAATTTGTTATATTGTGGAAGATGGCTGACTGGATTAACCTGGTACACATCTCCTGCACAATGAAGAAGCAAAATAGCAAGTAGATAATCACACTTTAAATAGACAATCTAAGAGAAAACGCTGGAATAAAACAGAGAAGTGACAGGGAGAAACACCCAAAGCAAGGAAAAAGAGGGAAGCAAGGCAGCGTGGTTAGCCCCCTGGGATTTGTTGGGAGCCCACAGAGACACCCCAACTTAGGGAAAGGGTAAGTGGGAGACCCCCAGTGGTCAAAACATGAGCAGTTTACAAGCACCATGAGGACAGGCTATGCAGCCTACAGCTGCCACCTATGGCTGAAGTACACAGTCTCCAGCTGCCTGCCTACAGTACATCCACTGCCACTGAAAGCCAACCACCCTCCTCAGCCACTGCTGCTCCAACCAGAACATTTCACCAGGGGCTTGAGAATCATCTCCACCATGCCTACCACCTGCACCTCCATGCACCACTGGGGAGCCTGAAGACAGGCCCACCCAGCTCAGTTTTCTCCCACCCCCAATGCTCAAGCATGCCACCTGGTGGCATGGATCTTGCCCAGCCTTGTGCATTACCATCGGCACCTGAGTGCTTTTTCCAGGAGCAGGAGGTTGGGCCCACCTAACCTGCCATTGTCATCACAGCTGGCACCCACCAGCATGCATTACTTATGGGCCTGGGAACTGGCCTGCCCAGCCCATTGCAGCTCCCATCAACACCGATAAGGACCTCGTGGGAGGCACAGGGTTTTCCTGCCACTGCTGCTGCCATTGCTAATGCCATGCCATACTGCCTAGAAGCTTGAGGACCCACCACCGGCCTGGCCCACAGCTGCCACTGCTAGCACCCAAGAAAGCCACCAGAAATGGCCTGCCTGTACCCACTAAAACTGTATACACTATCCTGGGTCCCAAGGAAAAGCATGTTAGGCCCACTGTTTCCACCACTGGGGCCTGAAGACTGACCTACCTGGCATCCCTATCCCCAGCAAAACTTGACCACAGTCTCCTCTAACAACTGCAAGGCACTAAGGAAATCAGAGACAGTACTACCCTGTTTACAGCTGAAGAAATCATATGGAAACTACACTAATGTGCATAACCAGAATCAAAGCCAAAGTGCTGTATCCAATTATTAATAACACAATAGATACATTAGCAGGAAAAAGTCCTTCCCTGTGAAAGCAAATTTTAAATATAGGAAGAAGGGGTTTGTACAAGAGATGTGAAGATATCAAAGTAAGGACAGAAAAAACATGAAAAAGCAAGGAAATTCGACACCTCCAATGGGACACAATAATCCTTCAGCAACAGGTTGTAAGAAAAAATAAATTTTTGAAAACCAAGAAAAATAATTCAAAATAATGATATTAAATAAGCATAGTGAGATGCAAGAGAACAGAGAAAGACATTACAAAGAAACCAGAAACACAATTAAGGGTATAAATGAGAAATTTACCAAAGAGGTATATATCATATTTAAAAAATGGAAATTCTGGAACTGAGGAATTCATTGAATTAAATTAAAAAATACATTTGAAAGTTTCAACAATAAACTATATCAAGCAGAAGAAAGAATTTGAGAACTTGAAGACAAGTCTTTTGAAATAGCTCAGTTGGAAAAAATATTGTAAAAAATTTTTAAATGAACAAAGCCTATATAACATGTGGGACCCCATGAAACAACCAAATATTCACATTTTATGTGTCCCAGGCAGTGAGGACAAAGTGAAAGGAATAGAAAACCTGTTTAATGAAATAATAGCTGAAAATTTCCCAAATCTAGCCAGAGATTTAGATATTCGGATACAGGAAGCTCGGAGATCCCCAAATAGATACAATTCACAAAAGGTCTTCTCTATGGCACATGTCAAAAATCACATACAAAGAGAGATTGTAAACATAGCCAGAGAAAAGCACTTAGTCACTTATAAAGGAACAATCATCAGATTTCTCAGCAGAAACCTTACAGGTCAGGAGTGAATGGGATGATATATGCAAAGTGATTAAAGAAAAAACCATCAGCCAAGGATACAGCAAAGTTATCCTTTATAAATAAAGAAGAAACAAAGTCTTTCCCAGATAAGCAAAAGCTGAGGGAATTTTTCAGCACTAGACTCGCCCTATAAGAAATGTTTGAGAGAGTCTCACACCTGGAAGCAAAAGGATGATATCTACTGTCATAAAAACACATGAAAATTTAAACCCCCTGGTACAGCAAACACAAAAAAAGGAAGAGAAAAAACTCAAAAATTGGCCAGGCGCTGTGGCACAAGCTTGTAATCTCAGCACTTTGGGAGACCGAAGTGGGCGAATCACGAGGTCAGGTGATCGAGACCATCCTGGCTAACACGGTGAAACCTTGTCTCTACTAAAAATACAAAAAAAACCCAATAATAATAATAATAATAAGCTGGGCATGATGGCAGGTACCTGTAGTCCCAGCTACTCGGGTGGCTGAGGCAGGAGAATGGCTGAACCTGGGAGGCAGAGCTTGGGGTGAGCTGAGATCATGCCACTGCCCTCCAACCTGGGCTAGAGAGCGAGACTCCATCTCAAAAAAAAAAAAAATTACCACTATGGAAGACTACCAATCCACAATGATAAACAATAAGAGAAAAAAATGAACAAAAGATAAACCAAACAACCAAAAATCAATTAATAAAATAACAAAAATAAGCTCTCACATATTGATAATAACCTTGAATGTAAACATACTGAACTGCCCACTTAAATGATATAGACTGGCTGATTTTTTTTTTAAAGAAAGAATGACTCAACCAGATACTGCCTACAAGAAATTCATCTCACCCCTAAAGACATATATAGACTGAAAGTAAAATGGGGGAAACAGATATTCCATGCAAACAGAGACCAAAATCTAGCAGAGGTAGCAGTACCTAAGTTAGATAAAACAGATGTTAAGTCAAAAACTGTAAAAAGAAAAAAAAAAAAAGGTCATTATATAATGATAAAGAGATCAACTCAGCAAAAGGACATAATAATTCTAAACATATGTGCACCCAAGGTCGGAGCATCCACATATATAAAGTATTTATTGTTAGTGCAAAGGGAGGGAGACTCCACTACAATAATAGTTGGGGGCTTCTGCACTCCATCCTCAACATTAGATAGATCATCTAGAGAGAAAATTAACAAACACTGGACTTAAATTGCACTTTAAACTTCATGGACCTAACAGACATTTACATTTCATTGAACAGCTACAGAATACTCATTTTTCTCATCAGCACGTGGAAGGATTCTCCAAGATAGCTCATATGTTAGGACATAATCTAGACAAAAACAATTTTAAAAATCAAAATCCTACAGTATCTTTTCACACCATAATGAAATAATGTTAGAAATCAATAACAAGAGGAACTCAGGAAACTGCAAATGCATGGAAATTAAACAACATGCTCCTGAATTACAATTGGGTCAAGGAAAAAATTAAGGAGGAAATAACAAAGTTTTTTGAAACGAATGAAAACCTAAACACAACATACTCAAATCTATGGAATACACCAAAAGCAGTGCTAACAGGGAAGTTAATAGTAATCCACACTTACACAGGAAAAACCAGTAAGATTTCAAATAATCTAATAATGCACCTTGAGGAACTAGAAAATCAAGAACGAACAAAACCCCAATTTGCTAGAAGGAAAGGAATAGCAAAGATCAGAGCAGAACCAAATAGAATAGAAACAACACAGACACACACACACACACACACACACACACACACACACACACACGAATCAATGAAACAGAAAGGTGGTTTTCTGAAAAAATAAACTAAATAGATAACCCACTAGGAAGATTAACCAATAAAAAACAGACAAGACACAAATAAACAAAATCAAAAATGAAATGTAAAACACTGCAGCTGATACCACAGAAATACAAAAGATCATTAGAGATTATTTTGAACAACTATATACTAACAAACTGAGAAACCTAGAGGAAATAGATAAATTACTATACACATACAAACTATCAACACTGAGTGAGAAATAAATAGAAAATCTGAACAGACCAGTAATGAGTGATGAGACTCCGTCAGGAGTAAGAAGCCTCCTAACAAAGAAAAGTCCAGGACTGAATGCCTTCACTGCCAAATTTACCAAACTATCAGAGAAGAACTAACACCAGTTCTCCTCAAACTGTTCCAAAAACATGAGGAGGGAGGAATTCTCCTTAACTAATTTTATGAGGCCAGCACTAGCCTGATACCAAAACCAGCTTAGGACACAACAAAAAGTAAAACTACAGGCCAATATTCCTGATGAACATAGACACAAAAATTCTCAACAAAATACTAGCAAACTAAATTCCATAGCACATCAGAAGGATAATATACTGTGATTGAGTGGGATTTTCCCAGGGATGCAAGGATGGTTCAACACATGCAAACCAACAAACATCACGCATCACATCAACAGAATTAGGGACAAAAGCCATATGAGTATCTCAATAGATGCAGAAAAAGTCCTTGATAAAATTCAACGTCCCTTTATGATAAAAACTTTAAGCAAGTTTTTAACTAGGCATAGAAGGATTATACTTCAACATCATAAAGGCAAACCCAAAACTAACATCATACTGAATGGGAAAAGCTGAAAGGCTTTCCTCTAAGAACTGGACAAGACAAGGATGCCCACTTGCCCACTTTTAACACTGCTACTCAACATAGTACTGAAAATCCTAGCCAGAGAAATCAGGCAAGAAAAAGAAATACATTTATCCAATTTGGAAAAGAGGAAGTCAAAGTATCCCTTTTTACTGATAATATGATCTTATTCTTAAAAAAAAAACTAAAAACTTCACCAAAATAACTTTTTACAGCTGATAAATGAATTCAGTAAAGTTTCAGGATATAAAATAATTATGCAAAAATCAGTGGCATACCTATATATCAATAATGAACTAACTGAGAAAGAAATCAAGAAAACAATCTCATTTACAATAGCTACAAAAATAAAATAAAATACTTAGTAATAAATTTAACCAAGAAGGTGAAAGACCTTAACAGATAAAACCACAAACCACTGATAAAGGAAATTAAACATGAACAAATGGAAAGACATCCCTTGCTTTCCATTAAATATTATTAAAATGACTGTGTGATCGAAAGCAATCTACAGATACAATGCAATCTCTATAAAAAGACCAATGTCATTTTACATAGAAATAGAAAAACAACTCTAAAATTTGTGGAACCAAAAAGAGTCCAAATACTCAAAATAATCCTAGGCAAAAACAATGAAGCTGGAGGCATCACATGACTTGATTTCAAAATATATTACAAGGCTATAGTAAAACAACATGGTATGTATATAAAAAGAGACATGTGGATAAATGGAACAGAATGATGAACCCAGAAATAAATCTACATAGGTACAGCTACATATTTATGTATTTTTGACAGAGGTGTCAAGAACATACACTGGGGAAATGACACCCTCTTCAATAAATAGTGCTGGGAAAATTGGATATCCATATAAAGATAATGAAAATAGACTCCTGTGTTTCACACATACAAAAATCAATTCAAGATAAAGACCTGACACTATAAAACTTCTAGAAGAAAACATAAAGGAAACACTCCAGGATATTAGTCTAGGCAAAGATGTTTATGGTTGAGACTTCAAAAGCACTGGCAACAAAAAGAAAAATAGACAAATGGAGCTATATTAAACTAAAACAAACAAACTTCTCCATAGCAAAGGAAACAATGAACAGAGTGACGAGGCAAACCGTTGAAATGAAAAGAAAATATTTGCCAACTATTGATCTGACAAGTGACTAATGTCCAGAATATAAAGGAACTGAAGTAACTAAACAAGAAAATATTCAGGGTAATGGAAACTCTAAATACTCTGACTTAATCATTACACATTCTATGCATGTAATAAAATGTCACATGTACCTTGTGTGTGTGTGTGTGTGTGTGTATGTGTGTGTATGTATGTGTGTGTGTGTGTGTATACACAAATATTATGTAACAGTTTAAAAAGATATTGTGGTTTGTGAAAGGATAGACAAATAGAATGATGGAACTGAATAGAGCCCTGACTAGACACATTTACAGTCACTCGATTGATGCCCCAGGTGACTGACAATACCAACTCTCATAGGACATGGAGTAATTGGAACACTCATACACTGGCACCAGGAGTGTAAATATGTGTAACCGTATGATTCTATGTGGAATTCTGTTAGAATTCCAATTCTAACAGAAATCCACATGTGTAACAAAGGAATGTTTGCAGGAGTTAGGAATGAACAAAGGATTGTTATTCATAATAACTTGCAACAGAAAACAAACTCAAATGTCCATCAAAAGTTGAATGGACAAATTATGGAATATTCATAAATTATGTGTATACATATGATATGGCAGTAAGTAAAGATAACTATTGTGTCATGCCTTGTAGATGGATCTCACTAGCATAATACTGAACCAAGTAAGTAAAACACAGAGGCATGATCTATGATCCCACAGAATTTCAAAGGATCCAATATTAAGAGAAGGGAGTTTGTGATTGATGAGGAGGGAGACGTGGGTTCCTCTGATATCCAGGTTATATGCGATTTCTGGATCTGGTCAGAAGTTAACTTCTCATTTTGGGAAAATGTATAAATGTGTAACTTTTTGTATGTCTACATGTCAAAAACATTTTTACATCAAAGACAAAGTAAAAGTAGCACGTGATTCATAAAAGAAATTACCTTTGAAAACTATGGAGGATGTTCTTAATATGGTTAAATTCATTTGACAGTTAAATTCAGATGAAGATTAAGAAGCGTTTATTAAATTTCATAGCTAGAAGGTTGTTGGCAATTTTCCTAAGAGTGTTTTCCATGGAGTAGTGGAGGTTGAAAACAGGCTGAAGTGTGCTGAAGAACTCCTGGGCGGCATGGCAGCGTTAGAAAATGCCAAAATGATAAGACTTCGGTTTGAAACTGAAATTAACATCCTTTGCCATGAATACAGAATTTTTTTGGAGAAATCCCAAACTTTTTTCTCAATATCTATTCTCTTCTTCAACTACGTTGTTTAAATACCTAGAGAAATAAATATTTCCTGACCTAAAGATAGTCACAACACATAAATTAATTTCCTTTTAGTGCGGTCTGTGTGAGCTCTGGAGTAGATTGGCCAGTAAAAATTTGAATGCTTTTTATACATTTTTGGCATTTATCTAACATACTTAATTGGCAAAAATTTTGGGAAGGGTCATAGCACAGTCTTAGTATTAGTTTAATGTACCTATTCATTCTCACCCATACCTTCAAACACACATTTTGAAATTTCCGTTATGACTCAACCAGGGCGAATAAAATGGACTCTTAGTAGTTGTAGCTATAACCTATGCTTAACAGACATATCACATTGTGAAAAAAAATGAAGTGGAGTTTTGCATCACAGTGAGAGTGGTTTATTAACCATTAATTATACCTACTGAAAGCAGGTTGAGAAATGATTCTGCTCATAATAAAATTATTATATACAGTAGAGACCATATAATAGTGGCCTTCAGGCCAATTCAGCCTACTGGTGTGTTTTGTTTGTGTATTCCTCAGTTACTGTTTTCATTTTTTTGATATATTTAACTGCCAGAAGGCAGTACCTATGTTCTCTATTTGTCACAATTCCCTCTGCCTTATTATTTCTGCCTTCTGGGTGGAAGTATAGAATAGTGACTAAGTGTGGGCTCTGGGGCCAGCCCACTTGGGTTTGAATCCTGTTTCTACTGGTTACTATGTGTCTTTGGGCAGTTATTTAATATTTCTATACCTCTGATTTCTCATCTTCAAACTGGGAATCGCATAATGTTTTACCTATTAGGTGTAGGTATAAAGTCCAAAATTATAGAGCTGAGTAGTGCTTAGGAATGAAGCAATATGAAGGAGTAGGAATGCTAATTCTCTGCTGCTGGGAGCACAGGATTTACATGACCTATATGGAAAGCAAGGTGACAAAATTTAGGTAAGTATATCCACAGGTTTTGAATCCAATTTTACCCTTCTGTGTATATATATTTCCCCCAAACTTTCAAAAATGTGCACATATTTCTACATGTTCTCTTACATTCCCTATGGGTACTTAAGGAAATGCATAGCAGCACATTTAGTGAACATTTGCAACAAGGAGAACACATGAAGTCAAAATGGAAACATTTGTTGTGGAAGGCCTGAACCCGACCTGGATATCTATTGTTGGAGGCCTAGAGTGGTCAAATGTAGCAGAGACATGTCATGGAATACTTTGCAGCAGTTAGACACAATACATTAATTGCAACATGGATGAAGCTTACTGTACAAAATACACACTTTGCAGGAACAGAGACAAAAAGATAAAGATTAAAATTATTAACTGAATGGGGGAGGTGGAAAGTAATGGCAGTGGGGATATAAGACTAGGGATAAAAGAAAAAAAAACACAGAGAATAATGGTATTGATATGCCACAATCTGATGGGGTATTTTGAGCTCTTACCACTGCACCTGTGGCCCAAAATGAAATTAAATGGAATAAGCATCAGTCACAGAACACCTTCTTCATACAAGATGTGATGAGAATTAAACAAGTTAATACTTTTAAAAGCACCTAGAATATTGCCTGACTCATGAGTACTCGATAATTGTTAGCTATTCCCTCACAAATGTAACTTGCGTAGCCCCAGAAGGCATTTTGATTGTGAAGTCAGATATAAAAGAGTGCTCATTTGGAGAAGTGTTTTAACCTTAAATTGCTCATTTATCTGCTGTACCATGATATCATTCAATGAATGATTAGATATTTATAACATTTCTAATTCTTCTTACACCATCATTTACCCAGTTCTTCTCTCCATATAGTTATGAGGAGTTCAGAGCCTCCCATGTAATTGTACATATCTTCAGATTCATTTAAAGAAGAAAAGGACACATTTGCTAAGAGCATAAGGGATTTTAGCCAAAGTAAATGAATGAGAGGGTTCTAATTCACAAGGGTTCAAATTCATTTAGGCCTGTCATATCCTACAAAGGAAAATCAGCAACCAGAAAGGGGCAGTCAGGCATGATATTAAACAGCTGAGCATGTCAAAATAATCACTTCGTCATTATGGAGTTCCATTCAGTGCATCCATGCTTGAGCTGTTGCCATTGTGTGGGATTTTCACACTTTTTGATAAATTGATCTGTTTTTCCTAATATAATTATCATGAAGTTTTCTCAGTAATGCATATTTAAACTGAATAAGTCCATTGGGTTATAATTCTTAGAATATTTGATTTAAACATCAAATACATTTAATTTGTAAAGTAGGTTTCCATATGGGAGGAATGCTATTTTTTACTATCTATTGGCACATAGTAGAATTGGATGTACTTACTAGAAACCAGCAATTTTCTTCATATTCTTCAACTTCTTCCTGAACTTCTAAATAGAAATAATTAGACAACTAAAAAGCAAATTCCTCTTGCAGACACGTGAAGGCCAGTGGTGTTTTTTAAGCTCAGCAATATGTTACCAGAAAGGTTCATTTTCAGGTCATTCAGCAGCCTGACATCAGTGAATTGAAGAATTCACTAAATTATTAATACAGAACAACTTTAACATTTCCCTTTAGACTTAGAGCAGAAAAAGCATAGAAATAAGAATAAACTTATTTTATACACCCAAAAGTGTATAATGGGAGCAGTAAATGGTCAGAAAAGAGATTCATTGTCAGTTTTTATGGGACATGGTTTTATTAAGAGACTTGGAGGTATTTTGTTGTATTTCAGAAAATTAGGAAGAACATAGACTATATAAGTAACAAATTGCTTTATAGTAAAATATTTTATTTTGAATATTAAACAAAAGATGTGCAGAAAGAGATGGAGACAGGTGTATGTATTCAGTCTCTATCATGTTTATATGTAGGATCAGTTTGCTTCAAAATATTTCCTTGCAACTTAGGCATGTTTATTCATTGTTTATTCTTACTGCATCAATCAAAACTTATAAGGAGTCTAATATCTCACTGACTTTTTTAGTCAAAAGTTTAGTTACCTTAAGTAGATATTTGAAGTTGATGAAATGCATTCATGCATTGATCATGAGCTGAACTATGATGTAAGTCATAAAAGACCTGATTCATTTAAAAACTGACACTGATATTTTTTAAAAGGGGAAAAATGCAAACAAAGAATGCACCTGTGCAGAAGCACACTGTTTACTACTGAGAGTTTAACAAAATATTGCAATCTGATTATACACAAAATGACTCCAAAATATGTTAAAAATACTTGAAGTTAAATATTTGAATAAAAAACTATTTCCTATATGTTAAAGTAACACTTATTTGCTTTTCCATATTGTATTAGCATACTCACTCTGCTGATAAAGATATGCCTGAGACTGGGTAATTTATACAGAAAAAGAAGTTTAATGGACTCAGAGTTCTACATAGCTGGGGAGGCCTCATAATCATGGCAGGTGAAAGGCATGTCTTACGTGGCGGCAGAAAAGAGTGAATGAGAGAGAACCAAGCAAAAGGGGTTTCCCTTTATAAAACCATCAGATCTAGTGAGACTTATTCACTACCATGAGAACAGTAAAGAGAAAACTGTCCCGTGATTCAATTATCTCCCACCAGTTCCCTCCCACAACACATGGGAATTATGGGAGCTACAATTCAAGATGAGATTTGGGTGCTGACCCAGCCAATCCATATTACATATTTATCTCAATTATTTTTATACTTTAAAAATTTTTGTATTTTTAGTATTATAAAAGTAAAATATACTCAGTTAGATGAGCTTAAAACTGTAAAAAAAATTAGAATATTAAAATGACCTATGATTTAAAAAATATTAAATTAAAAAAATTATTTTTTCTGGTCTTTGTCTTGCTTTTTGTTCAGATTTTCAAAAATTAAGTTAGATTCACACGAACTCACATGCTTTTACTAATTATCATAAAGCTTCTAAAATTATAAATGGTTTTAAATACATCATTTCCATGGCTACATAACACCCTGGTAGAAGAGTGTTTCATAATTTAACCATTAGCAATATTTATATATTATTGTTAATTTTGTAAACATTTTCATATACAAAATCATTAGTGGAATAAACAGGATGCTTTTTAAAGATTTCTTAATATTTATTAGCATGTAATTTCAACTAAAGTTTATACAATTTATCTGACCATATTAGAGAGCTCCATTTTTTGTCACATGCTTGCCAACATTATTATTTTTAATTTTTATTGTTTTCATTTGCATTTCTGTAACTCCTACTGAAATTCAGTATTTTTAAAATGTGTATTAGTTATAATTGTTCATTTTCTAAATTTTCTGTTGCTATAACTGTGTACTCTTTGGGACCATTATACTTTTTATAATTCATTTGAATGAATTATCCCTATTAATGATATTAACTTTCATTTGCTGTATTGTAGAATACATATTTTAAATTTATTTGGCTTTTATTTTGTTAACAGTGTTTCTTAGTTTTAGAAATGAGTCCTTTGTTTAATTACATTTTTGATTTCTTATATACATAGAAAATCTTTTTTCATTCCAAAAGCAAACTTTTGTTCCTCATATATTTTTTCCTATTTTAAAGGTTTTTTATGTTGTACATTTAATCCATCCATTTTTCTAGATTTGATTCTGGTACATAGTATCAGATAAATATCTAAGAGTTTCTCCTAAATATTGATGGTGTTGTCTGAGTATCACTTTTTAATACACTATTTAAATTACAACACAACTGTGTATGAAATTTAATATTAATATATGTTTCAAAATATGATAGTTTTTAATAATTCTTTTTTTTTTTTTTCTTTTTTGAGATGGAGTCTTGCTCTGCCGCCCAGGCTGGAGTGCAATGGCACGATCTCGGCTCACTGTAACCTCTGCCTCCCAGGTTTAAGCGATTATTTTGCCTCAGCCTCCCAAGTAGCTGGGATTACAGGCATGTGCCACCATGTCCGGCTAATTTTTGTATTTTTAGTAGAGGCGGGGTTTCACCAAGTTAGCCAGGCTGGTCTCAAACTCCAGACCTCAGGTGACCCGTCTGCCTCAGCCTCCCAAAGTGCTGGGTTTATAGGCATGAGCCGCCCGGCCCGGCCAATGATTCTTCTAAGTACGCTTTTTACAGTGCCATGCCACTGTGCTATTGAATCTCTGAGTGTGTTCTAGTAGATTGTTGAGCCAGCTCCCATCATGATCACTACTACTTATTTTCCTTATTCTTTGTCTTCCTTTTCTTGTGCTCTTTGTCCTCCCCTTTCCTTTCCCTTTATTTTTCTTCTTTCTCTTTTTTTCTATTTCTTTTCATGATTATTTTTCTTTTGAGACGGAGTCTCCACTCTGTCAACCAGGCTGAATTGCAGTTGTGTGATCTTGGCTCACTGCAGCCTCCCCCTCCCAGGTTGGAGCGATTCTTCTGCCTTAGCCTCCTAAGTTGCTGGGATTACAGGTGCATGCCACCACCCTCAGCTAATTTTTGTATTTTTAGTAGAGGCAGTGTTTCCCCATGTTGGTCAGGCTGGTTTTGAACTCCTGACCTTGTGATCCTCCTGCCTTGGCTTCCCAAAGTGCTGGGATTGCAGGCGTAAGCCACCATACTTGACCTATTTTTTTCTAATACTTTAAGTTATTTCTTTGTTACATTTTAAAATTTGCTAATAGCATGGATATCTGACATTATCTTTTTACAAAATAAGATATGAACACAAAAAATTAACTCAAAATCGATTAAAGACGTACATGTAATACCTAGAAATGTAAAACTTCTGGAAAAAAAACATAGGTAGGAAAACTCTTTGGCACTGGTCTTGATAGAAAGTTTTTTTATATGACGCTAAGAGCACAGATGAAAAAAAATAAAACAAGGGGAACTATATCAATCTTGAAACTTTCTGTACATCAAAGAGAATAATCAACACAATGAAAGGGCAACCTATGGAAGGGGGGAAAACATTTACAAACCATATATCTAGGGACTCTCAATTTCCAAAATATTTAAATAACATATAACTAAATAGCAAAATCAAATAATGTGATAAAAAATTGGCAAAGTATCTGAGCAGAGTTTTCACAAAATAAAACATTAAATGGCCAACAGGTTTATGAAAGGTGCTCAACATCAATAATCATCAGAAAAATGCGGCTCAAAACCACAATGAGATATCACCACATTGGTTAGAATATCTGTCATACAAAAAAACAAAAAAAGGGATTACAAGTGTTGATGAGGCTATGGAGAAGAGAGACCTCTTATACACACTCTTCATGGAAATATAATTTGGTACAACCAGTATGGAAAACAGCACACACTCCTGTGTTGTTTTTGCAGCATTATTTCCAATAGTCAAGATAAGGAACCAACCTAAGGGTTCATCAAGGAATAAATGGTAAAGAAAATGTGGTAGATACACACGACAGAAAACTATTGAGTATTTTAAAAAGAGGGAAATTTTGCCTTCTATTTGCAACAACATGGATGAGCCCAGAGGGTATTTTGCCAACTGAAATTAGCCAGGCATAGAGAGACAAATACCACATGATTTAATTTATATGTGGAACCTAAAAAAGGTGAACTTATAGAAGTAGCAGTAGAGAGTAGATTGCTGATTGCCAGGGCCCGGGGATGGAAGAGTAGGGAATGGGGAAGGGGGAGATCTTGGCAAAAAGATACCAACCGTCAGTTATAACATGAATAAGGTCTGGAGATCTAATGTACAATATCATGATTTGAGTTAATAATGCTGTATTGTATGCTTTAAATTTGCTAGGAGTAGATTGCCACACACACACACACACACACGCTATGTGAGATTGGATATGTCAGTTAGTTTGAGTGTGATAGTCATTTCACAGTGTATGCATCTATAAATCATCACATTGTCTACATTAAGTAACACAGTTTGTATTTGTCAGTTGTACCTCAGTGAAGAAAAAAAAATGAGGAGTAATAAAAACAAAAAAATAGTGAAAACATCATGGCAATAATAAACTTAAAACTGTTACTGAAATGCTAGGGGTTTGGTTTGGGTCCTGCTGCTCACTGCATAGAAAGCCAATTACTGAGGCAATGAGTATGTCTCTCTGGTGCACTACAATTGGGAGTTTATATAGCAGAGAAGGAAGGTAACCAAGTGCAGGAAAATAGGAATTAGAGAGGGATAAGGAAGAGGAGTTGGTCAACAGGAAGCAGGAGGTTGGTTTGGCAATCGACACGTGAAGAGTCTGGCATCTCATTGTGTGGATGCAGTGATCTGATGAGTTTCAGTTCCTTAATTCTATTTGGAAGGCCTGATGGTTTTCCTGAGGAAGAAACTCAAATAACACAAATGTAAGTTTCAGGCTTTCAGACAATGAGGGGCCAAGCGCGGTGGCTCACGCCCGTAATCCCAGCACTTTGGGAGGCTGTGGCAGGCAAATCACTTGAGGTCAGGAGTTTGAGATCAGCCTGGCCAACATGGTGTGTCTCTACTAAAAACACAAAAATTAGCTAGGCGTGGTGGCGCACACCTGTAGTCCCAGCTACACGGGAAGCTGAGACAGGAGAGTCACTTGATCCCAGGAGATGGAGGTCTCAGTGAGCCGAGATCATGCCATTGCACTCCAACCTGGGTGACAGAGCAGGATTCTGTCTCAATAAATATATAAATAAACAAACAAACAAACAAACCAAGATGGTCAGTTTTTATGTTTATCCAACAAACAGTAAACATCAGTTCCATGGGCCAATTGGGCCAATTTCAAAACTGTAAAAAATATGATATGTCAATAAATATGTTTCGTTTCTAAGGAGGATATAGGCAGATGTTTGATTTATTCAGAATGTTCCTATATATTATACTATTTTCTTAGCTCATCACTTTAATTCCATATATAAGGATACATGAGTGAAAATCAATGCTTAGTAATGAGCACTGTGTGCAGTACTAAATATTCCTTCAATGTGGGGAAAAGGAAGAAAGCAATTTGTTATAATTAAGCAAGTGAAGACACCCTTTTTAAGCAGATTTTTTTTTCAGCTACGTATCCATTTTATGACTGCCTAACATGTCATTTAAGAAAAAATTCCATCTTCAATGGTCGTACGTCACTCAACAGTAACAGAATACACAACCTAATAATATGCCACTTTGACATTAGGACTATTTTTAAGGATTATTTTGAGTTAAACACACTTGTGAAATAGACAATGCAAAAAAAGGGCATTCTAAACCTCCCTTTTCTTTCTAAAATCAGGAGATTAAAAACTCCCTTGTGAAAGACACCTTTCCCCATAAAAGTAGTCATAGCCAAGAGAATTCTATGCAAACATACTTTGTTAAAATAATTCTCATCTTCTTTCAGCCTCCCCACATAATTTAGTTACTGTTATACAATTGTCTCTTTTCGTTCAACCTGTTATAAAAACCTTTAGTGCTAGGTGCAATGGATCATGGTTGTAATCTCAGCACTTTGGGAGGTCGAGGTGGGAGGATCCCTTGTGCCCAGGAGTTCAAGACCAGCCTGGGAAATATAACTAGACCCCATGTCTAAATAAAAAAAAATAATAATAATTAAATTAGCTGGGCATGGTAGTGTATACCTGTAGTCCCAGCTACAGAGAAGGCTGAGGTGAGAGGATATAGCTTGAGCCCGGGAGGTCGAGGCTGCAGTGAGCCATGAGCCATGATTGTGCCACTTCATGTTCTTATGAAGGCTCTCATATCATGTAAGACTTACATTAAATTTGTATTCTTTTTTTCCTGTTAATCTGTTTTACATTAACTTAATTCTCAGGCCCAGCTGAAAACTAAGGAGATAGAGGTACAATTTTGGCTCCTCAACATCAGCGTGTTCGGATTACTGCTACTTTTTTTCAAATCATATTACCGGATAGTTACTGTGCTCTGAATTTGTATTTGCCTATTCATTTATTTACTCATTGTAGCAATATTTATTGAATGTTTCCTAAGCACCCAGAATATAGGCTCCATTTTCGTTGTACAGTATTTGATGGCAGGGGTAGATAAACCAACCACTGGTGACAAATATAGTCATAAGATTACTACCACTTGTGGTGAGCACTGTCCTAGCAATGACAAAGGCAAATGTGTGTGAGAGAGACAGAGTTATGTGAGTGAGGCTAGGCTACTGTGGATAAGGTTTGGAGGGAAGGCCTCTCTAGCTGACATTTGATTTGTTAGCATGAGACACACAGGGAGACATCAGGTTTCCCTAAGCAGAGATAGAGCCTTGGGAGCTAGAGACAGTTCAACCACAGCCAGTGGACCATGGAAAGGAGTGAGTCTTATTTTATTTTAAATGCATTAAAAAGTCATTGCCAGGTTTTAAGGAAAGGAAAGACATTACTTAATAAAAAGATTATCTGATGACTTTGTGGAAAATGGGTAATATGAGGGCAGGATGATTGACTGAGTAATGTAGTAGTCCAGGTGAGATATGATAATGGCTTGGAATAAGATTGTGGCAGTAGAAATGAAGAGGACTTGGAAGATTTATGATCCATTTTGAAGAAAGTATGACAGAACAGGCTGATAAGATGAACGCAGGGAATTAAAGAAATAAGCAAATTGGCATCTTAAATATTTTGCTTGAGCTATTGTATGGATGGTTTTGCCATTTACTGAGAAGGGATAGAGTGAGAGAGGAATAGATTTGGGTGAGGGTAGAGATTAACAGATTAATTCTAATGCTTTTGTTATGAGATGTCTAAATAGCCATCCAAGCAGAGATACCAAACAGGTAGTTGGATATTATCTTAACTCAAAGAAATGTGAGAGCTAGAGGTAAGGGGAAATAAAAAGTCCACAGTGATTTTTTTTGAAGTCTCTGTCATTAACATCATAGAGGTATTCAAAGCTATGTGTACAGATAGGTCTCCCAGTAGGTAGATAATAAGAACTAGACTAAAACTTCAATATATTACAAATTCATTTTTCATTAATTCAGCTTATATTGTAAGTTTACATTAAAGCATTCTAATTGTCCAAATGTCCTGCTGGTGATGTGTCATCACATGTATTAACTGTTTTGAAATGATATTATTACACTTCTAAGCACATGACTATTCTTAGAAAATGGGCTATATCAACCTTTGATTCAATCTCACAACTTTTGACAAAGACTCATATCTGCAGGTACTATGGGTGTAATGTTTGCTGGTATCGAGTAATGTGTGATAAAACTCCCCAAACTCTATAATAAGGTTATGCATATTAGCCATTGAGAAATTCAGACATGATCATATTCCTGCTGCCCCCCTGTGGGAGCTGGGTTAAAACATATGTCAGCTCAAAGTCTCTGCATTCACTCTTCTGTTTCTATGTCACATATTCTTTCCACTTAAAGAAATTCCTATGGGCGCAAATGTAATAAGATTGCAGCAACAGTACTTATTACCCCTTGGTTCAACAGACTCTGGATGCCTGCTGTGTGTGATCAGAAACATCTATGCATAAAGGAGTCAGTACATATGACTGTGTTGAACACTGATCATCACAAGTCACTTACACAACACTTTGCTACTTTCAAGAGACACCTCCACCTTTTACTTTCACCTTCATGATGAAGCGGTGGAGTAGATGAAGCAGAGATGTAGTAAATAAAGAAACTGAAGCAAAAGAATACTATAGGCCCAGAGTCCCGTATTTATTAAAGAGCAAAGCTGTGATTGGAGGGAAAAAAAGCTTCCAATCTTTAGTGCATATCTTCTACAGAAATACGACACTGTGACAGAGAAAACAATGTGCATTAAAAGTATAAAAGTATGCATTTAAAAGTATAGCATATCTCCTAGAAAAAGTTCTAAAATAAGAATTAGTACATAGGGTGTCTAGGCCACTTATATTTGCTGTATGTCACTGGAAAAGACACAGGATAGACCATTGTTTTCTCTGTCTATTCCCCATAGTAATTCAACTTCTTTTTATTGAGTTTCAAGTTAGAATAATACAGTGCACAGTCTCAACTTTACAATGCAATGACTTTTTACAAATGTATACACTCATGTAACCACCAAAGTCAAGATACATTACTTCCACTACCCAGAAGCCACTTTCTCCTAACTTCCAGTCAATACTTCCCATAAAATCAACACCAGTCTGACTTCTTTCACCATAGATTCATTTTGTTTGTTTGTGAACTTTAAAGAATCACAAACTACCTATCCCTTGGTGTCTAGCTCTTTACTTTTTAAGAATCAAGGTTTTCACTGAATTATAACATACAGTAAAGTACACAAATAAGTTTATAGCTACTTGAATTTTTACTAAATATATCCATCCAAGTAACCAGCACCCAGATCAAAAATTAAAACATTACCAACACTCCAGGATCTCCTATCATGTCCCTTTCAATCAGAAACTGATTTCTAAGACTATAGATTAGCTCGCCTTTATGTAAGTGGGAACATAGAGTGTGCACACTTCTGTGTTTGATGTCTTTCACCCAAAATTATATTTGGTAGATTTATGTATATTAATGTGTATAGTTCTAGTTTTATTCTTTTTCACTTCTGTTCAGTATTTCATTGAAAGACTATATCAACATTTTTAGAAATCCATTTTATATTGTTTGGACATGTGCATTGTCTGCAGTGTGAGTCTATTATGAATCGTGCTGCTAAGAGCATTATTGTTGGTGTCTTTTTGTGACTATCTTTATGCATTTCTGTTGGACATATACCTAGTAGTGGAACCACATAAGTCCATGTTTGGGAGATACTGCCAAACAGTTTTGTAAAGTGATTGCCAGCATTTTACGAAAATTTGAGCTATTCTACATCCATGCTAGCACTACACAGTGATGTGTTGATAAACTGGCTCTTTGGAGAAGAAAATTCGACCTCAAGAGTTCTTATCTTTAAATGAGGATGGAATTGACTTCATTCAAACATTTATTTATTCAGGAAACACTTGACATTGTGCTAGGTATAATCCTTATCACCATGAAACTAGTATAGAAGACAAAATGATTAAAATAAGGTGTTATTGGTGTGAAAGACATGTAACCAAGATGTTAATAATAATTCATAGTTGGGACATTTAATCTCGACCCATCTATTTATTGAAGATATTATGGACTGTTTTTTATGTTCCATGAATTGTGCCAGATGCTGAAAACACAAAAGTGAATAATGAAGGATTTGAAGGATAAGAGTATCTCAGTAAAAGGGGAATGATGAGAGGCTGGAACAGAACATATTAGGCAGTAAAGGGGGCAAGTTGGCAAGAGGTGAGACTGGAAAGGGAGGCAGGGGTCTGTTTGTGACGGTTCCTCACTTGCCGTGGGAAGTAGGAGTTACGTAATCCAAAAACCCATAGAGAGCTGGAGAGGGAAGCAGGAAGATGACAGGGTCCGACCTGTGTTGTAAGCAATCACACTGGCAACAATGTGAAGATGGGATTAGGGGAGCCACAGCCAGTGGCAGAGAGGTCATTAATGAGACTCTTGTAAGGGACTACTGTACTGACTTCATCCCTTGAAGGACAATGTGACAATATCCATAACAACAGAAAATGTTCATTCTCTTTAATTCCAGTTCTAGGGAATGATCCCACAAATATATTCAAATGTGTGAGAGGTGTTCAGGATTATTTGACATAGCAAGACTATTAAAACTGTTTTTCAGTGCTACACTAATAGTTAATTAAATGATGTAACATCTATACCACATAGAGATGAAAAATAATATTGTAGATGTATGTATAATGAAACAAAATAATCAAAAAACTATGTTGTTGAGTGGGAAACAAAAGCAAAAAGGATTAGGGTAGGTATATATAATGAGTTGCTGCACAGTTAGCTGAAGAGCATTAACATATAAAGAGTGAATGAAAGAAGAAAATCTAGGCAAGGGGACTTAAAATAAGTAAGCATAAAAATGGGAAGGAAGTCAAAGGAGAATTAGATACTATTAGTGACACAAAAGTGGGTTTGAAGAAGGAGAAAGTGATAAATGGTGCCAGATACCTCAGAGAGACCAAAGAACAGCTGAAAAGTGTCCACCAGATTTAGTATTAGCAGGCCAGGCATAGGCGGCTTTGATAATTGCCGTCCTAGGTAGTTTTGAGAATTGTTCCTTTGGAGTTCCTGGATTTTCATTTTTTCAGCAACATAAGGAAGAGAAGAGCTTCTGAGTCAGGGTAACCTTTACTCACAGACACATACTACTAGCACAATATGGTATTAACATAAAATAAGTTCATTAATGAAAAATTTCAAATGTAGAGTGATAATTCCCTAGGCTCTTATTATCCCATAGAAAGAGTTATGCTTGGGTTAGTACAGCTGGACTAAGAGCAGCATAAAAAGGACCCAAGGGAGGAAAAAGGGGCCTGACAACATCTAGGTGACAGTGTAGCAAGAGCTTCCTGGTCAAGTAAGTATCTCAGAAAGCAGAGGCTGATACTGCAGAGTTGTGTTTTTTCATTGAACTGACTCAGACTTGCTGAACCAGCTCTTTGCTGACTTCCTGAAAGAGGAAGGAACTAAAACTCCAGGACATCCACAGTTGTCTCTCCAGGTCTACCCTGCTATTACTTGGAAGCTCATTAAATAGAATAGAATTCTATTTCATGAATAGAATAGAATAGAATAGAATAGAATAGAATAGAATAGAATAGAATAGAATAGAATAGAATTTAATCCAGACACTCGATGTGATGTCAAATTGCAGCATTTTCCAATGTGTACTTCTGGAATAGAATATTGATAAGGCCATTTGTAGCTTGGTCAAATGGCCAAATGGGGAGTGACATTTTCAACCTTATGATAAAGTCATGTTACTACCTACTGTCTAGGATGTCATGGATGATCTGAGGGACTGCCATTTCGTATTTGTAATTGGAATAGAGGGAAATATTCCTTAACTCCCTACCTACGTCCTGAGGTCAACGTATTTGTACCCAACCAGTCTTTCATCTTTCCTTGAGGATAAATCAGACACTCTGCTCTTTATTTGCAGTTATAAATTTCATAAACATTCAGTAGATTGCCAATTTGGCTTTATCAGCACTCTCTGCGAGGATGAGTGTGGTCAAAAAACCACCGAAGTGAAAGTAAGTGTCCAACTTTATATTTCTAGATTTGTGCTCCACCTGAACAACATATTTCTCAAAGTCATTTCTCTTGAGTAAAGTCTGAGTTGTTTTCGGTGATCCTCACACCATGGCGAAGTTAAGTAAACATTGTTTTAGCAGCTATTAGTGAGAAGTGATGGTTGCATTTTGTTGTTGTTATTACTATTCCATTATTATTCTGCATTGGCAGGTATTGTAGAAAACTCAAAAACTGAGTGTGTGACTAAATTGTTTTATCTGTTTCTATAATCGTCGTTCAATCTGGCTCAATAATAAAAGAGCACACCGTGGAGATGAACACATCTGATGGCATGCTACACCTGTCCGCCATGATGATAACCTGCTGACAGCCAATGGCATTGAGTAGAACTTCAGGCTATAGTCCCTGATCTGCACTGCAGGTGGTACTCTTGATTGTAGAGCACATCATCCTAAGGTCTAATTAGGGTTGTACTACAAAGAGCATGATCACGTGGACAACCCCTATGTGTAACGTAAATATTGAATTTATGATTAAGTCATCGTAGTTGTTTTCATGAGGGGGCTTTCTTTTAATACTAGTTATTTTTGTGGTGTATAGTTGTATCTAGCTGTAGTTTTAATTTGTATTTCCCTGGTAACCAATGTGTACCTTAGTAATTTCAATATTTTCTTTTGTAAAGTGTTAGTTTAGTGTTGTTTTTTAGCCTTATTTTCTTTTTCATTAAAAAGCCAAAACATTATTTAACATTTGGCCATTTTTATTTATCTTGGCAGTACTGTTTTTTGAACAGAGAACATATTCTCTGTAATTTTAATAATTTGGAATTTTTGAGATTTGCTTTATGGTGTAAAGTATAATCTACCTTGGTAAGTGTTCAAATGTGCACCTAAAATAATGTGTGTCATGCACTTATTTGCACGGTTTCAAAGATGACAAATTAAGCCAAATTGACGAATATACCTTCTGTCATTAGTGATATTTTTTATATTTTTTCTATTTAGAAAGTTATGGTAAATTATTCAGCTATGATTATGCATTTGTCTAAGTTTACATTTACTTTTTTCGACTTTTTTCTTTTATATTTTGAAGATATATTATTTATTGTATGCACATTTATGACACTTTATGTTTTTGTTAAACTGCCCCTTTTATCATTGTAAAGAGGCCAATTTATTTCTCATAATATTTTTGCCTTAAAGTCTAATTTGACTGGTATTAACATAGCAATTTTCCTCACTTAATGTTTGCTTAGTATATGTTTTGACATCATTTACTTTTATGTGTCTTATGTTCTTATATCTGATGTTTGTCTATGTAATAAAATCAACTTTTTTTTTTCTAGTGTGACAATCTTTGCCTTTTAATTATTTGGTTCACTTCCATTTTTTAAATCTACTGTTTTGTTTGGTTTACAGTCTATCATCTTTTTATTTGTTTTTTACTTGTTTCATCTGCTCTTTCATTTCTTGTTCATCATTTCTTGACTTTTATTGCATTAATTATTTTTATAATTGATTTTGTTCTTTACAATTGACTTTCCAGTTATGCTTGTTTATTCATTTTGTAGTTAAATTTGTTTTCAACATACATTCTTGATTTGTTTAGCCTATTTTAAGATAGCACTTTTATTACTTCCCAAACAATCCAAGAAACTTTCTACTACTTTACTTTCTTATCTCTTCAGCCTTTTGTGCTATTTTGTCATATATTTTATTTCTACATATGTTATAAACCCTACAGGGGAAGCACAGCTTGCAATGACTAAAAAAACACCACATAGTATAACTTCTTCAAGATAAGTTGGTAAAGTGGCATTCTGAAAATTCTTGGGGGATACATGCAAAAAAGATGAAAACCAAAATACACAGTGCCACTTTTCAGTGTAGTCATAGGCATCCAGGACTCTGATCTCAGCCAACTTCTCAACTCTAAAGATGAAATGTACTACACTAGTAGTCAAGAAGTTTTAAAATATATATATACACATATACATATATATTAAACTTATTCTTAGCCTATACATTTTTTATTATTTTCCACTTTTTAAACACTTCAGCAACTTACTAGAAACTATGATTAAGATGAATCTTTTAGATAAAATTAATTTGTAAACTTTTCTGCTTTTATTTGTAGCTATTTCCTGTTCCCAGCTTTACATTTTCATATAGTTCAACCATATATGTTTCTTTAAGTCCCAGACCTTCTTCTACTCTCTCCAGCAAGCATGACATGACTCCTATAGTGAGCACCTCACTTATTTCAAATTTAAGAGTACCTTTCTTACATTGTTTTCCCAACCATTACTTTGTGTAACAGAAATTAGACATGTGTATAATCTTCCTCACTAGACTTAAGTTCCTTAACATCAGATCTTAAATATATTTTCTTCATATGTTCTCAGTGCAATATTTTCCTTTATATTCTCTATGAAAACATAGAATAACCATTTGAAACATGGACGTAGCCTTCATGGTATACACTAGTAAAAACATTGGTATTTCTATAGCATGTTTAAGCCAGAGCTAATTTGGAAGCCTCTGCTTTGTCAATGGATTCTTGTGTAGATAGATACAAGGTGACTGTAGCTGAATGCTTCATTAAGCAGTGGGAGTTTTGAGCCAGGGGCAATATATCAGGGATTAATTGTCAGTTGGTAAGCAAATTAGATAGCAATCAAGGTTACACAAAAATTACACTGTCTTAAGAATAAATGTTAGCCGGGACGGCATAAATGAACTGATAATCAGGTAGGAAGAGGTTATGGCAAGGAATATGTTTCCTTAAACAACTTTTAAAACTAACAGAATTTTAATAAGGTATTACCCCCAGTCAATAAAATTCTACTGAAAAATAATGAAACCTGCAAGGGTGATGGCTGCAATTCTGCAGGCACCCACAGAGACTCTGCAGGAGGCCTGCACGTGCTTCTTCCCTGCCTCTCCTACTATTTACAAACATAATGAAAATGAAAATGAATATGCTGCTTGACTGCTACTCTTAACAGCAAGGACTGTGAGAAGAATATTGTTTTAGTTTGTCTGTCAGGGTGACCTTTATGAATTTCACTGTTGCTAGAAAACTCAGGCTGATTGGACAATGTTCTCATTTCTTTAAGAAAGATTTGAAAGTTCACAGGAACTACTTTTAAAGTTACTTCTTGGAGAAGTGTTGCTATTTTATTTGCATTTAGTTCACTTTGTTTGTTTTTCTATTAAAACCTATGATTAATTTATGTTTGTGACAAATGAAGATGAATAAAGCGAGACTGAGTGTAACTTCTCAGTAATTGCTAAATGAAATTTGGGAATTGTCAGTCCATGTATTGCTTTGCTTTTTTATGTGACCAGTAGGAATCACTTAGCCACTTTCTAGATTTCATAATAGTATATAAATATGATATATATGATTATATATTTATATGTTATTATATATTATATACAGTTACTTATATATAATTATACTATATATAGTATATATAATTATACTATATATAATATAGTAATTATTATAGTAAATATACTACATGTAATGTAATAATTACATGTAATTATATATTACATATATATTACATAAAAATATACTATATATAGTATTTATATATAAATATATATATGAGGAATACCATATATAGTATTCTTCATAATACTATACAAACCCGGTCTCAGAAGATTTTAGGTACATATTTTTAATGCCATTATTATGCTAGCACTTGAAAGAGAGGCAGAAGCCTTCACATTTCAATCCAAGATCAAACATTGCTTTTTCTCTGAAATAAAGATTACAGAGGCATCATGTTTTCCACACATGAAATGAACATGTGGTGTGAAATGTTATGAATATCCTTGTATATGAGAAAGTCAGAAAGTCAAGGAGACACAGAGAGGAAATTCAGAATTGTTCTGGGTTGGAATTCTGGCTTTCTCTAAAGATCCCTGTATATGGGAGTCAGGGAGCTTCGAAGCATGAAATTTTTGATTCAAAACCCTCTTTTGACTTTTCAGAAAGGCCTTCAGACACTTACTCAAACCTATTAACTACACAGGATTCTAAGTTGCCAGATGAGCTGATCTCAGACAAAAGCAGATTAGAAATAGCAATTTGGAAGACCAGTGCTGTGAAAGGCAGGCTGTTGGTAGCAGAGCAGCCATCTGATATCAGGCTGCTAAGAAAGACAAATCAAACCTCCTGTATGCCAAGCTAGCACAATTTCTGATTGGTCATGATCTTAGCTTTCATGGAAATTTAAGATTTGTATTATGGGGAAATAAACCTGGACCCATAAACAGTAATTCATTTTAGAGACCCATTTTCTGCCAAGCTTTCGGCTCTGTTATCTGGAAATTTGTTATGTGGAATACTCTAATGATACTGAAATGATGGTCGCCTTCCTTGCTTGATTAGCACTTGGTCAAAAACCTCAATTCTAGAGTGTTTTAGATTTGAAATAGTCTCACATTGATTATCTTGTTTGAAATCTGCAGTCATCCTGGGAGGCAGGCAGGGCAAGTATTATTATTTTAATTGTATAGATAAAATAATAGAAACCCAGAATAATCAGTGACTTTCTCATTTCACGTAACAGTAAAAATACAAAACACAACAAAAAGCAAAAATGCAGTCAAGTGTCTTGTTTACTCCTCATTACCCTCCACTGAACCACATCCTTCATTTGGGAACTTGTTAGAGTGGAGCCTCAATGGCCACGCCCCTTCCTGTCTGGGTAAGAAGGGAAATTTTTCCAGGCAGTTTTAGAAATTAGGTTTTTTTACTGAGTTATTTTAGCGTTATCGTGTGTAAAGAAAAGTTAGCATTTGTTAAAGAAACATGATATAAATGAATTCAAATATAGTCTATGTTCTTTCGACTTCTGTTTCTAAATCGCGTGTGATTCCTATTACTGTAGACATGTAAGATGAATAGGATGGCCTTTGACTTACACTGCAGTGTTGTAATCAAAAGAAGAAATTGAACCGATGCTACCTGCAAAAGACAATACCAGGTTTTATGTACAATAATCTCGTACTTACAAATGAATGGCTCTTTAAAACTGTACAACCACATGCTAAAACGTTGAGATGTGTTTTTAATGAATGTATGGTTATTGCTTTGGTGTAAAATCTTGCATTCAAGGATTACATACAAATCGAGTGCCTGTGAGTAATGTTATATGCTAGGTACTAGAAATAGGTAAATATAAAAGGCATGTCATTTATTCTCTTAGAACTTTGAATCATAGTGTTCTGGTTCAATAAGCAAGTGTTTCAGCAATTATTACAAACATATAATAGCATGCAATTACTGCTTTGTAAGAATTATATTATCGCCAATACACAATCATTACTATGAATGCTACACAAATATTATTGATGTACTTTATTAAAATAATATTTGTATACATATTAAATATACAATTGCTGCTACTATAATTTAATAACGCATATATTGAATTGCATTAAAAATGGATGCCAAAGAAAATGTGAGGATAAGTGAAGAGAATTAAAAAGAAACTTCACCTTTTTTGTTTTCTTTGTGTGACACATAAAGTTAAAACCTGCATGATTCATACTCATAGCTATAGTCATTTTAAAATAGCTCAGCAACAAACAGCATTTCTTTTCTCACAGAGATATTAAGATAACCTCAGAGTTCCCATCTATGCTATAACTATATAAATAACAATATCTTGGTATTGCGATTTTTAGTGTTCTGGAATAAGTCTGTTTTTTATAGCTGTTTTCACAACAGTTATACCAGAGGGACTACAAGTTAAACTCTTTGCTTGCAAAAATAGTCACAATTCTTAAACTCAAGCAAAAGTGAGCAGAATGTCACGAAAGACAACCTTGTGTCTTTAAAGTATCAGTGATCTGGGTTTGAAACGACCCAAAGATTCTCAGGCCATGTGACAAATAGATAATTTAATTGTATTTTCTAAACCTCAGTTCTCTCATTGGTACAGGGGTGGTTGTGAGGACTGAGAGTTGTGTATATGTAAAAATGGCCGCGTGGTGCCTGGAACCTAGTAAGCATTCAGGAAATGGTAACACCAAGACAAAGGCATGTAAAGTAGGAGACTGGATTTCTTTTTTCCCTTGAAGATTTGTATTACCTAGTGATATTGTTCTTATAATTAATTTCTAATATGTTTAACACGTTTAAAAATATATTTTTGTATCTTATTTTGTACTGAGTTTTAGAGAACGATGACTCAGTCAGCAAGCACTGATGAGTTGATGCTATGCACAGTGTATCATGCACAATGCTGTGCAGAGAAAAGGGGGCTTGTACACTGCTCGCACATTCACAGAACTGTCACCAGGAGGCATTTTCCTTACAGATAAGCAACTCAAATGTTTCCACTAGGGGTAAATGTTTGAACGAAATAAAAGAAGAGGCATAGATACAGCTATTGCAAATAAATGCATGATTTAAATTTCAAACCTCTCACTTATCAAGTGGTATTCGTGAATTACTTAGATCTCCCCCAAGTGAAGCTTACTTAATAAGAATTGTGTTTACCAAAATTATGGGATTCTCATTCACTGTAGAGCTATGGTTATTAAAAATGGCAGAGGAAAGTGTGCTTTTGGGAAGGCAAATTTCACACACCTAAGTTGTGAGTGCATTCATAGTAAAAGCAATGGCACCAGCCCGAGGACACATTAGTCAGTGGCAACTCAGCCTAATACACAATTATGATGATCACACACAATGGCTTCCACTTGCTATTTACCTCATAGAATCATTGTGTTTATAAATTTCACGTGCCACCTTTCACAGCCCTCCTTGTAATTGTGTTTTGCAGTTTCCTCATCTCTAAAGTGAAAGGACTAAACAAAGGAATTTCTACAGTTTGATGACTCTGTCTTGCCAGAAAGATCGCAATTTCTTTGCTAGTAGAGACATAATCTGTTTTATTTATCTTTGCATATTTCATAATGCTCAATAAATGATAAATAAATGGCATTTAAAATATATCTTATTTTCCTTCTGAATGGTAGTTATACATACTTACTAGTAATATCTTTCATATGGGTTCATTTGAATGAGTGGGTACTAGCTTTAACATTTTCATAAAGTGCAAAGTCAGAAATAAAAGAAAAAGGAATAAAGGAAGAATTTTTTTTTCTCTCTACATACATACATACACACACACACACACACACACACACACACACACAATTTTCCCTTAAACATCAACTTGTAGAACTGGTGTGTGTGTTTATAGGCTTTTTTTGAATTCCAAAAAGAGTTATACTGTAAACATTTTTAATAGGAAACATACTGTAAATAAAAATACAAATGAGCTGGATAAAATGTTCTTTCTGGTTAGAGCTGGTTCATGAATTCTTTTCTTTGTCTTCATGCTCTGTGACTGGAACACAGGATAGTTAACAAGATAGTTAATTTCTCTGCATCTTAGGTTTCCTGCAAAATCATGCTAACTTTTTATAAACATTGGTGTGTGGTTTGGAAATATGCTTTGTATTTCCAAACTAAAAATGTATTTTTTATTTATATCCACACATGCAGTTAATGTGTTTATGGCATACACACATGTATATATAATTTTATGGTACATGTTAGGATAAAATCTAAGGACTAGATTTCTTTTTAGTTTTTAATTTTTATATTTTGAGACAGGGCCTTGCTCTGTTGCTCAGGCTGGTGTGTGTAGTAGTGGTCATAGATTACTGCAACCTTGAACTCCTGGGCTCAAGTGATCCTCCTGCTTCAGTCTCCCAAGTAGCAGGGACTATAGGTGCACAACACTATCCCTGGCTAATTTTTTAAAGCTTTTTCTAGAGAGAGGATCTTGCTCTATGGCTCAGGCTGATCTCCAGCTCCTGGCCTCAATCCATCTTCCCACCTTAGCCTCCGAAAATACTGGGATTGTAGGCGCAAGCCACCATGATGGGTCTAAGGGTTATAGTTATTATTCTACCAGTAGCCAGTGGAAATCATAACCATTCTTCAAAGAGATAATCAGTTTATTATGAAAAAAATAGAAATTTAGTCTTTAAACATGTGTATAAAGCTATTTGCTTTATCTTTGAGATGGAGTCTCGCTCTGTCATCCAGGGTGGAGTGCAGTGGTGCAATCTTGGCTCACTGCAACCTTTGCCTTCCAGGTTCAAGTGATTCTCCTGCCTCAGCCTTTCAAGTAGCTGGAACTGCAGGCATCAGCCACCATGCCCGGCTAATTTTTGCATTTTTGGTAGAGATGGAGTTTCACTGTGTTGGCCAGGCTGGTTTTGAACACCTGACCTCATGATCTCCCTGCCTCAGCCTCCCAAAGTTCTGGGATTACAGGTATGAGCCACTGTGCCTGGCTAAAGCTATTTACGTTTTAGGAAAATTCAGTGCAATTATGTATATATAAACCTCAATAAACATGCCATTGCTTGTTCAATGGTCAATACAGTAATATTTGCAAAACACAAGACTCCTGATTGTAGATCTAGGGAACTGTCTCTTTCATGGTCACATGAAAAGGAAAAGTTGTCTCCACTTGCAGGAAAAAATTAAGATAGTTGTAACACAAAGGAACAGAGTTAACTGATATTAATCCATTTTTTTATTATTGTTATACTTTAAGTTCTAGGGTACATGTGCACAACGTGCAGGTTTGTTACATATGTATACATGTGCCATGTTGGTGTGCTGCACCCATTAACTCGTCATTTACATTAAGTATATCTCTAATGCTATCCCTCCCCCCTCCCCACAATAG
Source organism: Macaca mulatta (assembly GCF_049350105.2). Classification (NCBI taxonomy): domain Eukaryota; kingdom Metazoa; phylum Chordata; class Mammalia; order Primates; family Cercopithecidae; genus Macaca; species Macaca mulatta. The sequence goes on from NC_133422.1 coordinate 86,766,855, forward strand.
GACCCAGTGTGTGATGATCCCCTTCCTGTGTCCAAGTGATCTCATCTCATTGTTCAATTCCCACCTATGAGTGAGAACATGCGGTGTTTGGTTTTCTGTTCTTGTGATAGTTTGTTGAGAATGATGGTTTCCAGCTGCATCCATGTCCCTAAAAAGGACACGAACTCATCCTTTTTTATGGCTGCATAGTATTCCATGGTGTATATGTGCCACATTTTCTTAATCCAGTCTGTCACTGATGGACATTTGGGTTGATTCCAAGTCTTTGCTGTTGTGAATAGTGCCACAATAAACATATGTATGCATGTGTCTTTATAGCAGCATGACTTATAATCCTCTGGGTATATCCCCAGTAGTGGAATGGCTGGGTCAAATGGTATTTCTAGTTCTAGATCCTTGAGGAATCACCACACTGTTTTCTACAATGGTTGAACTAGTTTACAGTCCCACCAACGGTGTAAAAGTGTTCCTATTTCTCCACATCCTCTCCAGCACCTGTTGTTTCCTGATTTTTTAATGATTGCCATTCCGACTGGTGTGAGATGGTATCTCATTGTGGTTTTGATTTGCATTTCTCTGATGGTGAGTGATGATGATATTTTCATGTGTCTGTTGGCTGTATGCATGTCTTCTTTTGAGAAATGTCTGTTCATATCCTTTGCCCACGTTTTGATGGGGTTGTTTTTTTCTTGTAAATTTGATTGAGTTCTTTATAGGTTCTGGATATTAGCCCTTTGTCAGATGAGTAGATTGCAAAAATTTTGTCCCATTCTGTAGGTTGCCTGTTTACTCTGATGGTAGTTTCTTTTGCTGTGCAGAAGCTCTTTCGTTTAATTAGATCCCATTTGTCAATTTTGGTTTTTGTTTCCGTTGCTTTTGGTGTTTTAGACATGAAGTCCTTGCCCATGCCTATGTCCTGAATGGTATTACCTAGGTTTTCTTCTAGGGTTTTTATGGTTTTAGGTCCAACATTTAAGTCTCTAATCCATCTTGAATTAATTTTTGTATAAGGTGTAAGGAAAGGATCCAGTTTCAGCTTTCTCCTTATGGCTAGTCAGTTTTCCCAGCACCATTTATTAAATAGGGAATCCTTTCCCCGTTTCTTGTTTTTATCAGATTTGTCAAAGATCAGATGGCTGTAGATGTGTGGTATTATTTGTGAGGGCTCTGTTCTGTTCCATCGGTCTATATCTCTGTTTTGTTACCAGTACCATACTGTTTTGGTTACTGTAGACTTGTAGTATAGTTTGAAGTCAGGTAGCGTGATGCCTCCAGCTTTGTTCTTTTGGCTTAGGATTGTCTTGGCAATGTGGGCTCTTTTTTGGTTGCATATGAACTTTAAGCGGTTTTTTCCAATTCTATGAAGAAAGTCATTGGTAGCTTAATGGGGATGGCATTGAATCTATAAATTACCTTGGGAAGTATGGCCATTTTCACAATATTGATTCTTCCTATCTATGAGCATGGTATGTTCTTCCATTTGTTTGTGTCCTCTTTTATTTCACTGAGCAGTGGTTTGTAGTTCTCCTTGAATAGGCCCTTTACATCCCTTGTAAGTTGGATTCCTAGGTATTTTATTCTCTTTGAAGCAATTGTGAATGGAAGTTCATTCCTGATTTGGCTCTCTGTTTGTCTGTTACTGGTGTATAAGAATGCTTGTGATTTTTGCACATTGATTTTGTATCCTGAGACTTTGCTGAAGTTGCTTATCAGTTTAAGGAGATTTTGGCCTGAGGCAATGGGATTTTCTAAATATACAATCATGTCATCTGCAAAGAGGGACAATTTGACTTCTTCTTTTCCTAATTGAATACCCTTGATTTCTTTCTCTTGCCTGATTCACTATGTTGAATAGGAGTGGTGAGAGAGGGCATCCCTGTCTTGTGCCAGTTCAGCTGGAAACCATCATTCTTAGCAAACTATTGCAAGAACAGAAAACCGAATACTGCATGTTCTCACTCATAGGTGGAAAGTGAACAATGAGATCACTTGGACACAGGAAGGGGAACATCACATACCGGGTCCTATTGTGGGGAGGCGGGAGGGAGGAGGAATAGCATTAGGAGGTATACCTAATGTAAATGATGAGTTAATGGGTGCAGCACACCAACATGGCACATGTATACATATGTAACAAACCTGCATGTTGTGCACATGCACCCTAGAACTTAAAGTATAATTAAAAAAAAAAAAACAGAAAAAAAGTTAAAAAAGTTAAAAAATAAATAAATTTCCCTCTACACACTGCTTCAAATGTATCCCAGAGATTCTGGCATGTTGTATCTTTGTTCTCATTGGTTTCAAAGAACATCTTTATTTCTGCCTTCATTTCGTTATGTACCCAGTAGTCATTCAGGAGCAGGTTGTTCAGTTTCCATGTAGTTGAGCAGTTTTGATTGAGTTTCTTAGTCCTGAGTTCTAGTTTGATTGCACTGTGGTCTGAGAGACAGTTTGTTATAATTTCTATTCTTTTACATTTGCTGAGGAGTGCTTTACTTCCAACTATGTGGTCAATTTTGGAATAAGTGCAATGTGGTGCTGAGAAGAATGTATATTCTGTTGCTTTGGGGTGGAAAGTTCTGTAGATGTCTATTAGGTCTGCTTGGTGCAGAGTTGAGTTCAATTCCTGGATATCCTTGTTAACTTTCTGTCTCGTTGATCTGTCTAATGTTTACAGTGGGGTGTTAAAGTCTCCCATTATTATTGTGTGGGAGTCTAAGTCTCTTTGTAAGTCTCTAAGGTCTTGCTTTATGAATCTGGGTGCTCCTGTATTGGGTGCATATATATTTAGGATACTTAGCTCTTCCTGATGAATTGATCCCTTTACCATTATGTAATGGCCTTCTTTGTCTCTTTTGATCTTTGATGGTTTAAAGTCTGTTGTATCAGAGACTAGGATTGCAACCCCTGCTTTTTTTGTTTTCCATTTGCTTGGTAGCTTGGTAGATCTTCCTCCATCCCTTTGTTTTGAGCCTATGTGTGTCTCTGCATGTGAGATGGGTCTCCTGAATACAGCAAACTGATGGGTCTTGACTGTTTATCCAATTTGCCAGTCTGTGTCTTTTAATTGGACCATTTAGTCCATTTACATTCAAGGTTAATATTGTTAAGTGTGAACTTGATCCTGTCATTATGATATTAGCTGGTTATTTTGCTCACTATTTGATGCAGTTTCTTCCTAGCATCGATGGACTTTACATTTTGACATGTATTTGCAATGGCTGGTACCTGTTGTTTCTTTCCATGTTTAGTGCTTCCTTCAGGATCTCTTGTAGGGCAGGCCTGGTGGTGACAAAATCTGTAAGCATTTGCTTGTCTGTAAAGGATTTTATTTCTCCTTCACTTATGAAACTTAGTTTGGCTGGATATGAAATTCTAGGTTGAAAATTCTTTTGTTTAAGAATGTTGAATATTGGCCCCCACTCTCTTCTCTCTTGGAGAGTTTCTGCAGGGAGATCTGCTGTTAGTCTGAAGTACTTCCCTTTGTGTGTAATCCGACCTTTCTCTCTGGCTGCCCTTAACAGTTTTTCCTTCATTCAACTTTGGTGAATCTGACAATTATGTGTCTTAGAGTCACTCTTCTCAAGGAGTATCTTTGTGGTGTTCTCTGTATTTCCTGAATTTGAATGTTGGCTTGCCCTTACTAGGTTGGGGAAGTTCTCCTGGATAATATCCTGCAGATTGTTTTCCAACTTGGTTCCATTATCCCTGTCACTTTTAGGCACACCAATCAGATGTAGATTTGGTCTTTTCACATAATCCCATATTTCTTGCAGGCTTTGTTCATTTCTTTTTCGTCTTTTTTCTCTACACTTCTCTTCTCGCTTCATTTCATTCATTTGATCTTCAATCACTGATACTCTTTTTTCCAGTTGATTGAGTCGGTTACAGAAGCTTGTGAATTTGTCACGTAGTTCTCGTGTTATGGTTTTCATTTCTTTCAGTTCTTTTAAGGTCTTCTCTGCATTGATTATTCTAGTTATCCATTCATCCATTCTTTTTTCAAGGTTTTTAGTTTCTTTGCACTGGTTACATAGTTCCTCCTTTAGCTCTGAGAAGTTTGATTGACGGAAGCCTTCTTCTCTCAACTCGTCAAAGTCATTCTTTGTCCAGCTTTGTTCCGTTGCTGGTGATGAGCTGCGTTCCTTTGAAGGGGGAGATGCGCTCTGATATTTTGAATTTCCAGCTTTTCTGCACTGCTTTTTCCCCATCTTTGTGGTTTTATCTGACTTTGATCTTTGATGATGGTGACATACTGATGGGATTTGGGTGTGGGTGTCCTTTCTGTTTGTTAGTTTTCCTTCTAACAGTCAGGACCCTCAGCTGTAGGTCTGTTGGAGTTTGCTTGAGGTCCACTCCAGACCCTGTTTGCTTGGGTATCAGCAGCAGAGGCTGCAGAAGACAGAATATTGCTGAACGGCAAATGTTGCTATCTGATTCTTGCTCTGGAAGCTTCATCTCAGGGGTGTACCCTGCCGTTGTGAGGTGTGAGGTGTTGGTCTGCACCTGGTGGGGGATGTCTCCCAGTTAGGCTACTCAGGGGTCAGGGACCCACTTGAGCAGGCAGTCTGTCCTTTCTCAGATCTCAACCTCCGTGCTGGGAGATCCACTGCTCTCTTCAAAGCTGTCAGACTGGGGCATTTACATCTGCCGAGGTTTCTGCTGCTTTTTGTTTAGCTATACCCTGTCCCCAGAGGAGGCATCTACAGAGGCAGGCTGGCCTCCTTAAGCTATGGTGGGCTCCATCCAATTCAAGCTTCCTCGCAGCTTTGTTTACCTACTTAAGCCTCAGCAATGGTGGACACCCTTCCCCCAGCCTTGCTGCCACCTTGCAGTTAGATCTCAGACTGCTGTACTAGCAATGAGGGAGTCTCCGTGGGCATGGGACCCTCTGGGCCAGGTGTGGGATATAATCTCCTGATGTGCCGTTTGCTAAGACCCTTGGTAAAGCGCAGTATTAGGGTGGGAGTTACCCGATTTTCCAGGTGTTGTGTGTGTCAATTTCCTTTGGCAAGGAAAAGGAATTCCCTTCCCCCTTGCACTTCCCAGGTGAGGTGATGCCTCGCTCTGCTTCACCTCTCGCTGGTCGGGCTTCACCAGTGGACCAGCTCCAACTGTCCGACACGCCCCAATGAGATGAACCCAGTACCTCAGTTGAAAATGCAGAAATCACCCATCTTCTGTGTCACTCACGCTGGGAGCTGGAGACTGGAGCTCTTCCTATTTGGCCATCTTGGGGCCCCCCGATATTAATCCATTTTAAACGAATGTGTCATTCTTAGTAAATTGTGTGTCATTTCTCTTAGTAAATTTCAAAATTTTCCATAAAATAACTGGCGTTGATTATTTGCACTCTCTCTGAGACAGACACGTGTTGTTCATGTACCTTTGTTCTTTGCAGTTTGAGCTAAAACATATATTTGAAGTGAACAGTTTTTGCTAAAGAACACAGCTCTGTTGGATGCTTTTATTTCTACCTCTGAATTATCTTCAACCTCCCTTCCTCAGCCTTTTCAGGTCTCAAATCCTTCTTTTAATTTTAATTCAAATGAGCAAACTGCAATTCTACACTTTAAAATGTATCACATGTTATGTTTACTATCATAAGTTGAAACTATGTATACCTTTTTTTTCCCTCTGGAAATCAGCCCTGAATTATGGTTCTTTTTTTTGGTTTCTTCCGTGACGATTTCAGAATGCTGATTTGAAAGGGAGAATATTAAAAATTTTGTATGAGCTCACATGAAGTAATAAGACAACAGAATGATAATTTCATTCAAACTTATCAAAGTGTCAACGGGAACATGTTTTGTCAGATCAATTGTCATGTAATTCTAGTAAGTTTCAGGTTGAATGTGTGTGTCTGTGTGTGCGCGCGCACTCACACACACACATTAAGGCTGTTTCAGGCTTTTTTCAATATCTACACTGAACAGTTTTTTCATGAAAATGAAAAACTCTTTTTTATAAGTGAAAGACCGATTCCTTTCTCATTTATTGCACCTCAAAGTATCTCATATGTCTAGTGGTAAGTCTTCATTCGTGTTATTTAAGTGTCAGTTGTCGTGCTGAACCTCAGCTATCCAGTCACCTTAGCTTTAAGCTAGAAAATAAGAAAATGATCAGGATGTCTGTGACAATAATATATCATGTGACACTTGATACAGTACGAAGTCCAAGAGCACTCAGAGATGTGCAGAGAAAGTAAGCCAATTTAAATAAAGGGGACAAAAGTTGACATAAATCCCAAAAGCAATTGTATAGTCAGTATGTTGTTTACACAGAAACCAGGGAACTGCCTAAAGTTGAGATGTTTTACTGACTCTCTGAACAGTATATGCCACTTTGACTGTATTGCCAAAATGTTGCCCAGCTATTAGTGGTGGGTTCAGAGCAATACAAGTAAGAAAAGGCCACTCCTCGAAGAGGAAAACTTCAAGTGAATATGCATGTATACCTTAAGGAAGAGAAAACTTTATCAAATGAGCTAGCCCTGAAAAGAACATTTTTTGTTATAGCATCTAACATATGCACTTACCCCCCTCGTTTTGTTTATCCATAATTGTGCGTGACACATTACTAATGCATCACCTAAGCTACAAAAATATAAGCTGTTGAAGTCATCAAAGAAGCCTGTGTTGGGCCATCGTAGATTTTCCTTATATTCATTCAAAACCCTGCCAATCTTTATAGAGTGCCTGTTACGTACTGAGATATAACAAAGAAAGAATCATACACCTTTAAGTGAGAATTATCAATTGTTAATGATTCTTAATTAAATTTCGAGCACAGTCTTTTAATCAGATCGACTAACCTAATGATCTATCATCAAGCCTACATTGTCTTATCTATTCCAAAAAATATAGTGAGTTGCTTTGTCTTGCCTAAATTCTGATGCATAGGACCCTGCCTGTAGGATTTCACTGAGATCACCAGAGCAACAGAACAGGGTACTTAGCCTGCCTCAGCTCACTACTTGCATTGTTAATTACAGTAAAGTCCTTTGTTACCATCTGTTATAGAATTTTGTCTGGCATCAACCCTGATCCCCATTTTAGCAACTCTCTTCCTTATAATTAAAACAACAACAAAAATGAGGCTACTCTGTGTCTTTTGAAATTTATTTTAATTCCAGTGGAACTTCAGATTTGTGCATTTATTCATGTGTTTGTTTGCTTGTTTATTTGACAATGTTTTTACCTGAAAAATTATCTTCTCTTAAATGACTTGACTGACTTTGCAATTTCCTCATCAATTTTGAATTTTTTTTAAATTGTTTTTTATTATTGACTGGCTATCTTCTGAAATCTTAGGATAGTCCTTCTAGACCAAACTTTAAAAAAGGTAAAAAAGTAAGAGTTAACTTTGGGGCTGAGATTGAAATATGCTTCTAACACTTACAGGCAGCAAGACATTTGTAACTTAAACAAGATCTAAGTGCTTCTGTTCTGTTCCCTGGTTGCAAAATGGGGAAAATAATAGCACTTTACCCACAGTATTGTGGTAAAATTTAAAGTTGATTCTTGTAAAGTGCTCAAAATAATGCCTGGAATATAGTAAACATTCAAAACTATTAGATACTTTTTTTTAGTTACAACATTAGGTACTTAACTCATGTTGTTTCTCTGTAAACAACTTAAAATCAATTTTTATTGGAGTTATCATTTTTATACAATTTAGCTCATTTGAAGTTATAAATCAGGCAGTAAGATCATATATATCTGGGCCACTGGTATATATTTAACTTTTATCATGCATAAAATTCTCAACTTGTTCTACAGTTTCTGGTACAATAAGGCATTTTAGGTCTCTGATTGCAAGAGAGACACTGAGCTCTGTGGTGAAGAATCTAGGTTCCACGTGAGACTGATGGGCTCTACCTCCTACTAGAGGCTTGATCTTAGACAAATGCATTACTATTTAGACTGAATTATGGACATAGTTCCCTCTTTGGGTTGTGGCACTTGAAGGCTTTTTAATCACAAATGTTTTATTACATTTACAGACTTAGGGGCAAGAGATAAGAATTCCATTTATTCTCCTTTAGATCTTTCTTTGTTTTTTGAGGACAAGGAAGAAAATCTTCACATCCCTGAGCTCTAGATATTGATGTGGTTTATATGTCCTATGTAGTCTAATGTTTTCTGGTCTATTTGAAGGCTGATCTCCACGTTCTCACTTTTCCCTATAGGAAAAGTGTTAGATCAGTTATCTCTACCAGGACTCCAACAGGGTTCAAGGTCTGGTTGCAACCACGTTCTCTCTGGCCCAGGTTATAGCTAAGACTTAAGGGCAAGGTAGACATATTCTAGTTGCTACAATGCAAGGTAATCTATTTATGCAGAACAAAAGCATATTCATAAGGCACAAAGAAACCTACCATATTATAGTCATCTAATATAGTAGAACGAGACTTTTATAAATATTTATTTCGGCAAATCCTACAGAACTAAATTTTTAAAAGCAAAAAAATATATATATATAACACATAACAAAAAGTACAATGAACTAAAATGTAGTCAAATTAATTGCCACAAAATATAAAGTTGTGTAACTGCCACTTAGGTCACGAACTAGAACATGGTAAGGACTTGAAAAAGTCCCCACTTTGTGTTCTCTTCAGATCCCTACGCCTCCCTCTAGGCAAATTCTGCTCTTACTTTTAACACTGTAATTTACTTTGATCTTTGTTAGTTTTAAAACACCTTATAAGTGGAATCATGCACATTGTATTCTTTTTTGTCTGTCTCCTTTCATTGAGCATTATGTTTCATTGAGTATTATGTTTATGTTTGGGATTCATCCATGTTGTAGTATGCAGCAATTGTATGCATTTTTATTGTTACACAGTATTGCATCATACAAATATAGTACCACTTGTCTCTTCTACTATTAATTATATTACTATAATATAAAACATTATTATAAGTATCTTAATTATAATATTATATCCCATCTATTATTAATGTCCTTTTTTGGTTTATATTAGGAATATGGGTGATACACACATTTCTTTATTTTTGGTACATGTGAAGACACATTTCTACAGAGTATAGCTGTAAGCATAAACATTGGTTCATAGACCTGAATTATTTTAAAGTAATTGTACTAACTCCCAGAATCACCGGTATAGATGATGGTTCTATTTTGCCTCATGTCTTCACTGATATGTGGTACTGTCAATTCAGCTATGATACGGGATGAGGAATGGTGTCTCATTTTAGACGTAATTTTTATTTCCTTGTCTTCTTATCAGGTGAAGCACTTCCTCACAATTTTATTGCACATATGTAATTCTTCTTTTGTACCATCCGTCTTCAACCCTAAAGCTTATTTTCCTTTAGGTTTTCAGCCTTCTCTTTGTTGGTTTGTAGATATTCTTTCCATTCCAGACCTGTTCCCTCTATTTGTTAAATGTGGTACAGCTATCTTCTTCCATGATGATTTGCCATTACACTCTCCTCTTGTTTTTTTTTGTTTGGTTGGTTGTTTAAGATGGAGTCTCGCTCTGTCACCCAGACTGGAGTGCAGTGGCGTGATCTCGGCTCAGTGCAACCTCTGCCTCCCAGGTTCCAGCGATTCTCCTGCCTCAGCCTCCCGAGTAGCTGGGATTACAGACGCAGGACACCACGCCCAGCTGATTTTTTGTGTTTTTAGTAGAGACGGGGTTTCACCATGTTGGCCAGGTTGGTCTCGAACTCCTGACCTCAAATGATCTGCCCCCCTCAGCCTCCCGAAGTGCTGGGATTACAGGCGTGAGCCACAGCACCTGGCCCTTCTTGGTTGTTTTAATAACGAGAAGTTTTAATTTGAATTTTCTCAAATGTAATAATTTTCTTTATGGTTAAATTGTTTATGCTATGTTTGGAAATAATTTCCCTAAAAATTCTAGAAATTCTTTCAAAGTCATGAAGTTATTCTTCCATATCATTTTCTAAAAGCTTTGTTTTACACTCACATTTATTTTTATAGTAGTTTATAAACAGTATAAGATAGCAAATAGGATTGTTTGTCTATTGCCTGATCACAGTTTATTAGATATATGGCTATTCAATTGCCCTATCACAATTTATTGAAAAGTTTTTTATTCCCTGTTGCTCTTCAGGACAAACGTTGTCACAGTTCACTTACTGCCCATGTAGGGCTGAATTTGCTTCTAGACTCAGCATTCCATTCCCTTCTGTTTTTCTCTGTCTATACCAATACTATCCAGTACTAAATGCTGTAGATAGAATAACCTGATACCTGATCCAACTCCTTCCACTTTGCTCTTCAAGGTTATTTGGCCTGATGGCATTTCGATATAACTTTCTGAAAACGTGCCAATTTCACAAAGACAAAGACATACACACACCCTGTTAGAATCATGATGAGCATCACACATAATTTCTGGATTAATTTTAAGAGAATCTGCATTTCATAATGTAAGGTTTTCCAATCCATAAACATGACCTAGTCTCTTTATTGAGATCTTTAACTTCTGGTTTTTTTTGTTTTTTGTTTTTTGTTTTTTTTTCTTGAGACAGAGTCTCCCTCTGTTTCCCAGGCTGGAGTGCAGTGGCACGATTTTGGCTCACTGCAAGCTCCGCCTCCTGGGTTCACGCCATTCTCCTGCCTAAGCCTCCTGAGTAGCTGGGACTACAGACACCTGCCACCGCGCCCGGCTAATTTTTTGTATTTTTAGTGGAGAACGGGTTTCAGCGTGTTAGCCAGGATGGTCTCGTTCTCCTGACCTTGTGATTCGCCCGCCTTGGCCTCCCAAAGTGCTGGGATTACAGGCGTGAGCCACCGTGCCCAGCCAAGATCTTTAACTTCTTAATGTCATCCCAACCTCCACACCAGTTTTCACCATAGAATCACCTATTATTATAGATGCTGGAAGATGATAAACACATTATCATAAATAAAATGGAACCCAATGTCTCTGAAAAGATACTATAATGAGAAAACTGAAAATGAGTGTGGCTTAATTGGCTTCCTAGTTCAAGAATACGTTCTTTTCTTGTTATAGCAAAATGCAGTTTAATTTAATAAATGGTGTCTTTGCCAGGGGTTGATGAATCAGTCTGTGATTTACATTATGTAATGAGTGCTTATTATTTTTTGCTGGTCCTGGTATGAGAAAACCTAAACCATCATCCAAACCACACAGAACTGAGTTATATGACTGAACTGTCCATTCAAAGGGCCTTATTGACCTAATAGCACTGAATAGTTCAAAGAGAGACAAACAGAATTTCCCTGTCTTTCTTACTAGAGCTAGCAGAACTTCAATAAAAAAATATAATTCTAGCTCAATAGGCTTTGCAAATTTTAATGTTGGCCATGTTTAAATCCTTTCTCTTTAACCTAAACTTTACAGTCTGTATCTCTGCTATGGTTTGTAGTTGCGTTTTCTCTATGGAATCAGCTTTCATCTCTGAACAAAGAGAAATTTAATCCAATTTTATGAAGAATCCTATCTTCCTTAAGTGCATCAAAATAACCTTTTTTTTTTTTCCTGTAATGCTATGAAACATACTCCAGTAAAGCCTAATGCAGGAAATTATCATTTAATCCCATATTGCCTAATTTCTCATGGCCTCTAAACACATTCAAATTCAGAATGTGAGAAGGTAAAACTATCTCTTCAAAAGATGATGACCATAATTCCATTGTCAACTTCAGCCTCAAGGATGGATAAATAGAAATATGGAATCATTTTGTTTATGTATTCCCTATTTTGCTTAAAATTTTGCTTCATTATATTTTGCTTAGTTGACTTGTTCACATATGGACTTTTCCCTTTGGGCTCAAAGATGTTATTTACTTGGGGATATGTGATGTTTTTCCATTTCAAATGTATTAGATATAGACTCAAACGTTCACCAAGTAGCAAAATGAATATTCAAACAACATAATCAATAAAAAATCATTCTCTTTTATTCATTTGCTGTGAATATCTCATAGCCATCTTATTCGAGTAATAATGACTTGTTTCTAGATTAACAATCTCATCATGTTTGTCAGAAATCACTTCTATTATTTTAATTATATTTTACATCTATGTATAAATGAAAATCCTAGTACCAAAAAATGTAGATGTAACTCCTACACTATATTCCGTAGTGGCAACATTGGTCACATCATTTTTCTAATTCCACTTTCTGCATCTGCAGATAAGAAACTTTAAGGAGTTACTCTGAAAATTAAATGGTAAAGTCCATGAGTATATATAATAAACTGAAAAGTTCTGTATCTAAATATAAGTTATTTTTACTGAATTGAAATCCGGCCAGTGATCTTTATAAAACAGGCTTAATTCTCAAGAGCTTGTATTCTTGAAGATGAAATCAGACCTAACATTTTCAAGAATGTAATCCATGAATAAAAATTGTAAAGATAATAACAACCATCTGTTTCAATCTAGAAGATACCTGCTTGGGTACCCTACTCCTGGGTAGGCATTTTCATTTCTGTCTCCCCAAAATTTTTAACAGCATATGCTTAGACCAAAAGAGTGTTTTCTCAGGACACTGAGCACAAACATGAGGTGCATATTTTTTTTATTAAAAAAATAGTGCTATATTTGGATAGAGGAAAATAGGAACTAAAAGATATGGCTAGTATCCTTGTATTTTTGAAACTCAGCTATTCTTCAGAAATAAATATATATAATTCTTAAACCTTTAGGTTAGACACATCTTCTAGAGTTTTGTCCAAACTGGAGTATATTATATTATAATTATATTACAATATAATAATGTTACTACTCATTAGTTTACCTAAAATTACAGTCAATGTTTGGAAGGTTGTAGGAATTTCCAGTATTTTTGTTGGCATTGTGTTTGCTTAGGCCTTAAATGACTTTAGATGTGGATGTTTTTCCCAATAGAATATTCAGTAATTCATTTTTCTTGAAACACAAACAGGTATGCTGTCTGCAAGCCCTGCTGGATGGCCAGAATCCTCTGGGGAACATACTGATTGTAACTAAAGGCAGGCATTTAGCACATCCTCAGATGCTGGCAGGTAGCAGGCATAATAAGCAGTGGGATTTCTTGGTATTGAGCATGCCTCTGAAACTGAGAGGAACCATACCATTTATAATTTCAGAACTTTAGCAATATAGAATATGTAAGGCTAGGTAATGTTACACACCATGCCATTTCAGAAGGGTTTCAGGCTATCCAAATCGTATACAGGCCACTGAGAAAGCTGGGTGTGGAGAACAGGTAACAGCCACACAGTGTTGAGGCAAAATTAAGTGAAGAGACAGCCTTAGCTATATTGGCTATCACCATTCCTGGCTCAGTGCCTGCCACAGACTGTACTTTAAGTAAGTATGTCTTCCTTGGATACCAAAGTGTCACTTCCATTTGATCATGTTCAGCATTGCAGTTCCAGAATAATAGGCATAGCATAGTTTGTTTAATCAAAGCAAAGACATTGAAGGTGAAGTTGTTAGTACTATTTTATGAGTTATATTTATCCCCAGTGAAACATCCCTTTACTACACACAGGTGAGTTATTTGGAAAAGCAATTAATCTTGGGAAAATTAACTACTTAAATACATGTAGTATGATTGGCAAAGGGATTTTTTTCCATGTAAATTTTATTATGTTTTGGCTTTGTGCTTAATATTATCTAGCGCCAAGAGTTATTTGAAGGCCAATGCTGATCATTCAAAATGAGATTGCAGAGATATATCAGGATTCCATTAAAAATTGAGCAATTAAAAAAAATACTATTATTCTTACTTTTCCAAGTTTCTGTCTTGCCTACTTTTGGATAGAGATACCACAATCCACTAGATAATATAAGTAAAGCATGTATGCTGATATTAGTACTGGAATGTTGAGGGATCAATTTACACTAATTTTTTGTTGAAAAAATGGCCATGTAGTAATTGAAAGCAAAAGCATTTAATACTGGATATTGAAGAAATTTAATTTAAATGTAAAAAGTATTGTAAAAGTTAAATTGTATTCCATTACATTTTATTTTTTGTGTCCACAAGAAAAATATTTTGACGAAGGTATACATTTTTAAAAAACAATCCATTTTTTTCTTATTGCAATAAAGAGCACTTGAGAGAAGCATATTAGATACAGCAAAGGAAAATATTAGTGAATTTGAAGGCATATTAAACTACTTACTTTACTAGAATTCCCATTTTTAGTTTTGACACCTGTTTTATATTTTTGTGCCATTTGGAATGTAGGTCAAAAATTCTTGCATCATGAAAGGCATTAAATAACATTCCAAAATGAATTGTGGACAATAAAGAGTAAGTCTTTCTGTGCCTGTACATATGCTGTCCTCCCTACAATTTCTAGCACTGACATGAGAAGTGGTAATTTTTCTTTTTGCTTCCTTTTGTTTACCTCTCTCTCTCTCTCTCTGTTTTCTGAATACTTTGGAACAACTGACAAAAATCTGATTTGGTTGCTCTGAAGGACTTACAGATAGGGAATGCCTACATATACCTAAAGACATAGACAAGGAAAGGTTAAAAAAGAATGCTTCCGCACAGGGAGAACCAAGAGGTTTGTTAAATTGTATTACAAAAATCATATTAACTGTCATTGTCTCCATAATTCTGCCCAGTCTAAGATAATCCATTTTCACCTAGACTCCTAAGCAGAAATTTTACTCTTGTTACCCAAAGGAATTAAAATATTATCTTTTTACACCAAAACTCAGACAAGAACACAAAATTCCAAGAACTGTGCAGGAGTCAATAAACCATCACGTCTTACATGGAGAAAGAGATGCCATTGTGAGAAGATAAGCAAAGCAGATGCCACCAACATTTTGTTGGATATTGTGGAGGGAAAACCATTCTTTATAGTAACATGTTACAAAGACTGGAAACATAAGGGATACATTTGAATAAGCACATAAAAATAGTAAAAACGTATGCAAAGAATTAAAGTACCAATTCAAATAGACAGTATGCTATTTAAAGTAAACAAGAAACAAGATAGGAATGGAACACATAAAGTGAGCAACAACAACAAAAAAGTACTTTTAGGAATGACCAAATCAGACAATACTACAGGCTGGTGTATCTTAATTTCTAAAAAAGCAAAAACAGACCCTTTCTTTATTCAGTTGATAGGACTGAGTACTCTTCCCTGTGCCAGCACTCTGTGCTGTTCAGAAGCTGAACCTACGGGGTGGATGGATGTAACCACAGTTGTTGGCTATGTTGTTATTTAGAAACAAAGAGTAAAGCATTTAAGAACATTTAAATGGAAGAGTAGGAAACCCTGAGGTACTTGACACAATTTAAAAGTAGCAGAAGAAAATTACTCCACCTGGCCAGGTGCCATAAGACTTCGAGACCAGTCTAACCAACATGACAAAACTGTTGTCTCTACTAAAAATACAAAAATTAGCTGGACGTGGTGGTGCACGCCTGTAATCCCAGCTACTTGAGAGACTGAGGCAGGAGAATAGCTTGAGTCTGGGAGGCGGCATTTGGAGTGAGCCGAGATAGCACCACTGCACCCCAGCCTGGGCAACAAAGTGAGTCTTTGTCTTAATACAAAACAAACAAACAAAAAAGGATTTTTTTTAAAAGAAAATTACTCCATTTGATATTGTAGATAAGCACCTAGTATTTGCTCCAACCCATAGAACATCAGAAATCTACCATCCGATCCATATTTTTTTTTCAGTGAAAGGATGTTTGTTTTCTTCAATTAAAAATATTAGAGTTAAACTCTATATGCAGCAGTTTGAACCCAAATATAACATTTAACAAATTATAGGATTTCCGCATCTCAAATCTAGTAAGGCTAAATTGTACATTAGATGAACGCATTTCCAAATTTGTTTCAATCAGTTCAACTGGTTAATTCTTGATTGTAATAGTGCACATCAAATCTGTATTTTGTTACTCTTTTTGCTATAATCTAATTCCCTTCTTTTCTTGGTAATTAAACCAACATAAAAATAAAGAAATAACAGCCCTTTCACATCTACTGTGAACAATAAAACAGTAAGTTGTGAGTAGTCATGATCCATATTGATGAAATGTTACACTTCAGAATGCAGGCAGTACAACTACAAAATGAGAGAAGATTAAAATCACTAAATCTGATCTGTGAGAAGATTAAAAACAAGCCTCTTATAATCTCTCACTGATGCCAGAAGTGGATTAAAAAATTAAAAGATCCTCCTACCTCCTCACCAGGAGTTTTATGAAGTATATACCATGAACCTCACTAGAATGTTGAACAAGAGACTTGATAGAATAATTTAGCTGAAGCTATTTTTCCTAGAGAATATTTCTCAAGATTTTGTTACTGTAAAAACAGTTTTCACTTTATTTTCTCAAAGTGTTTATTCTTCTTATGCATTTAATAATGACACTATAGGCCAAGCGCAGTAGCTCATGCCTGTAATCCCAGCAGTTTGGGAGGCTGAGGTAGGTGGATCACTAGGTCAAGAGATGGAGACCATCCTGGTCAACATGGCAAAACCCTGTCTCTACAAAAAATACAAAAATTAACTGGACATGGTGACATGTGCCTGTAGTCCCAGCTACTCAGGAGGCTGAGGCAGGAGAACCACTTGAACCCGGGAGGCAGATGTTGCAGAGCCGAGATCGCACCAGTGTACTCCATCTGGTGACAGAGTGAGACTCCATCTCAAAAAAAAAAATAAATAAATAAAAATAAAAATATATATATATACACACACACACATATATATATGTAATTACACTATAGCTTTTCATGCAAAGAGCACTTATCTACAAAGTATATATGACTCTATTCATACAATGAGAGTCGTGGATTTAAAGAAAGTTAATATTAGATAGAATAGAGTCACAAGTTGTATTAGTACATTTTCATGCTGCTGATAAAGACATAACCGAGACTGGATAATTTATAAAGAAAAAAAGGTTTAATGGACTCAATTCCACGTGGATGGGGAAGCCTCACAATCATGGTGGAAGGTGAAAGGCACATCTTACATGGTGGCAGGCAAGACAGAATGAAAAATAAGTGAAAAGGGAAACCCTTTGTAAAACCATCAGATCTTAAGAGACTTACTCACTACCGCGAGAGCATTGTGGGGGAAACTGCCCTCATGATTCCATTATCTCCCACCAGGTCCCTCCCATAACACGTGAGAATAATGCGAGCTACAATTCAAAATAAAATATGGATGGCTTGCTTTTATTCTGGCCATGCTGGCAGCTGATTAGATTGTGCCCATTCAAATTGAGGGTGAGTCTGCCCTTCTCAGTCCACTGACTCAAATATTAATCTCCTTTGGCAACATAGTCATAGACACACCCAGGAACAGTATTTTGCATCCTTCAATCCAATCAAGTTGGCACTCAGTATTAACCATCACACAAGTTTAGCACAAATCCCCTTTATTTGCAAACCCTGGAAAAGAGAACTAAAGTCAGCTAAGATTTTCCCTCCCTGGCCTACAGGATTCCATCAAGAGGAATGAAGAGGGAGCCCAAGAAATTTCTTACACTTCACAAAACTGCAACAGCCTTACACTACTTTGGCCTTGTATTCATGTTTAAATCTGTTGTGACTAGAGGCTGAAAACTCACTGTGCCACCATGGAGTCTTTGCCTGATTTCTCCTCCCATTTGGCTACAGCCCTCTTGATTCTAGATTTCCTGTGGTTAGGGCCCTCAGCTTCAGGTCCTTACACCAATACCACGTTTTTAGTGATGTCTTACGCAGACATCATAGAAAGGAATATCATCCCTTCTCCTTTCAGGGTTCTTTATCATCATCTAATCCCTAATTTTTATGTATAGGATATATTGCTATTGACAAATATTTGTGTATGTATTATATAAGTATATACACAGATACATATAACTTATTTGATTATCCATATCTCCTTACTAGACTGTAAGCGCCAAGAAAGCAAAAACATTGCCTATTGTGTTCACTGCTGTATCTCCTGCACCCAGGACAATTCCTGGCCTATAATTAGTGATCAACAAATATCTGCTGGTTCTTCTGCATATGGATATCCAGTTTTCCCATTGAATGAATGAATGATTTAATAATATTAGAATGTTTCCTGAGTTTATATCATTATTGGGAGAGAAGATATTTATATGCCACTAAATTAATTACTCATAGATAGTGGGGGAAAAGTATCCTCAAGCTAGGAGCACTGTGTATTCTCAAAGAAACTAGATGTAACCTGATAAACCTTGTTTTGACTATAAAAGACCCACAAAAGTCTATACTTAGCATCTATTCCAAGACATGAAACAAAATGTATTTTCCTTTCTAATGTTGTCACTTGGAGAAATACTTAGTCCAGTTATACCATAAAAAGCGTCTTACACCACTGAGTTTGTATATTATAAATGTATAATGTTTGTGGCTTTTATGACATATGTGCAAACAATATACAGTAAGTATTATCTGTCTCTTTTGTACTCAAAATGATGGCATGGTCTGAATCATCAGAAGTAAAATTGGAAAAATGTACCAAAATAATTTAAGTGGATAAATGACAGCTAAATATATAGAAATATATGTATATTTTGACAGTGTTTGCTTCCTAAAACCATTTCTGTGAAATGTGAGATTACTTCCTAAATGAACTCTAGTTGGTTTATCTGGAAGAGCTGTACTTCTGTGATAAGCAATTAGCACTCTCTAAGGTTAAGAAATTGTGTGTTTTAGAAAAG
The DNA here is from genome assembly GCF_049350105.2 of Macaca mulatta. NCBI lineage: Eukaryota > Metazoa > Chordata > Mammalia > Primates > Cercopithecidae > Macaca > Macaca mulatta. The sequence continues at coordinate 86,785,532 of NC_133422.1, forward strand.
TAAATAAATATTGATTTCCTTTTGGCTTGAAGAGTTTTGAAACTCCACTTGTCTAGCACAAAAGTGCCTTCCTATTACTTCTGTCTTATACTAGGCTCTGAATTGCTCTCCTAATGTCGATTCCTACCCAAGTAAACTCTTGATCTTGTATCAAATGTAGTGGAAAACATTTCCCTTTAAGTTACTTCCAAAGAGAACTTCCTTGATCTACCAAGATCTTACAATCAAAGATGCTTGTATTTCTCAGTAGACTTCATTTTTTTTAGATTATGAAAACGAAGAGAGAGAGACACACATTCATAAACATACACAGCCACACAGATATAGTAGAGGTATATTCTTTTCTTAATTTTGTGAATTTCATAGCTTATAGACTTGGAGAATGATCGAGTTGGCTGATTCTCATTATCTACTCATTTGTTAATTAACTTTGTTTTATTATACAGTACATTTTTGTAATATTGTAGCATACCAAGTTGCGGATGTTATGAATTCTGCTTTAATAACATATCTTCAATCATATTGCTCAGTTAAGTATTAATAATTGAGTTTGTCTTATTAAGCACTTTCTTGTGACCTTTAATATGATAAAGTAAATTTGTATTGATGCTAGTGTGCAATTTTAAACCATAAAAGCTCAGTCTGCAATATGTGTACATTTCATTCCAGGGAAAATATTCTTAGCTGTTTTCACAATTTACTCTCAATATCAAGATATAACAGGATTTCTATTTATCAACACACTGCATAATGGCCAGGCCAACATATCTATTTTAAAGGGCAATAATCATTTGGCATTGCACTATGCATTTGGCTCCCTGTCATCATTTGCCTCTACTAATCATAATAGTAGATGTATTGGCTGAAATCCTCTATTAGAGTTGTGGTTTAGTCTACCACATTTTTCATTCCATCAGTTTTTGGTTTATGCATTTTGAAGTTCTGATATTAGGTTCATACACATTTAGGATTGTTTTATGTTTTTGATGAATTTGCCCTTTTGTTGTTATAAAGGGTCTGTCTTTATTCCACATAAATATATATATTTTGAAATATGCTTTGTCTGAATAGCTACTCTAGCATCCTTATGATTCATTTGTCACCAATATTAATATTAGATTTATCTCTGTCTTTATATTTAAATTGTGTGTCTTTTAGGCCGTGTATGGTTTGTTTATTTTAAAACACAATTTGTCAATCTCTGCTTTTTTAGAACTTTGAATCCTTAGTTTTTAGTGTAATTATTAATATAGCTGGATTTGAAATTATAGTTCTCATACTTGCTTTCCACTTTCTAATCTGTTCTGGCTTGTTCTTTTCCTCCTTTTCCTTTTATTTTCACTATTTGTTTATTATCTATATGGCTTTTAAAATATGGTCGCTCAAGGTGAAATAGGCGCTGGCATCATATCCTAGTCTCCCTTTATGTCATGCACCGCTTCACATATGAGGACTCCAAAATCTATACTTCCATTTCCACTTTACTCTTTGGGTTATTGTTCCCATAGCATTTACTTCTACATATGTTATGTTATAAATTCTGTAATTCCTGGTTATTAGTTTGCTTGAAACAGAAAATGACTTATCAAAGAACATGGTGAATAAGAAGAAAAAAATTTTTTTTTTTTCCAAGATGGAGTCTTGCTCTGTCGCCCAGTCTGGAGTGCAGTGGTGCGATTTCGGCTCACTGCAAGCTCCGCCTCCCGGATTCAGGCCATTCTCCTGCTTCAGCCTCCTGAGTAGCTGGGACTACAGGCGCCCACCACCATGCCCGGCTAGTTTTTTGTATTTTTTTAGTAGAGACGGGGTTTCACCGTGTTAACCAGGATGGTCTCGATCTCCTGACCTCGTGATCTGCCCACCTTGGCCTCCCAAAGTGCTGGGATTACAGGCGTGAGCCACCGCGCCTGGCCGAAAATGTTTTATATTTACCTACAGATTGAACATTTCTCCTTTTTCATTCCTTTGTGAAGTTTAGTGTTTCCATCTGGTGTCATTTTTCTTCCCCGTGAGGAAGTATCTCTTTATAGTTGTGTGTTGTTTTTTTTTTGAGTGCTGTTTGTTGGCAGCACATTCTTTCAGTGTTTGACTAAAAGCAAAGTTATATTTTTAAAAAACAATTTTGGAATACATTTTTGCGGATATAGAATTCTATTTGACAATGTAGTTCCATTTTTCTTCTGGTTTAATTAAACAGTTTCTGAGGAAAAAGCCAGCAGTTAATTCTTGTCTCCGTTTTGTGTTTGCTAAACTTCTTGAATCTGTGAGTTTTTAGTTTTTATCAAATGTAGATTTTTGACATTACTTCTTGAATTTTATTTTCTGCTCCCGTTTCTCCCTTTAAAAATAACAGTTTCACATGTGTTGTAAAGTTTAATATTGTCTCACAGGTTATTATGCTGTATTCACTTCATTTTTTTGTCTTTTTTTCTCTATGTGCTTCAGTTTGCATAGTTTCTTTTGCTATGTCTTCAAATTCACTTATCTTTCCTTCTGCTATATCCAATATGCTTTTAATACCATCTAATGAATTATTTATATCATGTATTTTACTTTCATCTGTAGAAGTTTCATCTGATTATTTTCTTGTATATTCCATTTCTTGCCTAATTATTTTATGTTTTCCTTTAAATACTTGAACAAATTTATAACAACTTTTATTTTATAACATTATCTCTGTCATTTCTGGTTATGCTTCTACTGAATAACGTTTCTCTCGGCTAAGAGTTCACTTTTTTCTTCTTCTTGGCATGTACAGTAATTTTGTATTTGATGCTCATCATTTTTTTTTTAATCTGTTGACTGCTGGATTGTCGTGTGTGTGTGTGTGTGTGTGTGTGTGTGTGTGTGTGTGTTTGTCTGTGTGTCTGTGTTTCAATATGGGATGGCTTTTGTTGGAGTAACCGATTTAGTTATGTGGAGATCAGCGTGATTTTATTTCAGAGCTTATTTTTAAGCTTTTTTTGTGTGGGTCTTGAATAGCCTTTGTTCTGAGGCTAGTCTAGTTCTACAACAAAGGTGACAATGTCTAGGGATTCTACTAACTATTCAATTAGAACTCTCCTCTCTGGCAGGTCAAAATGTAAAAACATTCCTCAGTTTACACCCCCATCCCCTAATCATTCTTGCTTCAATATGTTTATCACCACTTAACATATCATATATTTTACATATTTATGTTGTCTATTTTCTGCTCTCCCCCAGCCTTGAAGTACAGTATAGTCACATACATGTGTGGGATTTTGCTCATTTTATTTATTGTTGTTTTTTTGTATGTAGGACAGTAAATCACATATAGTAGAGGTTGAATAAATATTAGTTGATTGAGCAAATAAATGAACATCACAATAAGTGTTTTATCTGGCAAGGGAAAAAAAGGAGATAGTTGAGGAAGTGCTAATTGGATTTTGCAACTGCACACATGTTATGGACTGAACTGTGTTCCCCAGAATCTCTATATTGAAGCCCTGTTGGAGACACAATTTTTGGGCACTAATTCAGGTGAAATGTGTTTATGAAGGTGAGGCTGTAATCCAATAGGACTGGTATCCTTACAAGAAGAGGAAGAGACATCAGAGCACTCTCTCCCTTTCTCTGTCTCTCTCCACCCCCACCGCAAGGAAGAAAGGCAACAGCAAGAGAGTGGTCATCTCTTGTTGTGTAAGGACCCAGCAAGGAAGTAGGCATCTACAATCCAGGAAGGGAGGCCACACGAGGCACCAACCTTGATGGCACCTTGAACTTTCAGCTTTCAGAATTGCGAGAAAACAAATTTCCATTGTGTAATCCACCCAGTATGTGGTGTTCTGTTATGGCAGCCTGAACAGACTAATACAAACTATAAGACAATGTTTCTTAAATGATATCAGGAGCAAATATGCCAAAATATTATAGATTTTCTGGAAGGAGGTATGTAGCTCTTTATTATATTTATCTTCAACAGTTTTGCATGTGTGTGAATAGTATCAACATAAAATACATTGAAAATACTCTCAATAGATGTAAATATAACTCTATATGTATAGATAACTATATAGATAAGGAATACATTCTAAGCAAAGATCTTTCATTAGAAGACAGAATATATGCAAAATATTACATCGTGTCTAGAACATGATAGGATTCATTAAGGAGTAGTTCCTTTGTTCTCTTCTCCTTTCCATCCTCTATTTAATAGATGAATTGGTCCGTAAGTGTAAATATATACTAGTGTGTGATCATCATTTGTAGCTGTTAACATATAAAAAATTTCAAAACAAAACATGCAATGTGTTATCCATGTGAAATATTAAACTTTCTTGGTCTGAAAAGTCAAAGTCACAGGACTCCCCCTTCCTGATAAATATGATGGAACATAAATACTCTGTCATATTTCCCAAGGAGATCTGAACTTTGCAAAATATTGAATTTTGATTTATATTTTTAAGCCTTGTAAGCTTGTGATTCATTAATAGCCATCTTAGTCCCAGATCTGCTTCTGGGCACTGATGATGCTGCCAGTGTGAGAGCAGCAGGAGATGATATAATAATGTGGCATCCTCTTATGGGGTATTACAGTAGAATTAGAAAGCAGCTATTGAACTCAATTTTGCAAGACTGTTCCTTATCTTAACATTTTCAAAGTCAATTAAACATTTAAAAAATCATTTATATAGAAAGTGCTAGTTTGGAATCTTCAGTGAATAAAATAATAACATGCTTATCAGTATATTACTATCTTTAATTAATCTGCTCAATTTTACAAATTGAGTGGACACTGACAAATTTAGAATCTGCACTACCACAATTAATTGCTGTAATGTTCACAGGTCAGTGCTCACATTGATAATGATTTTTAAAAGTCAGACTTACAGAAAAGAGTTTATTTCTAAAAGCCTAAATCTTCTGTTCTCAACTGGAATGGGGAAGGTTTAAGGAGATTCTATGGAGATGGCTGTGGAAGTGACCCTGTCACAATTGGCTAATTCAGTGTAGAACTTCTAGAAAATAATAAGAGAGAATCTAATATTCTATGAAGCGCTAATAATGTAGACCTGAGTTTAGTCAAATATATTTTATTAATGAAATTACAGTTTTATTTGTCTTATAAGGTCATTTCAGTAATACATTCCATTTTTCAACACCCTCATTTGGCATTGCTTTATAATAGCTTGATTTGAAAAATATTTAATTTTTTCATTTCCTTTTTGCCTTTTCTCTACCTATTTGCTCTAAATACATAGGAACTTAAACTATCAAAGCATGTTAATTGTATTAAATTATAAAATAAACACTTTTATAAAGAAAAACATTTTTTATCTCCTCTTGTTACTTTCAACTTAAATTGTCTATCATCCTGATTTTTTTTAAAAAAGAGTATCTTCTTCTTGCATATTTGGATGCCAGAGAAAATCACAAATAGGTGTAAAAGAAAAGTCATTTGAATGAAAGAACAAAGCACTTATACTGATGGTTTGAGAAAGTTAAATAAGTACCACTTAATTGAAGTAAATTATAAATTTGAATCTTTAGTCATGCAATAGGTATTCATTTCTTTATTTTTTGTAGGCAGAGTTAAAAAATAAAAAGTCGGGGATGTTCTGTCCGATACTGGATCACTGCATTCCAATCTATGAATTGGTCATAGAGTAATAATACTTATGTTTCTACATAAATGCTATCTAAGTTTACATTTTATTATAAAATAACTTTAAAATAAGAATTCAGAATTTCTGATTCTGGATTTTTCTTGGCCCCTTTGTCAGACTCGTGATGGGGGTGAACATTTACTTAGCCTGCTGTGCTCACCTCTTGTGGGAGGGAGCACACATGTGAGTGAGTGCAGGACTCACAGCCAGACCAGGTGCAAGTGAGTGAGTGTGGGACCTGGCCAGCAAGCTCTGTGTGGGGCCCACACCCAGACCAGGTTGGGGGGCCCTGTGACCCCGAAGCCCCAGAGGGTATGTTACATGCTGTCTTAGCTCTTCCATCTGCAGACAGCTGTTTGTTATCAGCTCAGTTGGCCCCTTGCCTCGTTGCATGGGGCAGCTGCCCTCTGCCAGCAAGAGCAAAGGGCCAGTGTGACAGTCTTTTTTGGATACCCGCAATTGGTGACTCCCAAACTCTTGTCCAAAAAGAATAAGGTCAATCGATTGGACACTTGAAAGATGGTGAAGGCAGAGAATTTTATTTAGCAATAGAAATGGCTCTCAGCGGAGAGGGGAGCTGGAAAGGGGATGGGATGGGCAGGTAATCTTCCCCTAAAGTTCGGCTGGTTCTTTTCCAAAGTCAAGCCACCTCTCCTGAGAAGTGCAGCTGTCTTTCTGAAGTCAAGTTGCCTTTCTCCAATCAAGCCGCTTCTCTCTCCTCTTCTGACTGAGTCTGGGATCTTTATAGGCACAGGATGGGGGAGGTGGGGTCAGCCATTGGTAGTTTTGCAAAAGGCAACATTTGATTGGCAAAAAGGCATTATTTGAAAGGAACCAATTGGAGAGAGTGGGCAAACAGGAATAGACAGGCATTCTCACTTTGGGCCGTAGGTTTCAGGCTACTTTGGCTTAAAGGTGGGGTTTCACCAGGGACCTGCCCCTGTCTGCCTGAAATTTCTCTGCCTGCTGCCTCTATCATTACTCGTATTAAATTCCCTTTTTCCCACCAGTAACATACCCAACTTGATAGATTCCAAGCCATATAATTTTTAAATTTTTATTCAAATATTTCTGATTTTAATTTTAACATGAAAAAGTTTTATTATATTGTAATTATTTTTCATAAGTTCAGAAAAACATAAATTGTCATACAAAGCTTCATAAATCATAATTAATATATATAATGATATATATATTTATTATTTCCTAAAACAGATATTGCCACCTTTTGCCATCAATTTAACTAAGAGATCATAGATATAGTGAAATCATGTTTCTGTAATAATCATGTTTATTTTTCAAGATTCATCCAAAAAGTTGAGACTTCTAGGATAATTAAGCTTTAAATGCATTTGCATACTTTAATCATTTTTATAGATAGTGGATTCCAAATGCCATAAAGACAGAACACTTTCTAGCTTGCCTTTCTCTACTTAGCTCCTAGTATAGTAACTGACACTTAGGGAGTGCTCATTATGCACGACCCTATGATGTAATGCTGATGATAGACACAAAAGTCAAAATTCAACTGGGCAGAAAAATCACCATGAAAAAAATCTGTTTTTCTTGCTTAATAAGCTGAAGTTTTTGGATAATTCTGATGTAATGCTCTCACTTGAATGGCTGAATTGACTGGGCTTTCATTGTGTTTCTTTTGGTGATCATAATTCTTCATCCTGCCCATGTTGGTGGTGGTGTTTATGTTAGCCCCAACACCAAACAGCATCCTCCTTACAATGTGAAAGGAATTTCTGGTATAATTCAGAAAAACATAAGGGCAAGCTTTGATAATGAAACTTTAATCAAATATATTATTTTACTTCCATATCTCTGATGGAATCTATTCCTTGAGATTTGAAGGGGTTTTTTTTTTTTGGTGTTTAATATGTTCCTAATCCATTCTGGAGACTCTAATGTTACCATATTAATTTTCTAGAGTATGTTACAATATTTTACAATATGAGCATGCAAATAACTTTTCATGTTGACCATGAACAAGTGACTTATTCTAGTATAATAAATACATTATTGACTCAATTTGTTAGTGATGTCTTGAATATTTTCTTTCCTGAGGTCATCTATAATATACTTACACTGTTATATTGAAATAATGCACTCAGATGTATGCATTAGAAAGACGATTCTGAATTGGGCAAAAAGAGTGTGCTTAGAAACTGAATAGTCTTAGCAAATATGGGAGTGCCTTGATTCTTAGAAATGGAAGAGTTTTGGTGGCTGCTTTGAGTGATGAAGTTGATGTGTATATTTGGGCAGGGGTTCTAGTGTCAGTCACAGGGAGGTTCCTTATTCTTCTCACTTTGGAGTGCCTGAGATGCATCTAGTAAGAACATTAAACCAGTGATTCTGAACTTGGGAAAAACTGTGCCCCACAAGCAAATGCTTTTCAAAGTCTGGAGACATTTTTTGTTGTATCCTTGGGGAGAGGGTTGATATAGATATCCAGCAGTAGAGGTCAAGGATATGTTAAATATCTTACAATACCCAGGACAGATAAGCACAACAAAGAATTAGCCCAAAATATCAGTAGTGACTGATGCTATTTAGAAACCATGTCTTAGATTGAGAAAACACTGAACACCAGTGATATGGTTCTAACTGTCTAGAGAAATAACCCTCTTTCTATAAAATCCCCTTTTATAGTTACACATTTTAGAAGACCATTTTACTCACTAAATATATTTATTGTGGTCAAATGAAACATGCTACTGCATATCTTCCACCCAGGTCTCTCTCCTCCTACAAAAGGAAAACCACATAAAAGTAAATAAATTGAAAACCAAATGGACATATTGTAGATACATTTTTATCTACACTACATAGTGCTTACTCTTTTTATTTGTTTTTGAGAGGTAGTAAAACTCAAAGGGGTCAAGTTATGTCCTGTAAGTCACAAAGTAGTAGAATTCAAACGAAGAGCTTATATTTTGTGCCCAGTAAGCTTTTTAATTCTGTAGGTAGAATAACTTTTTCATGTGGCAGACTTTCAGGTGCTTAATTATCTCAATCTCTCTCTATCCCACACAACTTTTACAAACTATTTAAGATTCAGTTATGTATATATAGCAATTATTGTTGCAACCAATGCCAAACAAATACATGAATGAATAGAATTATTTTGGGAGTTGAAATATACCTCACTGAGCATCTCTTTCATTTATTTATTTTTAAAGGCTTACACAAAAATAGCTTATATATTGTCCATACAACAATCTACTCTACTGCTTCTGGATGATGGCCGCATTTCTTCATGCAGTAATTCTGCAGTGCAGGGAAATAAGTGGAAAAGACACAATCACTTCTAAAGTTTTGTTCTGATACACATCACTTCCATTTACCTCTGCAGTGGCAATAATTAGTACAGGACCACATTTAGATAAGAATCGGGTCAAGAAAGTGGTTACTGGGAGAGCAGCTTGCACTTTTCAATGTCAAATGCACACTATCGAACTTGGAGTACAGACTTTTGGTGGAAAAGGTAGCAGAGGAAAAAGAAAAAGAAAAATAATTCATGATGAAATGTCTACCATTTCTCCAGTATTTCCAATATGTCAGACATGTTATACATGTTTTTCATATATTATTTATACATTGGGAATCGTTGTCTTTATTCTGCAGGAAACAAATTGGAAGCTTTTTGGAAAGAATCATGTTATCTAAAGGCTCACAGCAAGGTGATAGTAATGTTGAGATTTGCCATGTTCTAGTGACCCTGTAATTGTTATAAGCAAGAATTTAGGGTGGATGACCTATAATTCAACTTCTGATTCTAAATTTTATTTTCTCTCTTCCTTTTGATTTCATATACTTGATTCTACCCATATTTATGCACCTTTCTGTGCTTAATGTGTTACTGCCAATACACGCCTAAGCTTTTAAACTGTGTGAGTCTATAGGCTCTTTGAATGTGGTTTCATATTTGAGTGTTATTTTGATAGCCATTTTAACAAAAATCCTGTAAAACAAAAGTGTTTTCTTCTTATTTTCTTTCTTTCTTTTTATTTTTTTTTCTTTTGAGACAGCTTCTTGCTCTGTCTTCAAGGCTGGAGTGCAGTGGTGCGATATCAGCTCACCGCAACCCCTGCCTTCTGGGCCCATTCAATTCTCCTGCTTCAGCCGAGTCTTGCTCTGTCACTGAGGATGGAGTGCAGTGGTGCAATATCACCTCACTGCAACCTCCGCCTTCTGGGCTCACTCAATTCTCCTGCTTCAGCCTCCCAAGTAACTGGGATTACAGGTCTGTGCCACCACACTCGGCTAATTTTTGTACTTTTAGTAGAGACGGAGTTTCACCATGTTGGTCAGGCTGGTCTCAAACTTCGAACCTCAGATGATCTGCTCGCCTTGGCCTCTGAAAATGCTGGGATTACAGGCATCAGCCACCACACCAGATCTATTTTCTTATTTTCTTTAGCATAGCTTGAACAATAAATCAGTTGAAAGAAATTGCAATTGGAGTGAAAAACATGGCATCCAGATAGTTCTTTATGTATATTACCATTGTACTACCTTTTTAAAGTTACTTCACCATTTAAGCCTCAGTTTTCCCATCTGTAGATGGAAATAATGCTGACCTCACAAAGCAAAAAGTTATAACATTTATATTTATGAAGTGCCTGTAAAGTACAAATATTAGACAAACATTCTCTGAGTACTGGTTCTGCTATCTGTTAGCCCTAGGATCTTTAAACTTTCCTAGCCTTAGCTTCCTTATCTGTGAAATTCATAAGATGGCCATTATGATAAAACGGCATAATAAATAAATACATTAACCTCACATGTGACATGTGGCTAGCATTTAATATGTATTAGCAGTAGTATATATATAAAAAGATATATATACTACTTAGTTATTCTGAACTAAATAATACCTTTCCTGTGACTATTATAATGCCTTGCATTCAAAAATAATGATTGATTACAGTTAGATTCCTCATGTCACCACGAAATCTTTAGTAAGCATCAGGTACTTGAAGAGACCATCTTATTTTAATTTCCCCAGATTACATAAGTACAACCAAGGTAATTATACAACCAGTTCAATTCAAGACAAAAAAGAAGCTAGCAAAATAAGCAAGCAAACACAACGAATTTGACTTGTTTATATAAAAATTATGGAAGACATTGAGCTTTCTGTTTGGTTTTAGTTTTCCCAAAATTTATTTGGTTAATTTCATCTAAGTTGGCATATTTATTTGTATAGAGTGGTTCACAGTATTCATTTGTTACTCTTCAATAGTGGTAGGATCTAGTGTTATCCTCTGTTCCATTTGTGATAATGTTAATACATGTCATCTCTAGGTTTTCCTCATCAGTCTTGCTAGTGTGACAATTTGACTGGTCTTTTTAAAAAGCAGTCTTTTGTTTAACTTATCTTCACTTGTTTTTTTATTTCTACTCTTACCGTAATTTCCTTTGTTTTTCTTGTCTTGGGTTCATTTTTTTCTTCTTTTTTTTTTTTTTTTTTTTTTTTTTTTTTTTGAGACGGAGTCTCGCTCTGTCGCCCAGGCTGGAGTGCAGTGGCGCGATCTCGGCTCACTGCAAGCTCCGCCTCCCGGGTTCACGCCATTCTCCTGCCTCAGCCTCCCGAGTAGCTGGGACTACAGGCGCCCACAACCGCGCCCGGCTAATTTTTTGTATTTTTAGTAGAGACGGGGTTTCACCGTGGTCTCGATCTCCTGACCTTGTGATCCGCCCGCCTCGGCCTCCCAAAGTGCTGGGATTACAGGCGTGAGCCATCGCGCCCGGCATTTTTTTTCTTCTTTATCTAGGTACTTGAGATGAAATATTAGCTTGTTTATTTGATACTTTTCTTTTGTAATGTAAGAATTTAGTGCTGTAAGTTTACCCCTTAGTACTGTTTTTGCTGCATCCTACAAATATTGATATATTTTCATTTTTATTCCACTCGATGCATTTAAACATTTTCCCTTGAATCTTCCTTACTAACACATGTTTATTTAGAAGTCAGTTGTTTTGGTTTTACGTTTTTGGAGATATTCCTGTTATATTTCCGCTATTGATTTTTAGTTTATTATATTGTGGCTAGAGAAGACAATGTGTATAAACTCAATCATTTTTTTTAATTGCTAGATTAGTTTTATACCACAGAATGTGATGTTTCTTGGAATGTGTACCATGGGCACTTCAAAACACAGCTTATCCTAAAGTTGTTGGGTGGTAATCTGTAAATATCTTTTAGTTCCTGCTGATGGTATTGTTGCATTTTGCAGTATTTTTCCTGATTTTCCATCTAGTCATACTATCAACTGTTGAGAGAGGGGTGAAGTCTACAGCTATAACGATGAATTGTTCTGTTTTTCCTTCAGTTCTTTAAGTTTTTGCTTGACGTATTTGCAGCTTCATTATTTGGCAAATCCACTTAAGATAGCTATCATTTTGGTGGATTGAACTTTTATCATTATATTATATTTATCTCTGTCCCTTTTAAATTGCTTTGCTCAAATGTCTGTTTGATCTGATATAAATATAGCCACTATTGATTTATTTTTATTAATGTTGGCATGGTGTATGTTTTCCCATCTTTTTGCTTTCAGCCTACTTATAATGTGATACTTACAGTGTCTTTCTGTTTTACAATACATAGTTGAGTCGTGTTATTTTTCCCGTCTGCCAAACTTTGTTTTCTAATGAGTATATTTTGACTACTTATATTTAACCTAATTATTGCTATATTAAGACTGCCATCACATTTTTTGCTTTATTTTCTTTCCCTCCTTTTTTTTCTGTTTTATTTTTCCTGCCTTCTTGTTAGTTACTTGAACATTTTTAGAATTTATTTTTTATCTAGATTGTTTTTAAATATAACTGTGTGTATAGCTTTGTTAGTGACTCCTATAGGTATTACATATATGTAACTTATCACAGGAAATTAGTGTTGCCATTTCACCATTTCAAGTAAAGTGTTGAAAGGTTGCCTCCATTCATATCTATTTATCCTCCCTTTTTAAGTAATGTAATTGTCTTTAACATTTCCATTCTATATCTCGCAATCCAACTCATAACTTTATAATGTGTCAATAACAGCTTATTGACTCATAAGCTGTCATAATTTTTGTTTTAATAATCATAGTTTTGATTTAAAAATTCTTCAATGGAGAAAACTTGAGAGAAGGAAAATCTATTTTATTTACTCATATTACTATTCTTTCCATTGTTTTTCTTCTTGATATTCCCCAATTCCTTCTTTTATCATTTATTTTTTAGATAATTTTTATTTTGAGGTTAAATTCTCAATCAATCCTTTCAGTTTGTCATCATCCAAACAGATCTTGACTTCTCTGATTTTCCTGAAGGATATTTGTGCTGAGTATAGAACTTTGGAATAACAGTTTTGTTTTTTTTCTCTCTCTCACATGTAAAAAAAAGATTATATATTTCTTTATAATTTCCAGGGTTTCTAATGAGATACCTACTTTCATTCATTTTTTTTTCCTCTCTGGGAAGGTGCCTTTACACTCTTACTGCTTTCCGGATTTTTTTTCCTTCTTGTTAGCTTTTAGTAGTTTGATTACAAAATGCCATGACATGAATGTCTTTGGGTTTCTTCTGTTGGGTGTCCACTCAGCTTCTTGACCATAATTTTATGAACTTTGCAAATTTATTACATTTTCAGTTATAATTCTTTGAATACTTTTTCAGACCTGATATTTGTTTTCTACTTTCCCTATGATAACAAGAATGTTATATCTTTTGTTTTAGTCCTAAAGGTTCCTGAGTTGGTGTTCATTGTATATGTATTCATGTTACTTTTTTTTTCACACTGTTATTTGAGAGTGTGTAATTTATAAACAAAAAAGGTGTAATTGACTCACAGTTCTGCATGGCTGGAAAAGCCTCAGGAAACTTACAATCATGGCAAAAAGAGAAGCAGGCACATCTTACATGGTGACAGGTGAGAGAGGACAGCAGGGGAAACTGCCACTTATAAAACCATCAGATCTCATGATAACTCATTCACTATCACAAGAATAGCCCAGGGGAAAACCGCTCCCATGAACCAATCACTCCCACCATGTCCCTCCCTTGACATGTGGGGATTACAGTAGTCTTAACTGATTTCAGCATTAACTCAAAAGTTCAAGTTCAAAGTCTCATCTGAGAAGAGGGCAAGTCCCTTCTGCCCATGGGCCTGTAAAATCAAAAGAAAGTTAGTTACTTCCAAGATACAATGAGGATACAGGCATTGGATAAATATTCCTGTTCTAAATGGGAGAAATTGGCCAAAACAAAGGGGCTGCAGGACCTATGCAAGTCTAAAATCCAGTGGGGCAGTCATTAAATCTTACAGGTCTGAAATAATCTCTTTTGACTCCATGTCTCACATCTGGGGCACTATGATGCAAGAGGTAGGCTCCCACAGCCTTGGAAAGCTCCTTCACTGGCTAGTGTTGAGTGCCTGTGGATTTTCCAGGTGCACAGTGCAAACCTGTCAGTGGATCTACCATTTTGAGTCTGGAGGACAGTGGCCCTTTTTTCACAGCTCCACTAGGCAGTGCCCCAGTGGGGACTCTGTGTGGGGGCTCCATCCCCATGTTTCCCTTCTACACTGCCCTAGCAGAAGTTCTCCATGAGGGGCTCCATCCCTGTAGCAGGTTTCTGCCTGGACATCCAGGTACTTTCATACATCCTCTAAAATCTAGGCAGAGGTTCCCAAAGCTTAACTCCTGTCTTCTGTGCACCCACAGGCCCAACATCACATGGAGGCTGCTAAGGCTTACACCCTCTGATGCAATGACCTGAGCTGTACCTTGTCCCCTTTTAGCCACAGCTGCAGCTGGAGAAGCTGGAATACAGGTCAAAAGTCCCAAGGCTGCACACAGCAGTAGGGCTCCGGGCCTGGCCCATAAAACCACTTTTCTCCTAGGCCTCTGGGTCTGTGATGGGAGAGGCTGCCTTGAAGATCTCTGAAATGCATTCTTCATTGTCTTGGTGATTAACATTTGGCTCCTTATTACTTATGCCAATTTCTACAGTAGGCTTGATTTTCTCCCAGAATTTTTTTTTTTTTTTTTTTCTGTTTTACTACATGGTCAGGCTGCAAATTTTCCAAACTTTTATGCTCTACTCCCCTTTTAAACATAAGTTCCAGTTTCAGATAATCTCTCTAAAGTTGAAAATTTCAAAGATCACGAGGGTAGGGGCAAAATGTTGCCAGTCTCTTTGCTAAAGCATAGCAAGAGTGACCTTTACTCTAGTTCCCAATAAATTCCTCATCTCCATCTGAGACAACCCCAGTCGGGGTTTCATTGTCTATATCACTATCAGCATTTTGGTCAAAACCATTCAACAAGGCTCTAAGAAGTTCCAAACTTTCCTACATCTTCCTGTCTTCTTCTGAGTCCTCCAAACTTTTCCAGCCTCTGTCTGTTACCCAGTTCCAAAGTTGCTTCCACACTTTCAGGTTATCTTTATAGCAGTACCCCACTCTACTGGTTCTAATTCTCTGTATTAGTCTGTTTTCACACTGCTATAAAGATATTACTTGAGACTGGATATTTTATAAACAAAAGAGGTTTAACTGACTCACAGTTCCACATGGCTGGGGAGGCCTCAGGTAACTTACAATCATGGTGAAAGGGGATGCAGGCACATCTTACATGGTGGCAGGTGAGAAAGGAAAGTAGGGGCAAACTGCCACTTATAAAACCATCAGATCTCATGAGAACTCACCGTCATGAGAACAGCATGAGGGAAGCTGACCCCCATGATCCAATCACCTTCCACCATGTTCCTTCCTCAACATGTGGGGATTACAGTTTGAGATGAGATTTGGGTGGGGATACAGAATCAAACCATATCAGTATTCTTTATTTTCTATTTGCTGTTTAGATCATGTAATTTTTATTGTTCTTCCTAAGGTCCTGATTCTTTCTTCTGTTATTTTCACTCTGCTTTTGAATGCATTCACACTGAGATTTTATTGGTTATTATATTTTTCAGTTCTAAAATTTTCCTTTGATTCTTTTTTATATTTTCTTTTTTGGCCAAGAATTTCTATTTTTCATATTCTTCAAGCCTTTTAATAATTGCTCATGAGAATGCTGATTTAAGCATGCTACTTTAAAGTCCTTGATAGATATTCTAACATTCTTATCATCACTGTGTTAGCCTCTGTTGTTTATTTTTTCTCATTCATGTTGAGATTTTTCTGAATCTTGATACTATAAGTTACTTCCAATTGAAACCTGGACATTTTTGGTGTTATGTATTATCTAATTTAGTGATCTCTTTTAGCAGGTCTCCTTTGAAACTAGTTTGTCAGGACTAGTAAGATGCTGCCTCATTAAGGCAAAGTGGTGATGTAAGTACAGATTCTTTTTCAAACTTCATTGTCTCTTGATGTGGTAGGGATGCTTTTTTTCTTGATAAGGATGATAAGTATGGGAGTTCTGGGTCTTACTAGGTCTCCACTAATATCATCCTGCCTGGGAAGAGTAGGAATGCTTTGTTTCTATTTCCCAGTTGCCTCTGCTGATATTATGGGGAGTAGAGTGACCTCATTACTTCTGGACAATGGCAAAAGTACTGTCTCCACTAAATTTCTTCTGACAAGATTTCAGCAGAGAGGGGAACAATGGCCTGTTGATGCTGGGTGGTGATGGGAATCTCTACACCAACCAATGAGGTATCCTCTTACCCTGCGGTGGGGTGGTGGAGTTGGTGGTTGTGGTGTAGGGGATCTTTACTCTCTGGCAGGAATGAAGGTTGGTTTTCCACCTAGCATCCTCGGACCCCAAAAATGCTGGGACTGGTGGCTGAAACAACTCATTACAACCTAGTAACAGTGGAGATCTAGGACCTCCGCTGACTCTTCCTAGTGATATGTTATTGTTTAATATTTTCTGTTTTCATAGGTTGATCCTTTTCTGGTTCTTAGGTAGAGAGAGCTGGCTCTTTTTTTTTTCTGCCTGTGTTCATTGGTCATCCTGGTTTTCTGGCTTTTCCAGCATTCAATCTGGGATAAGTGATGCAAAAACAAAACCCAAATAACTCACTGCCAAGTCATCCTTCTTGCCACAATGTCTTTGGCAAGCTATCATTTCTTTAGCCTTGAGGGTTGTCTTATGTTTGTTTTATACATAAAGTCCCCACCTTTCTGAGAGCTGGTCTGTCAACTCACATTTTTAAAGTTCCAAATAATGTTATAAGATGCTGAACTTCTGTATTAAAAAGAAAATTCATATAAAAATATGATTCAGTGGATGGCATATAATCAGTGCACAATGACTTTTAGAAATTACAAGAGCTATGTGGGTCTAAACACGTGCATGAGTACAGACACATGTGCACAAGTACACACACATACTTCCACAAAACACACACACACATGCACAAGTACACATACACGCATGCACGAGTAAACACACATACACTTCCACAAAATACACACATACACGTGCACAAGTACACACACCCATGCATGATTACATATGTGTACGAGTACACACACACTTCCACAAAATACACACATACACTTGCACAAATACACACATACACATGCATGTGTACACACACACACAAACTTCCACAAAACAACTGGGCCTTTAGTGGTTGAGGGCTTTTTACTTAAAGAACTGGTATCTGGAGCAAATCCTCAGAATTGCCAAATTCATTGCTAATGAAATGCAACCCCAGTGCAACAGCTCTTTGAGAATCACATAAATACCTAGCAAAGGTAGGCATTTATTTTTTACAATAAATAAGTCTTTTTAAAGTTGTTTCAGCATCCAATTAGTATATGCCTTGGATTCCATAATATCCTCAGATCATAAAATAGTAAAATATATACGTGTGTGTGTGTGTGTGTGTGTGTGTATATATATATATATATATATTTTTTTTTTTTTTTTTTTTTTTTTGAGATGGAGTCTCGCTCTGTCGCCCAGGCTGGAGTGCAGTGGCTCAATCTTGGCCCACTGCAAGCTCCACCTCCTGGGTTCACGCCATTTTCCTGCCTCAGCCTCCCGAGTAGCCGGGACTACAGGCGCCTGCCACCACACCCGGCTAATTTTTTGTATTTTTAGTAGAGACAGGGTTACACCGTGTTAGCCAGGATGGTCTCGATCTCCTGACCTCGTGATCCACCTGCCTCAGCCTCCCAAAGTGCTGGGATTACAGGCATGAGCCACCGCGCCCAGTCAAAAAATATTTTTATATGTGTATGTTTAAAGGAAGGTTTCACCTAAAAAGTTTAATTTAATGGCTCTATGTAGATATGAACAGACTTTTGGGGAGTTCAACTACATAATGAAGATGGAAATAAGAGGAATCTAATGTTATCCCATCTCCTAGGACAGAAACAAAACGTAACATGCCTGTTTTTTATTCAACATTTGTGTTCTAATTGTACTTAAAAAAAGAAAAACAACACAGGATAACCAAATTCAAATATTTTGTGCTTCTAATCATCCTCAATCTCTGGGGTGATGAGGGAGCAGTTTATGTCATTGTATATTTCAGTGAAATTTAAGAAAAAAGCTCAAATTCTGAAGAATTCAAAAGATGTCATTAAAAATACATAATTAGGAATCAAGATTTTCAAGTTCTTCAGCATCTTTAGTATGTCCTTTTTTCTATGATATGAGTTTTTATAATCAGTTATAATCATAAATAATCACTAAGAATTCAGGATATTTTTCAACATTATATGCCAATAAATATAGAAGTACATTTCCATAGCAAAATAATGTTTACGGAACTAATTCCTTGTTTGAAACCCAATACAAAAACTAAAGGATGCAGAGCAAACCTTGATGCTTAAACTTAAAATCACGAATATGGTCAAAGGCACACCAATGCTTTCATTAGTATTGTTCTAAATATTGTTAGATTCTTTGGTACTTAATAATGAAATATTGGTGTATGTTCAATTTTGTTTCCACTGAAAGAGAATTAAGACACACATTAATTGGAAACACATTAATTTTACTAAAATATACATATATGCTAATAAAATTAAGTGCCTTTTTAAGGACATTTGTTGTTATTTGCTATTGCCTTATACTCTCCAATTAATATTTCCTTCAAGTTATCACATGCACATACTCTCTATATATATTCTAACTTAATATATATAAGTATATGTAAGTATATAAGCATACTTATAAATATTCATAATATTTTTGAATGTTTTATCTCTCTATAAACAAGTTCCAGAAATATTGGCCTTTAATATAGAAGACACAGCTTACATACATGATTGTAACAGATTACTGAGTATTGCATAGGTGTATGTGAATGTGTGTGTGTATATAACTTAAAGGAAAATAATTCATAGCTTACTTCTTTTTTGCTACATCTTATGTAACTACAAAATATGAACCTAAAGTAAGAGAACAAATACATGCAGAATATAATATGAATGTCTGTTGCTCGTGTTTCTCTATGTCTAAGTGGTAATTCAGCCATGATCAGGCTGGTCTAAAATGTCCACTAGAGATTTTTCAGTGTTAAAATGGAGAGCTAATTATATTACTATGGTGCATGTTTCTGGCCAGTAAATTTTTAGGTTTATGTGGGATCAATAATAACCAAAATAAATTTGTATAGATAAAAGAGATGGCATTTGATGGGACATTCCTTGGACTCTAAACAAAAAAGGAAAGAATAGAACTGTACTTTTTTGTTTTCTTTTGCCATTCAGTTTATTTCATTTATAGTGGCAAATTTTACCAGTTTGAATAATGCATTAGTTTTCTATTTAGTGTGATAGTAAATTGCCACTAACATGGTGGCTTAAAACAACACATTATTATCTTATAATTCTGGAGACTGAAAGTTTGGTATGCGTATCACTGAGCTAAAATCAAGATATTGGTAGAGCTGTGTTTATTTTCCAGGGGCTGTAGAGAAGAATTCATTTCTTTGCCTTTTCCATCTTCTAGAGACCACTCACATTCCTTGTCTCATAGTCTGCTTCCTTCATTTTAAAACCAGCAACATTGCATTTCTCTGAGCCTTCTTTCATAGTCCTATTTCTTTCTTTGACTCTGTTCTGTCTCTCTTCTACTTTTAAGGAAGCTTGTGATTTCATTGGGTCTGCCTGTAAAATCCTATTTAATCTCCCTAGTTTAAAATCAGCTGATTACCAAGCTTAATTCCATCTGCAACCTTAATCCACCTTAATCCACATAACCTACCACATTCATAGGACCTGGGGATTAGGAAGGAGACATCTCTAGGAACCATTATTCTGCCTAATGCAAGGAATTTTTAAGTTTGTTGTTAAGAGACAAATCAATCTATAGCTGTTACATCAATTTACATTCTCACCAACAGTGTGCAACAGTTTCAGGCTTTCCACATCCTCACCAACACTTGTCTATTATTTTTTTTCATCATAGACATCTAACAGGTGTGAAGTGATATCTCATTGTGGTTTTTGGTTTCGCTGATGATTAGTGACATTGAGCATTCTATTTGTATACCTGTTGGCCATTTGTATATTTTCTTTGGCGAAATGTCTGTTCAAATCCTTAGTCCAATTTTTAATTAGTTTATTTTTTTTTACTATTATGTTAAGAGTTTTTCATAGAATTTGAAGATTAACTCCTTAACAAATACATGATTTGCAAATATTGTCGCCCATTCTGAAGACTGCCTTTTCACTCTGTTAATTGCTTCCTATACTATAAAGATTTTTAATTTGTTACAACCCTACTTGTGTATTTTTGTTTCTGTTACCTATGTTTTTGGTATCATATTCGTGAAATCATTGCCAAGACCAATGGCATGAAGATTTTCTCCTAGCAATTTTACAGTTTTAGGTCATACATTTAAGTCTTCAACGCATTTTGAGTTGACTTTTCTGTATGCTGTAAAATAAGGGTCTAATTTCATTCTTTTGCATGTGGATACCCAGTTTTCAACACCATTTGTTGAAGAAACTATTTTCTCCTAAATCGTGTAAAACTACCATATGATCTAGAAATTCCACTTCTGAGGATTTATTCAACAGGATTTCTTCAAAAGAATTTAAATTAGTCTCTTGAAGAGATATTACCAGCATTGCTCATAATAGCTATGATTTGGAAACCAATAAACCCCCATCAACAGATGAACAGATAAAGAAAATGTGGTATATACATGCAATGGGATACTATTCAGCATTTAAAAAGGAGGAAATTCTGCAATATGTGACATCATGGATGAGTCTAGAGGACATTATGCTAAATAATATAAGCCAGTCACAGAAAGACAAATCCTGTGTGATTCCACCTATATGAGATATCTAAATAGTCAAAAGCGTGGAGTGAAAGAGTGGAATGATGATTGCCAGGCCAGATGCAGGGAACTGGGAAGGTGCTAATCAGTGAGTATAAACTTTCAGTCAGGCAGGGTGAATAAGCTCTACAGATTTGCTGTACAACATTGCACCTGTGGTCAACAATAATGTGTCGTACACTTAAACTTTTGTTAAGAGTCTAGATCATATTAAGTGTTCTTTCCAAAATAAAATAAAAATCCTACTTACAAATATATGCTATTTTTCATAAGAATATCAGTTGTAATTCTACTTCTGTCAATAGCCTAACATTAGGCTTTATCCATTTATCTATTTGGGTTTTAATATTTATAGTATAGCTTGTATAAATCCATATAAGCATCCAAAATGAGAAATGTCCATCTATGCCAATCCATTTAGAAATTTCAGATTTTCCCTTTCTCTTTTTAAACTACATCCACCATTCCAATAATAATCAGATTATTAGTCAAACTGTCCATGATTTATTTTTAAGCACAGGAAATTTTGCTATAGTAAGGAACATTGATTTATTTCAGAAATGTTTTGTTTGCTTTTGGTTATTTATTTTATTTTATTTATTTATTTATTATTTATTTATTTTTTTGAGACAGTGTCTTGGTCTGTTGCCCAGGCTGGAGTGCAGTGGCACGATCTCGGCTCACTGCAACCTCTGCCTCCCAGGTTCAAGTGATTCTCCAGCCTCAGCCTCCTGAGTGGCTGGATATACAGGCACGTGCCACCACGCCCAGCTAATTTTTATATTTTTTTAGTAGAGATGGGATTTTGCCATGTTGGCCAGGCTGGTCTCAAACTCCTGACCTCAAGTGATACACTGGCCTTGGCATCCCAAAGTGCTAGGATTACAGGTGTAAGCCACCATGCCTGGCCCAGAAATCTTTTGATTGTGTAGCAGTTGTGGGGGAGATTCTGTGAAGCCAATTTTAGTCCATAGGATTAAACTACTAAAAGTAAAACTAACATATGAATAGACTGGGAATAGTTTAAAAGGGTGAAGCCTAAACAGGTATTGGCTTCCTTCGCTTGTAAGTACCTCAAAGACATAGACTGTCTTATTCATCTCTGTATGCCCGTGAAATTACATTGAGTCAGGTACATGGATCTTAATAATTGTGTATTTAATAAATAAAAGCATATATTAAAATATTTGAATACATTTTTAATCAAAAATTAAATAATAAAATATTAGGACCTATAGTTATTTTTAAATATAAAAGAGTGCTTAGTTTATATCTTTTAATATGTACTACTTTTGCAAGTAAAACTCCTAAAATTTTCAAAATCAGCCCCAAATATAAAATAATAACTTTAATCTGTGAGTGTGAGAAAATCATTTTAATTGTTAGCATTCCTTTATAGAATGTTGTAAAATAACATCTTTGATATAAGTAAGGGCAAATGAGGTCTTAAAAATAAGTGTATGATAATAATAACTCAAATATTTGTTAATTATTAAACAAATTAAGAAAGAGGAATGCTCGGTTTGTTTCAATTAATTTTTAATTTGGTGCTTCTTTATACAGAGTATAACACTATATTTTCATAAGATACTGTTCTGTGTTTACAGAATGTTAATATTATTATTAATAAAAGATTTGACTCTGTTTCACTTACTTTAAACTCTCTCAGTGCCTATTATAATACCTGACAGCGTCTCAGAAATGTTTTAGAATAAACAAAGTGATGATAGTGTTAAATTTTCCAAGAAATTTTCATGTGTCTGCACATTACATGGTTACATTTCTTTCTCAGTTTCCTCTATTTACTTGAGACTTCTTGTTAGGATCTGGGTCAATTTTTTTTATGTTGTCTCAAATCAAATTACATCGTGAATGATTGGAAGAAGTCATAAATCAAACAGAAGTTAAGCAAAAGGATCCTAAAAATAATTTTTCCAAGTAAAATTTTTATTTGTTCATTCTACATGCAACTTTCCTCATCTGTCAAGAAAAACTAATGCTATATATACAAAATTGCTTTAAAAAGGGTCAAATTTGTGTTCACTAGGTGTATTAAGGAATATCATGGTTCATTCAATGAACTTGAACATTTTATATTAGAAATGAATAAAACTGTCATTTGCTGTTATTCTCAGCAAATGAGAAGTACTTACATTTTATTATGATGTTGGAGTTATTCAGCCAAAATTGAGATTCCATACTTGCTGTGTCTGTGATATTTTGATTGAACCTTAGATCTTTTTGCCTTTAAAAATGCCCCTTTGCTGGGGACACACACACACACACACACACACACACACACACACACACACACATTTATTTTAGTCAAGTTTATTTATCAATACAAATCTATTTTTGTATTGATCTATTTGGTATCCTCAAACCATTTTTGTCAGTCTTGGAAAATAGCCCTCATTTTACATGGAGCCTTTCAAAATTATTTCCAAGACTTGTTTATATAGAATTCACTCAATATGTAGAATCAAGTCAGTTATTGACAATAAGTTCCAGGTACTTTGTGAATTATTTTAAAAATTAAGTTGATTTAATTCCTATAGACATCCTATGAGGTGACATTATTGTACCCATTTCACAAATGAAAAACATGGCTTAAGAAAGTGAAATGAATTTACACAGGATTATATATGTCTTAAACTGTAGGGCCAGAATTTAAGGGTATATTCTGATTCTGAAGCCCAGGCCCATAAGCGTCAATTACAGTGCCTAATATATTAATGAATCAATATTTAATTTCAGAAAGAGGGCTACGCTTTCTTCTTTGATTTGGTTGCACAGTCCTGTGAATCCATCCATTTTCATTCATATTATCTCCTAGATGTCTTGTAGGAAACTTTTCTTTTCGTTTTATGCATTTTCAGTTTTTAAGTACCTGTATTGGCACTGCTGTTCTGTTTGGATCCAGAAATCCATTAATGATTTCTAGTTCTCTATCCTGTGATAATTTACTGCCAATGGAAATACAGTTATTCACGGTTTCATTGCAGTCATTGTCCAGACCTCTCTCCCTTCATCTCTTAACACATCAGTGGTTCCCCACTTTACCCTATTTCTTTCCTTTATAAAAGCTTTTTAACATAGCAGCATGATCTGTAATAAACTTTCTTAACATGTAAAACTGTTTCTATTCTTATCTTACATTGTTTAAAATTTCAGCAGCGTGCAATACTGTCATGACTCTCTCTTTTTAGAGTGGTATATTAAGATTCTTGCCTCAGGTAAAATGTTCCTCTTATTCTTACCTCCAAAAGGTGTTTATCTACTTAAGTACTTTTGAGATGAAATTGTGTAGGCATATTTCAAATGACCAAATACATACTTATTGGTGTTTTTTATTCCACTCTTACCTCAAAAGATTTAATCTGCTGTAATACACATAAATCATACATGTATTGCATTAGAAAATAACCTAATACCTTTATATATTTTATGGCTATGGGCATAAAAATTATAATTGTGAACATTAGCATTTCATTTTCACAAAGCAGCTGCCAGTTTATGATCCCGTAGGATTTTATTAAATTTGTGAGTAGAGTTGAAAGTCATCATGCTTACTCAGATCTATTCCCTGTCATCATACATCAAAAACAGACTTTCTAAAATGAAACCTTCAGTGGCAGAGGTGTTTAAGAACTAATCTCTACCTTTTCCTCTGTTACTGTCTTCACTTACCATATTTTTGCCTCCCCCTTTCTTTTTTTTTTTTTTTTTTTTTAAGCCCCCTTTTGGCCAGAATGTGGCTGCTTCACTCTATTATTTATTGTTATTTTTGATTTTAAGTAAATTCTAATTAAGATTCTTAACAATTTATAGTTGGACAGTTTTTCCCAAGACTACACAGGTCTCAAGAACAAAAGACAAAGATAAGACTTCTAAAGAGATTCATTTTTTATCTTCTCTTCCACCCCTGACCTCTCCCCCAAAACACTTCTGTGTACACAGAGAAAGACTAAAAATTTCAGAAGGAGGAAAGTAACTGTCTAAAATTTATTTTTCATTAGTTCTCTTCCCTTCCCTTCCTCCTGCCCAGCTGATGGAGAAAGTCCATCAGCTCATAAGCAGATGAGGGGACAAGGTAGTGAGAATTCCACATCGGAAGTAGTCAGTGAAGCTGATGCCAGGGTCTGGCTTGCTACACGTCATGTAGTATAAACCATGAAATGAAAGTAAAGATCTCAAAGAATTGGCCCAACTGTGTCAGCACTTGACAGTGCGTGTACAGAGAGAGAGATTTTGTACCCTTTTTGTCCATGAGACACTTCCATCGTCTTTGGTGTAGTATATGCATGTCCATTATAAGTCTTGGTTTTACTTATTATTATACATGATTATCTCTTTATATACAACCATAATTCAATATGACCCTTGACATTTCTGGTAATGCATAGCTAAACCATTCTTTTTAAAATTATCTGAGGCAGTGGTATATACATACATTTTCATATGAAACATAGAAAAGTGCTGTACTAAAGTCAGTTTTTGTGAATGTCTTGGTTCTTGGGCTGTTTTGAAACAAAATTGGTGTGAAAAATAATTTTAAGAAAACTATTGCAATAAAATACTGGATCCTGGGCAGATTTGAATGATCTCTAATTATAAACAGTACTTCCACAGCACTTCCGAGCAGGAGGTAGAATTGAAACAAAAATGATTGCTTGTAAATAAAGGCAAGGGGACCAAAGAACTAAGAATGTTTTCCAGCATACCTGTCTTTCCTTCTTAAAGTGTTCTAAATCCTTGTATTTCTAGAGAAGTGGTACATATTATTGTGGGAACAAAAATTTTATTCAGATATTTTATTCATAGCATATGCAAATTATTAATAATGTATAGTTTCTTTATATAAATATTTCTATATTTTGCATATTTGATAATATATGTATTAGATTATAAATTCCTAAGTCCAAAACCAAACTGACTTTTTTTAAAAGTAAATTCTAAGCAAAACAGGGTTCTCAACACTTTCACTAAGGTAAACTGCTTAAAGGTATTTTATGAAATAGGATTTTTTTCTTTTTTCTTTTTTCTTTCTTTTGTACTGAGCTAAGCAGCAGGCCAAGAAGATATTTAAGTGAATCGTTAATCATAGAACTTGCAGGATCTGAGTGACTATAGAGCCATGCAAATAATGAGGTCCAGCTACCTTATAAAAATATTATCCCATTTTATAATTGAACTATACTGATACTTTTATTTTTCTCAAGCATACCTACTCCAGTGTTGCCAATCATAAGATCCAATGAGAATATGTTGTTAAAAAAGTCTTTGCTCTTATCAGAATTAATGAAAAATTATTATTGGTGAAAACTGATATTAATTGGAGACATTATATTGGTGGCTAGATATATATAGCTTACCACATTTTTGGAGGTAAAATAGGAAAATTATCTCTGTGTCCATAACAAAGATTCCTTCTACCAACATGTTTCAAAACTATGAGTCTAAAAATTTCAGATGGCTAGGTGTCAAGTGGTTTGTTTTGATTCCATGGGTATTTAGTAATTTTAACAGAATGTTCTAAGAATTTCATTTAAGTATTTATTTGAATAATCACTGCATAGCTTGCCACTATCTTCACAGCTGGCTGCAAGCATTTCAGTAACCTAAGCAAAATTGACTGGTTTTTACAGTCACTAATGAATTAAATTGTAAAACAAGTCTTTGTTGAAATCATGAAGGATTCATGTGAAAATAATTGAGTCATATCTGGTGTTTTATCACTAACATTAATAAGTACATACTTTCCTTTTAGGAGAAAAGTGAAATAAAGGAATTACAGAGTTACCAATGAAAGAAAACACTTTTGGTGGTTTTAATTTCCACATATGCTGATTTAGTTAAAGGGTAAACTGCCTGTACACTGTACATTATGTTCTCACTTAACATTGTTGATAGGTTCTTGGAAACTGTGACTTTAAGCAAAGTGATATAAAACAAAACCAATTTTTTCTCTCAAAATTATAATAAAATTACAATACTGAAGGAAATTACAATATTTGAGGCCCTGCTGTACATTGTTTTGGTTAAAGCCATGGTTTTCAAGAATGTATTGACCTTAAGTGAGGACATTCTGTTCAGTGTTCGAAACGTACAAGGTGATTTCACAAGCATTTTATCATATTATCTAACTTCATTTCCACAATGTCTCTGTAAGTCTCTGGGGTAGGGATTTTTATAGCTATTCAACAGGTGAAAGGATTGAATATGAATACTTTTAACTTATTTCTTTTTTAACCATCTCCCATGACTTCCCAGACTTTTTCAAGGGAATTTACACAGTTTCTCGTTGCAAAGGCACTAAACTTACCCATTCACTTAACAACATAATAGATGAATAAAAGCAGTGACTGGGCATCCCTGAGATAACCAGTAAGGAGTAGGTGGCAGATCCAACACTGCACACAATGGTCACTTGTTCAGTGACAAGACTACCTTCTTTCCCCACCAAATACCAATATGCCTTATCCCTTCACACCTAAAACATCAATATGCGAAATATTTTTTCATCAAAATGGACAGGACTGATAACAAACAAAACTGGAATTGAACTAACTCCTCAAATTTCTTTTGAAATATAGATGTTAGTAAAAAGCAAATGTCAATAATGTTAGGGGTAAATTTGGAGGGAAATACTACTATAGACTGCTGGTGGATTCCTAATGATAAGTAGAGATGCTTAGCTGACTTTCTATTATAATCCGTGTTTCAAAACCGAACATTATATGATGATTAACGTTTTTTAAATGGTTTATACCTGCTTGCATGGGAGGGGCAATCTCGCTAGATAAAAACGAACTTCTTATGACTCATTAAATGAGGAGCACTACTATAAATCATAAACCTGTTAAAAATAAATTATTTAATATAGAAACAGCAGGTCCAGCTGTTTAAATATCATATAGCATATGGAGCTTAGTAATTGGATTCAAATGCTATCTGTTACATCATTTATACTTCTGTTAGAGTGTTGTGCTTCTATAGGGAAAGACAAAGTAGTTCTTGAATTGCTATTATGCTGAATAATTTTCTTTTAACTTCAGGTGACTGTCTCCTGAATTAATTTCTAATTGTCGAATGCAGTGGGTTTCCTCTGAAAAAGAATCTAAAATGTATTTGCGCTGACTAATTTCACTGAATCATTTATCATGTGCTTTATTTGGCTTCGGATTTCAGCCTAAAGTTTACTTCATATTTTCTGTTTGTATTTTGTTTGTTTGTCTTTTAATATTGAGCACTTCTACCTTAAAACAAAGTTCACTTAAAATATAATCTTGTTACTCTACTAACTCTTTTGAATATCTGTGGTAAGAATGAGATAGGGAGGAGAGGGAAAAACAGAGCAAAATTATTTAGTTTCCAAATTATTATAATAAAAAGAGCAAGTGTCTCTAGTGAGTTGAAAGGCTGTATCCTAATTTAGGATGTGGGAAGCTACCAATGGAACCAGAACAAAAACTAAAGTTATATTCCAGGATGTTGGTGGCAAGAAATTCATATACAGTAGAATGTGTCGCAGTATGATTATATTTGTTCCCTGAACCTGGCTTCACTAGTGCAACACTTCATTAAAATTACTTGTGTGTGTTTGGTTTTATTTCAGTTCAGACTTGTGAGCCTTAACTCAAACTTTCTCACAGGATCCAGAAATCTATGTACTTATCTAATTTCTTGAAGATATTTTTTACTAGCTCAGCATCACCATTTTAGAAATCATTACACAGGTAGTGGGGTAAGAGTGGATAAAACAAGTCATCTTTGTGAGGAAGAAAAAAGAAGGGGGAAAGTGCCATTGCTTGAGCCACTATATCGTGATGAACATGCACTAGGTATGAAACTTACAGAAATGCATCAGGTCCTCAAAACTGATGTTCAATGAGATTTTGACAATGTTACAGAGTTCAGTTAACCTCTAAGTGGTATTTGGCTTGCGCTGTCACATTCATTTCTTGACATTCAACTGCTGTGTGTTGGGTCTTGAGATGGCAGGGGAGGGTCATCTGCAAGTTTCATAATCCAGGCCAGAAGGGAGAAGCCAGGCTCTTTTCTCTCACTTCTTCCACCTTGGATAACTTCTCGGGTTCAACAGCATCTGAACCACTTCCTGGGCTCCAGCTCCTTCTGGGCAAGTCCAGTGTTTCCAGCTTTTGATGCGTAAACTCTGACACCCCGTCTTCTCCATTTGTTTCTCTAGGTTTGAGGAGAGTGTGATTTATTATGTGATTAATGTATAGGTTGACTCATTGCTGTTTGATTTCTTAGTTTTTCTTTCACCTGTTTAACAACTCCCTGGGTTAAATTCCCTGAACTTCAAACACTTAGAATGGTTTCTGCTTTCTTGGATGGATCTTGACTGATGTAATCTCAAACATCAGCTTGATGTTTCCACAGGGATGTAGTAAAACAGATGAGGTATGCCAGTCTCCTTCACATTAAATATCAAATGTGACAGCCTCAGACACACTAATACAGCCTACAGAAAATTAACCATGAATCCATTGCTTACTGAAGGAAACTGAAAGAAAAAGTACTAGGAAAATTGTTTGGAATCATAAAGATTATCAACCATATCAGAGAACAGAAATGCACCATACCTCCTGATAATTTTCAGTAACACTAGAAATACATCCAATTAAACATTGTATGAAAGCATACAATATAATTCTGCTGACTGAACAGCAACAGTCCAAATATTGAACAGAAAGAAAAGCAGGATATTAATTGAAGATATTTTGGAAAACCTTACTAGTACTGAAAAAACTAGTTTCATAACTTTCTGACTCTCTGTCCATAGCATAAGACCAGAGAAAAATGAAGCCCTCAGTTGGGGACTCACCAATTTCCTGTTCGAATAGTTGCAATAGTTGCAATCTTACCTGTTACGTTCTCCACCATCCTTTCCTGTTAAGTTCTGTTAAGTTCTCCACCATCCTTTCCTCTTCCTTCTGTTGCATTCGTTGATGTAATCCCTCATTATTTCTCAGGCCCTATAATTATTTTAGATCTTACCCCCTTCTTAATAACTTTAACTCTTTCCAAATTAGAAACAAACACCATGCAGGTTCAGTAATAGTCATCTCATTTCTCCCCAAAGTTCCTTAAAGTGTTGTCTATAAGGACTGCCTCCATTTTGTCTCCTCCTCCTACATATATCACAACTCTCTAAGGCTTCTGCCCTAACACTCCCCACAAACTGTTCTATTAAGGTCACCAGTGACCTCTGCCACTGTATCTAGTAGACATTCTCAGCATTCATATTGAGACAGCCAAGTATGAAGAGGTCCCTGGAGACTGGCCCGCCTACCGGGAGGAGTGCGCACTGGGGTAGAGTCTCTGGAAGTTCACGCCATTTGCAGCGGGAAAGAGCCTGGCCTCTCCTGTTTTGGGGTGGTTACCTGGGGATTCATCTTTGAGACGAGGGCCTGTTAACAGGAACCTCTCTCACTTTGCTGAGTTTTTTTTCTTTTTGCCTGATAAATTCCATTTTACTCACCCTTCAAAGTGTCTGCGAGCCTAATCTTTCCTGGTCATGTGACAAGGACCCTGTTTTTAGCTGAGCTAAGGACAAAGTCCTACAACAATTTTTCATGGCCTTTTTACAGGTTTTGATCCCTCTTTGTGGTCCCTCATTGATTTCTGGCACACTCTTTTCTCTTGGCTTCTATAACACCATGGCCTTCTGGTTTCTGTCTTATTCCCCTGCCCACTTCTTACCCATCCCCATTCAGGTTCATGTGCCTTACTCAGCCATTGTGTGATGGATTTCCTCAAGGCTAAGCCTTAAAACCTCTTTTTCTTTTAGCTGCGTGTTCTCTCCTTGAGGTATCTTATGTTTCATTACCATCTTCATGTCTTTGAATCCCAAACATCTAACTCCAACTCTGAGTTCACCTTTGAGGTCCAGACTGGAGGTCACAAAGGTATAGAAAACCAAACTTTTTTCATATAATGACTTATTTTCCTCTGGGAAGATACCCAGTAGTGGGATTGCTGAATTAAATGGTAGCTCTACTTTTAGTTTTTAAGGAATCTTCACACTGTTTTCCATAGTGGCTGTACTAGTTTGTATTCCCACCAGCAGTGTAGAAGTGTTCCCTGATCACCGCATCCACACCAACATGTATTCTTTCTCTTTCTCTTTCTTTCTTTCTTTCTTTCTTTCTTTCTTTCTTTCTTTCTTTCTTTCTTTCTTTCGGTCATGCTTGCAGGAGTAAGGAACAATTCGCAATTTCAAAAATATGCCCAAATGCCCATCAATCAATGAGCTGACAAAGAATTGTGATATATATACACACCACATATACCATATACACATATGATTATAAATTATATATATTATATATTATTATATATAGTATATCTGATGGAATACTACTCAGCCATAAAAAGTAACAAATTAATGGCATTCACAGCAACCTGGATGGAACTGGAGACCATTATTCTAAGTGAAGTAACTCAGGAATGGAAAACCGAACATCCTATGTTCTCACTCATAAGTGGGAGCTAAGATATGAGATTGCAAAGGCATAAGAATGATACAATGATACAATGTACTTTGGGGACTCCAGGGAAAGGGTGGGAGGCAGGTGAGGGATAAAAGACTACAAATGGGGTTCAGTTTGTAGTCTGAACTACAATGCACTGCTTGGGTGATGGGTGCACCAAAATCTTACAAATCACCACTAAAGAAGTTACTCATGGAACCAAATACCACCCATTCCCCAAAAACCTATGGGAAAAAAAAAAAAAACCAGAAACAAAAACAAGAAAACTCAATTTTTTACCTCCTCCCTACACTAATGTAAGTTTTGTTCAGTATTCTTGAACCAAATGAGTGGCTTGTCTCTTCTTCCAGTTTCACATGACCTAAAACCTGGTCTCACCCTGTCCTTGATCCAGCGTTAAGATCTGCTTATCACCTATTTTCTTTTTTTTTTAATGTGTGTTTGTTTTAATTAATAGATTTATAACAACAACCCGTTTTTTTTTTAGCACTTACTACGTTATATACTTTTCTCCTTTGCAAACTATAATTCTGATAAGGGGTTAACATCCAAGATACAGAAGGAGCTCATACAAATGAATAGCAAAAAGCCAAATAACCCATATAAAAAAGAGCATAGGACCTGAAGAGACGTTTTTCAAAAGAACATATACAAGTGACCAATAGATATGTTAAAACATGCTCAAAATCACTAATCATAAGGAAAATGCAAAGGCCCTGGCAACCACCATTTTTCTAGTCTTTGCTTCTCTGAGTTTAAATATTTTAACTTCTACATAAGAGAGACATTATACAGTATTTGTCTTTCTATGACTGTTTTATTTCACTTAATATAATGCCCTCTACTTCATCTGTGGTATCACAAATGGCAGAATTTTACCATAATTTAGTATATGCCATGATTTCTTCATCCATTCATCCATGGATAAACATTTGGGTTGTTTCTACATCTTGGATATTGTGAATAATACTTCAATAAACACGGGAGTTCAGCAAACTATTCAGGACACTGATTTCAATGACTGGATTTGTACCCAGAAATGGGATTGCTGGGTCATATGGTAGTCCTATTTTTAACTATTCAAGGAATTTTCATATTGCTTTTTATAATGGTTATACTCATTTACATTCCCACCAACACTGGACAAGTGTTCTTCTTTGTTTGCATCCTTTGTTTTTCTTAATAACAGTCATTCCAACAGGTGTGAGGTCATAGTTCATTGTGGTTTTGATTTGCATTTTCCTTATGATTACCACCTATTTTCTTACTGTGTATCTAAGGCATTGCCTGTATGTGTTCTCTATTGTAACTAAAACACACAATTTTGTACCACTGTTCAATGCCTTCTCTGTCCTCTTCCCAGACAGCAATGGAAAGACTCTAAAGTCCTTACCATGCCAAGGAGGCCCACATTGTCTGTTTCTCTCAAGCTTCAAGATGCATGATTTCTCCCCCATTCTCTGCCCGTCTGTTTCACTACAGGCATCAGTTCCTTGATCACGCCAGTGTTTCTTCCATATACATCTATCCAAGCATCTCTTTCTCCCTGGACTGGTTTACTCCTTGTCTATGTTAACCCCAAATCATGCTTAGTGCTATCTCCAGTACTACCTCCTCAGAGAAGCAGTCCTGGTGTTCTTCTACCCGGGCTAGTTATTGTCTTTTATGTGTGTGTGCTTCTCATTGAACCGTATCAGTTTCTTTCAGGGCACTTTTTAGGAATGATATATTTCTGAGTGGGATCATTTGTTTATATCTCAAACTCCAAAGCCTGTAACTTGAGTAAATACAGTATTTGATTTTGTTCAACATCTTAGCCAAATGCTTTCCAAAGGATCTGGCACAGAATTGAGTCTCAATAAATATTTTTAGAATAAAGGAATGAGTATTAGAAAAAAACTTAGAGACATGTAATACAATATCTTACTCAAAGCTTGTGTCTTCATGCCAGTGTCATGAGGTTCAAGAAATACGGGTATTTTAACTGATCTGTTGCAAAGTACTCTCATTAGACCATGCTCTTCACAAGGATATTTACCACAGTCTTTTGTGTCCAACCAAATGGATATATTATGCTTATTCCCGCTGAACATACGAGGAAGACAGATTGTCACTTCCTTTGTTGGAGGTTGAAAAATTATGTGCTGTACATGATACATTCGATCTAATTTTCAGGCAATATTTATATCTTTTAAATATGTAGGAGGCTAGGTTTTTTCCCTCTCCCCCAGATTTTTCAGTGTCAATATAAGTAAAACAAGATTCTGAAGAGTAAATTTAATTAAGGTATGTGGGATACTTTTAACTGCCTGATGTTTAAGCAGAAATAGATTTCCTACCTCAGTTTGAGCAGTGATCTTGATATAGGGTGGAGTCTGCATTCCCTTCAGTAGGAATTGCCAATAAGACAGACCAGACTGGTAGAAATCCCACTAATTTACAAGGCATGAAACAAGAGAATTTCAACTTAGCTGGCCACTAATAGTTGTGACCACCAGCCTTAATTTTGTCATTTGAAAAACAAGGGGATTGTTTTGTAATAACTAATAATTTTAAACAGCATAGTTTTCCATTAAGAGATAAATGAATGAATAAATTATGGTGTGTTCATTACACGGAATACTATATAGCAAAGAAAATGAAGGAGTGACAGCTAAAGATCCTCCAACACAATGGATTTCTAATGCTAACAAAACAAGAAACAAAATAATACATATACTATAATTTCATTCATAAAAAATTTATAATTTGATATGGCAAACTAAATTATTTAAGGATGTATAACAAAATAAAAAGGAAAGCAGGTCGGGCACAGTGGCTCACATCTGTAATCCCAGCACTTTGGGAGGCCAAAGCGGGTTGATCACCTGACGTCAGGAGTTCAAGACCAGCCTTGTCAACATGGTGAAACCCGATCTCTACTAAAAAAAAAAAAAAAAAAAAAAAAGGAGTTTAGAGATGAGGCAAAACTATAACCTGTTCCAAGATGACAAGTACCTGCTCTCTTTTTAGGTGGGGCACGGGACATTTGGCTCTTCTCTGCCCCGATTTTTCCATCACTTCCTGTCCTAGACCGTGTCAGTTACACTCAGCATTGTGTTGAAGTTCTTGGCATAGATTTTATTTTGTTTATATGTCTTTTGTTCTGCTTTTATACACAGGGTGCTCTGATCATTTGTTGACTGTCTTATCGCAATTGGCATTTTAGTTGGGATCGCTCCCCTATTTCTGTTTGTATCAGTTCTCCCACTGGTATTGATCAAGACCCTTATTTCTCTGCCTTTGGAGAAAATCATGTCTGTGTACATTTTGTATAAATCATCTCATCCAGGAAATGAGATTAGCCATTTTTGAACTGAAAAAATAATCCATTTATATAGAGACTGTCTTTTCAATTGCTGTAGAAAATAAGGGTATTAAAAATTTAAGCCTTCTTCAAAAAATTTCTTAAAATGTATTCTTAGCATGGCAGATGTTTCTTTCTGAGGAAATGTTAAAAAAAAAAAAAAGTTCACCAAAGCTACCTGATTCAGTGCGAAGCTTTTTGTCTTCCCTGCAGAGATCTGAGCTCAAGTCTTCCATTCAGTTTTTAATTTTACAGCATTTATTCTCTTTCAAGACTTTCCAGTTTGCCAATTCATTGGATTGTGTTTATCACCTTTTCTACAAAAGCCTGTTTGTTCATTGACAGTTGCATTATAGGTTAAATCCAAAGTAGGGCTGATTATGAATATTCAAACTGGCCCCCAGGGTTGTTGTTAGTTTGATCCTTCTATCACGTCAACCACATGTAAAATCTATCTTCTAGTTAAATGTGGCTGCCTTTTCTGTGTCAGAGATTATTTATTAGTCTACCATCTATTAGTCTTGATTAACAGGAAGTTTTTGATCAAGCAGGGTTTTCTCATCGCTGATTGCTTATACATCAAACAGTCTTTTCCTATGGATTTGACATATTAATGGTTTTACAGCATTGCTATTTCTCTGTTTCATGTTCCTTCTATAATTTGGTACAAAATAAATGAAGCAAAGCTGGGCAAAGATCTCATTTTATAGGATAGTGTTATAACAATTCTACATTTACAGAAGGTGTTTTGCTGTCTAGTTACTGGCCAAAATAAACAGCATATTTCTGATCAAGTTATAGGAAATATTATAAAATAAATTCTTAAAGAGCTTTCTTGATTCCTCTTATATGCTTATTAAAGGGTCATTCATTATAAAAACAGAAGTTGATTTCACACTCTTTGAATAAAGGCATGAGAAGAAAATTAACATAAGCTTTAGTTTTGCTGTGAAATATATTTTGCTTCAAACTTTATTTTGTCCTCCACACTTAATATTTAATAACCCTTCTACTGAGTTTCTGTTGACTCCTCCCTCAATATGCATGTCAAAGTAGTAACTCACACTTAACATCTCTCAAACACAACTCTCCCTTTTCCCCTGTATTCTCTCCTACTCCAGCCTTAAACATCTCTGTATATTGCATGAGTGTTTATGCAGTTGCTTAGAACAAAAATTAGTTAACAAAAATCTGTTATACTAGTCTTCATTCGTTCATTAACTAGTACCTTCAGTATATAAGCACCATTTAGTAATTCTCTCCAACTCTTCCTATAATGATCTAGTTCAAATCTTTACTCTCTCCAACTTAAAGTACTATAGTAGTCTCTGAAATACCTTGCTGCTTCCTTCCTTACCTTTTTGTAGTCAATTTTTCAAGAAGCAGTCAAATGGTATTTTTTTTAATGTAACTCAATTTGTGCCATTTATTTGCCCTAATTTTCCAATGATTTCCCATTATGCTCACAGATAACCAAACTCAGACTCTTTCCTCTAAGGACTTTTATATTCTGTCTATTGCCTATCTCTCTGACTTTATCTTTTACCTTTTTCAAGATGTGTGCATGCACACACATGCTCATACACACACGCATATGCGTGCACACACATCTTGCTTACTTATTTACCATCTCACTGACTTTCTTGCTATTCCTCCAAAATACCAAGTAAAGGCCCTACCTTAGGGCCTTTACACTTGCTGCTCCCTGTGACTGTAAAACAATTTCCCTCAGCTATTCGGGAGACCTGCTTTCATACTTTATTCAAGGACCTGTTTTATAGTCACCTCTCTAAGAAGTCTTCCCTGACAGCTTTATATAACATGAACCTTGTAAACCTTATCACCATTATTTCTATATATTGACCGTGATTTGTTTTCTTAATAGCATGTACTATTTCCTGATATTATAGTATATATTTATTTGTTTGATTTGCATTTACCCTGCTGGAAGGTAAACTCCCTGAGATATGGGATTTAGATTCTTTACTAAATTGCTAGGGCCTAGAACAGTGCCTGACTCACACAGGGGGAGTCCTTAATAAATATGAATCCAATAAATGACTACATAAATCCCTGAAACCTATAAACCAACTATTTAAAAGGTCACCGTATGAACCATTATCCTATGTGAAACTTAGATGACAAATATAAATTTCTCCTGCCATAGTGGATTTAAGAAACCCTCATTTGCTTATACACAAGTGGTTATATTAATTTTGGGCCTTTGAAAAACTTCGGATTTTACTCTGAGTAACATGGGCAGATACTGAAAGATTTTGAGCAGATTTCAGGAGAATCATATGACCTTCCTTATCTTTAAAAATGATCATTCTGGCTGCTTTGATAAGAATAACCTAATGGTGAGAGTGATAAGGATAGATACAGAGAAACCCACTTAGGTTATTGACAGTATTGAGGTGAAATATGATGGCAGTGGCACTATGTGTTAGCAGCAGAGGTGGTGGCATGTGATTGGCTTCTGGATATATTTAAAAGATAGTCCTGACAGGAATTTCTGTTAGATTTCCTATAAGATATTAGAGAAAGAGAGGAATTAAGGGTCACTTTAAATGTGGAATGATGGCATTGACACCAACAAGGTGTGAGTACTGTGGTGTAACAAGTTTTGGGTTGTCAGAGATTGGTACTAAAGTGTTTATTGTACATTGAGGGATAAATATTCATTAGCACTTGGTGGATAATATTGGAGTTTATGAGCACGATCTATACTATATAGATAGATAGATAGATAGATAGATAGATAGATAGATAGATCGATCCCTGTTTGGGTGGGACATGGGATGTTCAACTCTATATAATGTAGATCTATGTAGTATAGATCATGCTTATAAACTCCAGTCTTATACACCAAGTGCTTAATGAATATTTCCTCCTCAATGTACAATAAACTATATATATACACATATATATACTATATATATATTCATTACTGTAGTATAGATCATGCTCATAAACTCCTGTCTTATACACCAAGTGCCTGATGAATATTTCTCCCTCAATGTACAATAAACACTTTAGTGCAAATCTATAGATAGATAGATAGATAGATAGATAGATAGATAGATAGATAGTATATACATATATTTGACATGTCTTTGGCGTATATGTATTACTCAATACCTTGAAAAAGAATGGGTTACCAAATGAGTGAATGCAAATAGAGAAGTGAAAAGAACACAGTCAGGACCCCAGGAAGCTCTAACATTAAAAAGTAGGTGAAAAATGGAGAAGCTGGCCCATTAAACTGAGAAGAAAACATCTAAGGAGGTGGCAGAAAAACCATGTGAGTGTGTTTTCTTTGAAGGGAAATGAAGAAAGGATGTCAGAGGAAAGAGTGATGAGCTATGTGAAATCTTGCTGGTAATTCACTTAAGGAGATGTTTGAATTTTTCTATTTAATTAAACAAGAAGGAAATCATTGGTGAGTTGGTCAGAGCAATTTAGGAAGGGTAGAGGGAGTAAAGCCAGAATGTGGTAGGTTTGGGAGAGAAAGAGAAGAGGAGCATTGGAGCCTGTGACTCTGGTCAATCTGTCTGAAGATTTTTGCCAAAATTGGGAGTAAGAATTGGAAGAAGCTGGATAAAGAAAAGTTGTTGTTATGTTTTCAGTTTTCTCTTTTACTGTGGTTTTTAAAATAGAAAAAGTAACAGCATGTTTATGTGCCAATGGAAATCATCAGTAGAGAGTGGAAAATGATGGAACAGAGTAGAAGAGGCAGCAGGACTTCTGTAATATTGGGGTTGGGAGTTCAGTAAACCCTCTTCTCAGCATAACAGCAGTGTAACTGTTGGAAATTTTACAGTAATGATAAGAAACTCCAATGCTCATTTAATGTCTCTGTAAATTGTGCTAAAGGCATAAGCAAGGGAGGAAATATTAATTCAAGAAAATCTACTAAGTGTCACTAAGAGCAGCAGAAGTTGGTGGCTGTATTAGGCTGTTGGAACTGCCATAACAAACTACCACAGGCAGGGTGGCTTAAATAATAGAAATTGTTCTCATATTTCTGGAGACTAAATGCACGAGATCAGGGTATGGGTAGGTTGATTTCTGATGCTTCTCGCCTTGGCTCATAGTGGATGGCTGCCTTCTCGCTATACCTTCACATGTTTGTTTGTTTTCTATGTGTGTGCACATGTCAGTTCAAATTTCCTCTTCTTGAAATAAAATCAGTCATATTGAATTAGGGCCGGCCCATATGAATTCATTTTACCCTATTTACCTCTTTAAAGGCCAAGTTTCTTATACAGTCACATTTTGAGGTCTTTGGGTTAGGACTTCAACACATGAATTTTGAGGAAAGGCACAGTTCGGCCTGTAATATCATTTGAGTCATAACCCACTCCACAGCTCTGCCAAAGGGACTGATTTTATTTGAAGTAGAACATAGAAAACTCTGTGCTTAAGGATGTTGACAAAAACAATGAGGATGTTGGTGGAGAGTAATATGAGCCTCTTAGTTCCATAATACAACATAATCCTCAAATAACATCATTTCGTTCAACGTTGTTTCATTATAACATGGACGGGGGGAAAAGTCAATTCCTAGCCAGGGCCACAGTATGTGCGGAGTTTGCACTTTCTCCCCAGCTGTGTGGGTTTCCGCCAGTCTCTGGTTTCCTCTC
This sequence comes from Macaca mulatta, assembly GCF_049350105.2. Taxonomy (NCBI): domain Eukaryota; kingdom Metazoa; phylum Chordata; class Mammalia; order Primates; family Cercopithecidae; genus Macaca; species Macaca mulatta. The sequence goes on from NC_133422.1 coordinate 86,824,935, forward strand.
TCAGCCCAAAGATGTGCACGTTAAGTGCATCTCCTAACTAAACGTTCCCCCATCTGAGTGACTGGGGTGTGTGTGAGTGTGTGCTGCAACGGAATGGTGTCCTAAACAGGGCAGGTTCCCACCTTGCACCCTGAGCTGCAGGGAGTGGCTTGAGACCTGGCCACCGGAAAAGCAATAAGCAGGTTAGAAAGTGAGTGAATGCATGAATACAAACTATTGTAAAATAAAAATTCATGTAGTCTACAATAATCACACAAATGCACAAAAATAAACCAGGTAGAATGAAGGTGCCCAGTGAGCCCACCCGATTTCTCGTTTGTTTTCGAAACCTGTGGTGGGAGAAGGTGCTCCTTACAATATTCACTTTGCAAACATTTACTCCTTTAACCCTTTGCTGCTACAACTGCCATTACTCCTGATTCACCAAAAATTGGGGAAATAATTCTGCTTTTAGTAATCTTTATCGAATATATGTATAGCTTAAACCTATTTCTGTGTTTAATATTTGAAGTGTTTTGGGTCTTTATTTAGAAGTCTGGTGATGTTTCTATGAGCAGAATTTTGCTGTAGGAACTTAACTCTTATTTATTTATTTATTTATTTATTTATTTATTTATCTATCGAGACAAAGTTTTGCTTTTGTTACCCAGGCTGCCGTGCAATGGCACGACCTCAGCTCACTGCAACCTCCACCTCCTAGGTTCATGCAATTCTCCTGCTTCAGCCTCCCAAGTACCTGGAATTACAGGTGCCCGCCACCACACCCGGCTAAGTTTTTGTATTTTTAGGAGAGACAGGGTTTCACCATGTTGACCAGGCTGGTCTCGAACTCCTGACCTCCGGTGATCCACCCTTGTCGGCCTCCCAAAGTGCTAAGATTACAGGCATGAGCCACCGCACACGACTTTAACTCTTATTTATATCAATTAAACAGTAGTAAAATTGATTTCATCGTATGTCATTTCACAAATGCAAAAAGTTGCACTTTTCAAGAACCTGTCAACAATGTTAAGTGAGGGCTTACTGTACAATCAAAATAGCAGAAAACCAGAAGAGTCTTTGAGGATAACAATTAACCCTGAAGATTGGGAAGGATGTGATCATGCACTAGTCTGCACTACATCAGGATTAATCAGAAAAGAATGTGAGGCTGACTTTAAAGCATCTCCCAACCTCACACTGACCTTGATGAACAGAAGACCCAGGGCAGAAGGCTCACTTGCACAAGGTGCTTGTTTTAACTTTTGACAAAACACTGAACAATAATCAACTCTAACCCAGGGGTGTCTCATAGGAAACCGGGCTTAAAAATAAAGTCACACTCATCCCTGACAGTCTAGAAAACTGCCCGCCCTGCTAAAGCGGTGTCCACTCAAGTGACTGTTATGAACCGAGCTGCCAGGTGTTGGAGTTGCGGATTAATACCATAAGTCTAAGTAAAAGTAATGATTACGCCTTTATTCATCCACTGCTATGGTACCAGCAAGAGGCCAGAAAGAAGGTGCTGGCTCCCACAGTGTTCCATTCTTCAACATGAAGCAGCACTGGATGAAAGTGAGATGTTATCAGCACATATGGCTGGAATGGTGTCACTGCTGAAGCAGCCTTGTACAAAAGCCTTCTGTCCTTTTGTGAATCCAGGGGTCAAGACGCAGGGAGGGGGGAAGTGGCTAGGAGAGGAAAATTCTAAGTACTGAATCAGAGTGGAGAAAGTGTCTTCAAGGTTTTCCTCCTCCCTCTGATAAGGGCATCTCTACAGAGGCACCGGGAGATGGGCACCCAATAAACAGTGCTCTGAATGAAGCGGCTGGGCTAGGTATGCAGAGGTGCACAAGAGCACGTCTGACCGGGGTCCCGAGTCCTGATGGCACCTCCCCTTAGATACTGTGATGCGCTGGCTGTGCACCAAGCCTAGTATGGGGAGGGCCATGTCCCCCCGTGCAGCCTCCAAGATAAAGCCTTTTGGTTTGCCGTGGAAATTAACAATCACATATAAGTTTTTGGCTACAAGTTGGACTTCTCAGCAGTCGAACAGAGAACCATCAAGCTACTAGCTACTGATCCTTGATGACAGGTGGGGCAAAAAGTATATGTGCTTGGAACCGCAATAGCACCGGGGCCTCCAAGACATACATCCAACTGCAAAGGATAAAAATCTAACTTGCTAATAGGGCTCCAGCATAAGCTTTCACCAATAAGTGGGATGTGGCAACACAGGGGTGATCCCTGAGTAACCTGGATCCCTAAGAGGTGAAAACAAATGAGAAAAAAAAATCTGAGCAACATGTTTGAGAAGCCATACACCATGGGGAAAATAGAGTTTGCAGAACTAGTTCAGCCAAATCATTCATCAAATAAGCAAGTGACCAAGCAGAAGAAACACTGAATGAGTGAGGGGCAATCAGATTTGCTACAATGTGCTATTTTAAATGTCTAATTAAAACAATTATGAGACATGCAAAAATGGGAAAATGTGAATCATGTGGAGGAAAAAAATCAGGCAATGAAAGCTGCCATTGAAGAGGCCCATTGGTGAGCTTAGCAGACGAAGACTTCAAAGCAGCAGCTAATTATGAATGTGTTCAAAACAGGTTCAAAAAACTAAAAGAGACATGATGGAAAGGGTAAAGGAATGTCTAGTGACAATGTCTCATCAAATACAGATTATCCGTAAAAATTAAAAATTATTAAAAAGAGCCAAATGGGAATTCTTTTGTGAAAAATAGAATAAACGGATATGAAAACTTCAGTAGATGGGCTGTACATAGATTTGGGTATACAGAGGAAAGAAGCAGTGAACTTGTAAATCAATCTATACCAACCATATAATCTAAAGAAGACAGAGAAGAAAAAACTATGAAGGAAAATGAACAGAATATCAAAGATGTGTGGGAGAACATTAATTACACAAATATACATTTAATGGGAGTTACCAAAAGGAGAAAATAGAAATAGACTGAAAAAATATTGAAGAAATAGTGGTGGAAAACAAAGGAGCACATATGATAATCACATTTATGGGCCCTTGGGAATTGTAAATTTCAAGTAAGATGAGTCAGTATTGTGTGTTATTCTCCAGCCACTTTCAGATACATGGTACCAGTTATGGGATGGAGAAAGAGCTTGTTTAAACCAGGGGTGAGGCTGTGCCAAGCAAGCAGGAGAATGTGAGGGGCAAGGGAAGAAAGGGAGTATAGTATACAAGAGTGATTGTAATGGGCCAGGGAAATTGGTAAGGAGAGGATTTCTAGAGCATCAAGTGAGTGAGGAACAGGGAAAGGTGATAGTATCAATGAATTGGAGGTCTTCATGTGCCACGTAGATTTGAGGTGCCAATCAATGAGAGGTATTCATTTCATTGTTATATGTAGCTCACATAGTCAGAGTTCCCTGCAGACATTGCAGTTACTGGTTGTGACAAGGTCTGGGGTTTGCTCTTGGAAGGAGTGACTAAGGTAGATATTAGAATGGAAGAATTTAGGGAGCTAAGAATACAGGATGTTGGAAAAATCATGTATATGTATACAGACATTGCCATGGGTCAGATGTTTTAATTAATAGGGTAGGAGTGAATCAGGAACCAAAACTTTTGAGGAATACATGTGAATGATCCTAGATGTGAGTAGCTGACAGCAGTAGTTTCCTTTCCAACAGATGACTGTTGCATCTTATTGGGTACATATGCAATTTGAATCTGACAACTTCATACGCTCTTTTTCTTCATTCTGTGTGCTTAAAATTTGACTTCTTCATCTGGAATAATTATCAGTGCATAACAAAATGTGTCCCCTTTGTCTTGAACCATGGAGAGTTGACAGTTACGTTTAGTTTAATCCCGTTTGCTCTCATAAGTTCCCCAGGTCCTGGCATTATTCTTCTTAGTCCTACCCTGTACAATGTTTCCTGTACCAGAAAATCTATACCTTGTCACCTATTCTTAACCTTTATTTGTATTTCCATCCTGAATCATTTTAGTGACTGCACTAGCCAAATTATTTAACCGCATATAACAGACTATTCTTCATAAGAATACATCTTTTTTTAAGGAGTAAAACTAACCCACAGGTTAACTAAAATGGTTATGAAAATAAGGCCCTAAGCTGAGCTTCTAGAGACAGTCCTGTACTGAGCAGAACTGGATGGCCACACAGCATTGCCTCTACATGGATTGGGGAGCCATAGAATCAGAAGCTGTCATCATAGGTGATGTCTCAAAAACTAGTCAGGATGTTGTTTAATCTGAATGCTGGGTAGTTGCCTCTGCCAAAGCTAACATGTGTGTTTTACTTTGCCCAGTGACTCAGTTCTGAATAGGAATCTTGCACTGTGATATCTGATTGGCAAACATAAAACCTGGCAGCAAGAATTATAGGAATTGAAGTTTTTACTGTCCAGCTCTGGCATGCCAGAAAGGTGTTAGGGTGGATATTGAGAGTATTACACCTTATCAACCAGCTTTTAATATCATTTGAAATATAGTAAGATGTTTCAATGCACTAACAATATTTGATCATACCAAAGACATAACCCATCCAGATATTGATGTATTTATTCCTAGTATCTTCCTAAGAGAGTTTTAATAGAAAATTTTCTTTGAATATGACTACTTCATGTTTCTGAACCTATTTGGAAATATATAGCAAGTCAGAGTGAGAAGAAATAATCTGCTTTATTATAGATGCATAGTTGATTTAGAAAATATAGCTTGGATTTCAGAGTATGCTTGACTTTCTTTTTCCCTCCACAGAACTTGTACCCCCCAAAATTGCTAACAGAGCAGTTGAATAACTGAATACTTCCCTGCATAAAATATAGCCTGTTCTCTTTGGTTTATTGTATGGAAAAGGCAAGATTCAAGAGTAAAGTGTGTCGTGCTTACAGGCAAGCAATTTCCAAGACAGAGAATCAATGTGGGTATATAGAAAGAGAAAGAGGACCAATACATGAACCTGTAAGTTTAGGACATTAACCCTGACCATGAGCAAATAGATGTCAGACTTATTATATCACTATCAGATCACTCCTACCAAAGGAAGAAGCTAAACAGTGGTAAGGAGAAGGGAGTAACTTCATTCCTAAACTTTCCCTGGGATATTTTATGGGCTTGCTAGAACACTTGGAGAGGGAGAGGATGATTTATCACACTGTCATCACCACCACCCCCATCATGATCATGATTGTCACCATCACCGTGGGCCACAAACATCGTCATTTCAAGCACTTGTAGAGCTGTCTACTATATATAGACCACTTTCATGGTACTTAAGATGCAAATGATTTTAAAAATGAAAAACTGAGGAGGATTTATAATTAATGTCACTAGAGAAGATGTATTGTTGGAAAGAATAAAATGTGAGGGGGGGCCAGGAAGTGATACACAAGGACTATGGCAACTGAGATAATAAAAGAAGGCTTCACAGGGGTAGACCATATTTGGGTCTTGGGATAAATATTGATGCTCAGAGTATATTCCTAGTGCAGATATGGGGGATGAGAAAAAAATATAATTTACCGCATTCCAGAGGCTATGAATATTCAGTTTAAAATGTCACCAATGTCTGAAACCCCGTCTCTACTAAAAATACAAAATAATTAGCTGAGCATGGCGGCATGCGCCTGTAATCCCAGCTACTCGGGAGGCTGAGGCAGGAAAATGGCTTGAACCCAGGAGGTGGAGGTTGCAGTGACCTAAGATCACGCCACTGCACTCCACACTCCAGCCTGAGTGACAGAGACCCCATCTCAAAAAAAAAAAAAAAAAATCACTAATGTCTCAAGAAATAAGATTGATCTTTAATGAAAGAAAAATCACTATTACCTACTTATGGGTATAACAATAGATGATTAAATTTCCTAAAGTCTCTTCTTTAAATCTAGTTTTCTTTATACCATTATGTTCTTCTAAAAATATTTCATCTATCTCTTACAAGTTCAAGAAAGAACTTTTGTTCAAAATGAATGTCATCTCGTTTTTATATTCTCCAAGCAAACCCTTCCATCCAAAGTCCTTACATTGAACACTTATTTTCTTCCGCATGTTATCTTTTGAAAACTAAGAAGCATGTTAGGAGTTTCAACTGGACACTATATCAAGTTTTATAATTCTAGGCAGTCCTGAGGATCAAAAGATTATTCCACCAAAGGAAACAAATGTTCTTATTTCTAATTGGGTCTTCTTTCAAGTGAATACTGATTTCCAGAAGGAAAATTCATTTTTATTTCACTGTCCCCCCAAAAACCTTTATCTTCTTACCTTGGTAAAGAGTCCTTCCAATATTCTTCTGATAAGTCACACAGTTCTGCATCTTATTAGAAAATCCTACAAGTGTAAAGAGGTTCTGCTTCTCAAGTACTTGTAAATAAACCATGGAGTTAATGAAGATAGAATTTTACATCATTGGAAAGAAAGGACCAAAACACCCTTGTATCTTACCTCTGAGCAGCAAATGGCAGCATGCAGACTTCTGTCTTTATAAGGCATTTGTGTATATTTTTGCATGGATTTTCTTAAATGCCTATATGATACCATTGAATGTTTTAAAATCACTAATGTTTTTATAAACCAATTACAAGTAATATTCAAAAGCACTTTTGAGGTCCATTCTTGCCTCATTAAATGCAGTAGATTTAAGTGATTTCACAGAATTTATTTTATTTTTCCTCCCTAGCACAGAGAATTCAATTTTCAAATAAGAACGCACAGGGATACCATAGATGTGTGCAATATTTCCTCTTTCCTCTTACCTTTACTTTTGTCTATCTAGGGACCGTGGTTTGATATGAATCCAGAATGAAGGGAAAGAAAAGAAACCCATGCTAATGATTACAGTTACAGCAAGATTAGTTTACATCATCCCTGATCATTTTCTTTTTTCATAACAAAATAGATTGCAAAAACAGCATTAATTAAATCATCTTAGATCTGAATTCTCAGTTGGATAGCATTAAAACGTAGACCAACAACAAGGAGTTCGGTTCCAGTAATGAAAAATGTACCCAGAATATTAATGACAAATGTCTTCCTCCATCAATTTTTTCTCATTCCTATTGACTTTCTTTTTATGCCATATATATGTAATATATATGTATTTTTTTCCTTATTTCTGTGATCATCCAGTAAGCCTTGTATCTTCCATATATTCTGACACATAATATGATTACTTTTATCATTATTATTATTATTGCAGTTACTTCTAACCTTTAGAAAGCCAGCAAGTCAATGAAGGGCATGTGTTGCATATATAGGTATTATTTTGCAGTAGTTTCATTTTAAACCCTCTAACTCATATTTAAACTAGTATGTTTCATTTCTGGTTAATATTTGTTCAGCAAACATTAAGAAATGAGGTATTTCCTGTAATTCCAGAACTTTGGGAGGCCAAGGCAGGAGGATCATGAGGTCAGGTAATTGAGACCATCCTGGCTAACATGGTGAAACTAAATAAATAAATAAATAAATAAAAATAAAACAAACAAACAAACAAACAAACAATTAGCCAGGCGTGGTGGCATGCACCTGTAATCCCAGCTACTCAGGAGGCTGAGGCAGGAGAATCACTTGAACCCGGAAGGTGGAGGTTGGAGTGAGCCAAGAGCGCGCCACTGCACTGCAGTCTAGGCGACAGAGCAAGACTCTATCTCAGAAAAGAAAAAAAAAAGAGGTATTATATTAATTATTTGGAATATAATAGTTCAACTTATAGTCTAGAAACACAGTTGTATATAGTGAAAACCTTAGATGAAAGATAACATTATACTACAAAAATAAAGACATGAAGCCAAATAATCAAGGTTCAGCCTTCTACTTCTCATATTTATTGTTTAAATAATAAAACTCATCTGACAGATTTGTGGTAATTACTGAATTATATGTAATATCATTTTCATATTACATATAATCATGTATAATATGTTATTCATATGACATTGTAGTATAGATTATGTATATGTAATTATATAAATTTATTTTATATAACATATATTTTATTATATTAACTTCATATTCAAAATTGAGATTTGGCTATGCTGTATTACAATTCTTGGGTGTTTATAACAATCTTTTGATACATCCCACCAAACACTGCAGATGAATTAAAACAAAAACAGGTTGGAGGGCAGAGTTTTATTGTGAGAACATAGAAAGTCAGCCAGGAGGATGAAGAGGCTTCTTGCATGCTAGGATTGTCTCCAGGAACATCTCTGCAGAAAGCCAGCACATCCATTGCTAATGTATTTTGTGTAAGTTTAAAAACTCGTAGTGTTCATTTTTACATGGCAGAGTTTCCATTCAGTACACTGACTTCTGTGATCCTTATACCAATCATCCATGAACTTTCCAGTGTTGACTCTTTAAACATTTAATTTCACATTGTTAATAGATTGCCTGAACAAATGTTTAGCAATTTTTAAATGTGTTTTATCAGATCATCTTTCATATATGACACCAAGCTGTCACAAGGGTTTTTTCTCAATTTCATGAAGTTGACCAATGGCTTGTTTATAATGTTGACCAAAAAATAATCAAAAATTCCCTATATGTTTCTGGTCCTTAACATTTTTACCTTAACAAGAAGACACAACAACTCATTGTTAAAATAATCATGATTTCAGTTGAAACATGGCTTATTTGGAATAGAGTTATTTATTTATTTATTTACTTACTTATTTTCTGAGAGGAGTCTCGCTCTATGGCCCAGGCTGGAGTGCAGTGGTGCGATCTCGGCTCACTGCGAGCTCGGCCTCCTGGGTTCACGCCATTCTCCTACCTCAGCCTCCCGAGTAGCTGGGACTACAGGTGACCGCCACCACACTTGGCTAATTTTTTATTTTTTATTTTTTGTATTTTTAGTAGAGAGGGGTTTCACCATGTTAGCCAGGATCGTCTGGATCTCCTGACCTCGTGATCTGCCTGCCTCAGCCTCCCAGAGTGCTGGGATTACAGGCGTGAGCCACTGCACCTGGCTGGAATAGATTTATTTTATATAAGTAAGATGAATTTTCTATCTGTTTTTATCTAAGCATGTCAAATGAAAAAGGCCATATGGATTTTAAGTAAATTTGGACAGAAATTTTGGTATAGTCTAAAATATATGGGCCACAGAAAAGTCATGGAGGGATACCTTATTAATAATCAATGACTTCAAGAGCAACTAAAATGAACACTGATTTTCACCTAACTTGACAGAGTATAATTGGGATAATCTGATCAAAAATATATACCTAATATATAGCTGATTAAATATATCTAAATTAGTAACTCCTTGTTATTCTACCCAAGTCATTTTCTATTTAAATGGCTTCATTTTTGCTCTTAGTACATATTACTATCTGACCTTATATATATTTTTAACTTTCCTTGAATCCCCAAAGTCAGGAACAGAGCCTAGTATTTAATATGCATTAGATCAACATTTATTGAATAAATAAATACAGGGAGACAGTAAAACAGGCATTGGTAAAAATCTGAGCTCCAGATAAAAAGACACTAGGAAAGCAGAAATTATAGATGTTTATGTACCATTGATCTTCTTTGCGTATTATCAATTCTGCTTAGTTTTTTTCTTGGGGAATTATTCATATTGATGATTAATTGTTCCTTTACAATAGGCAGGGTGGGAAAGATACTCTAAAATGCTTCAGACTATTAGTATTATGCAAATTAATATTTTATAATGTTTTAATCATTTAATTGTCTCTGCACCTATTGAATATAGCAGAAATTATAATTTGGGATGCTAGATGAAATTAGATTGCAATGTTAACTAACTTAATTGTATTATGACCAAAAAATGCATAAAATGGCAGCCGGACTCTATTTTTTATGATGAAAGCGAAGAGGAAACGAAGAAATCTAAAAATGTGATTTTTTTTAAGCTACAAAATAGTATGTCTGGAAAATTTTAAAAGCAAATTCAAAAGTAGCTTGCATTTTTGATACAAATTGTCTATGATAAGCTCTAAGTGGAAAGGAGAAAAAGCTGGCTGTGAAACTCTTCATAAGCAGAAAACTTGTCTTCCTGGATCGTGGGAAATGATAGAAAAAAGACAAAAGATATTTAAATAATGAAATAACTAAGAAAGAAACACTGGGTACCCAATGAAGACCTGATTCTAAGAGAAAATGAGGAGAGTGTATTCATATGTTCATATTTACAATCTTTGGGATTTCTTAGCACATAGTGCTTTGTTCCAATGATTAAGTAGAGTTCATCCTCATGATATTCAGAGATTGTTTTAGGCAAAACATATTAGAATTGTAACAACATACGTAATTTTGTTTTGTTTTGTCTTGGGATAAGACATTTTAAAGCCTAGCTCTTCTCTATTTTAAAAAAAGCAATAAGGAATAGCATATCCAGGCAATTTCAGACCTTACCTATTAGAGGGTGGCTTTCACAGAGTGGTTATATGGGGATTATCTACTTTTGGAGGAATGTAATACCGACTCTCAATTTGGTAAGAGGCAAAAGGAGGGAGAAATCTTGAGTCTGAACATGCAAAAAGATGTTGAGATTTGTTTGAGATCAGTGCCAAGTCCCTGAGTCCAGTAGGCAGAATGAGAGTAGTAATGTGTCTGGAGACAGCAGTGGGAAGACAGGAGCAAAGATAAGCTATTTTACCATATAATCTTTAGAAAATAAGACATTTCACATAAACAATTTTTACAGTGTGTAATTTGAAACCTCAAATAGGCGTTTTTCCTGATGTGTAAAGTTGAGTCTGTATAATAGAATTTGATCATTTCTTCACAAATTGGGGCATCATTTTTCAATCTGCTTTTTACAAACCCCCAGTGTTCCAAAAGATATTAATAGATCATCCTAAGAAAACATAGCTTCAAGGTGAAATGGCTTGAAGACATATCGCACATGCCATTTTTCTCTTGGAGTAGAGCAATGCTTAATTGGACTCTCCGAAGTATGGCAGAAAGGAAATTTGCTGCACTTTATTTAACTTAATATTTTAAAAACGTATTTGATTATAACCCTGATTTTTGTGGAACACATTTTGGAAGATATTAATTTTATAAGAAGTACAGTTTGAGAGATGACTTTAAAAGCATCATTATTAATAATTGCCTATTGCAGTGCCTCCCAAACTTTATTACACATATGACTTTTTCAGGGAACCAGCTAAAATGCATATTGGGATTCAGTGTTTGTCTGAGGCAGAGAGGAGAGACTGCATTTCTTTTTTCTTTTTCTTTTTCTTTTTTTCTTTTTTTTTTTTTTTTTTTTGAGACGGAGTCTCACTCTGTTGCCAAGCTGGAGTGCAGTGGCACCGTCTCGACTCACTTCAACCTCCACCTCCCAAGTTCAAGTGATTCTCCTGCCTCAGCCTCCTGAGTAGCTGGGACTACAGGTGTGCACCACCACGCCCAGCCAATTTTTGTATTTTTAGTAGAGACAGGGTTTCGCCATCTTGGCCAGAATGGTCTCGATCTCTTGACCTTGTGATCCATCTGCCTCAGCCTCCCGAAGGGCTGGGATTCCAGGCCTGAGCCACTGCACCTGGACGAGACTGCATTTCTAACCAGTTCCCATGTGATGCATAGGCTGCTGGTCTGGAACCCACACCTTGAGCTGACCAGCTCTGTTTCATTTTAACTGGTCAGTATCACAGAGATTATTGAGATTTAAATAGATATACATTTTGACATCAGTAGCTTCAGCTGTTTAGGCTGATAGTGTGAAACACATCATTACAGTGGAAATCTACTTCAGCTTTGCCTGGCATCAGGCTAACAAAGTCAAGGTAAGACAAAAGCCAGAGTCCCCCCATATACAAATTAACAACAAGAGTGAGAGAAGAAGAATCTGTTCCGCAACTTCTGGACCACCCTCTAGACCAGACGTAATGAAGTGGTCAGATGTGGAAAGAGAACATTGATGACAGGACTTTTTCTTTTTAGAGAGCTGATGCATCAGTCCCTAGTTTTTTTTGAGGTAGGAGTAAGAGAAAGCTCTTATGTTTCCAAACCAAGTGATAGCAAATAAAATGCAAATGATCAATTTTGAAATATATTCCCTGAGGGTGGGAGACACAGAGGGCTTGTGCCACACTCATTCTTGGGAACACTAAAACAGAATGTGTATTAGGTCTGATCCATGCTTGGACTTATGCATAAGTGACATCCGATTAAAATTGGCCTGCACTGCTGAAATCTATTAGTGTTAGAGATATTTGAGTATCTCCCATAGACCTGTCATGGAATGCATGGGAGAGAAAAACCAAACAAAACTGCTTTGGGTTATGTCCACTAAGGTTGCCTGTAGGACAAAGAGCCATCTGTAGAAAGAGTCGAGTTATACAGCAAAGATTCTTAGAGATGAGGAAGTTGCAAATGATACCCCAAAGGGACACAGTTGGCTCCACCCGAGTCAAGGGAACTGCAGGAAGAAAGGACCCTGTAGGAGCCCTCAAGGGTCCCGAAAGGCGAATGACACCACCTTCTCCCCTAAAAGTCCCCTTCTAGGTTTCCAGCTTAAAGCAGGTCCAGGAGAGGAAACAGAGCTTTACTGTAAATCAGGTTTGTTTGTTTGTTTTTATTATGATGATCTTGGACTGGACTACTGGCTTCTGAATTTAAATTTGAACTGTACTTAAATTTAAACTTGTACTTGAAATGACTGTAGGACTCAATTACCTAAAACTGAATAGAGCAGCCATGGTTGTTTCCCAGTCCATTTAAGAACATGTGAAAATGAGGCCTGCTGAATAAAGTTTCAATTCAGGAGTGGTGGAAGAGGACACTGAGTTGTATTTTGTTTATGTTAGGGGTCAGGCAGGTTCAGCACATCAGTCACAGAAGATTCATACATATCAGTTATCTACCACTGACGTCAAAGGTCACCTCTCTCTGTGGCCAGTGTCTCTGCTCTTCTCCTTTCATCTGCTGTTTCTAGTCAACAGAGGGCCTGAGCACAAATGTTCAGCCCGTGAAGGTGCTGAGCCGAGGCAAGAAGGACTCTTCTTCCTTGCATAAAACATTGGAATTTCAACCCAGAGAATGTACCTATGTCTACAAGATTTTTTATTTCCTTTTTTCTCTTTCTTCTTTTTAGATTTTGGTTTGGGTCATCTTTCTTTCTCTTCCTATTATTTGTTTTTTGAAATGTTACTTATATTGTTTTATTATTATTTGTGAAAATTTTATATACACATATCTGAAAATATGTACAAAATACATTGCTATACATTAATGTATAGCAATAAAGAAGTTGCATATTACTTTGACATTTATTCATTGCCTTATGGAATTAAAGAATAGATTTTATGGCCGGGCACAATGGCTCATGCCTGTAATCCCAGCACTTTGGGAGGCCGAGGTGAGTGGATCACCTGAGGTCAGGAATTTGAGACCAGCCTGACCAACCTGGTGAAACCCCATCTCTACTAAAACACAAAAAAATTAACTGGTCGTAGGGGGAGGCACCTGTAATCCCAGCCCCTCAGGAGATTGAGGCAGGAGAATCACTTGAACCCAGGAGGCGGAGATGGCAGTGAGCTGAGATCGTGCCATTGCACTCCAGCCTGGGCAAGAAGAGTGAAACTCTGTCTCAAAATAAATAAATAAATACATACATACATAAAATATATTTCACCTATAGAGGGAGGAAAGGAGGAGACAATATAATAGACATCTTAAATATAATAAATTACTTTGGAGGTGTGTGTGTAGACTCTGATTCAAATGCTGAATGAATTCTGACTTTGTTTGTTAAGCGCACACACACACACAATAAACAGAGATACAGGACAAAGACATACTTTTGATTCTTCTAAAAAAAAAAGTTATATTCTTGCTTTTCATAGTCTGACAAAAGACAAGGTGGCTTTTGCCTCTGGAACTCTCACTTCTTCATGACTTGAACCAGTGTGCTTTCTTTCTGGTTACCCTTAATATCAGCAATCATTTATGATCATTTACTGTGAATCAGAAATTGTGGTGAGTATTTTATGTATATTAATTTACTTGGAACTCATGCCTCCCAAATTGCTGATGCAGGCATTTTAAATTGCAATTTATATGAACAAAATGAAGCTTACAGGATGTCAATGAGCCCAAGTTATAACCCACATTATAGAGACTAGTGAAACCAGACTTTGAACCTGATGAGTTACACAACAAGACCTGCACACTTGACAAAGTAGAATATAAATATTTGCTATCTGCAAGGAGTTGACATTGTCCGACAACTAAAACATAATTTTTGTGAGGCTGTTTTTCTTTATTTGCAGTACTATTGCAAAGATCACGCTGCAGTTCTTCCCTTGCCAGTTATTTACAATACTGATATTTAACATCACCTCAAGAGATAACATTAAACTATACAAAATCCCCAGGATTAAAGGAAAATATGCTTTGACTATATTTCTAATTCTTTTTAGAGAATAAAAATGTGAACTATTCTGAGTTTTATGGGTAACCCATATATGTACATAAAGTTAATTCTCTGTCTCAAGAGTAACATAGATATAAAAAGGCCAATTACAATTTTATGAATAGGAAATATAAGATCTGGGGATTTGATTTCTCTATTGTTGTATTCTAAATAACAGCACTATTTCTAGGGAATACTTACATCCTTCCTGACACAGAACAACTAGCAACTTTCATTAGAGAAAAGTCAAACCAGATGCAGTGTGAGTCCCTATATGTTGCAAGTAATGTTAAAATAGATTCCAAACTGGTGTCTTGTTTTGATGAAAACTCTGAAGACAATTTGGAGGCTGTTTGTCAGACTCTAGAGACTGAGGCACAGATGGAGTTCTGAATTAAGTGACTTTGTATTTTGAGATTTGAAATGAGCTCTAGTCCCAATTGTATATTTCAGTGATTATGGGCTAATTGCATGTGGTAATTGATTATTAAAGGATTTATACCCTTAAATTTTTAAGGTTTATGAATTATAAATTCAAAATTGCTAATAAAATTCAAGATGTAAACTTTATCTCTAGGTTAATTTATGTAGAATTATATGAACCATGTTTTGCTTTGTTTGGTAACACAATATTCTTCTTTTGAGGATTTTCTATAAAGCCAAAGTCCTTGAAATCTCAAAAGTTTAAATATTTTAACTTTTCCAATATGTAAAGCAACAATATTTACTGCCTATTTTCCAATCATATCAAACAATTTTGAGTTGAAATGCTTGTTTCCTTCTAATACGGAAATAACCCTGAATTTATAAACTAAATACCTTGCATGTCTTTTGCATAAATTAAAATAAAGTAAGTATATTTAATTTATCATTGGGTGTTCGTGTATATTTCCAAAATCTTAAAGTAGATTACATAATATGTTTCAGAAAGGAATTATGTATCTGCGAGGCATCATTTTCAAAGCATCATTTGCATGCCTTCAATCAATATTATTAAAAATCAGAGTATTTCTGAATCCCAGATGCAATACTTTAATAGCCTTATTGTAGTTCACTGTTTTTACTGTACCATTAGTTTAAATTTTTTCTAAACGATTTATTAATTTATGTTAGCTATCATTAAAAATAATTATAAACTTATTTTAAATGTTTAGTACTTTGTTTCCTGTTGCTCCCATACCCAACTACTACAAATTTAGTGGTTTAATATGTTATCTTATAGTTCTGCGGGTCAGAAGTCTGAAATGGATCTTAATGGGGCTAAAATGAAATGTTGTGTTCCTTCTATAGGCTCCAGAATCTCTTCCCTGCCTTTTTCAGCTGCTAGTAACTGCCTGCTTTCCTTGGCTCCTGCCCTCATCATTCTGAACTCTGTTTCCATCATGTCAACCCCTTCTCCTTTACACTTTTGCATTTTTCTTTCATTTATAAAGACCTCTGGGATTATATTGGGCCCACCCTGATAATCCAGGTTAATCTCCTCATCTCAAAATCCTCAGTTTAATCACAACCACAAAGGCCCTTTTGCCATGTGAGGTAACATATTCACAGGTTTTGGAGATTCGAATGTGAAAATCTTCGGGAGAGGGGAGCATAAATCTGTTTACCACAATCGTGGTTTTTTGTTTTTTTTTTTTTTTTCCATTTATATCATTTGTAGTATAAATTTTTACCTGTACATTTAGAAGAAAATATTCTGTACCAAGGGTAATGAGAATTAATATTTTCTTGAATGTCTTTTTTTTTCTGTAACTACATCACACTAACATATTTTTTAAATGGGAAATAAAAGGTAGTGATCCAATGCCATACTAATTAAATTGGAATAATCGCGTGTGTACATATTAGGTTGTTTGTTTGTTTGCTTATTTGTTTCATTTTTGTAGGTTTATATAGTTGTCAAGATATAAAGGAAAGCAATATAATATACTACATTATTTTTCTAAAATAATGACACTGTTATCAAGTTGATATCCTCTCTCCAACCCAGATAAGGAGGAAAATATCGATTCAAATATCATAAAACAGTCTCTAGTTTGATTAACCTCAGTCGCCTAATAGAAACAGATGTATTTGCCAAACACCCTGTGAAGACCTCTTACTCCCTCCTGTAATTGATTAAAAATTGACCATTAGTTCTTTCCCATGCCTCTCATTGAGAGGTGGGGTCCATTGCCCCTTCCCTGGAATCTCAACTGGTTTATGACTGGCTTTTTCAACTAAAATGGAGTGGAATAGAAATGATGCCAATTGATTCCGTGTCTGGATGGCAATAGATTTGTTACTTCCTCTTTCTCCCTCATGGAGGCCATCTACCACGTAAGAAGTCCAATTCTTTTGACATCTCCAGAAAGAGAGGAAGCTCAAGGTAGCCAAACTGAGAGAGGCCATATAAAGTGAAGAAATGTGGAGAAAAAAAAAAGAATTCTTAAAGCTCCCAGCCTAAAACACACCAGAATACCAAATCCAACTAAGCCTTGCCCGAATTCCTGCAGAATCAAGAAAAACTAAAATGGTTGTTGTTTAAAATCACTAAGTTTAGGGGTAACTTGTTACTCAGCAGTGGATAAGGAAATACTCTTTCTCTCTTTAGTACATTTAATTTAGTAATGTGCTCCAAGTCTCTTGCTTTTTCGTGATGCATCCAGAAGTAGATTTCAATTTTTTTTAATCTATTTTGAAATGTCAATATGATACAGCATCTCACTATGGCACAGGGCTATTTCTGTATCTAGACATGTATCTCATCATAGCCTGTGGAAAGCTCTAAGATGGTTTGTTTGACATGGATCCAGGATGATGGTATAATGGTTTGAATTTTATTTTTTATTTGGAGGCTAATAGTACCCTTACAAGATACGAAATATGGTTGAAGACTTAGAGCTCCCAATAACAACCTTTGTATTTTTAAAACAAATTTTGTACTCTTTATATCTAACCTCTAAAGTAGACCGTTTTATTGGGGTACAGAAAAAAAGAGAGAAAAAAAAGCATTGTATAGCTGTCTCATTCCTTTCCTACACCTCTGAAATAGCAGGTTAGTTCTGGATGGAGGCCTATAGTCTCCTAGGTCCTTTTGAGAGGTGAAAATGGAAAACATAATTGAATGGGATCTCATTGACTCCATCCCAGTCATCTGACTATGAATTCCAGAGACACACGAAGAAGATTGAATTTCAGTTGAGTCCTCTGGGATGATTAGAAGACAACCACTATTGTGGTTCCAACAGCTAAATTAACAGAGGGTCTTTAGATTTTTTTTAAATTTAGTTTTAATTTTTATTTATTTTTTAGAGATAGTCTCACTGTGTTGCCCATGCTGGTCTTGAATTTCTAATCTCAAGCAATCCACTTGCCTTGGCCTCCCGTAGTGGTGGAATTAGAAGTGTAAGCCACTGAGCATGGCCAGAATTTTTTAAAATTAATAAACTTTATTTTAGTAGCATTTTTAGTTTGAGAGCAAAATTGTGTGGAACATACAGAGAGTTTCCATACAGCCCATCCCTGCACATGCACAACCTTGCCCACTATCAACATCCCACACCACAGTGGTACTATTTTTTAACCAATATTTACATTTTAAATCTATGTTGACTCACTGTTACCAAAGTCTGTAGTTTACATTAGAATTGGGTATTTATTTACTTACTTATTTATTTTTTTTTGAGATGGAGTCTTGCGCTGTCACCCAGGCTGGAGTGCAGTGGTGCAATCTTAGCTCATTGCAACCACCATCTCCTGGGTTCAAGCAATTCTCCCTGCCTCAGCCTCCCGAGTAGCTGGGATTACAGGTGCCCACCACCACACCCGGCTAATTTTTGAATTTTTAGTAGAGACGGGGTTTTGCCAGGTTGCCCAGGCTGGTCTTGAGCTCCTGACCTCAGGTGATCCACCCTCCTCAGCCTCCCAAAGTGCTGGGATTACTGGCGTGAGCCACCGCACTCTGCCAGAATTAGGTCTTTAGATTTATTTCCTTACACAAAGATTGGAGCAAATGTTAAGGTCTCTTTCATCCCAATTAGACAACCATTGACTCTGAGCCTTTGCAATTGTTTTGCACTGTATCATGTTTTTCTTTCTTACCTCTCTTAATTTTTGCTCGTAAAAAACTTGAATTGCCTTGCTCTCTTCTCATAAAACTGTACATTTTATCTAAGAAGACTTGACCATTAGGATATGTGGTTGTTACTGAACTGTACTGTATCCTGCTTTTTCCTGTGCAGATTTAGGGAGTAATCACAGGGGGGTTATTTATTAATTGGCTGTAGCTGCTCAGAATATGTTCATATCTATATCATCTTAAAATGTCTAAGATGAGAAGACCACAAATAGTCTCAACAATGCGGCACACATCTGGAGGGTAACTACCTATTAGATAGAAGTAACAAATTTTCTCATGCACCTTATAAATTTGCACAAATAAACTAAAAGATTCAGAGTCATTGCAGAAAGATCATCTGTGCTGTTAGCACATGGCCAAGAAATAGATATTCATTGTTGAATATCAATGAATATATATCAGTATCAATCTTGCTCCCCAAGGGCAACCACTATTTATGTTGAAGACATACATATAGCCATCTCTTCCTATATATACCTATACCCTATAATTATTTTATATAAAATGGAATATACTAGATATGCTTTTGTGTATAATCTTTTAAATTCACTCAATTGTATATGATTGAGATCATTCCATGTCAATATATGATGTCATTTATAATGACTGTAGGATAGTTTTCCTTTATAAGTATGTACCCTTATTTATTTAGCCAAGATTGACTTTTAAAATGTTTCTGTATTTCATTACTATAAATAATATTTAGAAAACATCATCCTAGTTGTGATTTGTTTACCACTGCAGCAAATATAAAATATGTTTTCTTAGCTGGGAGACTCACTTTTGCATAGAGGTATAAGTATTTTTTAGGTGAAATTCACATAAGTTAACCATCCTTTCCTTGGGGTTGCGCTACTGTCCAATGAGTGCATAATGAGGGCTGTACTGCTAATGCCTACACAACATGCCTGCATCAACTAGGGCTTTGCTTTACCTTGGTGCAATTATTTAAAAAAAATAAAAAAAACTTTAAAAAATATTATTAAAGTTCACATAAGTTGCTCATTTTATAAAAAGGAGTTTATCATATTTAAGTTGGATTTCATTATTTTATTAATATTACAAATACATTTGACATAGAGTGTTGATATGATTTTTTCAGGTCTAATGTGTATTCTTCATTTTTGTTATTTATTGCTCTTTAAAAGCATCAAAGTCTTATACAATGAAGCTTGCAGTAGTATAATGAGAAAATGGATGGAATTTATGTAAATATAAATACACGAATTATTGATTAAAATGTAGTTATTGTAGTAATAGTAGATGCCTTTTGTATTGAATATAATTCATTCTGCATTTGAAATTTGAAATAAAAATTAAAAATATTTTAACAAATCCTAAAATCATTTCATTTATTTTTCCTCATATAACCATACACAGTATAAAAATTAAGGATTTTTAAAAATTTGATTTCCCATTATTTCACGTTTTTGCCTCCTGATAATCTAAGAGGAACCTCAGAGAAACATATGTTGGTATTCTTCTAAAATCTCTTTAAGCATAAGTTATTTAGCGTTCTCATCAACAGAAACACAAGATGTAGAATTCTCAGAATTCTTTCTTATTTGATAATCACACAGAAAACAAAAGACATATATAAAAATAACTTGCTAATATGGCTATGAAATAGCTATCCAGGATAGTAGATCTATTTAGTTTTATTGTGAATGAACAGAAGTCATTGCATATTGAATAAAAAGGTGAACTGTAATTACATACAATGCTTGTCAAATTGCTATTGTCAATTTTAAAGAAGGAATTACAATTTGAGAATAGAAATTATTAAAGAAAACAGAAAGAGATGTCATTACCTTAATACAGCCTAAATTGTCACCAACCCCACTTAATTATTCAGCATATTCTGAAAACCTTTAGGAAATCCATCATATTTAGCCTGTTCTTTGCAGCTATCCGTAGGCAATAGAACCACAAACTCGAGGCTAATTGTGTTTAAATTCTAAGACATTTACTGCAAAACATTAAAGACACATCAATTCCTCCCCAGGAATTACTTCTGGATTTGGAGTATGGTGGTTTATATAGACCCCTCTTTGTAAACTGCTTGCTGTTAAGATAATACATATCACTTTATCGTCAATAGAAAATGGCAGAACCTATTGCTTTAGGGATAGGTTTTCTCTTGGAAGTGAATGGCAAATCACAATTATATAAACCAAGAGATGACATAATATATCTATAGGTTGCATAATAATAATCATGGCAAGAGAAACCTATTGCATTTGCAAGATTAGAGCTAATTGGTTTTGCAGAGTGCAAGAAATCAATTTTGAAAATGCCAAGTCAAATCAGGTGTGCTATGCTATTAACTAGTATGTGGTTTACAACAAAACCAGAAATTGAGTTAGAGAATTTGTTTTAGACAGCTTTATTTGCAAAGCACATGAAAATGCTAAGAAATTTGGTGTATTTACATAGGCAGGCATCTTATTCAGTGATAGGAAAGAAGAATTCAAGCAGTAAGGAAAAATAATGCCGTTTCTATTTTATGGGAACAAAATTATTGAAATTAAATTTTAAAAGTTAATAATAATTTCCATAAGGGATTATACTTTAAATATTATCTAGAAATATTAAATAGAAATATAATTTAAGCATGGGCATGCAGTATATTCTGCTGTAAATGGACTCTGTGAGCACAGAACAGTCATGCTGTCTTGGGGAATGGAAGACGTTGTCTATGTCCACGAGGACATGTTTGTTCCCTGAAGTTTTATTTTTCTGTAGCTATCCCTTAGGATCCATTACCAAAACTCAAAGAATGAGCCAGCAAAGAAGTCTGTGGGCCTCATCCATTTCCATTTATTTCCATATGTTGATATGCTGCATATTTAATAAGGAAAAAAATTTTCTTAAGAAAATAAAACTGTAGACTATAAGATCTTTTTCACTCCTACTATTCTAAGAAAGGCAATAATTTACCACGCTGTTTAAGTAACGTGTTTTCAAGTAATGACATCCATTAAATGATGCTTCTGTTTTCATGTTAAGAAAATCCAGACTTTCCAAGTTTTCTTATTTTTAAAAGATGAGGTAATTATATCAAAGAAAGGAAAAGGCTAAGATGATTAGGAAAGGAACCACTATTCATTTTGCCTGCCTTTTTTTAGTGGGGGGTAGTTAGACTCTCATCATTCCATATGTCATTTTGTTATTAGTTAATAACTACCAATTATATAACTATTGATAAGGTGACACAGGATAGATTTTCATTTATGAGAAATATTGATACACTTTGTATACATTATTTAGATTGCTTGCTAAGAAATACTATTCTTACATCCATTTGCATTGATTTATTCTATTTCTAAGTTTATATTTGGTTACTCAAAGCTAACTTTGTGAGATTTTCCAGACACTGCTAAAAATAAATCAGAGTGTTTCTTTTACACAAAGTTTGGCTATTAATGGATGTTGTCATTTTTTATGTTGTAACAAGAAATTTGCCTAATCTCATAAAATAGTTTACTACTATAGAAAGTTCAAATTTTATTCCAAGGAAACTATTAGTATTTAAGATATAGCCCTTGAATTTGACATGTGTATCTGAACATTAATTGAATATGCATAATGGCAGCAAATGTGTGGGTGAATTTGATTTTGTAAAAGAGTAAAATAAACTTTTGGGTTTGGTGAATAATGTGGACTATCAAGTTGCATATTAATGTTTTTATAATCACATAGTAAGTCTTAAATGCTATAATAGTTTGTGATCTAATTCTGATCTCATGTTCCAAGGAGAATTAAAAACTTTTCCTTTTATTCCTTATTGTTTAAGAACAATTTATATGCAGTGTAACATTCAGCAAACATTTATTGAGCACCTAGTGGGAGCCCCTAATTGCTGGAGATACAGTTATGAGTCAGATCGAATCACTGCCCTTGAAGTTTGAGGAGGAAGACAAGAAAAATGACTTTCCATAAGGGCTCTTTAATATATAAATCTGCACATGAAGAAGAGATAGTAAGAGAATGGTCAATTCTACTTTCAGAAGCAAATCAAGAAAGACTCTTTGCAGAAGATAATATTCTTGTCCTGCTCCTCCTTACCAAATGGAAAGTAACACTGACTTAAACAGAATACACCAAATTTACATTGTTATTCAGATCCTAGCAACCTGGCACCAACAGCTTGCCTGAAATAAAATTTCAGGTGAAGTTTATGGGTGAATGTCATGAAACCAAGTCCCATAAATCAGATAGTCATGAGATTCACTGCATTTCCAAGACCAGTTGAGTTTACATCATGATTAATAATCAATCATATTCTCTTAATTTTATCTCTTACTAACTTAAAATGTCATGGTGAAGGATTTTTTGAAACCTCAGAGTATAATAGGTCCCACTAAGGAATATGACAAACTGATTGTCCAAATCAAAATCACTCTGGGCCTACCGAGTATGTTATGGTAAGGATAAAAATGAGAGTGAAACCTTCTGAAAAATTATTTGCTCTTTATTAATGAAGGAAGTATGTATTATTTACTCCTACCATGCTTTGGGCCCAAGAAAGAAATTGCTGAAAAAAAAATAAACCAAGGGAGAGTTTTGAAAATTAACTCTGCAGCAAATTTAAGATAAATAAATAAATAAGAACTTAAAGCTGAAATTTGAAGGAGAGATCAAAATCAGATGGTTCTCTTTTGAGCTATAATGAGCCATAAAAAGGACTTTTCCTGACTAGTAAGCTAAAATGCCTAATGATATGACATGAAGGAGTTTTGGATACCATAAATGTTAGCATCAAAAGTTTAATACTTAAGAGTTCATATAAAGGCATTATTAATGAGAAATGATGCCCTTAGGAACTCCGTGTACTAATAAATTGCTTGAAATAAATGGCATTTATAACTTTTTGTTTATCTGAAAGTTATTAACGTTTTCTTTATTTAAGAGTGACACTTTTGTTCAAATTGTAATTGTTTTAGGTACATAATTAAATGAACAAATTTGGCTGAGAGAGAGAAAGAGCTGCCATTTTTAAATCAGAAGAAGCATGCTCCAACTTTGGAATAAATATAGCTAAGAAATTTTTATCACCATTTAATGTCTCAAATTTCTAAGTATAGGGCCATAGACACAAAAGTTTCCCAAAACTATCTCAGCAGTGCTAGAATAAAACAGGTAGCTCTATTTATAGCCAAAATGTTCACTGATGCCATTTTGCCACTTCTAATACGTTAGGCTATTAATAGGAAAACTTATAGCCTGAGATTATTTCTCACTCTAAATAGTGTTTTTCAAACATAAGTGCATATAAACCACCTGAGAGTTTTAAAAATTACCTATATCTGGGTCCCACCCCTAGAGTTCTGATATAATTGATCTGGGGTCCAGGCTGGACATTTGGACAGTGCAACCAAGGTTGACAAGCACTGTTATAAAGAAACTTGAAACAGGAGAAGCTTAGAGATTTTCAAAACTCAGAGGCAACTGAGTTGCAATCATTATGACAAAATAAATGATGCTTATTACTCCAAGATAGAACATATCAGGTAGAGAAGATACCTAGAGGAGTGTTTCTTCAAATACCTAAGTGTTTACCACGGATTTAAATGATCAGAGAGCATGAAAACAACAATTAAAGTAATTCATATGAATACAACAATCAACATAATTCTCAATAAAACCAATTTTGTTAATAATAATTTTGGTTCTGAAAATTTTGATAATGCAGAAAGAAGCTCTCAGATCAGTGTTCTTAAATATCAAAATAGCAGTTCGAGAGCACCTGGAAGGTCAGTTAAATTGGATCAAACTCTCTCTGATATATGGTTGGGATCATTCACTTTTGCTCTACTTTTTAAAAATGTATTAACCAAATAGTTATGAGTCTATCTATCAAGCATTCAAATTATTTTACATGTAATCTCCAATCTCCAGAAAATAAATGGAACCACAACAAATTTACCCCAATTTCTGCGGAGACCATAAATAATTGCTTTCAAGGGATGCTTGAATGAAATTACTTCCCTGACTGCAGGGGTTGGGACTTGGTGAAGATTTGTCCTTTGTGAGTAATGAGAAGAGTATACTTGGATATAAAAATAGTAAAGAAATAATTAGTTTTTTAAAAACCCTAAATTCCATGTTTAGCAAAGTTAATGAGTCCCTAAATTCCTAAAGCTGAATATTAGTGTGTAAATGAGTACTCCAAACCAATAGAGAATTACCTTAAAATTCATGGCTATTTAGCTAAAACTTCATATGTTCTTATCATTCTGTGTCTCCTAGTTTTAGATCGAACAGATGTTTTGACTCCTAAAAGACTCAAAATTTCTGACAATGCCCTTTATTAATAAGTTGCATTTTGAAAAATCATTTATTAAGTAAAAATTAAATTTACATTTTCAAAATTGCATGTAGGGTTAATTTACCTAATCCTTTATCTATTTTGTGTTCCCAGTTAGCCAGTTTTGTTTCTGATATGTAAATATGTAAAAATATTTGTTGAAATTACAAATTTTATTAATTGATTTTTGAGGGTACTAGGGTAGGTTAGTTACTTTTTATTTAAGTTTCATGGTGTTTTGCATATTCAACTTATTATATTGTGAGTAG
Organism: Macaca mulatta; assembly: GCF_049350105.2. Lineage (NCBI taxonomy): Eukaryota > Metazoa > Chordata > Mammalia > Primates > Cercopithecidae > Macaca > Macaca mulatta. Next base: position 86,850,018 of record NC_133422.1, read on the forward strand.
CCTGAAAGACAGTAGCTATATGATCATTTGAGATAATGGTAACAATATTCAAGGGTTGAAAAGATATTATTTTAAATATGAGCTAAGGAGATTGCACTTTATGTAACTAGGGGATGATGAGAAAATCTGTTTTAACAGCATGATTAAATTGGGAATTCTTTTTTTGAAGTTTTGTAAAAGGGAGGCAGAAGTTTAAGGAAAAATGTTGGTTAGGTAAACTTGGATAATTTTAGATTAGTGACAATACTCAAGCTCTTGAAAATAGGAAAAGTTGCTCTTGTCATGTTAAAGGACAAGGGCTGCCATATGCTAATCACCTTATCTTTACACAGATCCTATAAAATGATTTATACAGAGAAGGGATTCTGTAAATCTTTACTAAATGAATGTTAGGTGATGGAATGGACCATTGTGGCTGAAGGAGAGAGTAGTGAAAATGGGGATATTAGGAAAGGAAGTGGATGATTTGCTTGGATTTTGTTAAATTAGGTTTTGATAAAAGAAACCTGAAAAACAAACAAACAAAACAGCCTGCATGACTTCTTAAAGTCCCCAGCTCTTAATACTGTTCCAATGGCAATAAATTTCACACAAGTTTTGAAGAGAACATTAAAACCATAGCAAAGCACACATTATATTCGTTGTTTCTGGGTAGTGCTTCTTTACCAGGCAAATAAATCCTGGTAGACATGCAAGAGCTTGCTCTTAATCCAAAATAAACAAAATGTGTTTTACTGAGAAAATTGCAGGCATATCAAAGGGTAATTTGACAGTAAGGGTACAGAATACTATCAAGATAGTTTCTTCTGTTTTACATACATGTGTAATTCTTGTTTGAATGCAAGAGGGCTGAATACCAGCCGTATTTAATATATTTTGTGCCAACTTCTGTACACAGATTTTTTTTTTCTTGAAGAGAGAGGAGAGGAAAGAGGAGAACATTAATTCCAGATAGCTTTAAGCAAATGTTAGAAAGGTGAACATTTATAGGCTTCCAAATATCTTTTGGCTAGCTGACATTTACAAACACTGAGCTACGTAAGCTTCTTCCCCTAGCAATATTAAGGCTCTAGCCGCAAGTAAAGGATATATGAAGTGAAATGTGCCATTCAAACATAGTAAAGAAGAAAACTGCAACCACTGTTGGTGAAAATCATGAGAACAAAGTCTTTCTTGTTGTTTTAAACATTCTATAAAAACATTGCAAAAGTTTATATAGCTGGTTAAAATACTTGGGACTATTTGCTCCATTTCCACACCTTATGATAAGGTCCAGGCATTTGTTGAGAGGGAAATTGCCCATTTAAATGAAGGAAAAATATGTTTTAAATTACTTAGAGTACTCTGTTGAAACCTAATGAGAACAGAAGGCAGCGTTAATAAGAAAAATAGTATTTACAAAGACTGCTTAAGAATGCAAGCTGGGTGCCAACTAATTGTAATTCTTTAATTCTGGTATGCGTGCAACATCCCATGTGTATGCAAACAAAATGTGTATTTCCAAGCTGTGTGTTTTAGGATCAGAGAATTTCAACCAAATATTAAATTCCCAAATAGTATGCAAACAGGTGCCAATCATCGCTTTAACATGACAGCTGGAAGAAAAAATTCCATGCAACACGTGTAGGTAATTGTGGTTAATGTTTATCTTTACATAGGAAGATATTTTAGAGATGTGTGAGTATGCAAATAACTCTTGGATTTCTAATTACTATATTTATCAACTTGTATACACTGTCTAAATTCAGAAATGAAAGCAATTTTAAAATAACATGTATATTATAAAGGCAATAATCTGCCTTTCTGTCTCTGCCTATGTCTCTATCTCAAACATGTATGTGTGTATGTGTATATACACCCTCACTTGTGAACATACATTCATAACCACATGTATAAACACACAGTATAAAAGCACATATAAGGACATATGCCAAAATATTATCAGTAGTTAATTTTAAGACAAGCCTGATGGGTCATTTTAATTTTCTACTTTTTACATGTCTGTTTTGATTGCAACTTTAAAAATAAGCCATGTCACTTTTTAAAGGGAAAGGGAGAGAGAAAGATTTGCCTGTTTGGGAAAATTTTTGGAAAGGAACACCACAGGAAATTAGGTCATTCTTAGGTGCCTGCTGTTTATATCTAAAATGGTTTTCAATAATGGGATAGTTCTAATATCAGTAGAGATATCCATTATCACGTGCAGATTGAACCTTGTTGCAGGATAGAAATATTTAAAACTATTTAACTGTCTTGAAGAATTGTTCAAGTTTTGAAAATATATTTAAAAAGAAAAACTTTCCAGTTAATTTTATGAAATAAACAAAATCTTTATTCTAAATGATATATTTATAAAATTTTATTTTATAATTGGTTATTGGTCGTGTAAGGAAATAAAATAGACTTTTATGTGCTCATATTGTAACCAGTGATCCCGATAGCTATCTTTAGTTATTAGTTCTAATATTTTAGTTTAGATTTTCTACATATACAATAATGTCATTAGCAAATAATGACCAGTGTATTTCTTTACTGCTAATTCTTACTTTTTTTCTTATTGAACTGACTAGAGAATCTTTTATCTGATCCCATAAGGAAAGCTTTCTGTATTTCCTTATTAATTATAATATTTTTGTAAGATTTTATGATTATCTTTCATCAGATTAAATAAATTCCATTTCATTCCTAGTTTGCATATTAAAAATATTTTCTGTATCCATTGAGATAAGATTTTCTTTCATATTGTTAATATAGTGAATTATAATAATTGATTTTGTGATATTAAAACAATATTTCATTATTGAAAATACTTATTTTTAATTTTTTGTACTTTTTTAAATTAAGGTATAATTCATACAACATAATATTTGCCTTTAAAAAGGATGCAACTAAGTACACAATATAATATAATATTATAAGCATAATATAATATTTCTTTTGTTGCTTGTAATTTGGTGTCATATCTAAGAAACCATCGTTCAACCTAAGGTCATGAAGATTTTGCTTATGTTTTCTTCTATGAGTTTTTTACTTCTAGGTCTTACATTTAGGTTTTGATCAACTTTGTGTGTAACGAAAGGTCAGAATCCAACTTCTTTTGTTTGCATGCATATGTACAGTTGTCCCAACACTATTTTTGACAAGAATACTATTTCCCCATTGAATTTTCTTGGCATCCTTTCAAAAATAAATTGCTCATAAATGTGAGGTTTATTTATTGATGCTCAATATTATTTCATTAAATTTATATGTCTATCTTTATGCTAGAACAACATTGAATCAATATAGTTTGGTAGAAAATTTTGTTTCAAGATTATTTAGACTGTTTTGGGCACTTTGCTATATTAGTTTCCTATTGCTGATGTAACATCTTACTACAAAGTTATGCCTGAAAATATCACAGCTTTATCATCTTAATGTGTGTGTGTGTGTGTGTGTGTGTGTGTGTGCGCGTGTGTTCCTTGGGATTTTCTATATGCATAAATATTTCTCCATATACATCTGTATACAAATTCTTTATACCTCATGGCATCTCCGTATAGAGATAGTTATATTTCTTTCTTTTTTTATCTTGACCCCAGGCTAATATCCAATTGAGTAAAAGGTGGTACTACTATTGAACGTGCCATAGAATATTAACTTTGTAAACTGACTTGAAGTCTCCCTGGGTAAATGCTAACCCTCTCATATATAATAATGGCTTCATTTACAAAATGTATAAGATAATGACTATCATCAAATTATTTCTTCAGCCTTGACTTTTATCCAGAACTGCCAAATCTGGATATAATTCCCATTTGGGATTCCCACAGGTATGTTCAAAATAGTACTTTCTTTTGCCCATGAGATTCTGCCTTATGTCTTGAATTTATACTCTAGGTAAATGTTGCAAGCAGAATAAAAGCCCCCAAAGATGTTCACACTTTAATCCTTGAGACCTGAATATGCTGTATTACCTGACAAGAGAGACTCTGCGGTTAGAATTATGAATAATATTAAAATGAGGACTATATATGAGCCCAACCTAATCACTATGAGCCCTTAAAAGTTGAGGCCAAGCTCCAGTCGATTTCTGAGAGATGGGGCAGGAGGGAAGGCAGAGATATTTGAAATGTTAGCGCTGCTGGAGAGGGCCATGAATAAAGCATAAGAAGGAACAGAGACAGTCTCTAGGAGCAAAGGCTGGCCCCAGCTGACAGCCAGCAAGGAAATGGGGACTGCAATACTACCGCACAAGGAACTAAGTGTGGCTAACAACCTGAACAAACTTGGAAGCAGACCTTTCCTCAGAGCCTCCAATAAAAAAATGCAAGAGTGATGGAGTCGTTACATTACTACCTGAATACAACACACTTTTCAAGCTACATAAACTTCATGCTTTTCTCTTTTAATAAAAGTCATCTCCTCTGCCCTGAAAACTCTCCCCATTGTTATTAATCTGCCCGAAAATTTATCTTCATCCTCAAGTGTCTACTCAAATGGTCTATTAAATGAGGTCTTCCCAGATGATCCCAGATAACTAGCACCACTTTTTAAAATTAGATTTCTAGATACTTTCATTATCGTAATCCCCTTTTATAGCAAATTTTTGTTGTTGTATACCTACTTAATAAACTAACACTTTTCTTGTTTTTAAATCTGCATCAGTTGTTGAACACATATAGAATATATTAAATATATACAAGCTAATGAAGTAAAACATGAATGCATCTCAGACCACTTATCCTAAAACATCCATATTTTTCTTTCATTGTGTCAAATACTTTTTCTCTGATATCCTATACTTTTGTTAATATTCATTGATTTTATCCTTCTGTTTATAGTTATTTTCTTACTGAGGTGCAATAACTTTCTATGTATTGTTTAGTTTATCACATATCTTGCAAAATTTTGTCTGCTTTGCATAATATCTTTTTATTTTATTGTGAAACACATTATAGAACTTTACAGATGATATAAAACCTGTTGGCCAGGAGTGGTGGCTCACGCCTGTAATCCCAGCACTTTGGAAGGCTGAGGCAGGTGGATCATGAGGTCGGGAGATCAAGACCACCCTGGCCCAACATGGTGAAACCCTGTCTCTACTAAAAATATAAAAATTAGCCAGGCATGGTGGCACACACCTGTAGTCCCGGCTACTCAGGAGGCTGAGGCAGGAGAATTGCTTGAACCTGGGAGGCAGAGGCCGCCGTGAGCCAAGATCGTGCCACTACACTCCAACCTGGGCAACAGAGCAAGACTCTGTCTAAAAAAAATAAAATAAAATAAATCATCAATTATTTGTTTCTGTAGATTCTCCTTTTAATTTTTTTGTTACAAATATTTATTAAAAAGTACAATTCAGAAGTTACCTGGACAATCATATAGATTCTTCTTGAATTTTAGTTTTCGAATACATTCAACTCAAGTTCAGATAAACGATTCATCTATATTTTCTTCCAAAATGTTTTAAAAGCAAAAAATCTCTTGTTCTATAAGCAATTATTTTAAGGTATATATAAAATGGGAATCTAACTTTGTTTTGTTCTAAATAGTTGACCAGTTACCCTGGTTCCTGCATTATCTGCTGAGTAAACTTTTCTTATCCCTCTAACTTGAAATACCAAAATCTGTCATTTATATGTCAATTCTTCCACTTGTGCAGCCCTACTTTATTGTCATTCCAAAATGATGCTTATCCTTCTGCTAACTTTCCTTAAGTATTTCTGATATTTATCCTTCCAGATAAAATTTAATTATTTTTAATCAAAGGCCAAAAATACATCATTAAATTTATATGTTTTTTTCAAGAGAAAAGACACAATTTTTTTTATTTATCCAATGCACCTTTTAAATCCCTAATGGAAAAATACATTTTATTCATATATATAAAAAATGAATTCATTTTATTGTATGAATGATTAATAAAATGATCATTTTATCAATGAATGAATAAAATGTATATATATAAAATGAACAAATAAAATGTATCCATATACATATATTTATTTTTAGAGAATTTTTGGCTAAATTTTTGCTAATTTTATTTGTTTTCAATTTTTTTTTTTTTTTTTTTTTAGACAGAATCTCCCTCTGTTGCCCAGGCTAGAATGCAGTGGTATGATCTCGGCTCACTGCAACCTCCACCTCCTGGGTTCAAGGGATTCTCCTGCCTCAGCTTCCCAAGTAGCTGGGACTACAGGCGTGCACCACCATGCCCAGCTAATTTTTGTATTTTCAGTGGAGATGTGGTTTCATCATATTGGCCAGGCTGGTCTCGAACTCCTGACCTTGTGATCCACCCATCTCAGCCTCCCAAAGTACTGGGATTACAGTCGTGAGCCACTGTGCCCGGCCACTAACTTCTTTGTTTTTTTTTGTTTTGTTTTTGTTTTTGTTTTTGTTTTTGATACAGAGTCTCGCCCTGTTTCCCAGGCTGGAGTGCAGTAGCATGATCTTGGCTCACTGCAAGCCCCACCTCCCATGCTCAAGTGATTCTCCAGCCTCAGTCTCCTGAGTAGACACTTGAGGATGAAGATAAATTTTCAGGCAGATTAATAACAATGGGGAGAGTTTTAATCTACTATTAAACCTAATACAATTTAAGGCAAAATTATTTTATTTGGGATTTTGGATTTCCCTGTGTTTTCTCATCTTACTTAAACCTGCCTCCTTTTCATGCCTGCATTTCACACCGTCATTTTTCCCTCTGAAAGCTTACTGCTCTAGTTTTTTTAAAAGTCATGGCTCTTCTGTCTTTTTTAGTGTGGAAAAGGGGAAATTTCCTAATTTTCATATTTCTTGTGTTAAATTCTTTTCATAAGTACATTATTTTTGAATCCTGAATATTTTGTTAAGTTAGATGATTGTTTCAAAATCAGTTTGTTCATTCATAACTATAGAAAGATGTAGATTTAAGCCCTGCTTTTGCAACAGAAAAGCCAGATGGCCATAGCTTGTCCCAGTTTCTACTTGAACCCGATAAGCTTTCTTTTTCTCTCAACTTTATCCAGGAAGAACCATTTTATATACAGATTTCTGATCCAGTCTCCAGGGTTTCCAAAGCACTAATCAAGCATGGCTTTACTGGACAAATGTAGGGCCTTCCGTGTCTTTAATATTGGACTTTTTATGCCATACAGTCAGTATCTTTGGTCTAATTCTTCTTCGCACTGTTCATATCTCACTGGTTTAGATGTAATTGCCTGCTGCAGGGTGATGACTTTCCTCCGTGAATCTTCCTGAGTTTCATTATTGATGGTATACCATGTACATGAGACAAAGATTTCTTTACTCTTCTTGAGGTCTTTCTATACTGTTTGGTTCAGATAATATGGAGTTACCCATTGTAAACTCATTTACAATGAAGTCAGTTGTAGCACTATATGGTTTGACTGTGTCCCCACCCAAATCGCATCTTGAATTGTGGTTACCATAATCCCCATGTGTCGTGGGAGGGACCCAGGGGGAGGTAACTGAATCATGGGGGCTCTTACCCCCGAGCTGCTGCTCCCATGATAGTTCTCATAAGATCTGATGGTTTTATATGGGTCTTTTCCCCTCTTTGCTCAGCATTTCTCCTTCCTGCCATCATATGAAGAAAGATGCATTTGCTTCCCCTTCTGTTCCCGTTTTTTTCCTTTATTTATCGATTTGAGTGTCATTCAGTTCAACATAAATTTTGTGAACAGCCAGTGTGTGGTCAGCCCAAGGCTAAAACATCGTGAGTGAATACATTGAGAACACAAGTTCTGTGAACAGTGGAAGCAGAAGCCAAATCGCTGTAGATAGAGGAGAGAGCAAGAGTGGACAACCTGCACCAAGTTGAGCTATGTAGACAATGGGGTAAGAAAAGTCAGGGGTGTTAGAGGAAGAGAAGTGAAAGTTGGATACCACAGCTTATAATGAGAATAGGAATTGGTAAAAATGTCAAGGCAGGATAAATAATATATATGTTTAGAGATTTAGTACAGGAGGCATTTGACTTCTGTGCTCTTTTTGAGAAAGGCGTGAATTGACAGAGATACAGGGAAAGTGTATTTGAAGTACAAGCAACAACATGTATCTAGAAAAACAAAACACAGAGGGCATAAGTGTGGGGGAACTATGAATATTCCAACTTTGGCCACAACATTGAGTAGATATCATAGTTGGCCAGCAATGAAAACTTGTCTAAAAATGTATGTTTGTGTAACACTGTGATAAAGAAGTATGTGATTCATTGGTTTATTTTAATCTCAATTCTTGATTTTCCTGAATTATTGAGTATCATGAGACAATGGCCCATCTTAAGAAGGAAGGTAGGCTAATATGCAGGAAGGTATTTGTAAACCTAGAAACCCGCTGGAGACACCTCACTAATATATGGTAACCAGAATAGTAGGAGGGTAGGAACTAAGTCAAAAATCAAAGTGATTTCTATGCATGCCACTGTATAACTTCAGCTTTAGTTAAACTCTGCCGTCTGCTTGTGCAGCAGCAACTTCTTCCTAATAGTGTATGTTCACACTGAGTATTGCCACATAGTTTCTGCATCATATAGAATTAAATTTACTGTTTATTATTTTTTTCCTTGTATTGTATTGTACTTTGGTTCACTTATTTGCATTTAGTCCAGAACATGATTCTAATAGGTTATAAAAATTTTGTGCATATGCCTCTTTTGAAATTTTTTTCTTATTTGTATATCCACAGAATCCTTGAAAGAGTCCTTTACCCAATGCCAAAAAAAAATCCACTTAACACATTCTGCTGAGGCCTTTATATTAGTACATGTTAACTTTAAGTGGGAATATTCCACCATGTGACATACTTTATGTGACGAAAAAAAATGTTCTTAGAAAAGATTCTCATCTCAAGCAAAATTTGTACTGGAGACACTGTCTGCAATATAGAAGACTTCACTATTTTCAGCTCACAGTTTACTAAAGAGGATAATTAGAGAGGTACTCTAACATTAGCAACAAAAAGGCATTTGAAGTTCATGACACTTGATAACGGAACCTCTGTATTTCTTAGTCTCTAGCACCATTACATAGACTGTACTAAATTATCAGAGGAGATGAGATACATATTTGACCCAATTCTAAAAATGTTATATAATCAATATTTACCTATAAGGCACATTAATTATATTAATACATGTCAAGTCTCAAGATGAATTCTGAATAAACATTTTCAGTTAAGTATTGCAAATATTTTTATCATTAAATGTTAAATACATAAGAGATTATCTGTGTAACATATTAAAACGTATGTCATATCATGACAAAAGATTTCTCTGTTGGAACATCTTTTATTTCACTGGCTTATTATTATTTCTGGTTGGTGAGTTTAAAAGATTGAGATCTTTAATTTTATTTAGCTAAGTGATTTGTTGCATTTTAAAATCAGTAGATAATATATGTATCATCTTAGTCTTAATTTATAAATATATGACATTTCAATAAAATTCTTGAAGCCAATCAAAAAATTAATTAAGCTTTAAATTCTAGGCTATCTGAAGCTAATTGATTATTATATTTCTTTATTATTCTTGCAGGGGAAAGCAGACACTTTTGTATCAAGTTGTTGATTTTCTAAAGTGAGAAAAATTAATTTAAAAAATTAAATTGTATGTTCAATACCTGTGTGAGATCAGATAAACCATGTGTCTTAGAGAGGGAAAGGTTTGAAAGTATAATTTTCTTAGTTTGTTATTTATCTATATTTTCCTATGTGACTTTTGTTGAATTATTTTAAATTTATTTTACATTAAAATTGCCAAATATGTGAATTCATGAGCCACATGTTGAAGACCACTGAAAGAATATAAATAAATAAAATTTGTAGCTCTTTGTTTTGCAATAACTTGTGAGGACTAAGCTCTGATTTTTTTTTTTTTTTAATCTTGCCCAAATTCCTACCTAACGGGTCTGGGGAGTCATCCCCTACAGACCATAAATTCTCATCAGATGGATTTTTTTTAACCCTATATATCATGACTTACTTTGCAATCTGACTCTGACATAACATTACGTGGCAAAGAAGAAAGTAAAAAAGTTTTACCCCAAAAGCATGTTTCTTTGAAATGGTCCTGCAAAGCTGTCCTTTGTCGGGAGACATATGCATCTGTAAAGAATCTCTATTAACATAGCTAGATCTTTTTCTTCCAGCCCTCCCAATCCTGAAGAAATTAAGTAAAAGTCTAGCCCTTTTAAAGATCTGAATAGGAAATGTTTGTCATCTATTATGTCTAAGGGCAGCCACTATAAGACTTCAGAAGAATGTTAGTATCCACAATCTTTTAGCTTAACCTGAGCATTTCCTTTCCTTTGATCCCAGGTCTTCAGACAAACTCAACCAATTGTCAATTGGAAAATGTTTAAATTTACCTATAGCCTGAAAGCCCCGCCCCCCGCCTTGAATTGTCCCGCCTTTCTGATCCAAAGCAATGTATTTCTTAAATGTATTTGATTGGTATCTCATGCCTCCCTAAAATGTATAAAACCAAGCTGTACCCCGACCACCTTGGGCACATGTTCTCAGGACCTCCTAAGGGCTGTCATATGCCATGGTCACCCACATATGGCTCAGAATAAATCTCTTAAAATATTTTCCCCTGAGGCGGGCGGATCATGAGGTCAGGAGATCAAGACCATCCTGGCTAACATGGTGAAACCCCGTCTCTACTAAAAATACAAAAAATTAGCCGGGCGTGGTGGCGGGCGCCTGTAGTCCCAGCTACTCAGGAGGCTGAGGCAGGAGAATGGCGGGAACCCGGGAGGCGGAGCTTGCAGTGAGCCGAGATTGCGCCACTGCACTCCAGCCTGGGCGACAGAGCCAGACTCTGTCTCGAAAAAAAACCACAAATTTTCCTGAGTCTAACTCTTCGTCGACGCCTGTTTTATTGAATGAACTGGATTTCCACTGTTAACATTACCGTAATGTAAAGAGCAGTGAGGTAACAGACTTTTTGTCAGCCTTGTACTTACAGAGTAGATGCCTCTCTGATCTGAGCGCTAATTCCTAACAGGGGTTGCTTTGGAATGAATAAATCAAGAGGTTCCTTGAACGGGAGATTGATCCTGCTTCATGGTAGCATGTTCCCAGAATACATGTCTCCATAATAAAAAGAGTTTCTGAATGGAAGATGAAGGTATCCAGTCATAAAGCCAAGAGATAAGCCATCCATTCCAGAATTGCTGCTTCCTCCTTTATCTGCAATGATCAAGTGGCAACCGTGGCAGAGTCAACAGGTTGTACAGTGCACAGAAGGGAAGTTCTGGCTGAGTACACAAAGTCTGCAAATGTGTGGATAAGAGAGCAAAGGAAGAAGTCCTAAATTGAGGAGAAACTGTCCTTTAGGGACAGGAAAAGGAAAATGAGCAAGAAGAATAGAAGATTTTAAAAAGAAATCAAGCTGGAAATCTAACATCATAGGCTAATCCCTGAATACCCCACAGATGTTAGAAGAATGCCAAGCATTGCTGAACTTGATATACATGGATATAGATAGGTAGGTAGATACATAGGTTCAGATAGATAATAGATAGGCAGATACATACATACATACAAGAATACATAGATATATAGCTACATAGATACATAGATGAATTGTACACATACACATGTGTATACATATATACCTATGTATGAGAGAGACAAGTGAGATATTAAATTATAAGTAGCTAAAGACCATTTACAATACCCTATACAAAGAGAAATATCTAAAGTGCTTTTAGATAATTAATTCCATATTCTTTAGCAACTCATCCAATTTCCCCCGGCAAAGATTCAGGACAAAGACATTTCAAGTCATTTTACAGTGAGTCTCAAAAAGCAGTAAAATACCTTTATTCTGAGTGCCATTTTTAAACTTTTAAGCAAGTTGATGCTACTGCAACTCTTATTCCGGTCACCAAAGAAGCAATTCAGAAGACTTGCTAATATTTCAGAAGTTGCTTAAACTTCCTGTGAAGTGATAGGCCTGACCTTCTGGGGTTAATGTAAGAATCACAGCTGTTAATACATGTAAAGTACGTAGAACAATGCTTGATATACAATAAATGCTATGTAAGTGTTAGCCATGATTAGTATTTTCATCACTCAAAAATGCCTCTTTTCTGTCTCACACTCTTTTTTCTTTAAGTGCTCTGCCATTTCTTTATCTTTAATCATACTTGTCACTCTTGCTCCGATATTTCTCTTTCATATTTTTATTCCTTCATATACTGCTTCCAATACCTTCCTACCCAAACAGAAAGCTGCCTCTGTCCTTTAAGAATACCCACTAGTAGTCCCTAGAAAGATTATTATTCAGACACTTACCATAGGTGGGGAGGGGTAAGCATTCACCTTTTTTCATGCTGCCATTTTTAAAAGTACACTGTCTCAGTCCCCTTATGTTCAGGATAACACCATTCAAAATTTACCCCTTCTTCCCTGGGCCTCATGCCATCGTGCCCACTTTTTTGTCAATACTCAAATACCTGTCATTTTACTTGAGACTTCAGAGCCCTGTGTGGTGTCATCCAGTTCCCTGGCCTCACTCTTCCCTAATTGCTGTGAGTCAATGACTACCACTTCTTTTTCAGGATGTTACTTTTTTTTTTTTTTTTTTCCCGAGATGGAGTTTCACTCTTGTTGCCCAGACTGGAGTGCAGTGGCACGATCTTGGCTCACTGCAACTTCCGCCTTCTGGTTTCAAGCAATTCTCCTGCCTCAGCCTCCTTAGTAGCTGGAATTACAGGCACCTGCCAGCATGCCCAGCTAATTTTTGCATTTTTAGTAGAGATGAGGTTTCACCATGTTGGCCAGGCTGGTCTCGAACTCCTGACCTCGTGATCTGCCTATCTCAGCCTCCCAATGTCCTGTGATTACAGGTGTGAGCCACCACACCCGGCCAGGATCTTACTTCTTGAGTCAGATCCCACATTCACTCATCACCTAGTGCTCTCCCTTCTAAAATCTTTAATCATGTCACTTAAATTACAAATTGCTGGCATTTCTTTACATTAATTGAGTATCTTGGCATGTGGCTCACAGTATTTGTCATAATACATACATCTGCTATCATCATGTGATTTAAATGCTCACAGAATGGATTCACTCAGCCTCTATCATGCCAGGCTCCTTCCTTCCTTATTTCAACAACATCTGCTTCTAAATCTTAAGGATATCTGCACCTGTGGTGTTCTGGCTCATATAAATTCTCCCAGGTAATCATCCCTTGCTGTTATATTCCTCAGTCCTTTTCCAGCTTAGACCACAATGTATAACATTTAACTAGTCAGTTCTTGCCATTCGTCTCTTTGCAGTAGCAATTGATCTTACATTCCCATGAACAAGCCCCAAACACAAGACATTCCAACCTTCCTCATCTACTTCTTGCCTGCCTTTCCTTCAATGCTGCATCTCCCAGTCAGTGTGCCACCTCTAACTTCTTTACAGAAGATGCTCTTGAAGAGGTTGTTTGTATTTATTGTATCCAAGTCTTTGTATTATATTCACCTACTGCAATCCTTTCGTTTTACAATTCCTCTATAATTGTGTTTACTACCACCAGTGACCACTAGGTTATTTAATTCATGGATATTTTCCACGTGTGCTACCTGATTTGCTTGCAGAATTGGACGTTATTAACTAAACCTCTTTTTAAAGCCCTTTCTAACTTGGTGTCTATGATACAACTCTCCCCTATCTTTCTTCCTGCTTCTCAGACAGATAATTATCAGGCTCTTTTATTTTTTTCTTTCTCCCCGCACCATCGTTCTCCATAGGTCTGCTCTCATTCTACTTTCTCTCCAACTACACCCTCTTCTTGGATGATCCCATTCACATCCATAGCAACAACTCCCATTTGAGTGCTGATGACTTCCAAGCAGGTGCTCCCACCCTTTTCTCAGTTCCAGATGTGTGTATAGAATTGTTTGCCAAAACCTTGACTTGGATATACTACTTAATTATCACACTCAAACTACCACAAAACAAAATCGCTTACTTTTCCAAATCTTCTCCCTTTTTGAATTTATTTTCTCAAGGAATCACTCCACAATCCAACCTTATTATTATTTTCTACATCCATCGTGTCACTTATATTTGGACAATTCTTTTTCTTCTGTCACCCATTGTCATCTCAGATTTTCATGCTCATCACCACAGCTGTGATCTGGACTTTATCTTCATCATCAATCTTCTTGCTGCTATACTTATGCAAGTTCTATCTCTTTCGTCTCATAGAATAATGTTCTTAAAATACAATTCTCATGGATGCTCCCTTGCTAAAAATTGTTGTTACTTTCTGTTTTTAATATGGCCTGTGATCTTTGTAGTATAAAATACAAAGAAGTTTCTAACCACTTCTCCTGGCTCATCCACCCACGGGTATCCATCCTACACACATTCTTCTAATCACATCTATCTTCCTGCTGTGCCCCATGGCCCGTGCTCCTGCTCCCTTCACTTAAATCACAGCGCTTGAACACAACTTATCTTTGCAGGAAAATTTCATCTCTGCCCTTGACTGTGCAGTGGTGGGATGAGCACTCATTTTAACATACTTTTGAATTGCTCTGTTATTTCTTTACATAGAACCCTCTGGATGCCTCTCTATTTTATTTTGTCTATCTCACCCACTGGTCTGTGTCTTTCATCTTTTTTGTTTTGTTTTATTTATTTATTTATTTATTTATTTATTTATTTATTTATTGAGATGGAGTTTCGCTCTTGTCTCCCAGGCTGGAGTGGAGTGGCACGATCTCAGCTCACTGCAGTGTCCACCTCCCGAGTTTGAGCTATTCTCCCATCTCAGCCTTATGAGTAGCTGGGATTACAGGCATGCACCACCATACCCGGCTAAATTTTCTATTTTCAATAAAAATGGGACTTCATCATGTTGGCCAGGCTGGTCTCTAACTCCTGACCTCAAGTGATCCGCCTGCCTCGGCCTCCCAAAGTGCTGGGATTACAGATTTGAGCCACCTCACCAGGCGTGTGTCTTTCATCTTGTTCACAGAACATAGCAAAGGCTAAGACATAATAACTGTTGAATAATGATGAATAAATGGATTTTAAAGAGGCAATTAGGAATATGAGATTTTTTTTTATTTCTACAAATATATGTGAATTTGATTGTACTGTAAGGACCCTTTACTAGTGCCAGATGAGGATGGTCTGTTCAAATAATTTCTTCCTATACTTCCATACTCTCAGGTAGAGGAAAGAAGATTAAAAATAAAATATTTCCTTATATCCCTACACAGAATACTGATATTTTATTTGTGATTCTCTTTGTTCCAAATACCAAAGCACAAAGAATAATTCAGTGTGACATATATAGGAAAGCATGTAAGAGCCAAATTCCCTCATCCACGTTTGCTGATGAAATTAACCCATTTTAACAAAAATGGTTTTTGTGCATAGCAAAAGATTAAATGTCTCATGAATTATATAATGTGTATATTGTGTCACAAAATAATTTAGACTGTGACATGAACATAATAGTGTAAAACAGAAAATATATGAAAGTAGACATATAAACATCAATCCAAGAAAGTTATAAATAGATAGAAAATCAAGGCCCAGATAAGGAGAAATGTGAGTGATCAGTGCAAAAGAACCTTGGTAGTAATTATAGTGTTAAGTTGAGTTTCCTAGTAGCTATGTTAAAATGAAGACAACATAATTTAAGCATTTCTCACCTTAATTAAAGGGGAGTTTGTCTGTGAAGGAAATCATTTCCTAGTACTGAATAATGATATAAATGCCTTTGCTGAGACATTTTATATATATGGGCCATTGAATTATGATACTCTTCAACAATATTTTTGTATTAGGGAACAAAGTGGATTTCATATGACTATTTGTTGTATTTTTTTTTATTAAAAGAAGTAGGGCATGACCCCAAAACTTAATACAGGGAAAGAAATTCTGTTGGAGACTAAGGCAATATAGTTCAAGTTTGTAGCCTCCTCATGATTTCATTTGACCAAGGCTAAAATTTATAATACCCGGAGGAGTGACAGCCTTCAAATGATTTTCTGTAAGTATTAAAGTTGAGGTGTTTATTAAATGTCCACTTCTGTTTGGTGACACTTTAAGATTTTCTAGTTACTCTGAAGACTCAAAATTCTACAAAGAAAATTCCTTAGTAAAAAATAGTTCTCTCAAAATAAATATATTGCTCACAATTTTAATGCCTCAGCATTAAAGCTAAAAAGAAAATTATCTGTCCTAAACTATTTGTAATTGATAAATAAGAGTTTAAATTTTTCTCTATGGAGTTTTATTATTGAGCCATTATTCAATTATGAGAAAGAGGAAAGTGAAATATCTGCCAAATACTTATGATATGTCAGATATACTGCCAGGTTATTTTACATATTTTATATCATTAATTGTCAGAATTAAACTTGTGAAAATCAAAGCTGGCTAAAAGTAGATATTTAACTTTTGTAGACTTGTTGAAGCCCAATACAGAGGTGTGTCTACCTGGGATCATGAAATCAAATATTCAGAAGAAATATTCTGAAATCAGTGCCTGAAACCACAGGAAATAAATGAACAGAGCTTATAAATATTGATTTATTGAGTTTATTCCCTTAGGTTCATATCATGGAAATGCTTAAAATACTTAAGCTAGAGTTATATTTAAAGTACCGCTATATACAGATGTAATACAACTTATTTTACAGAGATTCTCTTTGGGGGACAAGAATTATTAATGCATGTGGTTATCCTGAGCTCCCTCTTTCTGTTTGCTAATGGGGATTCTGGCTTTGTCTGCTCAATTTCTTCCCCATTGCTCTTCTCTGAAAAGGCACTGCTGGTATCCAGCAGTGATATTCTCTTTCATATCTCCACATCAGTACAATGATGAAAGGAAACTGGAACCAAAAAGGCAGAAGGGGTGGTAGGTAAAGATTGAGAAGATGCATTTGAGTAAAGTCTAGGTGACCTTTCTTCCAGAAAAGAAAAAATATATATAGAGAGAGTCAGGAGGTGATTACAAATTTTAACCAGAAGGATTTAAAGAAAGAGAGGTATGGATAAAAGGATATAAAAATGTGTGCATTATATTTTGTTTTATTCAGATATTACCAAAATACAAATAGACTCTTGAGGCATTTTTACATTATGTTTCATTATAATAGAATGATTTCTATTCCTTTGGGTATATACCCAGTAATGGGATTGCTGGGTCAAATGGCATTTCTGGTTCTAAGTCTTTTAGGAATTGCCACACTGTCTTCCACAATGGTTGAACTAATTTACATTACCACCAACAGTATCAAAGCGTTCCTATTGCATCTGTTTTTTGCTTCACTGTTCACAATAGCAAAGACATGGAATCAACCCAAATGACCATCAGTGATAGACTAGATAAAGAAAATGTGGTATATATACTCCATGGAATACTATGCAGTCATAAACAGGAATGAGATCATGTCCTTTGCGGGGACATGGGTGGAGCTGGAAGTCATTATCCTCAGCAAACTAACAGGAACAGTAAACCAAATACCACATGTTCTCGCTTATAAGTGGGAGCTGAATAATGAGAACACGTGGACACGGGGAGAGGAACAAAACACACTGGGACCTATCAGTGGGCCAGCAGGGAGGGGAGAGCATCAGGATAAATAGCTAGTGCATAGGGGCCTTAACAACAAGGTGACAGTTTGATGGGTGTAGCAAACCACCATTGCACACGTTTACCTATGTAACAAGCCTGCATGTCCTGCACATGCATCCCAGAACTTAAAATATTTTTTTAAAAAATATTACACATCAGTTTTTTAAACCAGAGTGTTGTCGTGCTATATCATGTGAGTCACATCTTTAGAGACATTGTGTATTCTAACAAGATGGCAAGAGAAAAAATATTTAAACAGTTCAGGCTACCGGTAAAATGGAAGCATTGAGGCTAGTCTTGGCCAAGAGTCAGTTGAGTCTGGGCTCTGGCCTTACCTGACCATGTTTATGGATAAGTTTCTTAATTTCTTTCCTTCAAAGTATAACCAGGCTAAGAGCAGCCTGATGGGAGTCGGACTGAGCAGGGTTTGAATCCCAGCTTTGCCAGTTAGCATGATGAGATGTGAAGTAAGTTAGTTAATTCAAACCCCGTGTCCTCATCTGTAAATGCAGACAACATTATCTACCTTCAGGTTGTTGTCAGGATTAATACAATTAAGGTAAATTATTTTACCCAACACTTGGCATATATTTGTATACAGTAATTCGAATATCTTTGGTATAAAATAAATGTTACAAAACATGAGTGTTTTCCTTGTTACTGGTGTGGTACCTTGCATTTTCAAGTTGCCTTTGTTCATTCACATTACTATAACAAAATACCTTAGGATAATTTAGACAATTATAAAACAGAAATATATTCCTCACGGTTCTGGAGGGTGGTAGTTTGAGGTTGAGATGCAGCAGATTTGGTATCTGGCAAGAGCTTGCTTTCTAATTCATAGATGGTGACTTCTGTGTCCTTACATGGTGGAAGGGGCGAGGGAGTTTTTGGAGGCCTCTTATAAAGGCACTAATCCCATTCATGAGAGCTCTGCCAGTCATATTCCAAAGCCTTCACCTCTTAATACTATTGCAATGGAGATTAAGTTTCAACACATGCATTTTAAAGACACAAACATTTAGACCATAGCACAAGTTGACACATTTCTCTTTTGTTTAGATTTGTTGATAGAGAGAAATTGAGAGACAGATTAAGATTCAGTAAAGGGTACTGAATCTTACTGAAGTTGTAAAAATATATTCAAGAACATTATAAGGGAAACGTATAGGGCATTGCAGCAAGTAAAATATAATATAGATACTGTGAATGATTTCTAAAAATTCAAGTTTACAAAAAATATATTCTGGAGACTTGAACTCTTTGAAACATTTAGTCCTTATAGATCATGAGTGGAAGAACAGACTCTCTAAGTACTGAAGGGAAATAGAGCAACATTTTTGGCACCAAGGGACTGGTTTTGTGGTAGACAATTTTTTTCCCAGACCTGGTGGTGGTGGGGATGGTTTCAGAATGATTCGAGCCCATTACATTCATTGTGCACTTTATTTCTATTATTATTACTTTGTAACATATAATAAAATAATTATACAGCTGACCATAATGAAGAATCAGTGGGAACCCTGAGCTTGTTTTCTTGCAACTAGGTGTTCCCTTCTGGGGGTGATGGGAGACAGTGACAGATCATCAGGCATTAGATTCTCATAGAAGTACACAACCTAAATCCCTCGCATCCTCAGTTCACAATAGGGTTCATGCTCCTATGAGAATCTAATGCTGCTGATGATCTGACAGAAGGAGCTCAGGGGGTAACATGAGTGATGAGGAGCAGCTATAAATACAGATGAAGCTTCACTCACTCAGCCGTCACTCACCCTGTGCCATGCAGTCTTGTTCCTAACAGCCACGGACTAGCATGAGTTTGGAGACCCCCAAAATAGAGGATATCCAGCAAGCCTTCTAAATGAGTGGATGATTCCATTCCAACCTCTGGAATATAAAACGTAAATAGTCTCTCAGGAATTCACACTGTGTTGCCTTCTGCACTAAAGGAATCACCTAAGTTATCTGGAGCTTCATATACAAAGGTCAGATGTTGCTGGCATTGTCCTAACTCTGCATGACTGCTCCCAAATCAGTCCTTCACCACCTCGTGAGATTCATGCCGTGAGACCCTAATTTCCTTCATTTTTTCGAAGATGTCTATTTTCCAGGAGGACACATCTGCATTTTTAAGGAAAACTCTGGCTACAGGCCATCAGATGTTTCTCCCCCTGCCGACACTCTGGGTGACGTTACTGCATTTGTGCAAAATACATTCAACACCTTGGCCTTACACCTTTTGATCTCCTTATATTCAATAACACGTATTTCTACTCCAGTTTAGGCACCCACATTCATTGCCTCATCAGGAATGATGACATCTTCTGTAGCTATTCACACTGTATTTTTTAATTCCAGTGGCCCTCTTACCTTTGACTTCAATACCTGATTCTTAGTTCTTTAAAATTTTTATTTTCTCTTCACACATTATTTGATCTCCTGTAGAACACTATTTTCTTCCACTTTTGCCTATTTACCAAATCTCTCTCTCTCTTTCTCTCTTGTCTCTTTCTTTTGAGATGGAGTCTTGCTCTGTTCGCTAGGCTGGAGTTAGTGACGTGATCCTGGCTCACCGCAACCTCCACCTCCCAGGTTCAAGTGATTCTCCTGCATCAGCCTCCCAAGTAGCTGGGATTACAGGCACCTGCCAACACGCCAAGCTAATTTTTGTATTTTTAGTAGGGATGGGGTTTCACCATGTTGGCCAGGCTGGTCTTGAACTCCTGACCTCTGATGATCTACCCACCTCAGCCTCCCAAAGTGCTGGGATTACAGGTGTGAGCCACCACACCCAACCAACCAAATATCTCTTAAGCACCTCAAGTGCTTTACAACATGGAATGCCAGAATACACCAATTCCAAGCCAAATCCACACAGGAGTGAAAAATTATGTTTAGGTAAATGCAACTATTCAAACACATGCTTTCAAATAACACTTCTTCCTTAGTGTTGAGGGCCATCTTGATACTTTGTTAAACAGGATTTGATCAAGAGACAGAATAGAGAGATTCAGGGAGAGTGTGATGCTTTCTTTGATGCCCTGATCCTGAGTTAGATGTATCAACAATGTGTCTCAGAGCTTTTTATAAACTGCCTGTTTCCACATCTACCACCTTCTATCATAGTTTCCTCCATGACGCTGTAAACGTTAAGGATGTCAAATCAAGACTGAATCTGGTTTTCTCCATTGCATTTATATTATAGAAAAGTACCTGGTACATGGTTTATATTTAATAAGTATTTACCATCTAAGTGGATTACTCTCCATTATCTTCCCAAATAGATGCCAATTTCAAATAAATACCAAATTTTGCCAACTCTCTATTCAAACCCACATCTTTTGTTTTCAGGAAATGACATATTCTCTTTGATGAAAATAAGGACATAAAGTATCACCTACCTTTATGTAGCAAGTCCCACCCTCCCATAAACTCATCTATAATTGGGTGATGAGTGATCTCCTTCCTCTTAATTAAATAGAATTTTTCACTTGTAGAATTGATCTAGCTCATACCTTTCATTATATCTTGTATCTTTCTCCATTTGTTATTGTGTTTTATATCTCTGCCTTCAGCCCTTCCCACTCCTCTATCTCTTATTTTGCCTGTAAACATGACCGAGGCAAAATGATTGAGGTAGAATGACATAAGAAAAAATAGGGTAATTTTAGAATGTAATTCCAATGTGAGAGAACTCCAGTGGGCCATTTTATCTTCTAAAATTACCCTTTTTTTTGTTATGCTATTCTCTAGCTTCCAACTATTTTTTTTAAGAGATGGGGGTCTGGCTACATTGACCAGGCTGGTCTTGAAATCCTGGCCTCAAGTGATCCTCCCATGTCGGTCTCACAAAGTCCTGGGATTACAGGTGTGAGCCACCATGGCCGGGCCCCAACTACTCTCTTGGTGTCCCTTTTCTAATTCTCTTCTTTTGAAAGGCGTTTTCAATTTGCTACTTTACTTTCTCATATCCCACTCATGCATCAACCCAATGTACAGTAGCTTCTATCCTAACTACTCTACCAAAGCTGCTCTTTCATACCGTTCCACTCCTTTCACTCAAAGTACCCCATAGTTTAGAAGAATGGTGTCATTCGTGATACAATGTTCTCTAGTAAGCAGATTTGGAGATGGGGATATATACTGGGGAGTGCCCTTGGAATATTATCTGTGAAAAGGAGAAGAAAGCTGGGCTGAGAAGAAGTCCTGGACCACAGCTTTGGACCATCTCACAGGACACTTTGAAGAAAAAATAGCCCACTGGAGTTCTCTCACATTGGAATGACATTACTGAGTCTTTAGAGGCCCCAAATCCCCTCCCCACCTCTTTCACCTGCCTCCTTGCCTCACCTTAATCAGTCATTGGTTGTGGGCCACACCTGGGAAGGGCATGACCTTGGGCAGGGGGAAGCTCTGCAGCTGAGGTTATGTCTGAAGGGGCTCCCAGCTGAGTCCTGTCTACTGACACAGCTCTCACGGAGGAACTAGGTGATGCATCTCTGTGTATATCACATAGATGAATAATGATATTAGAGGTTTTATAATTTTACCTCTTTTCTCCATTTTAACTTTAATCTTCACTGTATTTCAGTCATGGCCTTCAGGCTTCAAAGTGACCTTTAAGATTCAGCAGAGAAAATACGGCTTTTTAAATGTGGAGAGTAGAACAAGAACAATGTGATGGCATAGTGCAATGGTGCCATAGAAATAAACAATAAAAAAGAATTGAGAGAACCAGGAGTCCATTTCATAATGCCATCATTACATTACTTAGGTCGAGCTATTGAATTTATCTAGAAAAACGTCATTAGCCAAGACATTAACATTTACAGAGGAATGGAGAAGTACGAAATTAAAGTTCCTAAAAACAGTACGGAAAAATAGAAAATGTGTGTAGGCTATTGTTCTGAGTTTGGCAAAAAAAAAAAAAAAAAAAAAGGCCGGGCGCCGTGGCTCACGCCTGTAATCCCAGCACTTTCGGAGGCCGAGGCGGGCGGATCACGAGGTCGGGAGATAAAGACCATCCTGGCTAACATGGTGAAACCCTGTCTCTACTAAAAATACAAAAACTTAGCTGGGCGTGGTGGCCGCGCCTGTGGTTCCAGCTACTTGGGAGGCTGAGGCAGGAGAATGGCGTGAATCTGGGAGGCGGAGCTTGCAGTGAGCCGAGATTGTGCCACTGCACTCCAGCCTGGGCAACAGAGCAAGACTGCATCTCCAAAAAAATAATAATAATAAAAATAAGCAAAACCAGAATTGGTTAATTTCAAATAACATTTCTAGTATTTCACACATTTTTTTTTACATATTTTTAAATCGCTAATATAGCATTACATTTTAAAAAGTCATATTTTAATATCTTACCTTGAAATCGTAAGATGTATTTGTTCAACCAAATCTTACAGTAAAGCAGTATAAAAAATATAAATTCTACAGTGTGATAAAACTGCAAACTATTTGATGTTCAATTTAATCATTTTTTTCAGGAACCTAAATATTATTTATTAATGATTACTTTAACTATTTAAGATTAGTTACAATGAAAAGAATATTGCCTTAGAGATCTTCCATTAATTATTCAGTTCCCAGCCTCTGATTTCTTTATAAACTTCTAAATTCTTCAGAGATAAATGTACTTGGCTCAAATTTAATCATGTTACAATACGGGTTCTGTATCAACTTAGTTTTTGTAGACAGTATATGGTATAAGAAGACAATGTTTAATTTTATGTCAATATCTTGCATCAACTTGTTCAATTAATTCATTCAATAAATAGTCATTGAGTTCATATCCTGTCCCAGGCACTGTTTAAAACATTGATATTATGTGGTGAAAACGTATGTGTGAAAGTACATACTTTTATATGAGAAGTACTGATGTTTTTTCTAAAACTTGAAGTATACTCTCTGATTTGCCTATCTAAAGAGTGAAAAATTTTCATTTTTACTTTCTGCAGAAATTCAGTTTCTTGTTGTTTTATCATCATACATACAACTTTTATTGAAATATTTTTCTAGAGGCATAAAATATATTGCCATTTTTGAAAACCAGGTATTAGGGGTTTCATAGTGCTGTAGGCTGAATGATGGTGGCCCCCAAAATTCAACTGTTGAAATGTAACACCCAATATGATGGCATTTGCAGGTGGGGCCTTAGAGGGAGGGGATTAGATCATGAGGGTAGAGTCCTCATGAATGGGATTAGTGCACTTACAAAAGAGTCCCCAGAGAGACTCCTGCCCCTTTCACCAAGTGGGGCACAGGGAAGAGATGGCAATTCATGAATCAGGAAGCAGGTCCTCACCAAATCTTATGGCACTTTGATCTAGGACTTCCCACCCTCCAGAACTGTGAACAACAAATTTCTATTGCTTAGAATCCACCAATTTATGGTACGTTGTTAAAGCTGTTTAAATAGATTAAGACACCTAGAGGGGGAAACCCGTTAATACTGTAACACAGAGATGAGCTTTCTCTTCCTCTAACTACTTTTAAAGTCTAAGATAATTAGAAAATGATGTTTTGCATAGCTGTATTTTAACATTACATGCCTCAATTAACGATGAACTAATTTGATTTTGTGCCTGAGTTTTAATAACTGTGATATGTTTGAATCAATGTGAATTGTTTTATCAGTTCAAAATACCCAAAAAACTTCTGTCTGGTTAAGATCATGTGCATCTCCATGATGGGATTAGTGTTCTTATAGGAAGAGAAAGTGAGACCATAGCTCTCTGTCTTTCTCTTTTTTGTGCCGTATGAAGACATAGTCAGAAGGCAGGAGCCTGAAATATAGCAAGGGGGCTTTCACCGGGGACTGAATCTGCTGACACCTTGTTTTGGACTTCCCAGCCTCCAGAATTGTAAGAAATAAATGTCTGTTTAAGACATCAGTCTCTGGTATTCTGTTATGGCAGCTTGAGCTGCCTAAGACACCATGACAGTATAAAAATATTAATAAAACTAGCCTGGGCACCATAAGAAGGCCCCATCTTTACAAATAATACAAATAATAAAAGTAACAACAAACTAAAACATTTGGAATTTTTAAGTGATAATTTTCTCATTGGATACAGAATCAGCTACTTAGATACAGATCCCAAACTCTATTATTTTTAATATTTCTTTTAAAATGTTCATCATTTTGAGGATTAAGATTTCTTAATGCATCCATACATTCACACATGCATACATTCATACAAATAACTATATTCATTTTATCAATGAGTTATTTTTTATTTAAAAATATTAAATTTATTTTATAAATGAACAATGCATGTATTACACCATTTTAATTCCAACTACTAGCTACTTAACAATTCATTTAAGTATATTTATATAGGAATGCCTGAAATGCTGTCACCTAATGGTTAACTATTATTTTGTTTTTGAGCAGTAGAATTTGAGTGATTTTTTATTACTTTTGATTCTGCAATGTGATGTGTTAATTTTTTCATAGTGTCTTTCATATTTATTAAAAAGTTAATTAAATCATCCTAAGACTATTTTATGTGTATTTTTGTTAAAACGGTATGTTTAATAGTCAAAATTCTCTATTTACTAAATCTTTCTCAGTCAGTGCTTCAGACTTACCTTTTCTACATCTAGTAATTAAAAAATTTAATTTCAATGTTATATGGTAGAACATAAAGTATCTATTTTAAATTTTACCTCCACAAACATCTTTAACCAGAAAATGAAATAAGCATTAAAAATATTGAATAAAATACTAGTCTTTAGGTCTGTTGCTTTGAAAATGTACTTCCTCTTTAAGCAGTATCTGAATTTTTATTACTATACCAGGGTATAGATGACATACTTAACTGGTATACTTTTAAATTAAAACTGTAAAAAATATATACAGAATTCAGTAGTGCATATTGAGCATGTAAAACATTTTGCCTATTACATTCTTCATGTTGATGGTAGCTATGGCTAGAGTTTGTAGATAGCTGGTTACATTGGCTTTTAGGGCTGCTTAGGTTAAATATGCTATAATATACCAGTCTCTGCTAGCTTTGAACTACTTGGAATTCTAAGAAGTAGGGTAACTTAGTACAAACCTATAGACAATATGATAAATGTACCACGAATGACACAAAATATTTTCTGCATGTCATATACGGAGTCATTCTCTATTTTGTCAATATCCTTAGTTAATTCAAAAGTTCCCAATGCACAAATCAATCAAGAATTTCACTCCCCACAGTGAAGAAAAAAAAAAAAAACAATGTGAAAGCAGTCATGTTTTAGTCACTGTAAATCACAATTTCAATTCCACCCTGTCCAAAGAAAGATATTTACGTTCTCATTCCAAATACATACAGGCCATGAGTTAATAATCTTTCATTTTCCTAAAATACCAACAGATTTGTTTTTATACTTTCATTTGTAGTTTATAGTACTCACAATTAAGTGGATCTAAATAAATATATTTGAGGTATAAATCTATAATATATACATATATATTTATATATATATATATGTCTGTGTGTCTGTGTGGATTAAAGGTCAATGCAATTGTCTATGCATTAACCACTCCCATTTATGATACTTTTCTAAACTTGTTGCTATATATCTCTTAAATGGTGTCAGTTGGCCAAATTTATTTCCTGAAAAACAACTGAGCAGCCAACAATGAAAATGAAGCTCTCTGCATACCTCTTAGGCATACTGCATATATCTTAGGCTCTCTGCATGCCTCTTAGGCACTTACGCTTACATATATTTGTATCTCATTACATAGTGACACACTCCTAAAATAAAATAAATCATGAGTCATTTTCTGGACAAATTTGATAAGGCTTTTATTTGATAACAATTTAAAATTATGCCACTAGATGCCTATACTTCGACTTATAAAATGTATTTTGTTCTGTATGGGCAAACAGAAAGTGTAGAAGTTGAGCGGCTACCTGGTAAAATTACCTAAATCCACAATGCCATTGGACAACGTTGAAGTAGATATTTAAATAAGTGAAAGTAATTAAGTACTTTAGTTCACTAATAAAATTATATTTGGAATCTTACATCATTCCCAGATTAATACATACAATGTATATTGAATGTCATTGCTATGGAAATGTAAATTTTTACACATGAGGTTAAATTTTTATAAAGAACATTTTTTCTCTAGAATTGACCTTGAGAAACTTGACATCCTGTGTTTCTGGCATGGCTTAAGAGCATGTCAACCCAATGTCAAAGGATAATTCATTTTTTTAAAGAAAAGGAAAATAATAAGTTCTCATACAAATGTAAAATGAATATATGTTCATGATTTGATTTAACTGATTAATAAATAAGAGTGCCATAGGATGTTTTGACTGGTTCAAAGGAGAATACAAAGAGCAGAGAATATATAGCCAGACATTCATGCTGAAATGAATTTGCTTAATAAAGGCAAAATTAGCCAATATCCATAGGGTGACGGTCAAATATATCTACACTGGATAATTTGCATTTTCATGGACAGGAATTATTTGCAATTTACACAGTTGTGAGATAGGTAAAACAAACAAAAAGTGAAAGGCTCAGAAACCCCATACAATCAGCTAAACTAACATTTAGTTTTCCATTGAAAATATTTACAAATTTTTGAGACCATTTCAAAGTTTTTCTTAATTTTTCTCTACTCTAAAAAAGTCTATAAATATTTCCAATGAATATTAAAGGGTTTTTTTTTGTTGAAGTAGTATTTTGAAAAATTTATGAAAGGAGACGGAACATAAAAGTAGTCACCAAGTTTATCAATTAAGTCAGTATTATTACAAATCCCAAATGAGAAGTATTTTTAAGTATATTTTTCTTTCCAAGACAAATATACATTAAACAGTCCTACTGTTTGTATCCTTTATGTTACATATATAAGTATAGATGTGCAAGTATATGTATGTCTACATATATATAAAAATACACAAACTCACATAGTTATTTCAGAGAATTATTTATGCAAATGTGTTGGATTTTCTTTTTGTGAAGGTATGTCATCAAGAAGTTATTTTTAGTTTTACAGAAAATAAAAAATACTCTAGACATTTGTATCATAAGATAAATATCTGTTTATAAATATCAGTATTTTCTTTTTAATACTTCTAATGTACTCTTTTGGAGGTAATGGTGTATGAAACCCTATAAGTGCAATTCTACTTCATTAGTTAATTCAGATGAAACACAAGTTTTTAAGACCCAGTGTATGCCAACAATTGAGAAAGTCATTAAAGTAGACAAAGATGGTTAGAGCCTGGGCTTTGGCTATGAATGTTAGAAAATGAATCAATGATAGTAAAACATGTTTAAAAGATTAAAATAACAAAAATTGGTTTGAAATTAATTTCAGCTATTGGCCATCAATTGGTTAGAAAGAGTAATTAAGAATGAGTCAAAGCTTTTTTCTTCTCATTTCGTTCAAATATGTCATAAAAATAGTCAAGTTTAAATGATTATAAGTTGATTATGTCAAATTGGTTAAATGACATGTCACTGAAATTAATCTTTAGCTCGTAATGCTATCATTTGATTTTTAATTAATATTGGGGTCAAAAAACTGATTTTCATTAGATACCGTTTTTAATGATCAATTTTTATGCAAATGATTTACATAAGGGAGAACTTCAATTCAATGTTGGTAACTGTTTGATTTTTAGGAGATTATATATTTAAATGTACCCTGATTATCCTAAAGTTGTAAATATTTAAGAAACTTTTCGACCGGGCACGGTGGCTCACCCTTGTAATCCCAGCACTTTGGGAGGCCGAGGTGGGCGGATCACAAGGTCAGGAGATTGAGACCATCCTGGCTAACAGGGTGAAACCACGTCTCTACTAAAAATACAAAAACAAAATTAGCCGGGCATGGTGGCAGGCGCCTGTAGTCCCAGCTACTGAGGAAGGTGAGGCGGGAAAATGGCGTGAACCTGGGAGCTTGCAGTGAGATGAGATCGTACCACTGCACTCCAGCCTGGGCAACAGAGCAAGACTCTGTCTCAAAAAAAAAAAAAGAAAGAAAGAAAGAAAGAAAATAAATAAATAAATAAATAAACTTTTCAGCCAAAAAATAGTCTAAAATAAAGATATATTTATATTATTTTCAAAAAAGAAAATCTAAATTGATTCCCTGATCACAGAAACTGTAAATAAAACGTAACAAACTATATATTGCTTGGCCCCCAGACATTTCAAAGTCGCCTTTCCTTTTAATAAACATTTTCTAATACGATAAACAGTGATCTCAGAAAAATCCTAATTTGTCTTTTTTGTATATTTTCAGCAGATTGGGCTGTTACAAATTCTGTTATTTTACTCAATTCATTTGTTCACATATTGCTTTTTTTGCCAGCCTTTTTCATATTTTAAATATATTACTATATTGTATATAATAATATTGTGTTTCCATTTCTCTCTCTTCGTCTTTAATTTTGTTCCATAATCTTTGGCTTGTGCTTTTTATTCCATATTCCCATTTGTAGATGTACTTTTCAAAGATGCTTTTCTTATTTACACAAACACAAGACTTTTGAACCAAAATATTCTGAATTCAATCAAAGTCAAAGCTCAAACATTTCTTAAAAATGAGATTTTTCTGAGTTGGGAACCAGAGTCATCTATTGCCTGATGCAATTTGAGAATAGAACTTGTGCCAACTCTCTGTGCATTATCAATAGAAGAAATGGGATAAGATAGAGGCAAGGAATATACATTCACAGAGCAGGAAGAAATGCTGAGGGACTCATATAAATTGGGCTTGTTAAAATAAACTTACCAACTTATGTTACCAATTCTCCTTTTTTTGTTCAGTCCATAATAGAGTTCTCAATGCTTTCAATTATTTTTCTAATAGTTTCCTAAATATTTTATTTATTTATTTATTTATTTATTTATTTATTTATTTATTAGATGGTGTCTCGCTTCATTGTCCAGGCTGGAGTGCAGTGGCGCGATCTTGGCTCACTGCAACCTCTGCCTCATAGGTTCAAGCAATTCCCCTGTCTCAGCCTCCCCAGTAGCTGGGACTACAGGTGCACACCACCACACCTGGCTAATTTTTGTATTTTTAGTAGAGACGCAGTTTCACCTTGTGGTCAGGCTGGTCTCAAGCTCCCGACCTCAGGTGATCCACCCACCTCAGCCTCCCAAAGTGCTGATATTACAGGCGTGAGCCACTGCACCCAGCCCTAAATCTATTATTTAAAAATCCACCTGTACAATTAGTATTCACAGAAATCTCCCATATATGTTATTATTTTATTCTCATAACTCTCTGTGACAAGTGTGGATATATTATTGATGTAGATCACAGAGATAAAGTGACTTTCCCAAGGTCATGAAGTATGTAGGTGGCACATGTTGGGACCACAACCAAGGTATCCAGATTTTTCTTCTACTCTGTGTTCCATTGTACCACACCATCTCAGAAACCTTCAGTTCAGTCACATGTCAGATGGGTAATGACCATCTTTGGAAAAGCAAAATTTCATTACTTACTAGCATTTTGTATCAATGACATACAGCTTTGAAGCACCTGAGATATGTGGTTTTTATTTCTTCCCCATCATTGGCCCTAGTTGCCGACTCCACTAACTCTCCCCCTTAGGGTTTTCCTATAACCGTCTCCACCATTCATGCAATGACTTCTTGCCAAATATTCAGATTTGTTTACTCAGTTACTAGCTGGACTTACCCATTTGGAAGTCTGGATGTAACTCTTATTCAACATGTCTTAAATGGAAATTCCTCATTGGTTTTCTCCCAAGCTATTTGTGGTAGGCAACATAATTCTCCCTACCCCAAGATGTCTAGATAGTAATCCCTGGAACCTGTGCATATGTAGGTTACATGGTGCCATGGTATGAATGTCTCCCAAAATTCATGTGTTAAAGCTTAATCTCTGTTGTAGTGGTATGGTAGTGAGAGGTAGTGCCTTTTGGGAAGTGATTAAGGCACAAGGGTTCCACTCTCATGAATAGATTAGAGGCTTATAAAAGGGCTAGTAGAAATAGCTTAGACCCTTTATGGCCATTCCCTTCTGCTATATGAGGATACAGCATTCACTCCTTCTTCTCTCTAAGGACACAGCAAAAAGACTTTTAACAGACAACATGTTGGTATGTTGTTCTTGGCTTCCCAGTCTTTAGAACTGTGGTATACAGTGAAATTTTAAAAACTAATACACAGTCTAATATCTGAAAGTAAGGGTCTGTTGTAACAAATCTTAACAATGTGCAAGAGGCTCTGAATTTTGGTGATAGGCCAAGGATGGAAGAACTTTGAGGAGCATGACGTAATAAACCTAGACAGTCTGGAAAGAGTGTTTGTAGAAATATGGATATGCATGAATTTGTTAGTAAAGAGTCAAGAGGAAGTGAGAAGCATGATAGAGAAAACCTACAGCACCTAACCAATTCCAAAACTATCAGGAATAGACTGTCTTAGACGTGTGAATGTTAAAGGACATGCTGGTGCAGTCTCAGAAGGAAATAAGGAACGTTTTATGGGAAACTGGAGAAAGAGAATTCTTGTTACATAATGGCGAACATTTGCAGAATTGTTATCCACAGTTATGTGGAAAGGAGAACATATAAATTGTACGTTTAGCTGAAGAGTTTTCCCAGAAAATTGTTGAAGGTCCAGCCTTGTTTTCTCTTGCTGCTTCTAGTAAAATGCAGGAAAAAGGAGGTAAACTGAGAGAAGAATTGATAAACAGGGATGAAACAAGTGCTTGATTGAGAAATTCTCATCTATATTGCAAAAGACATTGAAATAAATGCTGCCAAGAAAGTGTACTCTGAAAAAGCTGAGGTTGTAGTTATCTTTTGCTAATACCAGAGGAAGATCAAAACGTCAAAATATTCCGTTACACAGAAGCCTATATGAAGGGATTAAGTGTGTGACTCATAGATGTCTTCCATCGTCTCAGCAGAAACTAAAAATAGAGATAAGATTATGTAAGAAATATTTGTGGACAAGCCTTTGCTCTACTGGAGAGAAGTGAGAAGCCCGTGATATAAAAGGGAGACACACAATATTCTTTGAGAATGTTATATCAACTGAGATACAGCCAGCTTGGAATAAAGGGAACAAAATGAAAGAATGCCATGAGGTTTCCAAAACTCTACAGAGAGGAAACAGGCTGATTAAACTACTCAGCTGTAAATGCATGCTATATTTCATGAAAAATGAATGATGATCTGAAAGGTAGAGCATTGAGCCCAAAGGGACTAGACTTAAACCCACAGAATGAAGCCCAAACCCACAGAGGATTATTCTCAGGTTGAAACCTAATGCAGTTTGTTTGTCTGGATTACAAGATTGCTTGACACCTTTAAGTCTTTTATTCTTTCCTTTGCACCTTTTTTATTTTTAGTGTTTAAACTTTTATTTTAGGTTCAGGGGTACATGTGCAGGTTTGTTATATAGGGAAACTCATGTCACCAGGGTTTGTTGTGCAGATTATTTTGACACCCAGGTACTAAGCCTAGTACACAATAGTTATTTTTTCTGATCCTCTCCCTCTTCACACACTCCACCCTCTTGTAGGCTCCAGTGTCCTGTTGTTCCCCTTTAAGCGTCCATGTGTTCTCATCATTCAGCTCCCACTTATAAGTGAGAGCATGCAGTATTTGGTTTTCTGTTACTGCATTAGTTTGTTAAGGAAAATGGCCTTCAGCTCCATCCATGTTCCTGCAAAAGACATGATCTTGTTTTTGTTGTGGCCTTTGCACCTTTGTAAACAGAATATCTATAACTAGTATCTCAGACCTGTCCTAATTTCTATTTCAGGAGTAATTTGGGATTTTCGAGCTGGTGGGATTTAGACAAAATGTATTTTGAGTTGATGCTGCAATGTGAACAGACCATTTAAGGAATTGAAATAGAATTAAGGTATTTTGCATGTGACACAAAGGGGTATCATTGGAGGTTCCAGAGAAGTTTGTAAAAGGCAGAAAAAATATCCACCCCCCACAAAGATATTCTTTCATGTTCGAATCTCTGGAACTTGGGTATGCCAAGTTAGCAAAGGGGAATTAAGCTTTCAGATGAAATTAAGGTTGTTAAACAGCTGACTTTAATAAAGCAATAGTAGTCTATCTTATCCAGGTGAGTCCAATGTAATCACAAGGGTCTTTAAAAGTAGAAAAGGGAGCGAGCAGTGTGACGCTTCCTCAGAGCCGCTGCAAAACAATAGTTGTGCTTAAACGATCTCAGCCTAGTGAGACAGACATTGGACCTCTAACCTTCAGAAACGTAAGATAATACTTTACTATTAAGTCAGTAAACTTCTGGTAACTTGTTACAGCAGCAACGTGAAACTAAGATTTTTGTCCTTGCCTCTTTTTTTGTCATCTAATTTTACCATATCTCTATTCACCTATTTCCTTACCTACAACCCTGGAGATCGTTCTTGCATCCCTTCTCTCTGTTAGACCCTGCATCTATCGATTACTGAGTGTTAACTGAGTTCTGAAATTTTCCTAAGACAAGTTTTTTCCCCTTCACACCAACTATCACATTTTTAGGTAAGTTTCACTATTTTTAACTGGAGTTTCTCAGTATTCTTGAAACTACTTCCATCTTGCCCCTCAAAATACTTGTCTGCCCTTCAGTGATTTTCTATCACCTATCCTAGAGAATAATGTCCAGGCTCCTTAATATTTCATGTAAAGTTATCCATGCCTGGCTCCTGCTACCCACTCAAGCATCACCTACCTTGCAGTTAGGGCTAAGGGAATATCGAGCAATCTTTGTCCCCTCGAGATATGCTCTTTATTGTCTTTCTTTGCTTTTGCTGTCCTTGTTTCTGCAATGTTCTCCTTCTTTACACTTTTTAAATACTTTTACATGCATAATGTCCCATCTTTCCCAAGATTCTGTCCCTTCATTGCTAGATGGAACCGTTCTTGCTTTGTGCCCTCTTCTTTTCTTGATCCTCTTTATCTGAATGTTTAATAAAATAAACCATGATTATCTATTTGTAGCTTGGTAAAAGTCAGAGTGCCTGATGCATAGTAGATGAATAGAGTAACAAGTGTTTACTGATTTAACTGAATTAAACTGCTTTTCCCTTGTCTTGGATTCAGCCTAAGGTGACCCTCCCCTCCCCAATAAGTCATGCCCTTCTATAATTTTCTGTCCTTGTGTTCAGGCAGAACCCATGACTTGTTTGTAGCTAATATGTCAAGGTAAAGGCACCTGCCACCACGCCTGGCTGATTTTTGTATTTTTAGTAGAGACACCATCTTGGCCAGGTTGGTCTTGAACTCCTGATCTCATGATATACCCTGCTTGGCCTCCCAAAGTACTGGGATTACAGGCGTGAGCCACCGAGCCTGGACTCTGTTTTTAAATATATATATTTTTTATTCCTAGCTTTTTGCTGACTGTTAGCAGGAGTTTACCCTCAGGTTGTAGAGGATGCCACAGTTCCTTGCCCCATGGTTCTCTCCATAGGCAGTTTACGACACAGCTGTTTGCTTCTTTATGGTCAGCACGAGGATCTTTTGGCTCAAAGAGGACCTCAGCTTTACGGATTTCACCATGATTAAATCAGGCCTGTACAGGTTAATCTTTGATTAACTCCAGCTAAGCTGAATTGGGATCTTAATTACGCCTACAATATTTCCCTTGTCTTGAACTCAGCCTAAGGTGACCCTCCCCTCCCCAGTAAGTCGTGTCCTTCTATAATTTTCTGTTCTTGTGTTCAGGCAGAACCCATGACTTGTTTGTAGCTAATATGTCAAGGTAAAGGGATATTGTAGGTGTGATTAAGATCCCAATTCAATTTAGCTGGAGTTATCAAAGAAGATTGACCTATACAGGCCTGATTTAATCACGGTGAAATCCTTAAAGCTGAGGTCCTCCTTGAGCCAAAAGATCTTCGTGCTGACCATAAAGAAGCAAACAGCTGTGTCGTGAACTGCCTGTGGAGAGAACCATGTGGCAAGGAACTGTGGCATCCTCTACAACCTGAGGGTAAACTCCTAACAGTCAGCAAAAAGCTACGAATAAAAAAAAAATTTAGAAAAAGACTCCAGGCACGGTGGCTCACGCCAGTAATCCCAGCACTTTGGGAGGTCGAGCAGGGTGGATCATGAGATCAGGAGTTCAAAACCAACCTGGTCAAGATGGTGTCTCTACTAAAAATACAAAAATCAGCCAGGCGTGGTGGCAGGTGCCTGTAATCCCAGCTACTTGAGAGGCTGAGGCTGAGAATTGCTTTAACCTGGGAGGCAGAGGTTGCAGTGAGCCGAGGTCACACCACTGCACTCCAGCCTTAGCAACAGAGTGAGACCCCATCTCAACAAAATAAGTGAATGTAGATGAAGTAAAGTCAAAGGAATAGTTAAATATTACACTAGATACTTCACAGGGATACCTACAAGATTGACATCTTGTTAAAATCAAAACTTAAAATACTTACCTAGCAAGTGTCAGGATTTTTCATGTTTATTATCCTCTTGTAATTTTCTGTGAATTGATTTCTCATATGCTCATGTCCTAGGTGACATGTATTTTTGGATCACACATTGCTATTTGAACTGGCATTTTGTAGTTGAAATACAAGGATATTGTGGTCCACTGTTACCTTTTTGGAATAATTCTGTTAGGAGAGACTAAAGATGCCTAGACCAAGGAGTTAGAAACTGCAATTGAAAGTCAGGTTGTACTATAGCATTAAAGTTAATTCTCCAAAAACATAGGCATGGTCCATCATGCCACTCAAGGAATCTTTATTACTATGTCATGCTCCACTTACAGACATAATAATCTTGGGCTACAGTCACATGTCATATCTAGCTATCAAAATGCAAAGTGAAAGTTAGATAGGATATAGTAAAATAATATCTCTCGAAATATATCTATCCCCTAGAGATTCTACCAAAATATGTATGGTCGTTTGGCAACTTAAAACTTTTATGGACATTAATAATAGTCTTATCCTTTACAGCACGTCCAGTTCTCAGTACACACCTATTCAGTAAAGGGAAAGGAACTAGCTTATTAAAACATCAAATGAGAAACATATGAATTATTAACGAATTTGAAATGAAATATCTTACCACATTGCCTCTTATTTTTCTTTTTTTTTCCCACATTGCTTTTATTTTTTTGCCTGGGAGGGGAATTAAAATTTTACTACTTAATATGCAAAGCTACCAATAAGATGTTCAATTTCAAAATGATATTGCAAAGCTACCAATAAGATGTTCAATTTCAAAATGATATTTTCCAATGAAAGGTGACTAACACAGGGCTTAGCAACCCCATTCCTTGGGGATATAATTAGCTAGCTTGTTTATACATAGCCTGTTGAGCTTGCAAGTGTCTATACACAGATTATGTCAGTTACCACGGACTGGCCATGTCCACAGTGGATTCCCAATGTGTTTTTATGAATATATTCACTATTTCCAGAGCTCTCCCTGGCTATCATTTAATTAGGATGCAAACAAATTGGAGGAAATGAATTTAAATTTGAATTTCTCTGCAATTAGGATAAAAGAGTTTAAACATGAGTGACTTACAGTTTACAACATCAAATTAATTTATGCACACCACCTCAAGTCATTTGTAGCAAGAATATTCAAAATCAATAATTACAGCCTAGATGATGCCCTTGCTCCTAGCGGATAGAGTGATCTGTTCCAAAAAGTCAACCTGTTGTTTAACAGTTTTCTTTTTAAGATTGAATAACATACACCTTGGAGAAAATCCTGACTTCTTTTAGTTTCTCATCTGGCATGTGATGAAGACTATATAATTTTAAAGGGAAAAATGAACTTAAATCAACAACTTTAAAATATTCAAGGCAATATTCCAATGCCAAAGTGCAATGCGTGTGAGTGCTCTGGATACTGTCAACAGCCAGTGATTTTGTTGTACCTATGGGACATCCAGAAGGCATAATTTGCAAGCTGAATAGTAAGGATCTGGAGAATGGTGCAGATGAGGTTTACATACTTGGCATTCATAAGTGTAGATTCAGTGATTGATATCATATAAATAGATGAATTTTCCTCAAGAAAACAAGCAGTATAATTGAAGGACATGGGTGAACTCAGAAAAATACAAATTCTTTGGAACAGAGAGGGAGATACACTATAAGAGGGGTGGGGAATAAAGTAGGAAACAAGAGCAAATATTATCAGAAAAACAAAGATCTAGAGTTTTAAAGGAGCTCAAGTTAACATATTAAATACTATAGGGTTATCAAACATAAGGCCTGAAAGGTAACGTGATGATTAGTGCACATTTATCACTTTCTTAGTGTGGTCTTAGCAGACTGGCCAAACTGAGTTTAGATACCAGAGGACCAAGATGAAAATCGAGGAGAGGAAGTAGCAATTGTTTTTTCTTCTGAAATTCTGACCTATGATTGTAGTTGAGGAAGGACTGTATCTAGAGTGTGACTCAGAATAAGACAATGTTTTTCCTTAAGATACAAGCCTTTTCCTAAAATGAGAGGAAGCAACATTAGAGAAGCAGAGGTTGAAAATATGGGAAGGGGTTATAATTGGTGGTTCAAAAATCCTAAGCAAAGTATAAGGATGGGCTTTCATAGCACAGTGGGAAGGATTCACTTAGGTAATAAAAGGGACTTATTTTCCTCTAAAAGAATCTATAAGGAAAGAACTGTAGATGCAGAATATGTAGATGTTAGTGTAGGGTTGTGTCATAACCCTTAGATGGTCTGTACCTCAGCACTTTCTCTCTCTGTAAAGGATAAAGCCAAGGCATCTTCATGGGTGGAGGTGTAAAGATTTGTTGATGATGTTGTTGTTAGTTTATTTTAGGTGGGAAGCAGGATCTCTCTCTGTCACCAAGGCTGGAAAGCAGTGACACCAGCAAGGCTCACTGCAGCCTCAACCTCCCAGGCTCAAGCCTCCCACCTCAGCTTCCTGAGGAGCTGGGATGACAGAAGTGTTACCACACCTGGCTGTTTTTTCTTCAGTTTTTATAGAGACTGGGTGTCCTATGTTGCCCACACAGGTTTCAAACTCCTGGGCTCAAGTCATCCTCTTGCCTCAGCCTCCCAAAGTTCTGGAATTATAGGTGTGAGTCACCACATCCTGCTTGTGAAGGTTTTTTTTAATGATAAACTTGTGGGGGAGGGGGTGGAGGGAAGGTTGTAGAAACAGTGAGGAAGTTTGACAGAGGAAAATGAGGAACTACATAAAATAGATTGCTGGAGATTGCTGAGAACATAACCGAGGCTGAAAACAATTTTGAACTCTGTCAAAATTATGTGATTTTAGCATAATTACAAATTGTTATTGAATACAGACTATTGTTGATTTTGTTTTCTTTTTCTTATATAACTCCAGACAAGCATATATACATGGTGTTCTAAATATTTATCTCACTTCTTTTAAACAAAATACGGAAATTGTGGCTTATCTCAAAAATGTTTCTGTTCCTGAAAGATCAATGTAGCACTGCAATCTTTGATTCTTTTTTTCCTTCAGTTTTTTGCAATGCTGGTAAATAGCTATTTTTAGAGAACCCAAGGATCAGAGTATGGCCTCTAGTAAATTAGAGAAATTTCCAAAATTACTGTGAAATTTCTTTATCTGAAAATGTGCATTTGTATACACAAGAATCCCTTAAAGGCCCTGCAACAATAACTCTCTCGGCATTTACCAAGCATCTCTGAGTGTGTGTTGGGTCACATTTTCAACACTCCTAAGGCAGTTTACAACCCTTAGCCTTACCTTCCTGCTTTGGAGCCTCAAGGTCAGCCAGCAATGAGAGATTACAATTCTCTTAGGTTTTATTTTGGAAGTGCACATAGCACTGCTTGTGCATGACTTGCGATTCCCAGGAACTCAGTAGGGCTTTTCCACATGGACATCTCATTCCTCAGGATTCCTTTCAAGGTCAACTTTTTGTTTGCCCTGACCATTATCGCCACTTTATAGAGCCGAAATATTAAACCACGATTAGTGATGGTTTTTGGCAAATACCTCGGGGAAAAAGGCTATTTGCACTGAGACAGCTATAAATCAGGTCAAACTCATAGCCTGTGAGTAGAGGTTTTGAGGGAACTGCCAGTTTAATAATGAAAATACTGAGAATGGAGCTTTTCGGAGGCTGCAAACCCATTCTGCTTCATCCACGTATCCCAATGAATGGCTGCTAAGCTGTGAGTTTTCACGGTGATTTTGGGGTTTGTTTTGAAGGCTACCAGAGAGCAGGGGTATGGTACAGATCAAATTGTCACAAAGCTTACTAGAGTCAGCAATTTTTCTTGAAGAAATGCTCTTCAAATTGTCATTCTTTTATTTCCAGAGTTCTAAAACTGTTAATTTTGACATTTTTCCCAGTATTCTCATTGCTTTCAGGAATAAGTGGATTTTGAGAGGTCTTTATCTTTCCGGAAATCCTAACAACTTGCGTATGTTTTAGAATATTCTCGAGAGGCTCTCTATGGAAGTAGGTCAGATACATGCCCGATTTATTAGAGGAGAATCCTGAGAGATCATAGACAAAATTGTTACCAGTTACTTTATGGTAGGTATCAGCCGAGTAGTCTTAGTGTCAGCCTTTCTTCTGGGGGTGGGTAGAGTGCTGAAAGGGAAAGGTGAAAGTTTGAAATTGTACCTGAAGAGTAAGAGAAAATGGGTTAATGAGTTACTCATTGATCTTTGTGCCTCAGAGGTCCTTACTGAGAGTTTTAATCCAAATGGTTTCGTAAATTTGGGGTGACAGGTATAACATGGCTTATGTGATGCTTAAAGTGTTTTGGAACCCATCAAGATCTTTGCAGTGATATAGATGACAACCTCATCATCTTGTAAAACATGGACATGTTGGGAAATAGTGTTTTTCTTCAATCATTGAACTGACCCAAACTTCTGTGTTCATATCTTTATACACTTCATGATTGTTAAGGTATAAAAAAGCATCAGAAGTTTTGTTTTTCCTTTTAAGTACAAAGGAGTTGGGATATTCCTAACTTTTTAATTGATTTTTTTTTTCCTCCAAGGAAAAAAAATGATCATTAAAATAATTCACTTTGATGTGAGAAAGAGTTTCTTGTCTTAGGGGCACTGGTGAGGTGAATTCACAACTATGGGTTGTCTTAATTGGATTACATCCTCAGAGCTTTAGTTTTGAGCTCTGAATCTACAATCTGTATTTTGCAAGTAATCAATGGTATTTATTTAAATGCTCTTGGTAAAGATAATGTAAATAGAGATCTGCTTATTTCTAGCATAAAATTGTTTAATAAGCAAAATAATAGAGCACTTCAAATTGACTATTAACAAATGAAATCTTTAACTTTCACACCTTCATTTGATATTTACTGAATATTTTGGGGACAAGTTTATATGTAATTTAGTTCAACTTTTTTTTAAAATAGGAAAGTGAAGTTTAAAAATAAGCACTCTTTTAAATATTTAGAATGCCAGACAGTTTTCATCTTTCATGGAATCATATTCTTTATATTTTAGAATCAAGATATGTTCCTACTTGTGTTTACTCAAGGAAATACCTAAATCAAGAACCATTCCAAATGGCTGTATATTAAATGAGATGGTTTACTGATGTCAACAAAAGTGAAAATTATATTGAAGTGTAAATCATATATAGTAATCTTAATTGTTCAACATGATATATTTGCAAATACATTTTTGTGCATATTTGTATTTTGTACATATTTATATATAAAACAAATTACATTTGTACAAATATTTGTAAGATCTGGCACATTGTTAGCACTCCAGAAAAATCTTTTTCGGGCTCTCGGTTGATGCTGAGAAAAAGAAGCCAGTCTCACCTGTTACGATAGATTAATATTGCCTATCCTGGTCTTCGTATAAATGGAAGAATACAGTGTTTATTTTTCTTTTTCTGGTTTATTTCACTCAAAGTTACATTTGTGAAATCTATTTGTTATGTACCAGTGATTCATTCCTTTTTATTTTGTGTAGCATCCTGTTTAATTAACATGGAGCTTTTCAATCCATTGAGTAGATAACAATTATTTTTCCAAAATGGTTGTATCAACTTAATAACTCATATATGAAGATCTAACAATCTAAAAAAGATGGACCCCCAATTTCACAGAATAAATAAATGAAAAGGTAAAGTACTTAGGCAGTATATGCACATTTTTAAAAATAAAAGATTGAGTTAAAGTTTGAAAAATACAAAAATCTCATTTGAGCTACATGTATGAAAATATTTCTTTTATAAGACACATAGATTTTGGGTATGATTGCTGAACTGAGACTTTTCACTTGATATACCTTACAAATTGAACTTTTCGCTCACGAAACATGCTTAAGACAATTTTATATGTGAATTGAATTGTAAAAATTGTCTTATTCTATAAAATGTTTAAAGTACCTTATAGGATGAGGAAAACAATGAAAGAGTTAACAAGGATACAAAGCATAAAAGAGAAGAATGAGTTCAAATAAAATCGAATGAAAAGGTATCATCTTCTGCAACTCTTTAGGTAATTGTTCATATGTGCTAATTTTCATGACTTGTAGCACATTGTTTTTGGCCAAGGCCATTCTATCTATGGGTTTGCCAAAAACTTCCTATTTCAGATCTTCTAGTCTCCAACTCTCAAGATAAAAATCACTGAAACCTCTGACTCCGATATACTGAATGTCTGCATAAAAATTTCCTCCCATCACCTTGTAACAGATGACTTGCTCATACACCTTTCTGATTCACCATCTTGGGTTCTCTCCTTCCTTTGAGACTACAGCAATTCTTTGTATTTCACATTATGTGCAAACTTTACTTTCAAAGGGGTTTTTACCTATATTAATGTATTTACATCATTCACTTAATATGCTTTTCTGTCTGTAAAATTGGTCTGGATATCTTGGATTAGGATAGAACACATCACAATTTTTCTCACTTTGATAAGTTTATTTTTTTAGTTGGACCGTTTTTCAGTTGCTGACAGTATCAGAAATGAATTAAAGTTAAGTGAAGAATAGGTAAACAGAAGGATGCCCTTATGACTTACCAACTTTGCTTATTTTCAAGTTCCACAAGACCCTTCTCTCCCTTCAAGGAAGATGATTCCTAGGCATATTTGTTATTTCTATCAAAACAGCTGAGTTCTATTTTTTATTCAAATTGGCAGTATACCTGGGAAATACAAATTATTTCTGAGCTCATGTATGTTTTTAGGACAGTTTCTTGTGATATGCCTAGTTTTATTATAATAAGGAATATCGAATTTTCTCAGTGTTGGGGTACTTGAAAGGGTTCTTAATAACCCTGCAGCCTTACTTCTAGAATGTAAGGCCACTTTTTTAAAAACTATACATATTACTCTGAGAAATTAATATGCACTTCCTTGAGTTTCTTTAGTCTTAGACTTGATAGTTGTAATTGCCAATAACTGAAGAAAGAATAATCTAGAAAATATTTTTGCCTTTCTCTGAAATATTTATGATCTTTATAGATTATTTTATAGACTAAAAAGCAGAAAAGTATATTTCAGGTCCTACAGCGCACCCCATATATGTGAGCATTAAAGTTTAGAGATAAAGCCACTGTACAGAACAAAATGTAACACATTGACCAAATGGTTTAATCAACTTCATTGCTCAAGCTCCCCCTCATTACTAGAAATGCTGTTCTACACCATTTTCTCTTTTCAACCCAGTGTCACCAGAGACTCACCACACAATGGCTGAAGAGATGTGTTCTCTAAATTGCCTAAGTCCATCCAATACTAATTTGTCCAAATTGCTCTTTTTCTCCATAAGAAAGTTTCAACCTCTTAACCTATTATATACTCTTCCCTCCAATGTCAAAGTAAGAAGTCTCCTTTTTCCAGAGCTAATTCCTGCATCTGACCTGTTTATTCCAACTCAGACACTTGGTTCCATTAGTCATCCTTTCCTTTGTCATAGCTGTTACCTCTTATGCTCTATTGCCTTGTTCTTTACATATTTTCTTGAAATTCCTTCATTCTAAAACTCTATCAACAATAATTATACATAGCAGTAAAGAATATTATAATTATGCCAACTGCGTGATGGGTAATAAAAGTTCTTATGAAAAATATCCTTAGAGGACTTACGATTTTCTAGATTCCTCTTATTTTCACATATATCGACAGTAATTTAATTCTGAAAACCGTACTTCAAGTAATGCATTATTGTATTTCCCATCAGACATTATAAAAATTAATGCCCTACAAAATCATCAGGCTCAGTCCCTTACAGAAAGGAGGCTGCAGGGCTGGGATTTTACCCTAGGTCTTTGAACTCCAGTGTCTTCTCATGTTAGCCCTTCCATGCAATGAACAACTTAGAATATTCTAGAATCACTGTCTTTGCTTTGTCACCACATAAACTGTAAAGCACCACAAAATTTTAATTTCTAGCATTCAACTAAAATTTGTTTCCTCACATGTGGTCAGAGACTCTCATGTTGACTATTCGCAATAATATTCTAGACAAATTTCCTATAGTAGTAAATACTCAACTCAATCTGTATGTAGAAACATGCTTCTCCTTTGGATCTCCTATCCAAACTTCTGCATCTCCTCTTGCCTCTTGAACTTTTTTCTCTCATCCTACTGTTATCACTTCTGTTTCTATTGTCCTTTAATAGCATCATACCTGTCTGTATCACCAGGCCACTTATCTTGTAGACCTGCTTATCAATAGTGTAATACACTTATCAATAGTGTAATAGCCGTTGTATGTAGATTACTCCTTATGTACATTTCTACTATGCAATATAAAAAGTTCTTCCTTAGTTCATCATTTCTACATGGTTTCTTAAACAGACCCTCATAATCACAGCCCTCAAATGCTCTTCATCTTGCTGCCTTGCTGTTTTCTTATAGAGCCGTCTATGTATGTATCAACATGTTGGTGGGTTTTTTGTTTTGTTTTTTGTTTTTGTTTTTGACAGGGTCTTACTGTGTCACCCAGGCTGGAGTGCAGCGGCACAATCTCAGCTCACTGCAGTCTTGACCTCCTGGGCTCAAGCGAACTTCCCACCTCAGCCTCCTAAGTAGCTGGGACTACAGGCACTCGCCACCATACCCAGTTGTTTTTTTTTTTTTCTGTTTTGTTTTTTTATTTTTGGTGGAGATGAGGTTTTGCCATGTTGCCGAGGCTGGTCTGAAACTCCTGAGCTCAAGTCATCTGCCCACCTTGACCTCCCAAAGTGCCAGGGTTACAGGCTGGAGCAACTGTACCTGTCCCATCAACACATCTATCGTCAGATCTTTGTAATCTCTCACTGTCTCACTGTTGTGGTCTTACTCTATTTAAACTCTTTCCTTCAATTGCCCCTCAGTTGAAAATCCTCTCATGAATGATTTCTTCCATTGGTTTTTAATGACTATCTAAAACTTTTTGATGAGAAATGACTATGAAAATTTAGATTCAACAAAATACCAGACTTATAGAAGCTAGGGTTATAGAATGATGAGACACTAAAACAATGACAGGTTTGAGTATCATCATCTACCTTCTGATCATTTTAAATTCTGTATATGTCTTCCCCATTACTGTAGTGTTTTGGGACTCTTAAGGTAAGAATAATCTGAAAATTATCCTTTCTTAAACCTATCAAATGCTGATTTTGTTG
Source organism: Macaca mulatta (assembly GCF_049350105.2). Lineage (NCBI taxonomy): Eukaryota > Metazoa > Chordata > Mammalia > Primates > Cercopithecidae > Macaca > Macaca mulatta. The sequence continues at coordinate 86,894,194 of NC_133422.1, forward strand.
ATTGATCAATAAAAATAGCATTTGAGCTAGATGACTTCTATGGTACTCTTTGATTCTTTCATTTGATTTATCCGATCAATCACTATAAGATAGTGTATGTGGCTTATACTGTTATAAATTATGAATATATGTTGAATTAGTTTAGAACTAGTCCCTATACCTAAGAAACTTACAAAATAGTGGCAGATGCAGAATAAGAAAACAGAGAAATAATAAATATAATATGTCCACTAGAAAAAAGAAAAGATATATAGGTATGTGAAAAGTTTATTTAGGTGGCAGAATCCATATAATGAGGTGATCAGCAAAGAGAGACTACTCTCTAGTTACACGAATGGGAAAAGCTGCAGACTGACATCTTTTGATCGTTTCAGATGAGATTTGAAGAACAGAGAAAAACACAGGATTGGCTCTATCTTACATATTCAGCACATAAGCTATCACCATCTCCAAATAAATGCAAATAGAGACACAGACTAAACACCGGGTAGTGGAAGGGAATTCTTACTCATTTTCATCTTAAGCACTTCTGCTTACCCATGCTGAGACTTCTGGAATTTGAACGCAAGACCTTATTAACTACCTGACAAGAAAGGTCTACTCAAAGATCAGACTGATCATGTTTTGCTAAAAATCTGAAATGGCCCTTCTGCAGCTTCCATGAATTATTCTATCATGGCATATTTAAGGATATTCAGTCATTGGCAGATGGGCAGCTATTTCCTTTCCACTGGAAATGCATAAGTAAAATTTTCTCTAAAGAAGAAAAAAAGACCTGCAGATACCTTTTAAACATTCAGAATTTGAAGAGGGAAATTGGTACTTGCAATTTAATAGTTTGTAATTTAAATGACAAGGGTCAATAATTTAGCTGTGTTAATTGGAACCAAGCAGTAGTAGTCTCACTTTACTTTTCTAAGGCTACAGGGATAATTGAAGGATAAGAAAATAGTAGACTTGACCTCAGTATTCTAATTAATAATTCACTGTCTCATCATGTTTGTAAATGTATTTTATCCAAGTAAGTAGAGGGAAGTTTGAGACTGGATAACCTTTTGCTATCATGTGTCCATTCAGATTGAAACATTTTCTTTCAATGTCCTGACTCTAGGAAAAGGAATCTTTCCTAAAGAATCGTCATAATATTTGTCCATTTATACAATTAATCAAAAACTCATATGGATCACCTGTTGTGTGTTGGGTACTGGACTAATCATTGAATAAAATATACCTGCCTTCGAAGAGCTCCCTTTCCAACTGGCAAAATGTTTCACTTGGAATTGTTTGGCTGCAACATGTGATAGAAACCCACATATGGAGGCTTTAATAAATAAGGGGCCAGGGTTGGCAATATAGTTCTAATATAGAGGCTTCATGATACCACAAAACTAGCGCTTCCTTCCTTTTCACTCTGCCATCCTTTACATGTGTCTGTCTTTCCAATCGTCACAAAACGGCAGCTTCATCTACGATCCAGAGAAGGAGGGAAAGAGAGGCAAATGGCATACAGCAGCCGAGATTTCTTTCCTGATACCCATGCCAAGTAGCATTTAGGTCACATCTCTTTGGCACAAGTCTATCAGCCCATACGACCCTCTCTCTCTAGGTACGAGAAAGCCTGGGAAGTCAAGACTTGAGCCAGGCACATTGCTGCTGCTAATGAAACAAGATTCTGTAAATTAGGGAATAAGTAATTTCCCAATTATTTATACTTGTAATTTATTCAAGAAAATAAACGTTAGTTAGCAACTAGATGTTTCTTCTTGATAGACTTATCTTGTCCTCTGCCCCATATAAAAAAAACAAACATCAACAAGGCTATCACATAAGTGCTATAGCAAGGTGATACACAAACTTTGGAAATACAGAGAGAAATGCAGGGGGCAAAGAACTTCAAATAACTTCCAAAAAAACTTGATGCTTGTGATGAGTTGTAGCAACTAGCAAATTTTCAGATAGGCAACAGTGGGGAATAATTCATGAAAAAGGATTATGAATAAATGCATCAACATAATCTTGTCCACCCAACAAAACCCAAGAATACCTTTGTCATTAAAGGAAAAGTATTTTGAGGGGAGGATGATAAAAGTTTATATGAATACAATGTTAACTACCTTGAAATTTATTTTTAAAACTATAGTAGATAATTTAAGGATCTCATCCGAAAGAAATTCATGACTATATGGATTAGAAACAATGAGACTAAAAGCTGTAAAATTAATCCAGGAGAGAAATCAATGAAGGCAATAGCCTAAATTTGAATAAGAGGTTTCTAAGGAAGAGAAATAAGTGTTACACAGAGTTTGAGTGGAAGATAACAATTTTGTGGAAAGAAACAAGTAGTTTTCTCTGAAGAGCATCCAGGGGTTCAAAGAGTTAGAGAATTTAGAAATGAAAAGAGTAAGCTAGAAATCTTGACTGTGGAGACATCAACTATAAGGCATAACTGAAATAATTATCGATAAGGTAACTCAGAAGACATCATGAAAAAATAAAAATATACCAGACAGAAAATTGAAGATAAGGAGATGGGTGAGGAATAGTATAGTAAGGAAGTAGATTTAATAAGTGATGGTCAAAGAAACAAAATCTAAGTGGTTGTAGTCTCTTGATAACTAATAGAAAAGATAATTGTTGGATAACAAGAAGAAAGGGTTCAAAAGTGTCAAATGCTAAATTCCATAAGACCTGCTTAGAAACTGTTCATTGAATTTGAATATTGCATAATCATTAGTGAGCTTAAGAAAGAAATTCAGTCAAGCTACAAGAGAAGGCAGATTATAGTGGATTATGATAAAGAAGTGGATATTTTGTAGAAACATGGAAGAAAAACTGGGAAAGAAAGTAGGTGATAGGTAGATGTTGATCAGAGAATTGTAACAGTCATTTGTGTCCATATGCGTGTGTGTGTGTATATATGTATGTATGGTGAAAAATATGAGTATAGTATAGGTTGAGAATAAAGCCAATAGGGAAATGTTTTATATTCAGTTATAGGAAGTACAATTAAGACATTCCTGATAGCTAAGGAGAAAAAGAAAGCGTTTTTACATAAAAGCATTTATGCCTATTTACATAAAAGGTGCTGCAAAACTGATTTCATACTGATTATTAATTTGCTAATATTCCTTTCACAACCAAAATATTAAGTGCATTACCATCATTCTATGTATTCAAAACTAAATTGATGAAACATCAACTGGTAAGTGTATAATGACCAGCATTTTGTCATTATGAAATGGCAACATGGCACCTTTTTAAATTTCCATTTCAAGTCATTTCACTTATCTTTCTCGTGGATATCTTTACTCTTTCCAGGAAGTAGTGATAGATACATGAAAGATAAGAAATGTTTTTGTATGTTTTAAATAGTATTTGTCAACATAGTATTTTGACATGAATACAATCTTACAGTTAAAAAATCTTGGGTGATACCTACCATCAAGGTTTGATCAAATTTTAACTCTTATTTGTTTTAAATTTGTATTCAAAAGGAAAATAAGTGTCTACATACATTCTGTATAACTGTTACAACAAAATTCTTTAAAGAATATATATTTGTTGAATATCTTTATAAATAGCACTAAAGCTAATGTCTCTTTGTTGACTAAGCATGTTTCAGGCTTAATTTTCCTCTGTCAAATAGTCTGACTTATCCTCCATATGGTAAGCTTGGACATTTGTCTTCACACAACATACAATTTAATATAGAGTAATGGATTTAAGAACTTCTATCTTGTGACTTGGCATACTTTTGAACCCAATTATTTTAGTGTGAAATGTTAGGGACATATTAAGAGACCCTCCAGAAATAATCATAAATGAAATATCTACAATGGTATCAAGCCTCTAAAATATAACTCTTGGACATGTCGTCTTTTTTCATTGCTACTTTTGCCCAGAGAAATAAAGGTTATTTTTGAGGAGACCAAATTAAGACACTTTATATCAATAAGTATAAAGAAGAATTAACAAAAATAAAAAAAGCCCAAAGAAGGAATAAATGAGCAAGATGGGGTTATCTTTGAGAGAACATTTGGTATCATTGTTGCTTTACTTTTGCTTCTAAAGAGTGCATAAAAACTAAAGGTAATGTGAAAAACAACTCTTCCTTCAAAATGTTTAGTATTGGGTTATATGGAAAAGTTATAAACTTGTTTTTGTGGGGTTTTTGAATTCCAGTATAGATCATTGGTCTGCTCCTTTATCTCAGCCATTTACTGGAAAGCAAGTGTTTCCAAATATAACGGTAAGATTTGGTAATTCTTTCCTACCTCGAACATGATGAGTATAGAAACGGAGCCTTCTCCTCCTGCTTTTTGTCCTGCTTTGGCATGTGCACAGCAATACTGAGGAATTCATGGCAGGGCCTTATTTCCCACCCCATGTGTGATTCCCCAGGGTCAGCGCCTTCACACTTGCGTGAGTGTGCACACACACATACTCTCATGCGGAACGTTACTTCAGACCTTCACAGGACCTTCCTTTTCTTTCCCTGGCTCTGACTTCCACACAAAGAGTGGAAGCATTATTCTGTTCCACTCTACCTTTCCTTATTCATCTCTGCCTGACAGTGTTTTCCTGGGACAAGAGGGAAGCCATCACTGGAAGTTATACCAATTAGATGAACGGCAGCAAATAAATTGTTCCTAGAGCAATTAGAAGATTAAAGGGGAAAAGCCCTGCAATGCTGTGAGTAATCCATTGTGATAAGTGAGAGAGAACTGACATGTCATTACAGAAGAATTAAATTTATCCTCCCTCCATTTCTGTCCCATTCCCTGATTTACATATACCTGGCCACACATACACTTCCAGTTTATAGAAATAGAGACTATATAGATAGCCTTCCATAAAACCAATATAGTATGCCCTTGTATAAATGTATATTCTCCTATGTAGGCTAATCAGGTTTCCTTGGGGTTAATGAATTAGAAAGAAGTGGTTGAGTAGACAGCAGGGTAATGGGGAGTATTTTTCAAAATGAAACAAACACTTACCTACCAATACGTTCTTGAGAGTTTAAGATAATCTGAGTCCTGTTTTTGAGAGAAGAGGTCACCTTGCTGTTTTAAATATATTTCTTTTGAAAGTAGTTTTATTCTGATTCATTTCTATTACTTGCTAAAGTATATGTATTTTCCACAGAATTTGATTAGTACTGATGTTATTTTTAGAATACAAGGACATTCATATTTTTAGAAAGCCCATTAGAAGTGTTTGAATTATTATGTGATTTATATAGTGTAAAATCCATATTTTTGTTGTACACTTCTGTAAATTTGGAAAAATGCATAGTCATGTAACCACCACCAAAATTAAAATTTAAAATGATTCTGGCCAGGTGCAGTGGCTCATGCCTGTAATCCCAACACTTTGGGAGGCTGAGGTGGGCAGATTATGAGGTCAAGAGATCGAGACCATCCTGGCCAACATGGTGAAACCCCATCTCTACTAAAAATACAAAAATTAGCCAGGCATGGGGGCACGTGCCTATAGTCTCAGCTACTAGGAAGGCTGAGGCAGGAGAATCCCTTGAACCTGGGAGGCGGAGGTTGCAGTGAGCCGAGGTCAGCCACTGCACTCCAACTGGCAACACAATGAGACTCCATCTCAAAACAAACAGTTCCACAACCCAAAATTTTCCATCATCCTATCCCTTTCTAGTCAAACTCGCACACTTTCCTCTAGTCCCTCAAAACCATCAACTTCCTCTCAGTCCCTATAGCAACTCAATTTCTAGAATGTCCTACAAATGAAGTCATCTGGCAAGCAGCCTCTGGAGTCTGGCATCTTTCTCATGATATTTCAGGTAGATCCACGTTGTTTGTATTCGTTGCTACTGTGACAGATTGAAATTCGTTTATCCCTTCACCGGTTTGAGGACATTTGGGATTTTCCAGGCTATAGGCTGATTGTGGTCCCCACCACTCCCCCGCCCCTTTGCAAAATTCTGATGTTGACATCCTAACTTCCAGTACCTCATAATGTGACTGTATTTGGAGATAGTTTTTTTGGTGGCAATTACGGTTAAAGTCATCAGGGTGGGCTGTAATCCTATATGTCCTGTGCCCTTACAAGAAAAGGAGATGGCTGGGCATGGTGGCTCACTCCTGTAATCCTAGCACTTTGGGAGGCTGAGATGGGAGAATCTCTTGAGCCCAGACATTCAAGACCAGTCTGGGCAACATAGCAGGAAACTGTCTCTACAAAAAATAGGAAAAAAAATAGTAAGTGTGGTGGCCCACACAGTGGTCTCAGCTATTTGCAGAGCTGAGGTGGGAAGACCTCTTGAGCAGAAGTGGTCAAGGCTGCAGTGAGCCATGATTGTACCACTGAATCCAGCCTGGGTGACAGAGCGAGACCCTGTCTCAAAAAAATAAAGTGCAGGCACTGATGGCGGGGGAGTGGGAGTGGGAATGCATGAAGGCAAATAGAAAGGGCCATCTATAAGTCAAGGAAAGAGACCTCAGAATAAAACCAACTCTGCAAACACCTTGATCTTGAACTTTTAGCCTACAGAGAAAATTTCTGTTGCTTAAGCCTCCCAGTTTGTGATTCTTTGCCATGGCAGCCATAGCAAACTCTAATATACCATGTTTGTTTATTAATAAAAGCTGCTGTTCACATTTGTGTACAAGTTGTTAAAAGATAAGTTTTCATTTGGGAGCAAAAATACCTAGGAATGAGATTGTCCTCATATGAAAATGTATGCTAAACATCAACATAGGCTGTCTAAAGATTGTCAAAAGTGACTGACTTGGCATCATTCTCAGTAACAACCTATGAGAAAGTTCAGTTGTTCTGCATTCACATCGGTACTTGGTATTGTCATAACTTTCTCTATCCTAACAGTATGTAGTAGTATCTCACTGTAATTTTAATTTGCACTTTTTGATGACTAATTATGCTAAGTATCTTTGTCATGTGCTTATCTATTAATATTTTGTAGTTGAAATATCTTTAATATTTTGCTCATTTTTTGTTGGGTTGACAGTTTAAGTTTTGTGAATATTACATATTCAGAATACAGTTTATCCGATGTGTGATTTGCAAATATTTTTTCTAGTTTGTGGCTTGTCTGTTTATTCTTTAAACAGCATCTTTTGCAGAGCAAAAATTTTTAATTTGGATGAAGGTCAATTTATTTTTTTTAATGGATTGCTGTTTTTGCATGTGAGAATACTCTGACTAATCCAAAGGTCACACACTTCTTTCTGTGCTATGTAAAATATAAGCTGAGATTCATTTCTTGGTATACAGATGTCCAATAGTTCTAGCACCATTTGTGGGAAATGGCACTATGTTGCTTTTGCACCTTCTACAAAAATCAGTTAACTATATTTGTGTAATTTTATTTCTGAATTTTTGATTCTGTTCCATTGTGTTTCTTTTGTTTATCTTTTCTCCAGTAACATTGTCTTATTAGAGGTGCCAAAAATATTAACTGTTAAATCACATAGTTCGACGATTCCTCCAACTTGGGTCTTTTTTAAAATTGCTTTGGTTACTCTTAATTTTTCTTCCTTGCCCTGCACATTTTAGAATTAATTTGTTGATATTTACCAAGAAATCCTTGTGGGATTTTGATTTGCTCTTAATTTTTGTTCTTAATTAGTGTATTTGGGAAGAATTGGCATCTCAAGAATATTGAGTTTTTCACTTCATGAATACCATATATCTCTCCTTTTATTAATATCAAAATTTTTTATCAATGTTTTGTAGCTGTTAAAAATCACTTGTGCACGTTTTTGTAAATTCATACATAAACACTTTGTCATTCTAAATGATTTTTTGTATGTTTCTATTTCCAAACGTTCTTTGGTAATATATAGAAATATGATTATTGAGTTTGTGTATAGCCACCTTACTAAACTCACATACTGAGCATTTTAATAGGTTATTTTGGATATTTTTACATGAACTGTTGTCTGAAAATAGAAACAGGTTTGTTTCTTCCTTTCTGATGTGGATGTCACTGATGTTTTTTCCTGCATTACTGATCTGGCTAGGACTCTTAGTATAAAGCTGAATGTAAGTGGTAAAAGAGCTGACTTCTTGCCTTGGACCCAGTTTTGAAATCAGTCAGAGTCGCCATTATGTGTAATTTAGTGGTAGTTTTGATTTTTTGTCTGTTTTGTTTTGTAGATGCCCTCTATCAGGTTAAGTTCCCTTCTTTTCTCATTTTGCTGAGAGTTTTTATAAAGAATAGACATTGAATTTTGTCAAAAGCTTTTGCTGCATCTACAGAATGGCATGTTTGTTCTTCATCTACCTAATCATGTTGCAAGTTATATCTGTTGAGCTTTGAATGTTGAACCAGCCTTGCATTCATGGTATAAATTGCTTGTTTGTAAAGATTTTTAAAAAATATTGCTAGATTTGATTTTAGTATTTTATTTTTATCTACTTAAGGGATATTGGTTTATACTTTTCATTTCTCTTTAAAGAGAAGGGATAGTGAGAGAGAGTCTCTCTTGAAATTCTGAGTGCCTGTGCATTGCTGCCACTACACAGCTAGTATCATGACAGCAGCTTCAGAACTAGAGCTCACTTCCAGGTAGAGCTGGGTGGGAAAAAAAGCGAAAAACAAAAAGATTATTTCTCTACATATGATCCATCTTACAGAGGCCACATTCCTGGTTCCCTAGCTTGAAAAAATAGAAACTTTGCACACCGTGGGTTAGAAAAAAAAAAAAAGCATTAAACCCACCCCTGTTAGAGGTCACTATTAGTATTTTGATTTTGCTTTCAATCTACCTGTTGTTTATTTTTAAGAGTCCTTGGTAGTTGCTTTTTATGTCCAGAGTTTTAATTTCAATCAGTAGGAGAAATAGGCCTTGGTGAGCATGCTTTGTCTTGGCTGGTGCCAGAAGTCTATACTCAAATATTTTAAAATAATTTTTAGTCGAATAACAAGTTGGAACTGTGCTCAGCTTTCTCATTGTTGTCCTAAAAATAGAAGAAAAGGTTTTAAATACTTTAACCACTAAATAATTTAAAGCAGGCTGAAAAGAAACTCCTTCATTTTGCCTATTGTATATTAGTCTGTTCTTACACTGCTAATAAAGACATACTCAAGACTGGGTGATTTGTAAAGGAAAGAGGTTTAATTGACTGATAGTTCCACATAGCTGGGGAAGCCTCACAATCATGGCAGAAAGCAAATGAGGAGCAAAGTCACGTCTTACATGGCAGCAGGCAAGAGAGAGTATTTGTACAGGGGAACTCCCCTTTATAAAACCATCAGCTTGCATGAGACTTAGTCACTATCATGGAAACAGCATGGGAAAGACCAGCCCCAATGAGTCAATTACCTCCCACTGTGTCCCTGCCACAACATGTGGGAATTATGGGAGCTAAAAATCAAGGTGAGATTTGGGTGGGAGCACAGTCAAATCATATCACTTATATACATTTACATTAGGATTTTAGATTTAGAACTAGTTCTTTGTTCCTATCTGAATTTTTCCACAATTTTGTAAGGAAAAATAATGCCACCTTTGAATTTCATGTGTAGATGACTTTTTTTAGTTTTGTGTCATTTTGTCCAATAAATTCTGAAAATCTTTGTATTAACAGTGTATTATCTCTGCACAACTATAAACATACAAGAGCGCTCAATAGAAAGAATAAAGAAGAAAAAGCACTGGATCTATATTTATATAAAACAAGCTACCTGCATAGCCCACTAGGAGGTGGTCATGATATAATCAGGAATGTTTTATTCACAGGTTGTAGATCTGCATATTGGAAGAGGGTTTGCAGGTAACAGAGTCGAGAAAAGTTGCCTAATCAGACCGTAAATGCAGGTGTTGAAGCACTGAACAAAAATAAACTGCTTTAATTACTCATGAGAGGGAAGTACAAGTCATTATTCCATCTGCTAATTTACAGACTGTAAGATACCCTTTAAAAGCAGCAGTGAGTAAACTCTTCATAAAATTTACACTCGATGGCAAATCAACTGCCTTTCTTCTCTTGCAGAAGTGCCTTTCTTTTTAATGACTATCTGTGTTTTTTGAGATGAGGTCTCTGTCACTCAGGTTGGAGTTCAGTGGCATGATCAATCACTGTAGCCTCTACCTCCAGCTCAAGTAATCCTCCTGCTTCAGCCTCCTGAGTAGCTGGGACTAAAGGTGTGTACCACCATGCCTGGCTATTTTTGTAAATTGTTTTGTAGAGATGGGTCTCACTGTATTACCCAAGCTGGTCTCAAACTTCTGGAGTCAAGCATTCCTTGCACCCAAAGTGCTAGGATTACAGGTGTGAGCCACCAAGCCCACCCTAGTGACTATTTTTGAATAAAGAAACACATTACCCTCCCTTGTTAATCACTTTCATGTACAAAAATGTATGTTTTAATGTTGATCTGTTTTAACTAGTATATCATTTTCTTTCTACATAAATAACACATTTATACATATGTATGTATAGATATATTTATAATGTTAAAATTGTGTTTAAGTGATGTTTACTAAACATAAAATTTTATTTAGAAAATTGAGATGTGAAATTTTATCTAGTTAATCCGTAGTCCTTTCCCTTATGGTGTCCAGCTCTGTGCAGGCTCTGCCTCACTCCAGATTATATAAATATCAATTCATATTGAAATGAATTTGAAATTTAGCTTTCAGCATTTGCCTTTTCAATGCATCTTGAAATTATTGTGGTAATATTATTTCCTATCCACTAGCCTACCTTTTAATCCCAACAGCAACGTTTCTGAAAAGACCACTAGTTCTTCTGTTGAGCACAGTTACTGATACCTCGCTATTCAAGGGAAGGATAGAGATGCCCACAGCCCCTCTCCTTAAACCACATACATCCAAGTAAAACTAGTATTTCTTCCTTTAAAAATTATAGATGTAATTATTTTCCATGTTATTGAATACATTTCTATTGTAGCCTCACTTCCATTCTTCAGAATCTTTTGTTCGATTTTCTTGTACTTGATTTGATCCCACTCACACTTTTCTACCAGCTGCTCCAGAGCCAATGGGCTTAGTCACAGGGTGGGAAGACACGTTTGTGGGGGTTGGGTGGAAGTTCTGGTTCAGGTCTGCGTCTCTGTTCACCTTCATTTATGATGATGCTGTAACTCACTTCTGCTCTTAGAGAAGTCACACAAGCAATTGCTAAATTAATCTGTCAGGTCTCACTGTCATGCAGCTATGTCTCAGAGCCTCTTCTGGACAAATTGTGCTGTTCTCAAGAATACTTATGTGATTTTATCCTTTGTGGAAAGGCTATAGGTAACTGATGCGATAGGGAGAAGTATGTGGAAAGTTGACCACGTAGCTGTTTCCATACGCAACTTTTCAATCTTCTTGATTTCTCCTTCTCTTCCCAGTTCTTATCCATAGTGATTTTTGGAAAAACTGCCTCTACATTGGCATTGTGTGTACTCAGAGTGGTGGGTCTCTTCTTAGCTAGACTATTGGGACAATTCTATTCACCTTCAGACTTCCAAATGTCATTACATCTTCTTAGTGCCTGGCCTCCTTTTCTCTCATTCACAAGATATTCATGGCTCCTTTTAAATGGGATAGTGGCCAATTGAAGAGTTTGTCTTTTCTGAAAGGATTCCTGAAATGTGAGGAAAGTACCAAATTTATTTACTTATAAAATTTTACAAGAGAAAAAAAATAGGGTTGGAATGAAAGTAAGGATATTTTCATCCAATTACCTCATTCAGTTGTCATAATCAAGGTCAGAAGAAATAAACTTCAGTCTTTGCTAGAAGCAACTTGCAGCAAATCACACGTCTACAGACTCTGTGACATTCGTCCAGTGATAGCAGCAATGTTCCAAACATCACATGGTATACAGAAATATAGCAATTAAAATAGTTTTACAGATGCAGATCAAGCAGTAATTACTTTTGCCCAGGAATCTTAAAAAGAAATTGTATGTGGAGATCAGGAAGCTTAGGCAATTTTGGGTGCCTTTTGTCTTTGTAGTGACAATTTACCTTGGGCTCGCAGTGACATTTTTCTGGGTTTTAAAACACAACACTTGTAAATATATATATATATGTAAAACACAACACTTGTAAAAATATATATTTATATATTTTTTTATTAAAAATATATATATTTTTAAATCTGCTGGCCCTTTTGCTTTTAGCAGCCATAGACTTCTTGGCCTCAAAGGCTCAGATGCCCGAAACTTCTGAAGAGATACTGCCTTCAGCTGCTTCTCAGTAGCAGTGAGGTGTGAACACGTAGCTCCAATTATGCCTCTGCTTGCTTCAGCCTGCTGGTGCTTAATTAGGTGCTTATCCTAACACCTTAGAACATACTTTCTGCAGATGGTTTAATTCCAACCATCATATACGCTTTTTCTCAGTGTTTCTCCAGCTTCTCAAAACTTCCCTGTAAATGAGGCCTTGTAGGCAGTTTTCTTGCTATGACCTCACCTTCCATTCAGCACAGCAACGGCATCCATTGCTGTTATGCAATGGATAAAATTGTATAACAATGGTTATGGTTTCATACCTTTAATGTTACTGGCAGACTTTCCTCCTGGCCTTCTCCTAATCAATAGATCAGCCTTTCTTTTTCTCATTTTTAGCCATCTAATTTTATTCCTTACATTCATTCTTAAAGAGGCAAAAACCTTTTTTATCCTTCTCTTCAGAATGGTTAAATATACTGGCAACAAAAAAAGCAATTTTTACAAATTGATTTAAAACATGAAAATTATTTGCTCATTCTTATTTTTCACACTAAAAATACAAAGAATATAGACATGATATACGTTCCAATCACATTGATCATGAAGAAAATAACTATTTGATACTGGTTTTCCTTTGATTGCAAATAGATATGAGGGCAAAACGCCCTGTCTTATCACTTATTTATAAATAACTGACGGCCAAAATGAATAATTGTCATGATAGAAGTTATTGACACTGGCTGGCTGGGTGGCTCATACTTGTAATCCTAGCACTTTGGGAGGCCGAGAAAGGCAGAATCACCTGATGTCAGGAGTTTGAGACCAGCCTGGATAACATGTCTAAACCCTGTCTCTACTTAAAAAATAAATAAATAAATAAATAAAAACAACTATTTGGTTTTGGTGGTGGGCACGTGTAATTCCTGTTACTTTGGGAGGCTGAAGCAGGAAATAAGTTACTGATTCTCACAAATAATTGCAGAAGTAAAGTTATTGATACCCATAAATAATTTCAAAATGTGTCCATGTGCTACTTTGTAAATAGGAAGGAGGTTCTTATTTTGAAACTTGCAGCCTGGAAAATATATACAAGATTGTTCTATGACATTTATAACGGGAGCACTTCCTATATCGACTTACTAGAATTTTGGAGACTGACTTTAAAATATGATAATAAAAAAGAAAAGACAAGGAATTGAACTTTCTTCTCATGTTTATTACAAATTTTACAGGGAGCCAGAGCCTCATTTATGTCATCATAGATTTATTTTACAAGTTTGGACTTGCAAAAATGTGGCAAAATTTGAATGCCTTGTATCTTTTTTTGGAAAGCAGCTAGAATATGTAATGCACTGACCTTTTAGTGTTCATTTTGATTGGTTAATGGTTACACCTTTACAGCTCAGTCAGATTGTAAACAAGGGGACAAAACTGAATATAGAAGGTCAGAGAAGTGTAGTGACAAAATTTATGAATGCCCTATACATTTCCTATGAATAAAAAAATGATTAAAATTCTTGTTTGCCTTTTAAATATATACATAAGCAGATATTAAAAGTTAATTCAAAGCATACATTACCAAATATATTCTTAGTTTTGTCTTGAAGAAACCTTATTTAGGTGTACTTTTTCTACAAAGATGTCTTCATTAAACATTTTTCAAATTATTTTTAAAGATGAATAGCATTGAGTTTGCATATAGTTACAATAGTACTGAAAAGTACTTAAAATTTAAGGTTTTGTTTTCAGCTTTCTCTTTTCTAATGAATAATGACTTAATCATTTAACAAAATTGAAATCTCAAAGGTACATATAAACAATACAAATAACATCCTTACTACAGTTAACTTTGTGTTTAAAAAAAAAAAAAAAGAAAAAAAGCGTCCAAAGACAGACAGACATATTCATGCAATAAAATCTTAGCAATCCCTGCAATAGTCTTCCAGAATTATCAGCCCTCCCATCTTAACTCTGGACAGAATGAGGGGAGAAAAAAGAAACAAAAAACAAAAAACTAGTTCTCTCATATTACTCTGAGCTCCAACTGGGAAAAATAACTGAAAAGAGCCAAATGTTACAACTGTTTTGAGCAGGGAAGTCACACTGTGCAGGAGGACTCCATGGTAGAAACTGTTTAAAAAAGGTTCTTTTTACTTGAAATTACGCGAGAAAGCAGAAAATGACATTGCAAAAAGGAAAAAAGTATAGGCAGGAACATTGTTAACAGAAGCCAGGTGACAATGAGAAGTAAAGAGTAGAAAGCAGTCAACACTTTTGACCATTGAGAATGAGGAAAGTGGAAATTGAATAGCTCATGGATAAAAAGTCACTCACGTGTTAATAACATGGATTCTAAAGAGTCAGACTTATGCGTACACAGAGCATCTCTACCACATGCATGAATTGTGTGTGAGTTTGATGATAATGAAGAGAGACAAACTGCTGCATCAACTAATATACTCTGGGAGTGAAGAGCAGGATAAAAAACTAGAGACCACCACTCTAGGCCATTTAAGCATTTTAAGGAGAGAAAAACAACATAATAGAAGAAAGCAATAATTATCTGTAATGGTGGGATGGGTGGCTTCTGACACAGCTCCCGTGTTTCTGATTCCACCTCCTGGTATCTTGTGTTATCTCCCCGTCTTGAGTATGAGCTAGACCTGGTGCCTTGCTGCTAAGAAACAGAATTCAACAAAAGTAATACAGTGTTACTTCCTTGGTTAGGTAACAAGGAACTATGTCTTGCCTCTTGCTCACCACCCCCAACTCTTGCTGATATTCCCTCTTGCTTGCTTGCTTGCTTGGATAGAGTTGCCATGTCGTGTGATGCTTTGTGGAGAGGCCCATGTGACAAGGAACCCAGGGAGTCTACAGCACAACACCTGACTTAAAACTAAAGTCAACAACTATGTGAGTGAGTTTGGAAATAAATCATTCCCCTGTCTAGCCTTAAGATGACTTAAGACTTTTAAAAGAGTGAGGGTCAGCGGCCACAGCTAATCCACATCTGGATTCCCACCAACAAAAATTGAAATAATGTGTGTTTTAAAATGCTAAGTTTGGGGGTGATATGTTACATATAAATATAAACATGGTTTGGCATGGAGATAATAAATGACAGAAAAGAATTAGACTGTTTTAATAGTCCAGTGAAGAGATATAAAAGATCTGAATTTCGGTTGAAGCAATGTGAATGGTATAAAAGATAAGTATGAGATTCTATAAGATTTTATAGGATCTATCAATATTGGGGGTAAGAGGAGGACAGAGATGGGAAAGAGAAAGGGAGGGGGAAAGAGAAAAGGAGAGGGAAAAGAGGTAAATGAACAAAATTTTTAGTTCAGGTCAGTGGGAAAACCATTGGCAGAGTTGTATTATTTAAGCATTGATTTAACAGTTAATGTCTTGCACACCACAGATGCACAGAAAGTATGTTATCTGTACTAGATACTGAGATGAACTCTCAAAATGGTGATGCCCTCAAAATGGTATAGTGCAAAGTCAAATCATGGGAAATTTAGCTAAGGGACAAATTCATCCAATTAGCATTTGAGGAAAGGTATATGTGAGTTGGACTTTAGATAGTAACATGTAGAGATTAGCATTAGAAAGGAAGCAATTTTTTTTTTTTTTTTTTTTTTTTTGAGATGGAGTCTCACTCTGTCACCCTGGCTGGAGTGCAGTGCATGATCTCAGCTCACTGCAACATCCACTTCCTGGATCCAAGCAATTCTGCCTCAGCCTCCCAAGTAGCTGGGATTACAGGTGTGCATCACCACGCCTGGCTAATTTTTGTATTTTCAGTAGAGACAGGGTTTTGTCATGTTGGTCAGGCTGGTCTTGAACTCCTGACCTTGTGATCCACACGCGTTGGACTCCCAAAGTGCTGGGATTACAGGCATGAGACACCGTGCCCAGCCAAAATATTTCATCAGAAATATAAAGAAGTCAATAGTTTATTTTCACTAGATTGCAGGTGTATGAAGAAGACAATGGGAAAATTTCTGTCAATTGTCAGCCTAAATTTAACATCTTATTCTGTAGTGACATCACAGTACAAGTAAATAGATGTCTTGCACATAGGACAAATTATTTAAGTTTGTTGAAGTGAGACGATTCATTTTATTTTTAAGTAATAAGTAATGTGGGAAAATCTGCAGTCAGTAAGATTTATGTGGATCCAGGCTCAACAAACTACAGCTGACAGGGCAAACCTAGTCTGCAGCTTATTCATGTAAACAAAGTTTTATTGGAACACAGCCATGCTCATTCATTATGTAATGTCTATGGCTTTGACAGAGACTGTGCTACCTGCAAAGCCAAAAATATTTACTATCTGGCCCTGGACAGGAAAGGTTTGTCAGTTTCTAGTCTACATCATAAAATGGATTTGAATAGAGAGAAAAAAAAAACTCATTAAAATATGTAGGATGTTACGTCCTTAAACCAGTAGGATACTAACAATAGTAATAGAAAGGAAAAGGCCAGGCGCGGTGGCTCACGCATGTAACCCCAGCACTTTGGGAGGCCAAGGCAGGTGGATCACGAGGTCAGGAGATGGAGACCATCTTGGCTAACACAGTGAAACTCCATCTCTACTAAAAATACAAAAAGTTAGCTGGGCGTGGTGGTGGGTGCCTATAGTCCCAGCTACTCAGGAGGCTGAGGCAGGAGAATGATGTGAACCCAGGAGGCAGAGCTTGCAGTGAGCCCAGATCGCACCACTGCACTCTGGCCTCAGTGACAGAGAGAGACTCCATCTCAAAAAAAAAAGGAAAAGATAAAAGATGTGGAAAAGAAAAGTGGGAGTGTGTGTGTGTGTGTATGCATTTGTGTGTATGATAACTGCTTAAATGCAGGGTACAATATAGAAAAAGCAGTCGTGGTGCTTAGATGGCTCTGAATTGACAGTTGCCTCTATTAATATTTAAGTGCAATTTTGGAGGAATACGCCTTTCCACTCAACCCTTAAGTCAAGTGGTTTAATCAGCTGGTCATATTTTTTTCCTAATGGTTAGAAAGGATAAACTACTCAGAAAGAAAAGTAGTATTGAGAAAGAATTATAATGGAAGGAAGGGGGTGATTGCATACTTCTAAGAAAGTTGGAGGGAACAGCGAAAAACCAATATGTTCAAAGTACTGAACACTTGGATGAAAGCGTGAATGAAAGCAGGTGAGAACAGCCTTAAAAGGAAACCAGTTTGGACCAAAAGTAAACACTGGCTTTCATACTGCTTCGTATGCATGTGTGTGTGTGTGTGTGTATCTCAAAAGATACTGATTCTTAATGTATAAATTAGAATATTAGCTTTTATTTAGTATGAATTGAACTTAGATGGCGTAAAAAAAAAATGATTTTTTAAAAATCATCAGGTTCCTTTTGTTGTTTAAATTCTCTACTGAGAGAACTAAATAGGGTTCCCCTAAACAGGGTTCAAGAAGTAGAAACATACATAATGGTACTCAAAATTCAGTCGATTAAAGATTAATATTCCTTGAATTAGCAGAGCAGAACTAAGCATCCAAACACCAGATACAGGTCTGGAATAGCAGATAAATCTAAGTAGGTTTCGACTGTCTAAGGGTACATAACTGGTACAGGGACATGAACAAAATTCTGGGTAAACAGTGGTAAAAGCCCTATGAGGGATGTTTAACATTGAAATGTATAAAGTTTTTATTTAATCACAAAGTTTTCTATATTGGCTAAAATTTTATGATAATCGTTCATGTGAAAATTGACTCATTTTTTGTATTTTCAAAGAAAACACAAATATACCCATAGAACACTGTGAAATATTATCTTTCACAATGTATACCAGGCCAGGAAATTATTGGGCTGATTTGAGTCTTCAACAACATTTCACTTTGTGATGAAATAAGACAATGCTGGGGGGACCAAGGTTTCGAGGGGCGAAGGTTTCCATTTGCCTGAGCTCCTTCTGATGGCATCTTTACTTTCCAGGTGAAAGGATGTTTCTGAGATCAATCTTCCTCTCCTTTGATATTTACCTTCTTTGAAAACCTACTGAATATTGACTTACTCAGCTCTTCTCTATTCTTCCGGGTTTCCTCTGGGTCCTTTGATAATAGATGCTGGTATCCCTGTCTCATTCACACCTTTGTTTCTCAGGGTTTGTTTATTGTTCCTCCCTCTGTTAACCTGAGCCCTACAGGCCAAAGTAAATTACTCTCCCAGCACCTTTTATAGAGAGTGGTTCCTAGTAGTTTTCCGGATACTTTCACCAGTGACACCTATGTTATTACACATTTCTCTCCAAGAACATCTCTAAAACCTTTATGATTTACACATTTGAGTTACCTTAGACCAACTGACCTAAACACAAGATATGCTGTCACATTTTAAGCTGCTGCCTTATATGTTGGTTGAAATCTGCCTTTCCCTTGTCCTGGGTTTCTAAAGACCTGTAGGGTAGCTTCTCAATAACATATCTTAATATCTCAGAATGATTATTATACTAACAAGACATTTTTACTTTGATTACTCTGTCAGAGGACTCAGTCTCATTAGCAAAACCTGTTTAGAACAGCCATCTTAAATCCTGGTTGGATCAATTGCAGGCCTGCTTTTAATTTAAGAAGTAATCCTGGCCAGGTGTGGTGGCTTATGCCTGTAATCCCAGCACTTTGGGAGGCTGAGTCAGCTGGATCACAAGGTCAGGAGATCGAGCCCATCCTGGCCAACATGGTGAAATCCCATTTCTACTAAAAATACAAAAATTAGCTGTGCATGGTGATGCGCACCTGTAGTCCCAGCTGTTCAGGAGGCTGAGGCAGAAGAATCGCTTGAACTTGGGAGGCAGAGGTTGCAGTGAGCCAAAATTGTGCCACTCCACTCCAGCCTGGGTGACAGAGTGAGACTCCATCTCAAAATTAAAAATAAAAAATACATAAAATCTTCAAGAATACCACAGCAACTGGGAGATAAACTCATTGGAAGGGAGACAGCCTGCCTCAAAAACATGGCCAACCCTTTTGCTCAACACATTTCTAAGATTTTGAAGCTCAATAGGGTGAAATGCTAAAGGGCTGAGCTCAAAATCCCTGAAATTTAATCTCCAACAGAATTTGAGACTAATGAGACTAAATTTGAGACTAATTTTGAGATTAATGACTAATGAAGTAGTTCCAGCCAGCTCTCAATCAAAAGCTCAAAAGGAACATACTTCAGAAACAGAGATAAGCCAAAGATGGCAGAGTCTTACTGAAACTAAAACTCAATCCTGACTGCTTCAGTCTCTATTGATAATGACTTTCTCCCAACCCTATCGGCTCACTAAAGTGGGAATACATTCTAAAACTAACATTATCAGAATACTTCATTATTCTTTTATACACAGTGTCCAGCATGATATGAAAAATGTCTAGATATGTGAAGTGACAAAAATTTTATTAACATACAACAAAACACATGTGCACAACTAAGTACAGCTCCACAGATTCACAGTTGATAATTAAGCAGACAAATTTAGAATAACCATTGCTAATACAATAAAAGTAGACAAACTGGATGAAATGGAGATTGTAGCAAAGATTTAAATCTCTATAAAAAATTGTATAGACATTCTAAAACAAACACAATAATTGAACTTATATTACTCAATAGGTTTGCTTTAGAATAAATGTGGTAAAACAAGTTAACCTGAAAAAAGATTCATAGAAATGATATAAATTGATCTATAGAAATAATCTCAACTGATGAGAATGAATAAAGCAGAACAGAACAAAAGAGACGTGAGGCAAAGTCAAAACATCTATAACTGAATTGGACATAAAGACAAGTGAGAGAGAATGGAGAATAAGCAATATTGGAAGAGCCATTGGTCAAAAATTTTGTAAAACTGATAAAGAATATCAACCTACTTTGAAGAAACTTAACAAAAGCTAAGGAACATAATACAAATAAAACCTTACCTAACCAGATTATAAGCTGCTGAACCAAAACAAAAGTCTCAAAAGTAAGTAAAAGAGCACAAATAAGTATTCCAACAAAAACTATAGAAGCTTGAGACAATGAAATAGTGTTTTAACACGCTGAGGGGCAAATTTGCCAGTCTAAAATATAACCAGTGAAAAAAACATAACAGTGAGGCACAGTAAAATATATTTAGACAAGTAATTGTTGAGAGAATGTTTGCCCAGTAGACCTGAACTACAGAAATACTAGAAGTTCTTCAGACTGAGAAAAAATCCCAGATAGAAGCATGCAATTAGAGGAAGCAGTGAAGTTAACTGAAAAAAAGTCTTAAAATATTGGCACAAAAAGTTATAAAGATCTGAGTAAGTTCTGTATCTGTTATAGAAACTATGATTAACACATTTTTACACACACACACACACACACACACAATTCCAACCACATGTGGATTAGCTGGTGAATTCTTACCAAAACTTAAGAAACTAATTGGACTTGTCTTACACAAGCATTTTCAGGAAATAATACAAAAGAACACTTATATTTTGGGGGGAAACTGGTAATCATTGACACAAAAATCTGAAAGATATTATAAGAAAAGTAATTTATAAGAAATATTCACCATGAAAATAAACATGAGAAGTAAGGATAAAATTAACTTGTATTTTAGAAAGTTTAAATGTTGAATAAAATATGACAACAAAAAGTGGGGGTAACTAAATAGTTTTTAACTGTTCTAAGGTCCTTATATTGTTGGAGAAGTGGAAAAAATACTAATGTAGTCCACAATAGTCTAGAATAAATATTATGTACGATAAAGTACTAAAAAGGAATTACAAGTATTTTAATAATGTGAAAAATATGTAATTTAATAATGTGAAAAAATATGGCAAAAAATAAGAAAAAGTACAAATATAAAAACAGAAGATTAAATCCAGAATTAATAAAGAACTCTTACAAATCAATTTGAAAAATTCAGAAAATCTATTTTTTAATGGACTAATGTCTTGAATAGGCACTTTATTAGCAGATATCAAAAATCTAAAAACATAAAATCATTAATCGCTCAGAAATGCAAATTAAAACCACATTAAACACCACTATATACCCACTAAATACCCAAAATTAAAATGACTGATAATATCAACTGTTTCAGAATATATGGAATAACTACCACCCTTATAGACTACCATTCTTATTGTGTGAATGTAAATCTGAAAAACCATATTGAAAATTTGGTAAAGTTGAATGTATATGTACCCTTTGACCCAGCAATTCCACTCCTGGATGTATATATTCAAGATCAATGAGACTTCAGTCTATCAAAACATATGTATAAGATATTCAATTAGCATTATTTATAGTAGCCCAAAATTAGAAACAGATAAATCATCCAGTAACACAAAGTTATATATTCATAAAATGGAATACCCCATTAAAATTATAAAGTATGAACTCTATATATAAGAATCTCATAAATGTTCAAAACCTAATATTGAATAAAATCAGTCTTGCAGGAGCATATATACTGCATGATACTATTTTTATGAAGCTCATTAATAGCCTATTAACATTATTAATGGAAAGAATCTATGTAAATAGAGGTCAGTATAGGAGTTATCTTTTTTTTTTGGTTGTGGTTATTGACTGAGATGGCAAGAAGATGATTTATGGGGTATTTGTAAGATATTTTTTATCTGAGTTGTTCCGTGTATATGAACCTATGTGAAAATTCAATAAGGCATATACTTAAGATCTGTATAGTCTGTTATGTGTAAATTATATATTAATATTTAAAAGAATAATAAAGCACATTTTGGTTTTACACATGCCTATGTATAACCCAACCATTATACATTTATGTATATACCCAACAGATACAACTGGGAATTTTTTACACCAAAAGACTTTTATTACAATATTATTTTTATATCCAGACACTCAGAACAGTTCAATTGTCCACCAAGGGCAGAATGTAAAAATATTTTATTGATTCATTGATAGAATAGAATAAAATACAGCAATTAAATAACTGTTGCTAAGTATCGGGGAAACTAGCCACCAATATTTCAATGTAGGTTCTTTTCTATTTTCCCTAAGTGTTGGCCAGTCTGAGAAATAGAGTACAAAAGAGAGAAATGTTAAAGCTGGGTGTCCGGGGGACACATCACATGTCAGCAGGTTCCGTGATGCCCCCAAGCCACAAAACCAAGTTTCTATTGTGGATTTCAAAAGGGGAGGGAGTGTACAAATAGGGAGTGGGTCACAGAGATCACATGCTTCACAAGGCAACAAAATACCACAAGGCAAATGGAGACAGGGTGAGATCACAGGACTAGGGTGAAATTAAAATTGCTAATGAACTTTCATGTCCCACTGGGCACACATTGTCATTGATAACATCTTATCAGGAGACAGGGTTTGAGAGCAGACCACCAGTCTGACTAAAATTCACTAGGCAGGAATTTCCTTGTCCTAATAGGCCTGGGGGCGCTACAGGAGACCGGGGCTTGTTTCATCCCTTATCTACAGCCATATAAGATGGATTTCCCAGAGTGGCCATTTTAGAGACTTCCCCATAGGAATGCATTCTCTTTCTCAGGGCTGTTCCTTGATGAGAAAAATAACTCAGCAATATTTCTCCTACTCGCTTTTGTAAGAAGAGAAATATATATGACTCTGTTCCACCTGGCTCCCAGGCAATCAGACCTAATGGTTATCTCCCTTGTTCTCTGAGCATCGCTGTTATCCTGTTCTTTTGTCAAGGTGCCCAGATTTCATATTGTTTAAACATGCTTTATGAACAATTTCTGCAGTTAATGCAATCATCACAGGGTCCTGAGGCAACATACATCCTCAACTTACAAAGATGACAGGATTAAGAGATTAAAGACAGGCATAGGAAATCACGAGAGTATTGATTGGGGAAGTGATGAATGTCCATGAAATTTTCACAATTTATGTTCAGAGATTGTAGTAAAGACAGGCGTAAGAAATTAAAAAAGTAATAATTTGGGGAACTAATAAATGTCCATGAAATCGTCACAATTTATGTTCTTCTGTCATGGCTTCAGCAGGTTCCACCATTAGGGGTCCCCAACTTCCCACAACACTAAGTCTGTAGTGTCACAAATATGCTTGCATTCATATAAATTTCCCCAGGAAAAATGAATCTATTGTAGAGGAAGTCAAAAGAGTGCTATATTTGGTAGAAGAAAATTAGACATAAAAGAGGCTTCTGAGGTGCTCTTGTGTATGGCGGTCACATGACTGAGACCATATTGAAAGATGATGAAAATTGTACATGTATGATTTATGCACTTTTTAGTCTATAACAATGTATTCATTTGTGGGAGCTATTCTCCAGGGTACCACAAACTGGGTGGCCTAAAACAGCCAACATTTATTGTGTCACAGTTGGGGAAGCTAGAAGTCTGAAAACAAGATGTAGTCAAGGTAGTTACCTCCAGAAGGATATGAGGGAGGCTGTCTGTGTTTCCTGAGTCTCTCGCTGGTTCTGGTGGTTTGCTGGAAATCTGGTATTCCTGAGTTTACAGGTGTGTCCGCCCAGTCTCTGACTACACAGGGCATTGTCTTTGTGTCTCCATATAGTCTTCCCTCTGTGCATGTTCCTCTGTGTTCAATTTTCCCCTTTTTATAAGAATGCCAGTAATATTGGATTAGGGCCCACCCTAATGACTCCATTTTAACTTGATTCCTCTGTAAAGACCCTATTTCTAAAGTCACATTCTGAAGTATTAGGGGTTAGGACATTAGCATACATTTTGGGGAAAAACACAGTTCAACCCATAACATACAATTCAATTTTTAAAATCCCAGAATTATATCTAGCCTAAAAAGGAATGAAATTGAAATATCACAGAGGCCTGCAATACACCTTGATTAAATAATACTTATTTCTAAAGCAAATGTTACAATGGCTTGAGACATACTAGAATTGAAAATTTTTGAGCTATAAGACACATGAGAAATTGGCGACATTTATTAGTCTCAACAAGATTGAATGACTTTCTTTTAAGGTCACACATTTAAATAGTTAACAGGAGAAATAGCAACCAGAGTCGTCGTCAAATACCCATCTACCCCCTTTCCAAGACAACTAAGGTTTCAAATCGCACCCATTTTTCTCAAATTATTTCTAGAATATTTAGCAACAGAGGCTTTCAATTTGGCATATTTTGTCTACAATTTTGTAGTTTATGTAAAGAAAGGTTAGGTTAAGGGAATTTCATTTGAAAGGTGAGAAGCAGAATGACATTTGTGAAGCTATGATGCTGTGCCATCTGGCATACACGAGGGTGTCGTACTAAATTGGATCAGAATGAGCTCCTTTTGGAAGGAAACCTTTAATAGACTGGGAAACTTTAGGGGAAACTTCCCTTTTTAATAGAGCATTTGAAAATGAATTCTGCATAGCTGGCTAATGAAGGAAATCCAGATTTGTTGCCAAAACCAAGTTTTAAAGGAATTTGCAACCCTTCACAGTTCATTCAAGGAAGCAATGGACATTTTGATGAAGAAAGTTTTAAAAACCTTTCTTAAAAGGAGCCCTTACTTTGGCATTGTATCATGATCAAAGTCTTCCTCCCTCCCCCTCTCCCTTCTACGCTTTTTCTTTTCTATCTTTCAATGACATCAGTTTCATGGAGATAAATGGTTAAAAGAGAAGGATTACAACACACACAGTTGAGTGACACAAATCTTGTTGTAGTGTTAGAAATACATCAATACCTTGGGATCATAAAGTGAAAAGGCAAGGGGAAAAAAATCTAAGTTAAGAATAGAAAATGCTGATTCCCACAGTCTGTGTAGAAAATACTTGATTTTTCTGTCAGTGGAGATAACTGAGATTACTTAGCATTGTCAATTCTTTTCCTTCTGACTGAGCCAGGTGAGGCAAAATTTAGCAGATGAGTTGAGGGACAAAAAGTATTACCTTGGCAATATAAACATTAATACTATCTACATTGTTTACTAGGAAATGCATGTAAAATTAATACACTCTTGGTAGCATAGGTTGGCTTCACTTCTATACTGTGTGGTTAATAGAATGCTGATTCAACACACGATGTAGAATGGTCTAAAACTCATCTTCAATGAGTCCATGGCATGTTCTGGAATTCACTTGTTTGCCTCAGGAACAGTAGCTGTTCAGTTTTGTTGTGTCTTTGATTTTGGAAATTAGTTTACTGTGCTCTGTAGTGTCAGGAAGATGACATGGCATAACTAGGCAAATGACTAGGCATTTTCTCGCAGTGAATTACCAGTGCCCTTACTCATCATATATCCACAAGAGACAGAGGCAGCTTCCTGAGGCAAGCCAGGGTATGAAGAACTATACATCTGGGGAAAACCTGTCTTCAAATATATATGTTAAAATCTAAAAAATGTGTTAGTTTATATTACTTTTGTGACTATTTAAACATTCCTTATGCATATAAAGACCTAGTTAAAGAGATGCAGGCTTTTGGCATGTTCAATAAACAACTCCTTGATGAGAAACCACACTATAAATAAAACAAATATGACCTAATACAATTGAAAAATAATGAGATTAGTCACTGTTGAACTATTCTTGCTTAGAATGCCCCCAGATTTCAGTCATAGAAACTCACCTGTACCTGGGTCAGTTACAAGTTCTTATTTGTGATGATTTCTGTTCCATTGACAATTAAAATTTTGATAAGTTGAATAAAAGATCTTTCTAAAAAGAGAAGTCTTACATTGGCAATGTATCATGATTAAAGTTTTCCTCCCTCTTTCTCTCCCTCCCACATATACATTTTCTTGTCACTATATGTGTATGTGATTTGTGCCATTTGTGTGCGTGTAGGTAAATGAAAGTGGCATCAAGAAAATCTCACATTTAAAAACTTTGGGGTAGTATAATTCTCATGCATCACATATTGCATAATGTTTGACTATTAAGAAATTTGCATCACACGTCTACTTATTTCATTAAACATGTTACAGGCAATTAATTTACTTATACCCTCCATTTCCTTTTTCCCCCCTCTGGTTCTCCTGCTGCAGGGTCATCATGCATTGCCTACTCACAAAATGTCCTTCTTTTTTCCCTTACTCCTGTCATTGATCTTCTGAATCTTTCCGGTGAACTTAGCATGGATATTTTGATAGAAAGCTCTGACATTAGCTCTGGAGTTGTTTTGCTAGGAAGGTTGTTTGCTTTTTCACCAGTTTTTTTTGAGGTCCTCGAAGTGTTTTCATATAGATGTTTCACAAGAGCCATTGCAGAATTGGGAACATTTGGCATGCGCTCTTCCTCTTTCGGTCCCACAATTTTTCTGAATCCTACTTGAGGTTATCTTTTCTCCCCTGTTTCAATTGTAATATTGCCCTTACTTGTTAGTTTTTAGTTTGAACTCTCCTGGGAGGTCTAATGTAGAGTTTGGAAAGGACACAAATTCATAATAAACCTACCCAGTCAATTTTGGTATGAGGGCTTAGAAGGTGGAAATGGCCACATTTTGAACTGGAGGGTAAGGATCAGGAATGGTAATGGAGAGAGACAGACACACAGGATTTTCTTATGGGAACAAGAACAAATAACCTCTGGACAGTATTAGAGCCCAGAGAGTGATAAGCCTTTTCTAACTTCAATATTCTATGTACAAATTCACAAGACTTTTATAAATTGCCAGACTGCATTGCATAAACCAAATGCCAACAGAGCAGTGACCTTTCAGATTACTGGCACAACAGGAGCCGAGATCAGAAAGTTCAAACTTAAAGCAAACACTGACAAGAAATCCGACAGAAATGACTTCTGTGTCTGGTCAACTTAACATAACATGACATATTGTAAAGCGCATTTGGCTTTTTAGGTAGAATTGTCTATAAAGGTTTAACTGCTTTAGAAAATATAAATGTGAAGATTTGTGGTATTGGGGTTTATGTGTAAGATATTTCTACACTTGAAAGACAGAGTGGAAAAGTTTGGTATAAGATCTGTAAAATATGTTTGTAATAATGCTAACGGAAGAGGTGAGAGTTGGGTGGGGCGGGGTATAGATGGGAACATAGTTTGGGGATTGGAGAAAGGGAAGTCATGCTGTAAAATAGTGAGGTGTATTATATAAAGTCTGTCCCAGTTGAAATATGTTGTAGAGATAAATTTAAAATAGATCATGATGGATTTTGAATCTGATTTCTAATTTTAAAATGTTATGAGATTTTGTTGCTTTCCTATTTCATACACATTTCTTCATGGGTTTCACTTAGTCTCCATGAAATTGCAGATGCCAATTACCTTTTAACAAAATTAAAATCACATATATTTATAATTTGCATGTATATATCCATAGTTTTTTATTCTATACGTATTATTTAAAGATGGTTTATCAATCACAAAATAAAAAGTATAATTTTTCTATGCCTTCAGTTTTCTGCTTTGAATTTTTTCTGGCAACACTAATTTTCACCTACCTATACTCATTCATAGTATAAAAGTGTGCAAGTGCATATTTTCCCATGTTTACATTTGAATGGGTGACTAGAGGTACATCTATGATGACTAATACTTTCTAAACACATACTTCTCATATCTGTATAAATGATTGTGAGAGGAAGGGGAAAATAGAGATGTATCATTATACTGTCTTAAAGCATATTCATCTGTTCTCATGTTTGGAGATATTCGAATATGATGAATGTTTCTTTTTCACTGCTAACAGGTTGTATGTATGAGCCAGATCTTATTGCAAGTGTTTGAAAGGCTATAGCAAGTATGGGATATTGCCAGACAGTTAGTAAAAAGCAAATTGATTCTATTGAGAAATTAATTCACCAGCTGAAAGAAGTACATTTGCCTAAGGAGTCATCAGATATTCTACCCACCAGACTCATCTCCAAGATAGCATCCCTAATGAGCTTCCTAAACCCACTAAACATAAGCAGGAAGCATCAGTCATCAAAACTGACTATTTTCGGCTAATCAGCTGACTGCACAAACTGCATGGCATTGAGGAAAGGAAGAGCATTCTGAAAGAATTTTTTTTTTTCATTCTGTCCTCACTTTGTTGGTTTCTCAATTTTACGGATGCAGTGTCATGCGCAGAACCCTGTAAATGAGCATAGTTCGTTCAAGTATATGAAGTGCTTTCCCGTGTATTATTATTCAGTAGAATAAAGTGAATTTTAACAGGCTTAAGTGATTTGCCTAAAGGCACACAATTAATGTGTGGCTGGAATTCAAAATTGTGTCTTTTCCTCTGTTTTAATTGTTCTATAAATACGGGTGTAGTGATTGACTTTGTACCTACCACAACAGGGAATAGGTTCAAAATTTAAAATGCTGTTTATCTTATAATTAGGTAGACTCAAAGGACAGAGTTAAGGCAGAGTGGGGAGCCAGTCATTGTTACTCCCATATGGGTTTGCTCCTTCAAAGACAGGATTGGGGTAGCAGTGTCAGCTCCGACTGGTTATAACGATCTTAATGATAAAGTTAACTAACCATAACTGAATACTCATAGTGTGCTAGCACTTTTCATAATGTGTCTCAAATGATACTCACAAACATTCTAAATAAATGTTACGTTTTTGTTGTCTTTGTTTTATTTTGTTACATTTTGTTTCATTTTTTTTTGAGACAGGGTCTCACTCTGCTGCCCAGGCTTTAGTGCAGTGATGCAACCATGGTTCACTGCAGTGTCAAACTCCTGGGCTCAAGCAATCGTCCCACCTCAGCCTCCTAAGAAGCTGAGATGACAGGCATGCACCACCACTCCCAGTTCCAAATAAATATTCTTATCCCATGTACTGATGCAGAAAATGTATGGCCCAGAGAAGTAATGTTAAGTTTGTTGGAGGTTTTAAGTTTTAAAAAATTATTTTATCAAACCCTAATGTAAACTGTGGATTCTGGGTGATAGTGATGTGTCAGTTTAGGTTCATTGATTATAACAAATGCATCATTCTGGTGCAGGATGTTGACAGTGGGGGAAGCTGTGTGTGTGTGTGTGTTGGGAGTAGGGAGTCTATGGGAACTCTTCTACTTTCCACTCAATTTTGCTGTGAGCCTAAAACTACTCTAAAAAATGAAGTTTGTTAATCAAGAAAATCATGTTGTATGAATATATGGGACAGCTATTCATGTATGTGGTAAAAATGAGAGATTTGTTGGAGGAGTGTGTCTAATACGACTGATATTCATGTGTCACTTATAAAAACTGGCTTCATGGCCGGACATAGTGGCACCCAGCACTTTAGGAGGCCTAGGCAGGCAGATCACGAGGCCAAGAGATTGAAACCATCCTGGCAAAAAGTGGTGAAACCCTGTCTCTACTAAAAATACAAAAATTATCTGGGCATGGTGGTGTGTGCCTGTAGTCCCAGCTACTCGGGAGGCTGAGGCAGGAGAATTGCTTGAACCCAGGAGGCAGAGGTTACAGTGAGCCGAGATCGCGCCATTACACTCCAGGCTGGGTGACAGAGCCAGACTCCATCTCAAAAAAAAAACAAAAAAAAAAAAAAAACAAAACCTGGCTTCATTTTCAATCTACAGATTCATTTCATTTGTGTATGTTCACTAAGGGTGCATGTATGGAAACCCTTTGTTATTAAAGGTTTGTTGGGAAGGGCTCGTCTTTGGTGGAAACTATGTCTATTTCTCGAAAGTGGTTTAAGAGTAAGATGTGAAATAATAACGCTTGCCCCTGAGGATGCAGCCAACAGAGCGTAGGAGTTACTTGATGCTGTCTCTGAGGGATTAGAGAAGACTATAAAGAGCCTCTCCCCTGAGGATAGAGAGGACTTCCTTACCTGGTATCTCAGATCATGAAGCTACAGTTCTCTCCCTCCTTTAGGAAAAAACAGACTTTTTGCAAAAATCCATTTTTGAAAATATTCCTATATTCTAGATGTATAATGAGGTATTTCTGTACGTATTCATTAAAAAAAGGTAATTAGAACATTTTTCTCTGGTTTATAGTAACTAGGATGGCAACACAAATATACCTTGGAAGTATTTCTTGGTATGATTCTTCAACATAAAATTGTTTTAAAAACTTAGAAGTCTCCAGGTACTCAGGAATAAGGTCATTTTAAATTATTTCTTATTGGCGATAAGAAAAATAATTAGGCATGACCACATAACTAAATGTTTACACTGTCTCCTGTTTCCTGATTTTCAGGTTATTTTATATCCCAATTTTATTTTGCTATATAGTCATAAATTTCATTTTTGAAATAGTGTATATTAATCACTTTTTAAGAACCAAGGCTATGCCTTCTCTTTTGATATGGATGCTTATCCTTCAAAATATGTGTTATGGCTGGGTGCGGTAGCTCATGTCTGTAATCCCAGCACTTTGGGAGGCTGAGGAGGGTGGATCACGAGGTCAGGAGATCGAGACCATCCTGGCTAACACGGTGAAACCCCATCTCTACTAAAAATACAAAAAATTAGCCGGGCTTGGTGGCATGCACCTGTAGACCCAGCTACTCAGGGGGCTGAGGCAGGAGAATCTCTTGAACCCGGGAGGTGGAGATTGCAGTGAGCTGAGACTGCACCATTGCACTCCAGCCTGGGCAACAGAGTGAGATTCCATCTCAAAAAAAAAAAAAAGTGTGTTATATTTAGGATATACTCAATTAATTTCATGGGATGAATAAATGAATCAGTTCATCTGCCAGTCAATAAGTAAGTGTAAAACCAAAGTTTTTCTAGAACACCAGGGTCTTCGATAATTTTCAGAGAAGAGAAAAGATTTTATTCAATTAGATATAGAGAGCATTGAAGGCAGGCTAAGCTTAAATTATTTCCAAGTTCAAATAAATATATGTATTTCGCATGTATAATCTGGTAAGTACTCTAGTCATGATGGAAGGTGATGGAAAGCAGGTTGAATTCTGGTCTTATCTTTGAACAACTTATCACTAATCAGATATGACATGTTCACGAAAGTTGATAAAGTGCAAGTAAATGATACACAGTTAGAATTATCACAGAAATATGTGCGGGATGGAAAAAGGGGTATTTGAGTTTGAACTTGAAGATTAAATACAATTAGATAAAATAAGAAAATGAAAGGGTGTATTCTATGTGGAGGAAAAACAAGAGTTCGAAGTGAGAAGAATGTAAAAGAAGCATAAGCAAAATTCTAGACATAAAGTCACACAATTTCTGGAAGAACAGATTGATGGTTCTGCAGTAGAAGCTGGGTACTGGGGAGCTGTGTTTAGACATAATTTAAAAGCAAAACAAAATAATACATAATATGGAACTTTGACTGCCAGGCCAAATTTGAACTTTTTTCTTGGCATCATATCTAAAAGCATGTCAGTGGATGTTGAGTGAGAGAAGAGGGGTAATTTTCTTAGGTACATTTAGAAATTGTGAGAAGAATCTCAACTAGACAAGACTGCCTCCTGCAAAATTTCTCATGAGGGTTTAGTTCTGGGAAATTAAGAAGCGGCCATGGCATGTATTTCTCAAACATTTTTCCACATTTTATCACTCTTTCGGTGACCCATCTTTTTGGATTGATCTCTGTCCTCTAGACACATGTCATGTTGGGAACTAGTGGTTTTGACAGTAAAGAATCACAGAGAGCAATAAGGCTGAAAAATGACATGGTGAAAGTACTGATTTTAAGAAAATAATATGGTGGTAGTGGGTAGGAGAGAGTAATGGCCCCTGTAATGAGGGAGCTGGGAAAATAAACTGTAATGACATGAATAGTGGAGAGGAGCAGTTTTATTTTAAGATAGAAAGTGGTAGAGTTCATCTCATTTCCAATTGCTGCTTAGAGGTGAACTGCAGAGAAAAACGGGCTGCAGGTAAAGACTTGAGTGTAATTTGTATACAGGTGAGAGTTCAATCTGTTAGGATGAATTCCGAGAAAGAGACTAAAAAGTAGATTTATATTATTAATTGAAACACTTCCATGTGGATGCTGGAGGCGATGAGAGAGGAAGTGAGGAGAAACATAAGCAAACTTAAGAAGAAATCAGGATAGTGTAGTTAAAAAAAGAATTTGAATAAAGATCTTATTGTGAAAAGCCCATTGTTTTTGTTCGTTACAAATTTACTGGAAATTTCTGAAAATTAAGTTTTATTACAATATGAAAGTGTACACTTGTGGATGTGTGATAATTGAGAAGCGAGAAAATGTAAATGATCAGGCAGAGCCTCCACACATAGGAAAGGGAGATATTGACCCTACAAGAGGGCTGGAGTACTACTGGGGACTGAGAATCACGAATCAGGTGGGATCCTGGATATATCTGATTCACGCAATTATATTTCTTGCTCAGAGACTTGGAAATATAGTGAGAGGGATTATTAAGAGGCAGATAAACTGAAAAGGTTTTTTGGATAGCTTGTCTCCAAGGGTACCATCTTCTCAGTAAGGTGGTATCTTACAGAAATGATGACCTCTCATTCTGAGAAATATGCTAGAGAATCAAACGCTTTCAAACACAATTGCCAAGAAGTAAATGTGGCTCATTTGAGGGTTAGAGAGAGTGTATTCATTTTCTCTTCCTGCATAACAGACTACTACACATTTAGCAGCTCAAGACAACATCCATTTATTACTCACTATTCCACAGAAGAGAAGTCTGGGTGGGCTCACTGCTCAGGGTCTCACAAGGCTGAAAGCAGGTTGTCAGCCTAGCTTGACTCTGTTTGGGAGCTTTGAGGGAGAATCTGCTTCCAAGCTCATCTAGGTGGTTGTAGGAATGAAGACCTCAATTCCTTGCTGGCTGCAAGGCACCGAGAGGCCACTAGTGGTCCAGTTCCTTGTCACAGGACCTTTAATAGGCCCTATCACATCATCCAAGTTCACATCTTCAAGGGCAGCAGCATGGTCCCCTGCATGTAAGCTCCTCATCTTCACATCTCATGCTTGTAATGTCTCTAACTTCTGGGGATAGAGGAGACTTTGGGGGGTGCGGGGGAGGGATAGCATTAGGAGAAATACATAATGTAGATGACGAGTTGATGGGCGCAGCAAATGAACATGGCACATGTATACCTATGTATCAAACCTGCATGTTGTGCACATGTACCCTAAAACTTAAAGTATATTTTTTAAAGGGAAATAAGAAAATCATGTGATTGCATTATTCCAACCAGATCATCTCCCTTTTGGTAAACTCAAAATCAACTGATTAATGGCATCAGTTACATTGCAAAATTCCTTTTGCCGTGTAAGTTGGTAGACATGACTGACGTCATATTCACAGCCCCAGGGGTTAGAGTGGGAAATCTTGGTGTCCATTTTGCTGTTCTCCTTAGCATTAACAGTTTAAATTAAAATATAGTTTTGTGTAGTTTGGTTTTTTTTTTGAGTTCATGTGCCTCAGACATTTCCTAGAATGTCACTGAAGTGATGGAGAAGAAAAATAGAGAAAACAGAATAAATGTTTAAATCTGTTATATTTAACAATAATTACAAATAAATAATTCTCTGACAATATATCCAATCACTTTCAACCAAAACCAATTTCTTAAAATAGTAATTTTTGTTTTAAAAATCAACTTACTTTCTGTGTTTTTGAGTTCATTTACCTGGTTGGATCCTCATGATATATACATTGTTGGTGGTATTCATGAGATTCCATCTGTGTTCTGGCCACGATCCCAGTAAAATATTGGAATAATTCTTAGGGAAGTAAAGAGAAAATAAAGTTGATATGGGAAAATGTTGGAAAAGAATGTCGAGGTCAAAAGAAAGCAGCATATCACCAGAGAGTTTGGCTTTTGTTGTACTTGTCTGATAATACTTTGAAAAATTAAAATGTAAATCATATAACTGCATTCTTAAATAATTCTTTCAATTAATGTGTTCTGGATAAACAATATTGTACTAGAATATATAATAGAATAGATAATCAAAATGTATTAATGTTTAATGTGCTAGCATAATAAATATTTGCAAAGCGCTTTGCATATGTTTTTCTCACAACATAAGCAATGGTCCAGGTATATTATTGTCCCTTTTATAGATTTGAGGAAACTGATTTATTCAGTAATGTACTCAATACCCCATGTCTCGTGGTTGGTATATGTCAAAATCCAGGATTCACATCCAAGTGTGTTGGACCTCAGAATCCAAGACCTTTATGATTATACTAAATAGACAACAAATGGGATATTTCATAATAACAAATGATAACTGGTATTACCTTATTTACCCTTCATCATTATCATTTATATAACGGTATAAAGTAATACCATTTATCCTTTCCTTTTTAGATTTTGACTTTTTATGTGGTTTGTTTCCTATCCATGTTTCTTCATTGCTGTACTCTCCCTTCCCTTTACAGGGAGTAGCATACACATCAGTATGTTAAACACAGTAGAAAAGTTTTGTTTAACTTAATATTTGCTGAGTTCACTTGATCTTGAAAGAAGCCTTCTTTTTAATTTAATGCCACCTATTGACTTTTTTTCCAAAATGCCAGTAAACAAAACTAAGAATTTAAAAATTACTGTCAAATAGTTTTAGTATTTTTGTTAGAAAACTAATATTTCAGAAGTGGAGTGGTGACCTAAAAATTGTATTGTTTAATTTTAAAAGTTCATGAATTTCAGAGTCCAGTTGCTTAATCTAAGAGTTCCTTATATTATAAACACATGTATGTTAGCTATCCTGAGGCTATTTGACTCTCTGTTCTTCAGTATAAAATGCTGTCCTTGGGTTGTGTGTTTAGTTATTGTCTGCTAATTGATAATATTATTTGGAAAGTCACAGAAGTAACAAGCGTAAGTCTTTCATAAAGCGCTGTGAAAATTTAAATGCCCACTAAGTGGTCAGCAGTGGTACATTTTGTTCATAATATATTGGTACCCTCTAGTGCTGACACTTGGCCATGTACTCTCCAAAACTACCTTAGAACGGTAAATGTCATATACTGCATTGGACTATCTTAACCAGGCTTAGTTTTAAGTGAAATATTCTACTATTTATAACATCACCCTTCTGAAAAGACATTCAGAAATTTCCATTGTTGTTTAAAAGTATTACTGGAACTCCTGTGCTGTAGGGGAAAATGTCAATTCCATTTGTTTTGCTCATAAAAATAAATGAAATACTTGAGAATTGAGAACTGAGAAGTCATTAAATTTCCTAAATGATTTGTGGAAATGGATGTAGGACCTAAACGTTTTGTCCCAAGGTTCAGTATGTGCCATATGCATTGGACTGTGTATTTGATCCAAGAAAGTTTAAATGAAACTACAAATGTATATGTCTAAAATTCTGGATTTCTTTAGACAGAAACATTTCCTGGAAGAGTAGTACTTCTTTAGAAATATGGAGTGTGGGTTCACAAAACAGCACAACGCTATCAGCCAATATATTACAAAGGGAGTACTAGAATGTGATTTACCGCATTTAAACATTGTTTATTCAGAAACAAAGGATCCTCTAGCCAAACTGCCATAAGCAAAGGTGTAATTTCATTTGCTTCCCAAAGCATCATCCAAACCATTGCCATGGAGCTAATACGTAGAGTGTAGCTGTTTGTGGGTGTAAGACTTTGCCCATTCTTTACTATTTCAGTTGTTTGTTTTTCTTAAAGACTTGGTAAGGTGTCTACACCAAAAGAGTGGATCCACATAACAAAATAATTCTAAGCTCTACGTAAGTTTTCTGAATATAATTCTTAGGTTATTCGAATTTACTATTAATAAATGCCTTTCTCTATGTACAATTAGTTGTTACAGGGTAGATCACCCAAACCTGACAAGTGGGAGCTTCTTCAGCTGGGCAGTGGTGGAGGCATGGTTGAACAAGTCAGTGGGGACTGTGATGACGAAGATGGTTGCGGGGGATCAGGAAGCGGAGAAGTCAAGAGGACACTGAAGATCACAAACTGTAAGTGTATGATTCTAACACCACTTGCTAAAAAAAAGGTTTTGAAATATAATTAAAGATGTTATGGGTGTAAAGAAATAATGACCATTCAAAAGCAAGAGGAATTAGAAATGAAACGAATCCATTTTTGTTTTTTTAGGACGTACATTCTTGGTGGTTTTGTTTATTTTTAACTAATGACTTCTAATAAAATGATAGTTTTCTGTGAAAAAAACTAGTAAACAATCAACAGTTCTGAGAAGGTTTGAAAGTGGAATAACTCTTAAGGCGTAATAGATACTAATTGTATATTGATAAACAACATGAAACCAGGATGGGTAAGTACTACTTAATAATCAAATTGTGCAATTAAAAATTATGCCATTATATAAGAAAGTTTTATTATACTTTTATCATAGTCAAATTGCATAGAAATTGGTATATGGTTATTGATCGTGAAAACTATTTGGATTTAATGCTCATGAATTTCCCTTCCCAAAAAAACTCACTAAACATTTATGTCGATTGAATGGATTTGAAACCATTTCTGAACTCATCACTACCACAAAGGATAGAATTTTCAAAAAACAACAACAAAAAATTACCAAATGGATTTACTTTCCTGATTATCACATACAAGATGAGGAATGTAGGTTCTCCACACTCCATTGTTACCTGCATGCATTTGTTCATATGGGCAAAACAACACAGTGACCAACTGAGAAATAACGGAAACGTCGAGGTACCCAGAGTAACTGGTTTAAACTATTCATTTAATCTTGATTATACCAAAGGCAGGGGTCACCTTCTGGAAAGGTGCAATCACATGTAGAGTTTGGTCTGATAACTAAAAATCACACAGAGCTGCTTTGCACCTACTAGACATGCTTTTTGGTGGGAGAAGAATTCATTTACTTTATAACTCGCTCATTATGAATTAAAAGCACGATAAATGCTTCCAAAATCAATTCCTCGTTCCTTCTAAGATCTGGTTTTACAAGCCAAATATATTACTTTAAAAATGGAAGCCAAAAGAGGTGCAAAATTAAAAAGGCAGTTAACATAATGAAATATTTTCTTGTTAGACACAGTAATACATTTTATTTAACATGAAAACAGATGAGAATGAGTGCACTTGAGCAGCCATTGAACAAAAGGCCACAAAATTCTTAGTGCAAATTAAATATATTCTATTCTTACAGAATGCGATAAAGACATGTGTTCTTGTTATGAGCGTTAATACAGTTTATCAGATTGGTTTCTTGTTTTTTTTCTTTCTTTGGTTGTTTAAGTGAAATATAATTAAAGATACTGTGGATGTAAGGAAATAAAGACAATGTATTTGGAAATTAGCAAGAGGATTTGGAAATGAAAATGACCCTTTCGTTTGTTTAGAGCATGCATTCTTAGTGGTTTTGTTTATTTTTAACTAGTAACTTTTGATGACAATTATAGCTTTCTGTGAAAAAAATACTAGTGAATTATCACCAGTTCTGAGAATTATAAAGGTTTTATTATTTTTTAATTTCCTTAGGGTTTGGGGGAAACAGTTGTATTATTTGGTTACATGAGTAAGTTCTTTAGCGGTGATTTGTGAGATTTTGGTGCACCCATCATCTGAGTAGTATACGTCGTACCCACTTTGTAGTCTTTTTTCTCTCACTCGCCTCCCGCTCTTTCCTCCCAATCCCCCAAAGTCTTTTGTATCATTGTTATGCCTTTGCATCCTCATAGCTTGGCTGCCCCTATGAATGAGAAAATACAGTGTTTGGTTTTCTGTTCCTGAGTTACTTCAGTTGGAATAATGGTCTCCAATTTCATCTAGGTTTCTGTGACCATTATTTCATTCCCTTTATGGCTGAATAGTATTCCATTTTATATATGTGTGTATATATATACACACACACATACATACATACACACATATACCATGGTTTCTTTATCCACTCATTGATTGATGGGCATGATTCCATATTTTTTCATGAGAATTATAAAAGTTTGAAAGTGGAATAACTCTTAGGGCATAATGGATATGAATTACATATTGATAAATAACATGAAGCCAGGATGACTAAGTACTACTAAATCATCAACTTGTGTTATTTAAAAAATACTGTGTCATTATGTAAGAAAGTTTTTACTTTATTACATTTTTATCATAGTCAAATAGCAAATTATAATTTAATTATATTAGGTAAAAGAAAATGAAAAAGGGTTTCCACTAGAAACAATTTTTTTTTTTTAACTAAAACCTAAAATGTCTTCCACTATATTTAGGAATTATAGCACTTACCCATCAGGGTAATATTTAATAAACTTTCATTTTCATCCTATCTGGAGTATTTATTTCTACTGTAATTGCATGGCCATCTAAATATTAGTAGTATTTTAGAACATCAAGTTATTACAAAAGTATAGCATTTTGTGTGTGTGAGTGCACGTGCATGTATGTGTAGAAATGGTATATTTATAGGAAATTTTCTACTTCATGAAGTTACTTACAAGCTCAAGAACTTGTTAGATGTTAGTAGGTCATTCTTTTTTGTTTGTTTTACAAAGGAAGTAGAGGCAGTGAAGGATATTCAGCTACTAATAGTTTTCTTCACAAAACTATACTTGACAAGCTGACAAAAATTAATTTTTACTTCAAAACCTTGGTTTCAATTACTGCTGAAATGGACAGACATGGTACAAGCAGCTGTCCATCAGAATTAGGGCAATTTAAGAGATAGATGATTTTTCAGGAACTCCAAGCAAGCATTTTCTGAAAATCCACATCTGCTCTAAGTGGGTTGCCTATTATGTTTCTACGAGCTTATAGCTGTTGCCTTTCAATTTTTAATAAGTGGTTAGAAAACCACTGCGGATAGCACGCTGAAGTAAAGAGGGACAAGGAAAGGAGCAAACTGTAGGTCACATTTCTATTTTTGTAAAGCACTCCAGTATTTTGCCCGTTTTGGCCCAGTTTGATATATTGGTAAAGAAAGTTAAGGCATAGTTTTAGGTGGTCTTAATGACTTGAAAATATTGTGATCTAAAAAGTTTAACAAGGTGTCATCTGTGTTAAGAACTTGAAATGCACCACTATTTCTTCATTACACTTTTGTTTATTCTTTGGAAAATAAAGCATAAATACCACACAGTTCATTTGTTACCATAAAATGTCTGACTAAATTTAAAGTTATATATGAGTATATATCTACATGTAACTATAGTTATGATTATTAATACTAATGTTGTATCTTTGAAATTTCATGATTCTACACTATGCAAATGAAAAAAGTTGGCCAATATTTTGCTAATTAATTATTACTTGAACTGATTTTCTGTGTCTGTTTTTGTTCATGTTTATAACAGATAACAGAGGGGTCTCTATATTTCAATATGCAAAGTCTTACCGCCAAAATATTTCTGTGCCTTTTAGGTGTCATTTTGTTTTCATCATCAATGTTATCAAATTATTTAACCATCTTACTGTTTTCTAAATAATTTCTATTTGTAATCCTACCTGTACACTATAATTAAATGTTAACTAATGTTTCTTGTAGAAAGAAGCCATCTATACTAAGTAATTTTCATTCTTAAACTGATTTCAGTAGAATGACTTAAAAACCCCATTAGGAAAATTTGTCTACATTTTTATTATATGTATTTGGTTCGTTTACATAGATATAGATAGTTCACTAGTAACCTGGGGTTGCAGGATTGGAATAACTTTGAACTTAAAAGTTGCCTCACCCCTTGCCTGACATCTGCCATTCTTGCACAGTTGCTAACTGATGGAGGTTCTAAACACAACTGGAAAAAATAATTCTCTCCTTTTGGTCATGCAGAACAAATCTAATGTTAAAATCTATACTTCTTGAAATATCTGGCTGTACTTCTTAGGTCCATAACTCTGGATATCTTCAAATGTTGAAAAACAAACCAGAGTTCTACTAAAAACAATTTGTAGCAAAATTATTCTACATATAATGTTGAAAATTTGTGGTTGCATTGTTTACAATTCTTATGTGATCTTATGATTTAAATGGCAATAATTACTTATAAAAAGTAAATAATACATAATTTATGATCAAATTCATTTTGGCAAGGAGGTTCACAGTGGTAATCGAGGGAAAATGGATTTGATCACAACTAGAACTAGATACCAGACATTTTTTTAAAGTAAAGTGATTTTCAATCTTTGGATTTATTTTGCTGGGCTTCTCCTCATCATTCCACATTCTAAATATTTGAGGATTCCAGAATTCAGTTCTCAAATCTTTTAACATGTTTATCGACAACTAGCCCTTTTCCCACAGACTCCTTACTGAATCATAATTATGATAATAATAAGGTTCCCTGATGCTTGATAGCACTATCCAGTTTATAAAGCGTTTCCCACTGTAATATCTTAGGAGGTAGGCTTATTGGAACAGGAAATATCTGACTTAAATATGATTAATTTAGAAGTAGTAGAATAATACATTGCAATATTAAATTGCTAGATCTAGAGTTTTTGGTTGATTAGTCTAAGATAAATAGAACTATTGTTCATATTGTGTTTTGGTTTTCTCACTTGGTAACTTTGTATCAGCCTCTAACAAATGTATCCATGTCAGGGTACTAAGAATGACCTTGGAAAGAGAATAGTATATTCTATGCACAGAACAAAAGGAAAATTATACTTTGTTAGCCACTGAAGAATAAGGGAGGCTGATTTATTTAGTAATGCAGGATTGTAGAGTGAATGAAAGTTCTTGGCTTCCTCATATTTATTTTCACCATAAATCACCTTCACTTCAAAAGCCTCAGGTAGGTGCAGAAGTTAAGGAGACCTTAAAAAGATGTTACTTTCTTTCCAGAACTAGGAAAACTATGTATTTATTCATATTGTGGATATTATTTTATATAATTGTAATAGTCTATTTTTTATCGATATAAATTCAAACATATATGCCTATAAAATTTGGATGTCATTATACTATCGTAGTTAAAAATATATTTACTGATTATATATATTCTTTCTAAAATTAAAGTTTCATCAAACTTAATCAAAATAAAATATATTCAGCTTACTTTGTAAACTGTTGAAAAATAGCCCGTTGACACATGTATACATATGCAACAAACCTGCACATTGTGCACATGTACCCTAGAACATAAAGTATAATAAAAGAAAAAGAGCCCATTGATATTTTTTCAAATATAAGAAAAATGTACTGAAAATAACTATTTTTTTCAATAAGTCCATTGCTTATTTCTCCATTCATACTAAAAATCTTTGGAAGGTCCGTTAGATTAAAACCTTTGCAAGACATTGAAAGTAATCTTGAGTAATGATTGCACACTTTGATCTACACTTTACAAGTACCTAATTCTAAACGTCAGATAAAACCCAGCACGATAAAACTATAGAAAAATTCACAGATAAACACTTCCCAATCCAGTTTAATGTTCAAAATTGTAAATACTTTGAAATTACCATCTAGTACAGTTTTGGTAGTACTGATGAAAATTATACTAAAGAGAAATGAAATATATGGGTAAGATAAATATAGTTTAATATGTGATCACTATGAATATTTTTCTGATTATACATTTCCATTTCGGTTTCTAAATAATTGATACTCATCCTGACTGCCAATTTTGTTAACAACATTGTATAATGGAATGTAGATAACTAATGAATCATATAAAATCATCTTTAATTCTTTTGAAAAGTTATATATCAATATAATATAGTTAAATAGTAGAATTGAAATAAAAGGTTTGTCCTTGAATGCCTAAGTGATTATTTTCATTGCATTGGCTTAGACTGATGTTAAATCACTGAGGTGAAGAGGGATGACTTAAGACTTAGAGGATCCTCCTAGCTCACATTTCAGATTACTCTGCTGTTCTGTAATATGTCGTAACTAAATCTATCCCATGCCAGAGAACATAAAATAAGAAGTTGTGGTCTTTTTTGAACAACACCATGCTAAGTGTAACTATATGATCAATAGAGGATGTAAAAAAAAAAATTAAAATTCAAGCAAATATTATCAGGTAAATTTTCTCATTACTTAGCCAAAGTCATATAACTATCAACAAAACCAGAAACAAACCCATTCTTACCTAGGTCTATTTTTGATGTCATTTTGTTGTGAATAACCAGAGTGGCTATTGAAATGGTGATATTATCTCTCAGGATTGATAACAAGTTAGGTATGTCTTCGGCTCTTCAGTGACTTCAGTATCTCTAACTGTGTGGAATTATTAATTTTCTTATTATTGAAAAGAAAATTGCTCACTAAGTAGAAATAATTTTTAAAAACAGAGTTTGAGCTGATCCCAGAGCTTCTCAAACTTTCTCATACATACAAATCACCTGGGACTCAGGTTAAAACATAGGGTATAACACAGGAAATCTGAGGTGGAGCATTTCCTACCCACCTAGAGATGATGTTATTATTCCTTGGTCCATAGGACCACACTATGAAGAGCAAAAATGTACACTTTTTTTTATTCTTTATTTGTATCTCTAAAATACTCTATTAAAGCATGATGAAATTTTTTAAAACACTGTATATTAGCATTATAAGAAGGCATCATGTGATTAAGGACATTTGGAACTGTAACACTTAGGCTGGTAATGGTGGCTTATTTGGTATGAATTTTGATATCGGTCTCTGATTTAATTTATCATGAGGTTTACTTCTTAACACCAAAGTAGAACCACTTCCATCTTTTTGCAGGGCCTGAAGCCCTCAGGTTATACTTTCTTTAAGGATGCTTCTATTTTGAAATAGTACCTCTGATATCTCAGCAGAAATGTTTCACGTTTATCAACTCTTCCAGCTGGTGATGAACACAGAAGAAATACTGTGTACAATCCCCTATATCACATTATATGCCAGAGATCAATCAAAGTTTTATGAGAGCTCAGAGAAAGAAAAGAAACTATACAAATGGGGAGTTCAAAAAATACTTCATAGAGGAGACAGAGAAAGGGCAATCAGGAAAAACAAACCAATATTTGCCTGCAATATTTATGAGAAAGTGGTATTTGAGGGGATGGACTTATAATTTGGTTTCAGCAACTGACAATAGGGAGAAGGTTTCCTAGGAGGAGCAAACGTCATGAACAGAGCAAGGGGTGTGTTTACAGAGGAACAGAATTATTAAAATTACTTGAAAACATATTGGAAAGCTAAAAATGTGAATTAAAAATGTTACAGTTTTTTGTGTACACAAGCGGAGTTTGTATTTAATTGGCTGGGCAAACAGGAATTATTAAAGCTCTTCTATGTGGTTATTTTGTTTGTGCAGTCGTTTTTACCAGCAAGACAGTGAACTGCTTAAGATAAAAAATACACAATAAAATTAGTATATCTTGGACAAGTAACTTGTCTCCTACCTTGTACAAGTTCTGTGCCTAGATTTCCTTAAGATCTGAACAAAAGCAGGACTCTCCAAGTGATTTTATTGTGAAGATTAAGCATTTTAATACATAGACAGCATTCTAAGTGTGTCCATCCAACTCACACCTGTCCATTGAAATAAAAGTACTGGATAAAATATGTAAAATGTTTTTTTAAAAATGCTTGTATAAATTAGCAAGTGAGAAAGGAATATTTGATAAAATTGGGTGAAGTCGTAACACTTGATAGGAGTAGAGGCAGAGGCACAGATAGTGGTAGATAGTTATACACACACATGATTTAAGGAAAATAATATAGTTGTACCTAACCCTCCACCAAGTCCAAGAAATACATTTCCATGGCCCTATATGCACCTCTCTGAACACATTTCACTGCACAGTTTGCCTATCCTGATAATAACTTTTATAAAAATTAGTTTTGATCAACAATATATGCATCCCTAAATAATATATTACTTGGTTTTTCTGGTTTTTGAATTTTATATGAATCAAATCATACAGTCTATCTTGTTAGTCCTTTTATTAAACAGTATGATTTCGAGGCTCATCCTTGCTGATGAATATAGGTGTAATCATTTCTCTCTCTCTCTCTCTCTCTCTCTCTCTCTCTCTCGACTGAGTCTCACTCTGTCACCTAGGCTGAAGTTCAGTGGCGCATTCTTGGCTCACTGCAACTTCTGCCTCCCAGGCTCAAGCATTTCTCATGCCTCAGCCTCCAGAGTAGCTGGGATTACAAGCATGTGCTACCATGCCTAGCTAATTTTTGTATTTTTTGTACTTTTAGTAGAGACAGGGTTTCACCGTGTTGGTTAGGCTGGTTTCGAACTCCTGACCTCAAGTGATCCACCTACCTCGGCCTCCCAAAGTGCTGGGATTACAGGCATGAGCCACCACACCCAGCCCTCATTTCCTTTTAGCAAAGTATAGTATTCTGATTTATGAATACGTAACTCACTTATGTATGTATTTTATTGATGAATATTGGAGTTGATATCAATGGCATTTGGTATGATATGAACAATGTTGTTCTAAACCATCTGGAAAGTATCTCTTGATATTCATGTGCAAGAGCATGCAGGATATCTTAGAAGTAGCATGGCAGTGCCACAAAACAAAAGATGATGTTCAGCTTTACTAGGTATGTGAGCCTGCTTTGCAAAGCAATTGTACCAGTTCATATTCTCACTAGAAATAATGACAGTTTCTACTGTTCCCCATCTTTGTAGACACTTTTCTTCCTGTTCACTGATTTTTCATATTCATCCAAAGGATAGAAGTAAAACAAGTATTAACTTCGATTTCCCTGATAATTAACTGGATTTCACTTTTTAAATAAGTGTATG
This sequence comes from Macaca mulatta, assembly GCF_049350105.2. Lineage (NCBI taxonomy): Eukaryota > Metazoa > Chordata > Mammalia > Primates > Cercopithecidae > Macaca > Macaca mulatta. Next base: position 86,938,913 of record NC_133422.1, read on the forward strand.
ACAAATTTTTGCTTCCTTATCTGAAATTTCTTTCAAAAGAAAGTTAGCCCTTTCCCCAGTATTACTTTGTTTTTGTATTGTTATAAAGAAGTACCTAAGACTGGAGAATTTATGAAATGAGGAGTTTTAGCTCAAGTTTCTGCAGGCTGTGTGAGAAGCCTGGTGCAAACATATACTCAGCTTCTGGTGAGGCCTCAGGAAGCTTACAAATTGGTGGCAGACAAAGGGATAGCCAGTGTATCACATGGAGAGAGAGGATGGGAGCAGGTACCACATTCTTTTAAACAACCAGATCTCTCATGCATTCAGAGCTAGAATTTACTCATTATCATATGGAGGGGCACCAAGCCATTCATGAGGAATCCTTCCCCATAACCCAAACACTTTCCACCAGGCCCCAGCTCCAACACTGAGGATCAAATTTCAACATGAGATTCAAACATCCAAACTATGTCACCACTTTCTATCAGGTTTTTTTTCTCTCTCTTTGGCAGATACTAACAATACAAAAATCAATTTCAGTGATCCATTTCCTCTTTTGATTGTGACCTCGGGAAAGCCAGGATAGATTCTTGAATTTTTTTTTTAATTGAGCCAGTTTTCAAGATTAAAAAATGATTCCCTCCCTGTCTTTCTCAGAAGATGACCAATTATTTTGTATATGTTTAATGTCATCATGAACTCAGTTTTAAAAAACATTCGTAATTCTTTTTATTGAAGTTCACGTTGTCTCACATTTTGCCAGTTGGTACCTTTTCCATTTGCCTTTGAGTCCTTTGGGATGACCCTTAAAATACTTACTAATTTCTTTGCTATATGGTATAATTAGATGTACTAAGCTCAGCTTATCCTGGAATGAGCCATTTTTACATGAGACTTTGTTTTACTGGGAAATGTCATTTCATGATTGCAATCTGAGCACTAATGATGGCTCTTAGAAACATAGGTGATAATTAAAATAAATATTGCATAATTACTTGATTCCACATTAAATATACCACATTATCTGAATAATAATACTAAAACCGCCCCTACCCATTATGACTACTAAAATTAGCTAAACATTTTTGTATGTATTTTCTATTTTCTCTCCCCATTCTGTGGTTATACTAGAGATACAGAGATAGTGTCAGGTCACATATCATATCTGTCACTTTTATTTATTGTAACTATATAACGCTCACTAGTTGCTCTTATATCAATATCTCTCTAGTATATTCCTTATGAAGGACTCATGGGGACAATATTTTACAAGTTCTTTTATGGTGATAAGACTTTGTGTCCTTTAGTCTTAAAAATTAATTTTGTTCAATACAAAAATGTTGGTTCACATGTTCTTTCCTTCCATTTTTTTAAATAAGCTCTGAATTTTCTGTTAGAATGCATTAGTGGCAAAAATTATAGTGATAATCTATTTTTTCTTTCCATTATTAGTCACTTGCTTTTTTCCCCAGTGCCCAATAATTTGTTTTCTTTTTCTTTAAAGTACAGTAATTTTACTAGAATATATTTTGTGTTGGTAGCTCTGAGTTGGTATTCTCAGTTGTGGAGTGTACTTTTTCAATATGTAATTTTAACTATTTTTCTAGGAGGCTTTCATTGAATTATAGTTTTAATAATTTGTTGTCGTTTTAACTTTCTTCCTCAGGAGCACCTATTATTCATTTGTTAAATTTTTGTTATCTTCAGCATTTTCCCAAATCCTTTTTGATTTTGCTCAAATTCTTTTGGATTGTAAAAATTCACCTCTTTACCTTCTGTTTCTCTTAAGATATTATTGGTGGTGCTTTTTAGCTTTTGCATTTCTGCAGGTTGTATTTATTTTTGAATGAATTCGCATTCTTCTATTTTTTGAGATCTCCTCTTTCCTGAATTTTTCTAATTCTAATTTGTTATTTCTTTGTGTCTTGTATCCCATGCTTACTGCCTTTTAGCTCACTTTGAAGTGCTATGTCTCATTTTAGTCTGTTTTTGAACATCTTGATGGTATGCTTACTTTGTTTGCAGAGATCATAACAGAATATGCAATATTTATGGTGGTTTTCTTTGTGAGATTTGATCTCAAAACATTTGTTGCTTATTTTTATGCTAATATGAATTCCCTTCATTTTTAGAAGAAAGCTTTGTTTGAATAGCTTTTCTAAATCTACTGAGTTGCCTGTTCTATTGTCTTCATGTAGTGTTAAAAGAAAAAATATGGTGACTTGTTTTCTAAGATTTCTAGTCTCTTTCTCTCCCTAGTGATTATTCATATCTTCTCTTAACTTTCTGTTGTTCTTGTCTCACTAATTTTTTTCCGCTTTCAGCAGTTACTCTTGTACGTGGAATCCCCTCATCCTGAATGGTAAGAAAACTTGCCAGATTTTTAGCTTTGAGAGTTCAAAAGGTTTCAGAGACTCTATTTCCTTTAGCCTTATAACAGGGCCCTTGCATCCACCCATTATTAGTGTGGGCATAAATTTTCACAGTTCTCTGCTGTTTTCAAATTGATTTTCAATAAATCCTTATGGGTTCTGTTGTTTTCAACTTGCTGCATTGCTTGCTGCATTTGCTGCACTTGCTGCAATTTAACTTGCTGCATTGCTTCCCTCTGTTTCTTGTGCACACATGCTGATAGTGTGCAGGTTGTGTGGCCATTGGTAGGGTGCTCTCTCATTTCTGCTTTGAGGTTAATGAGGATGACATTTTCACTGAGTTTTGTTTTATCTAATTGGCAAAAACCATAATTACTTTTGCACCAGTCTAATAAATGGTATCCATGTGATTTTGATGTTGCTATCAAGTTAGTCTTTTCATTTTATGTAAGGATTTGTGAATGTCCCAAATGTATGCTGCAACCACGTCTGCTATCTTACCTTAATTTCCCAATCATTTTCACTTTATAAGTAAATAAAATATAGTGTAATAGATGACACCTTGATTCTCTTCCTTTCTGATCCTGTCCCCTGATTTACATGTGTGTATATATAGTAATTATATACAATTAATATTATTTAATATTTCCTAATATTAAACAGCAGTGTTTTTAAAACGTATATGCCTCCAATTTGTCTTTCTGCTGATAAAATAGACTATTATAATTGATGTATGAATATACCACAATGTATTATCTATTATTTCTAATTTTAATGAACAATGCTACAAGCAAGCCTCTCTGTGCATGAGTATGTATTCCATTAGGTTGCAAAACTAATCTTCAAAGTGATTATAGTAATCCATACTTGCACCAGCGCTCCAAGTAGACTATTTTTGGATTTGTACCATAATTTCATATCCTCGGAGTTTTTAATTTTGCTGCATTTATAAAATGTAAATGGTAAATAATCTTTGTGTATATGAAAGAGAAATTGCAACAGATGGAATGAAATAAGCAAGGAAGACGTTCATTATTCAAGACTATTACATTAGGGGAAAGAGAGCTCTCCACTGAACCAAAAGATGAGATAATTTCACGCACCTGGGAGAGCTAGTGAAAAAGCACCGGGCCCGGGCTTGGGAGTGAGCTTGGTCAATGTGATTAGGTCATATGTGTTTGCTACTTGTATTTATGAAAGTTAGGCTGCTTCCCTGACATACAGACTGGCAGAGAGGGGTTCTGTCTTGATGATTACATTTTATAAAGATGGCTCCTTGAAAAAGAGAATCCTGGCTTTTAAAACAGGCAAGAAATGGAAGATTTACATCTCAAATGGGAAGAGAAAGTACTTACAAATGTTCTAAAGTAAGTGCACAAAGAAAAAGAAGTTAGGGGCTTAGGAAGAAACATGTTTAAAATTTAGTCAACTTGAAGGAAATGAAAAAACTGATTCTGGTGAAGTTTATCATTATTTTTTGTTTAATGACCATTTCATGTTTCCTCTCTTGTGAGTTTATTCCCCTCCCCTTTTCATATTTTATCACTTGGTTGAGTTAAAGTATCTCATATATCTAACTAACATTTTGTCAGCATGTGAGTTGTGAGAAATCTCACTGTTTCTGGTGTGACTTTTAAAGAGGTATGCCACCTATATACTCATAAGCTACAGTCTAGAAAGGGAAATAGGTGTATCAGTAAATACATTAAGATGAGCTGTAAAAAATACATAAAATTGAGAAATATGATGAATAAAGAATGCATAAATAGTAGACAATGATCAGTTACATGAGGATTTTCTTAAGAATAACATCTTAGAAGTTATAGCTTAGCTAGAGTTCAATACAGAACCAAAGATAATCAGATGGAGAGTGGACTAGAATTCATCGCAGACAGAGCATTTACCAAAGTACAGATGTTTCAAGTATCAGAGTATTTTCAGGGAAGCTCAATGTTTGCAGTCTTCCTGGAGCACCACTTTTGAGGAAGGAATGATAGACGAGGCTTGGGAAAGCAGTCAGTGGGCTCTATAATGCAGAAGCCTATATAATTGTCCTATAGAGTAGTTTAGACTTATTCTGAAAAGAATAGATTTATTCAACTGCAAAATCTACAAAGGAAAATTCATACATTCAAAAACTCACTGCCCAAATAATACAAGAAGTTCCACTGATGTTTAGATAACAGTTAGCTCTAGGTCTTCATTCAATAAGTCTAAAAATAAACCTGTCAACTTTCCTCCCACATCTTTTCAGTTGTTCCTTTTTCTTAATTTTAGTTGACAATACTGTCATGCGCATCTGTGTGAAGAGACCACCAAACAGGCTTTGTGTGAGCAACATGGCTGTTTATTTCACCTGGGTGCAGGCGGGCTGAGTCCAAAAAGAAAGTCAGTGAAGGGAGATAAGGGTGGGGCCGTTTTATAGGATTTGGGTAGGTAAAGGAAAATTACAGTCAAAGGGGGGTTGTTCTCTGGCGGGCAGGAGTGGGGGTCACAAGGTGCTCAGTGGGGGAGCTTTTTGAGCCAGGATAAGCCAGAAAAAGGAATTTCACAAGATGATATCGCTTAAGGCAAGGACTGGCCATTTTCACTTCTTTTGTGGTGGAATGTCATCGGTTAAGGCCAGGCAGGGCATTTGCACTTCTTTTGTGATTCTTCAGTTACTTCAGGCCATCTGGGCGTGTACCTGCAAGTCACAGGGGATGCGATGGCTTGGCTTGGGCTCCGAGGCTTGACAAACACTATGACTCGCCATTCTCCGAGACAGAAACTCAGGAGTCATCTTGTGTTCCTCCTCTTCCTTCACTCCCCACATTTAATAAGACCCATTGCCTTTACTTCTAAATTCCTCTTAAATATACTTTCACATTCCCACTGCTATTCTCTTAGTTTAATGCCTCAACATCTGTTGCCCAAATCGATCTTAAAATGTCACATTGGTCTCTCCGCTCTGTATTGCCCATCTCTACACTCTTGGTGAAATACTATTTTAAAACTGATTGTTTTTTGCTGGGATATGTGTTATGCGTGTCCGTGTGAAAAGACCACCAAACAGGCTTTGTGTGAGCAATAAAGCTTTTTAATCACCTGGGTGCAGGCGGGCTGAGTCCGAAAAGAGAGTCTGCGAAGGGAGATAAGGGTGGGGCGGTTTTTTAGGATTTGGGTAGCTAAAGGAAAATTACAGTCAAAGGGGGTTTCTCTGGCGGGCAGGAGTAGGGGTCACAAGGTGCTCAGTGGGGGAGCTTTTTGAGCTAGGATAAGCCAGGAAAAGGAATTTCACAAGATAATATCACTTAAGGCAAGGACTGGCCATTTTTACTTCTTGTGTGGTGGAATATCATGAGTTAAGGTGGGGCAGGGCATTTGCACTTCTTTTGTGATTCTTCGGTTACTTCAGGCCATCTGGGCATATACATGCAAGTCACAGGGGATGTGATGGCTTGGCTTGGGCTCAGAGGCCTGACAATATGGAAACTCCAGCCATCACATAATCTTTTTAGGCAGAGCGGTCCTCGAAGGAGAGGATGCCGGTTCAGTATCAAACTTATGAACTCTTGAACAATAGGTTTTAGTTATTTGCCATTTCAGACAGTCAATGTCAATTCTTCTGAAGGCACCCAGATGCTTTTGACCAAACTAAACTCTTTTATTTTCTCTCGTATCTCAGTGAAATGAATGTGGTGCTCACATGTTCTGTGATTCTGAAGCCACATACTTCAAAACCCCGAAGACTGCTATAGCGACCGTGCTGGTGATTTGCCTATTTTGTCACAGATCCGAACCTCCTCTTCTGTAAATTGGTCTGTGTTTATGTAAACCACATTTCCCAAACTCTACTAAATCCCTCATCTGCATGATACCTATAAATTATATTTCCCTGATTCTCCTTCCAGGTATTATACTTTTATTTTTTCTGCCAATGGAAAGTTCTAAAAGGAGATTAAAAGAGGGAGAGGGGAAAGCACTTCCTCTGGTTTCATTTCTGCTGGCATTACATCCATGCAGAGGGTCACTCCCCAGCCTCCAGACATGTTTAGTTCTTATATTAGCAGCTAGGGATAAACCCGTTGAAGGTGGGTACCAGCTAATGTTACCTCCATCGCTAGTCTGAGCGCCAGCAATGTGGGACGGGGACTCAGGTATGAGCATCACCTTGGAAGGGCAACATTCCCATTGTCCATTTGAGAAGCATACTTCTCTCCCACATCTCTAGATGCTGGTTATCCTATCTCTTCTGTTTCTTAAAAACTAGAATTGGAAGCTGCTCTGTGTAATCACTAATACCAATGTTCTTCTTTTAATTGAGAGGAGTCTTGCCCCGTCACCCAGGCTGGAGTGCAATGGCCCCATCTCAGTTTACTGCAACCTCTGCCTCCTGGGTTCAAGCCATTCTCCTGCTTCAGCCTTCAGAATAGCTGAGATTACAGGTGCATACTGCCACACTGGGCTAATTTTTATATTTTTACTAAATACAAAAGATGAGGTTTTACCATGTTGGTCAGGTTCTTCTCAAACGCCTGACCTCGAGCGATCCACCTGCTTCAGCCTCCCAAAGTGCTGGGATTACAGGCATGAAAATATCTATGTTCTTTTATATACTAGTTTTGCTTTACTAACTCTTAAAGGTCTGTATACGAATTCCTGTATTATATCTAAAATGATTCCTGTTATCTTGACTGGACCTATCTGATATAGCTGTTGTTAACTGTGTAAAGTTAGACCAAAACATAATTATCTGAAAACCAATAAGACCTTCCTTCTAGTTTTCAGGGGGAGGGGGAGGGGTGGTGTGGGGAGTAAAACTATTCGAATTTTCTATAGGTTTATATTCTACTGTGTAGGATAACATCTGTTTTAGCATTTCCTCCCAAATTCCAGAGGAAGATAATCAAATATAAAATTAGATAAAGTAAGCCATTGAACAGAGAGTAAAGAGAAATAGATGTCTTCTGGGTGAGAAATTCCCTAGAAAATCATCCCTGGAACCATTAAGTCTTTTATGAAATTTGGCATTGTGCCTGGTTCACCTGGGTTGATATGAAGCTCTGAGTGTCAGTGAGATTACTATATAAAACTATCTCTCTGAAGACTGACTAATTGGGTCTTCCATGGAGCCAACTCTACAGAACAGGGGAAAAGTTGAGGCAAGGCAATTAATTCATAAATTAATAAAAAAGCAAACAGGACTGACAAGAAGACGCAGAATGCCATTGGTTTTTGAACACAAATTTCAAGTCTCTCTCCTTCACTATGACTAATTTCAGGTCATCCTAGACTTGGAATATTTGAATTAACTCTGTACGATATGATCAAGCATCTCTTCAACATCCTGTGTACCAACTAGTTTTATACTTCTAAAGTACGATTCTATTTCTGCACCCAGCACCAAAACCTTTATTAGTTTCTGTAGCCCACTCAAAAGTACTTTTTTGTGAGTTGTACTAACTATAATAGTTGTAAAATTGTCTAGGGAAAGTCAGGGAGCATCTTTTTATCTGTCTATATGCCACATAACTATTTTTGATCATGGAGTATATAACCTGCATCAGAATCACATCGGATTAATCTCTGTGCTTGTTTAAACATAGAGTATAGAGTTTTAGCCAGAAATACTGAATCAACATTTCCAGTGGTAGATCCCAGAAATGGATATTTAACAAGCATACTAAATAACTACTTCCAATAAACCTTGAGAACAACTGCCTCACAGTCCCTGCCACAGTGCCTCCAAACATGAGCCTTTTAATGAATGTGTTCTGAAGTGCAAGAATGCATGCATGTAATCTACACATCTCTAAAACACATCTTAATAAACATTAAAAACCAGATTTTCTAATGAATTGAAAATATTGAAATATTAGCCAAGAATATTATTCAGAAACCAAAATAATAAATATGTGTATATGCAAAAGACCAAAGTTGAGTTAAAACACAGAGTACATTTGATAAGTACAGTTTTCTTCAATTATTGGTACTTGTGAATTATATGAATAACTCGTTCACATTTTCACTTAGTGGAGACCTGACTGGAATATTTTGCATTCGTTTAATGTGTAATTTAGAGTGAAAATTAATGATCCAAAAGTAATTATTAAGTGCTAATTATTAAGCTGAAGTGTAAAGCGCTGAATTTAAGAGTATAATTTTCTAGATTAATATATAATCTCGAAAATAGTCTTGAAAAATGTCTCGATTTTGGAGGAGATATATTAATACAATAGGTATTGCTTGGGGATGGTTTTTATTATGTTTGACATCCTTTAATTTCCTTATAACATTAATGTTTTATGCTAATTTTTAAGAATATATTATATTTACCTATTAAGTAATATATAATTTTATTTTTATATATATATATATAAACTAAGTGTAGTGCTCTGGTTATAAATTTGCAAAATAGTATGGATTTTGTATCAGAAGTTTTTTTGTCTTAATTGTTCCATACCTTTATGTTATGAGTATATCCTATGGAATCCTGTTTTTTCCTTGAAGTCTAAACTGCATTATGATGCTCATATAAAAACGTTGTACTAATTTAATACAAATTTTGCAATTCAAATTAGTCACTAACAGCTTCTTCTTTATAGTTCCAACATCATGATTATTTTTCCTTTGAAATGTCCCTTATCTCCACATTCATCCATCCATTTATCCATCCATTCATTTATTTGTTCAACAAATTATTAATTGGTACTTAATTGGTGCTAGTCACCATACAGATTTCTGCCTCTGGGGGCTAAAGAAGAGTAATCAGGGAAAATTACAATGCAGTATGAAAGGTTTTATTTGGGAAAAGCAGATCTTGTGGGGAACACACAGGAAAGTATCTCAGTCTTAGGGATAACATGAAGGCTTCTCAAAGGAATTAAACATCATCTGACACCTGAAGAAGCAGTTATTAATAGGGTTATGGATAACCAGGGAAGCGATCACTACAAAAATATGAAGCAGAATACAGAAACCTAAGAATTAGAGAATGCTGGGGGTTCTTGGGATCTACATGAAATTCCAGAATGTTGCTATATACAATGTAGGCTGGGGACTGGCATTAGCCAACTCATGTATTAAAACCTTTCAAATTACAGTGTCAAGAATGTATGTGGTGACAAAATTAAGGGCTTATCACAGAAATCCAGACAAATAAGTTGATGACATAAATGACAATTCAATACGTTTTTCCTGTGGTGATTTCTGCACCTCTTGAAATGAGCTTGTTCACTCCCTCATCTGCTAACTTTAGCACTTGTGTGTGTTTATAAAATTATATGTATTACACGTAATATATATAATTATACTGTATTTAGCTTATTTTTTCATAGACTATGAGCTTCTAAAAATCATCCCCATATTCATCATTATATTATTGGGATCAAATGTACTGCACGAACAAAGATGCTTAGAAAAGTCTGTATTAATTTAATGTATGAATATATGAATGAGTGAAGGAAAGTGTTTTGAAACCATCATAGGGAATATAATAAGATAAAATTACACTAGAATAAAATGAAACTGATAAGAATAAAGTTGATGGGGCTGAGCATGGTGGCTCACGCCTGTAATCCCAGCACTTCAGGAGGTCGAGGCAGGTGGATCACCTGAGGTCAGGAGTTTGAGACTAGCCTGGCCAACATGGTGAAACCCCATCTCTAGTAAAAATACAAAACTCAGCCAGGCATGGTGGTGGACACCTGTAGTCCCAACTACTCAGGAGGCTGATGCAGGAGAATAGCTTGAACCTGGGAGGTGGAGGTCGCAGTGAGCTGAGTTGTGCCACTGTAGTCCTGCCTGGGTAACAGAGTGAGAATCTATCTCAAAAAAAAAAAAAAAAAAAATTGATGGAAAGAAATGGGAAAGTCACAACATACACAGTAAAAATTAATGAGAATTTCTACTGAGTATTCTATTTCCCCAACATGCAGGATATGGAGGCTATTATATAGTTCTTTGGGTTGATTCTACTTTAGGATCTCTTTTTGTTATTGAAGAATACTTGTCATCACTAGCCACACCTAATGTTCCCTAGATGTAGCTTCAGCAAAACTTGTTCAAGTTCAGTGAAGAACAACAAGAATAGTAAAACTAGTACAAATTTCCTGTTTCAAAGATGAAGTTTGTTGATCATAAAATGCAAATGTAAAATATAAAAATTGAATTTTGTATTCATTCTCATACTGCTATGAAGAAATACCCAAGACTGGGTAATTTATAAAGAAAAGAGGTTTAATTGACTCACAGTTCCACATGGCTAGAGAGGCCTCAGGAAACTTACAATCATGGAAGAAGGCACATCTTCACAGGGTGGCGGGAGAGAATGAGAGAAGTACAGAGCAAAGGTGGGGAAAGCCCTCACAAAACCATTAGATCTCAAGAACTCAATCACTATCATGAGAAGAGCACAGGGGAAATGCCCCCGTGATTCAGTCACCTCCCAAGAGGCCCTTCCTCACACATGTGGAGATTACAATTCAAGATGAAAATTGAATTGTAGGAACCCAGACCCAGATCACATCATTCTGGCCCTGGCCCCTCCCAAATCTCATGTCCTCACATTTCAAAACACAAGCATGACTTTCCAGCAGTCCCCCAACATCTTAGCTCACTCCAGCATTAACCCAAAAGTTCAAATCCAAGGTCTCATATGAGACAAGGCAAGTTCCTTCTACCTATGAGCCTGTAAAATCAAAAGCAACATACAGTGGGGGTACAGACATTGGATAAATATACCCATTCCAAAAGGAAGAAATTGGCCAAAATGAAGGGGCTACAGTTCACATGCAAATCCAGAATCCAATAGGGCAGTCATTTAATCTTAAAATTCCAAAATGTTCTCTTTTGACTCCATCTCTCACATCCAGGTCACACTGATGCAAGAGGTGGGTTCCCATGGTCTTGGGAAGCTTCATTCCTGTGACTTTGCAGGATACAAGCCCTCCATCCTGACTTCTTTCACAGGCTGGTGTTGAGTGTCTGTGGCTTTTCCAGGCACACAGTGCAAGCTGTCGGTGGACCTACCATTCTGGGGTCTGGAGGATGGTGACCCTCTTCTTACAGCTCCAGTAGGCAGCGCCAGTAGGGACTTTGTGTGGGGACTCTGACCTCACATTTCCTTCCACAGTGCCCTAACAGAGGCTCTCCATGAAGGCTCTGCCCCTCCAGCACTTCCACCTGAACATCCAGGCATTTCCATACATCCTCTGAAATCTAGACAGAGGTTCCCAAACCTTAATCTTCTGTGCACCCACAGGCTCAACACCATGTATAAGCCACCAAGGCTTGGGGTTTGCACCCTCTGAAGCAATGACCTGAGCTGTGTGTTGGCCCCTTTCAGCCACAGCCAGGAGACAGGAAACCAAATCCTGAGACTGCACAAAGTGATAAGGCCGTGGGCATGGCGCACAAAACTTTTTCCCTCCTAATCCTCTGGGCCTGTGATGGGAAGGGCTGCTGTGAAAGTGTCTGACATGCTCTGGAGACATTTTTTCCCCATTGTCTTGGCAATTAACATTTGGCTCCTCATTACTTGTGCAAATTTCTGCAGTCTGCTTGAATTTCTCCTCAGAAAATGGGTTTTTCTTTTCTGTTGCATCATCAGGCTGCAAATTTTCTGAACATTTATGCTCTACTTCTCTTTTAAAAATAAGTTCCAATTCCAAACCATATCTTTGTAAATGAATAAAACTGAATGCTTTTAAGAGCTTCTAGTACCAATTTATTGTATTAGTTTGTTCTCACACTGCTATGAAAAAATACCTGAGACTGGGTAATTTATGAAGAAAAGAGGTTCAATTGACTCACAGTTCCACATTCCTGGGGAGGCCTCAGAAACTTACAATCATGGCAGAAGGCACTTCTTCACAGGGTGGCAGGAGAGAGAATGAGAGATGTGTAGAGCAGAGGAGGAGAAAGCCCCTCACAAAATGATCAGATCTCCTGAGAATGAACTCACTGTCATGAGAACAGCATGGAGGAACTGCGCACATGATTCAGTCACCCTCCCCTAACACATGGGGATTACAATTTGGATTACAATTCCAGATGAGATTTGGGTGGAGACACAGAGCCAGATCGTATCTAGTTTTTAAATAATCTCAAAAGCTAATTGACACTATAGTTATTGAATAACAGTCAATTATAGGGTCCAGCCCTGTTCTGGATATATCCATATATTAACATATGTAATCTTAACACTCTATACGGTAGGTAATATTGTCAATTTTTGGCACAGATGCATTGAATTCTTTGCCCTGGGTTACATTAGTTTCAGTAAGCATGCTGCAGAGCCAAGATCCATGGCCAACAAATAGGACTTCAGCAAAGAATAACATTAGGATTGTCTCTGCAGATTGTGCATAAAAAAACTTCATGACATATTTTAAAATGTTTTGAAATTATTTTTGTGTATGTGGGTGAAACAAAGTTACAGAAGAAAATTAAAAATATTGTTGGAAAGGGTATTTATAAATATTAGTCTACGTACCTGAACAAGTAATTTAAGAACATTAATGTTCAATGATACGCTTCATATACAGCAGAGATTTCTCTGATTGTATTTTTGAGAGGACCATCTACGGAACTTTACACTAAAGTAATGGGCTTCATGGAGGAAGTACACTGGAAATACATGAAGTAACAAGACCTCTAATTGTGGTTCTTCTAATGTCCAGGACCTTTAACATGTCTTAGATCTCATTTACTAGCCCTATAAAATCAAGAAATGCTCACAAATTCCATTTCATTTCTCAAATACTATGTTTCAGGAAAGGGCATATTTTAAAAGAATGGTTGTTACTTTAAAAGTATTCTGGGTATAATAGATGTTGCCGAAAGCCATTTTTAGTATAAAAGCCATCAGATAAAGACCACCAGGGAAACTTCCATTGCCAAAGGTAGTTTTGTTAGCCCTAATTTGCTGAATCAAAGGATACAGTACACCAAGAGAACTGTGAGGTGACTCCATAAGAGTGTATTGACATTCACTGTTTGCAGGTTTGTGCTTGTGCTGAATAATTCCAAAGAGGAACTTGAAAAGATAATAGAATACCCTAGATGAGTGCTCTTATGAGGGAAGGGCTGTTTAACACTTGAATATCACAGTCTTCTTTCTTCAGGAGTTGAGAAGACTGAGTAATGGTGGAAACTCATTGGAAAGAAAGCAATATTCATTTGTGTGATCTTAGTGTATCCCATTAGAAATATTAGTTTTGGTTCTGTTGGGAATATTGCAATCTGATCTGTATCCAAAATAAGGCATTATAAGTCACACACACACACTATCCTGAAGAGTTAAATTTCCTTCTCAAATGAGTAATGGAATTCCTTTGTAGGGAATGGAATGTAAATACGGATTTCACATTTTTTTCATAGTTAAGTATGTGATTTGTTTTATATGAAAAGTCTTACATCTAAGATCCTACAATATTGATCTATTCTATCAGGGAAGTGAAAATTGATTGTAGAAGCAGCACTGAGGAGTGTTAATAACTCATTGTGATCCTGTAGACTATAGCAAGTTATATTCCATCATCAATATTTGCAGTGTTTAAGTATTCACCATTTTCTGGGCATTGATGTGGAACGAGAATTTTTTTTTACAAAAACAAATTGTATATGGTTTTAAATGTTGGGAAGGAATACGCTCAGTTTGCAAATGATAAAAAATTTCAGATTCCACAGGGTTTTAAAATGAAATGAGTAAAAGCAATGCAAATGATTGAAGCTGTTAAAAAGTAGACTTGAGGAAGAGAAAGAGATCTAAAATATAGAACAGAAGTAACAGTGTATGAAGAGATATTATACAAATGATGTTTTCTGTTTTCTCTTTTGAGTAAAATAAATGATTTTAAAAGAAACAACAGGAATTGAGACTGAAAAAGAAAAGAAATTGTGATCTTAAAGTTTCTGAAAGACAGAAATAGATTTAGGCAGTAGCTTTCATCTTGTTAAAGACTAAGCTAGACTCCTGACAACCCACAAACACAAAAACTTCCAGATCCCACTCTACTGGTCTGAATCGTATGGATTACCAGAATGCAAGCCTTTCAGAAAAGGTCATCTGTTGTTTAACAAATGGACTTTGTAGCTCAATTTAATTTTACTCATTTTAGTTAAGCATCAGTTTTTAACTTAGGACCACCAACAACAACAACAAAAGGAATAGTTTTTAATCTCAAACTGGAGGGACTGTAAGTAGAAGTGCCACATTGTTAGATCCAATAAGGAGGTCCAAACCTTGGATGATGACATGACCTTTCAGTAATTGAGGGCAAACTTACTGGGACAGCTGTCACCAGGTGAGGGTAAAAACTGATTTCAACTGACGTTCATCTCAACGTTGACTATCTTTTCTTCTCTCCAATCATGGTCCTGATAAAAAGCCGCAGAGTCCTAGCACTGTGTTTCTAGATGGAGGAGTCTACTTGGCCCTTCCTTACACCTTATACAAAAATTAACTCAAGATGGATTAAAGACATAAATGTAAAACCCAAAACTATAAAAACCCTAGAAGAAAATCTAGGCAATACCATTCAGGACATAGGCACTGGCAAAGATTTCATGTCTAAAACATCAAAAGCAATCACAACAAAAGCAAAAATTGGCAAATGGGATCTAATTAAACTAAAGAACTTCTGCAGAGCAAAAGAAACTATCATCAGAGTGAACAGGCAACCTGCAGAATGGGAGACAACTGTTGTCATCTATCCATCTGAAAAAGTTCTAATATCCAAAATCTATAAGAAACTTAAATTTACAAGAAAAAAGCAAACAGCACCATTAAAAAGTGGGCAAAGGGCATGAACAGACACTTCTTGAAAGACATTTATGTGACCAACAAATATATGAAAAAAAGCTCAACATCACTGATCATTAGAGAAATGCAAATTAAAACCACAATGAGATACCATCTCATGCCAGTCAGAATGGTGATTATTAAAAAGTCAAGAAACAACAGATGCTGGCGAGGCTGTGTAGAAATAGGAACACTTTTACACTGTTGGTGGGAATGTAAATTAGTTCAACCATTGTGGAAGACAGTGTGGCAGTTCCACAAAGACCTAGGACCAGAAATACCACTTGGTCCAGTAATCTCATTCCTGGGGATATACTCAAAGGAATATAAATCATTCTATTATAAAGATACATGCATGCGTTTGTTCACTGCAGCACTATTCACAATCACAAAGACATGGAATCAACCCAAATGCCCATCAATGACAGACTGGATAAAGAAAATGTGGTACATATACACTATGGAATACTTTGCAGCATAAAAAGGAACAAGATCACGTCCTTAGCAGGGACATGGATGGAGCTGGAGGTCATTATCCTCAGCAAACTAACACAGGAACAGAAAACTAAACATTGCATGTTCTCACTTGTAAGTGGGAGCTGAACAATGAGAACACGTGGACAAAGGGAGGGGAACAACACACACTGGATCCTATCGGGGTGGAGTAGCAGGGAGGGAGAGCATTGGAAAAAAATAGCTAATGCATGCTGGGCTTAATACCTAGGTAATGGGTTGATAGGTACAGCAAACCACTGTGGCACATGTTTACCTGTGTAAACAGCCTGCACATCCTGCACATGTATCCTGGAACTTAAAAAGGAATTTACAATCTAACCTTTAAAATCATCGTTAAATATATCTGAGGTTAAAAAATTCACATTCCCCATGATATAAAAATGCGTCGGAACATTGTTTTTCTCAGAACATTGTTCGTTCTGTCTTAGTCTACCTTTCATTTCAAAGACAGTGTTATAATTACTAAAAGATGACAAAAAGACAAATCATTGAAACAGAATACTGGCACTTTGAAGATGATCTTGGATACTACAAATCTTTACATATAAAATAAACTTTGAATTTCTTACCTTTTATTCAATATTAGCCTTTTTAAAATAAACTTTATAGGATAGCAAGGAAAATTAAAATGTACAATCCGGTGTCTATGGGTATTTTTTCAGAAGGTAGTTATAGAAAAGACTTAGAGTCATCTAGTAACAGCTGTAAAGTAATGGCAAAAAATTATTTTATAATTTGAAACAGCATAGTTGTTCTTAGTGGGAAAATTAAAAAACCTGTTCTTAGTAATATGTTGAGTTTGATTTAGGCTGTGGACATTTGGAACTATGTTACTTAGTGTGTGTTGTTCAGCATTTTAGGAAGTTTTCTTACAAACTCGAAGATATTTTTCTTAATTTTAAAATACTATTTTTATACATCTGTATCACTTATTCTTACAGTCAACAGCATAAAATATTACAATGGAACAAACATCAGAAGAAGTTTTACAAATAAGAGTTCCACTTATAAGAGTATTTCTAGGAAAATGAAATATTAGTGGCATGCTAAATTTGCAATCGAATAAAACATTGAAAGGAATATATTTGCTTCAAAATATATGGAGAACTTTTTAAAAACCTCTTATAGTTTTCTTCAATGAAGATTATTCTAGTTTCTATGTTTATATCTACACTTTTGTATAGAAAGTCTTTTGTTTTGAATTTCTGATGTCCTACACAATCCATGCATGAAATTCTTTAATTGATATTGCCATATATTAATTTTAAAATATTATCAATAATTTATTTTCTGATGCTAATTACATTTTTTTCTAAGCCAGGGCTTCCTATACCCATAAAGCAAGATATTCCTTTTTTTTTTTTCTTGTCTTTTTTTGAGAGACAGTCTCACTCTTTCAACCAGCCTGGAGTGTAGTAGTGTGATCTTGGCTCACTGCCACCTCCACCTCCCAGGTTTAGGTGATTCTCCTGCTTCTGCCTCCCAAGTGGCTGGGATTCTAGGTCACTCAGCCAGGCCCAGCTAATTTTTGTATTTTTAGTAGAAACAGGGTTTCACCATGTTGGCCAGGCTGGTTTTGAACTTGTAAACACCTCAGGTGATCTGCCCACCTCAGCCTCTCAAAGTGCTGGGATCACAGGCATGAGCCACCATGCCTGGCTAAAGCAAGATTTTCTATTAATATATACTGTTTAACTACCAACTTTCCCAAAACTTCACATGTTCACAGTTTCTACACGAAACTGTTGTTTTTAAATTTCAGAGTCAGCAATATTTACTGAAGAACTGTTTTTCTCCATTTTCCTTGGAAGTAGAATGAGAAGAAATGGAATACATATGGAGTAGGAGAGACAATAGTAGGAGCTGTCAAATTATAAAATTTATGAAATATTTTAAGATTATGGGACTTAATATTAAGTCCCCCAGTCAGTTATCCTTCATGTACTGTGTAGAAGCTGCTACAAACCTACTCTATTCTTCTCAAATTTTTTATCAAGACACTTCTCTCCAACTACATTACTGTCAGATGGGAATTTCCTCAACTTTGTTCCACGAGATATTCACATGTGCCTCCATTCCTACTCACCCCCGTCCTCTTTTCCTTTTGCTGGGTAATAGCAGTGCCCTATCTACTGTCAAGGACCACTTTTGTGCTCTATGTACGAGGCCCAGTTGCATCCTGAGACTTTGCTTTATAAATTAAGTCGATTTTTGCTTCTGTATCTTCAAACTCTTCCTGTAATAAATTATACCCATTTAGAAAACATGTTGAATATCTCAATCTTCTCTTTTTGAAAAGTCAATAAATAGACACACATGCACACACACACACCCCTACACCTATGTTCACCTTCCTAAACCTATAATCTCCTCCACTGCCCTTTACTACTTTATCCTATCACAGTCACACACTTCCTGAAATAGTTGTAGACATTCTGAAATTACTGTTATATTATTTTGCTCCTCAATCCATTTCACCTTCTCAACTAACAAGGGTGTTGCCAGAGTCAGCCTGTAGTCACGCCTTAGTTTTGTATTAGTTGTTCATTCCCCACAATTGACAATGTCCATCTTCGGTTTCTTGAATTATTTTTTTCCTTGACCCATCCCTTTCATTTAGTTATTCATCAGGAATCCTATTAGGTCCTTTCACTTCTCACTCTATTTTTCCTGAGTGATAGAAGAATCCTCTTTAATGCACAGGTAGTTGATACCTGTAAGTCTCTAACCCAAATGTTTCTTCTGAAACTCAAACACATATATTCATTCACCACATCCATAACTGAGCTCTTTATGCCTGCTTCCCTCATCCTGAAACCTGCTTCCTATCTTAATGACTGTTACCATCATTCAGTCAATTTCCCAAGAGAGCTTCCTTGTACTACCAACTCAGGACTTACATTCACACATGCTCCCAAAGTCTACCATTGCCATAGAACCCATTAACCAGATTTTAAATGCCAGTTCACTTGTTTGTACCTACAATAGATTGTTAGTTCTGTGTATTTCTAGTTAAAATGTGGTATTGTCAGCCCTAAGATGCATAATAGTACTTAAAACATTCCTAAATGAATAAAAGAATGAACAGGTGGGTAGATGGGTCAATGGATGGGTGAATGGGTGGATGGATGAGAAGGAGAGCACTTGTGTGTTTATAAAATTGAGAGTGTATTTGGAAGAACAGAATTTCCAGTTTGGAGTAGGGGGGTCAAGTTGGGTTGTGCAGTGACCCTAAGGTACATGAGAAAGATGATCCTAAATGAGATCATAGAAATCACAGCCATGTAAGAATCATTATGGTAAGAGTCCCAAAATGAAATATTTTAAAGGATCGGTAAAACCACGGGATGACTCACAGTATTAAAATAGCAAATGAAACATAACCTTTTGAATTGACTCTTAGATGAAATTTTAAATTCAGTTTGGGGGATCTAAGAAGTAGAATCAATTTTGAAAGAGTTCTAGGGAGTAAAATAAGGTAGTAAAAAAGAAGGGAGGATATCTCAGTGTAATGGAAATTTTTCAAGTGCTCATAGTCACAATAAATTTTATGTCTCCCGTGTTCATCTAATGCTTCTTTCATTTAACTTACATGTCACCTTGAAAATATTTTGGAGAAAGCCATTTATAAAAGGAGAGTTCTTCTCATTACTTAAA
Source organism: Macaca mulatta (assembly GCF_049350105.2). NCBI lineage: Eukaryota > Metazoa > Chordata > Mammalia > Primates > Cercopithecidae > Macaca > Macaca mulatta. The sequence continues at coordinate 86,958,227 of NC_133422.1, forward strand.
AGAGATACTCTCCCATATGTTTGAAAAGGTTTACTCACTGCTACTGTATTTCCATTGAAACTTGAAATGTGCAACATGATATTTGAAACTATTTTTTCCAATTTCAGCGGTTTAATGCTAAGTTATTAAACAATCTAAAGCAATTAGAAGAAATCTCTTATAGTTCTAGGGTTTTTTTTTTTAACTAAAACAAAAAGGCAATTATTTTAATTTGATGGTACCTGTTAACAATATAAGAAACATTGTAACAGCCAAGCAGCAATACTTAAGTCTCATTACACGTTATCTGTATCACCACCAAAACTTTTTTTTGTTAAGGTAATTTTTGCTTATAGATTCAATCAATCTGGAAGACCAGTCCAAAAGGGAAATCCTATGTTGTCTATATGCTGTGATCAATGAACTGAGTGTGAGTGCAACTAAACTCCTGTTTGACTCAATAATTACTATATTTTTTTCAAAGTGGGATTACCCATGTTAAAAACAGAGATCGGTCATTCTCACCTAGGTCATTAAATTTGTTTTCCTGGCCACCTTTCATTTAGCCTGATGCTTTTCTGCTTAGGTGTGTTGATTCCGAGGTTTTAGGAAGTGAAGTCCTTCATGTTAGACCATGGTATGTGAAGACCCTGCTATCTCTGCTGCTCTGACCCCATTAAACTTTCAGGCTTTACTGCCATATTGCTTTTGTTCATGTGCAGTGTGCCATGAGGACACTCACTGGGGAGTCTGGCACCTGCCTGAACAAACCCTTTCCCTTTGTTCTTTCTCTTAGTGAAATATCGTCTATCAAAATTGCTTACTCAAATTTTACTAAATTTTTTAGGAGTTGGTTTAATAAAGTATTCTTTAGTACCTCTAACAGAAAAGCATTCCTTACATTAAAATGCAATGAGCAAAAACCTGGTGTCACCTGTGCGCCACTTCTCACATTCTATAGTATATAATAATTATTTATATGAACATTCATCTCCCCTAAGACCCTTGATGTAATCAATAGTTACTTTTGTTATTATGAGCCAACAAATATTTGCAGAATGTGCAAGACAATGTTAAGACATCTAGGCCAGGCTTGGTAGTACACGCCTGTATTCCCAGCACTTTGGGAGGCTGAGGAAGGTGGATCACTTGAGGTCAGGAGTTTGAGACCAGCCTGGTCAACATGATGAAACCACATCTCTACTAAAAATACAAAAATTAGTTGGGCATGGTGGCACACACCTGTAATCCCAGCTACTGAGGAAGTTGAGGTGGGAGGATCACTTGAGTCCAGGAGACACAGGTTGCAGTGAGCTAAGGTGACACCACTGCATTCTAGCCTGGGTGACTGAGTAAAACCCTGTCAAAAAGAAAAGACATATTTGGATATTCTTAGGCTTGCTGATAAAAGTCATCTTTACATCATAGAAAAATTATGTGTCCGTATATTTATTTCATGTAAATATTAAATAGTAAGGCCAAAATTTGGGCCAGGCGCGGTGGCTCACACCTGTGATCCCAGCACTTTGGGAGGCTGAGATGGGTGGATCACAAGGTCAGGAGATTGAGACCATCCTGGCTAACACGGTGAAACCCTGTCTCTGCTAAAAATACAAAAAAAAAAAAAAAAAAAAAAAAACCCGGGCGTGGTGGCGGGCGCCTGTAGTCCCAGCTACTCGGGAGGCTGAGGCAGGAGAATGGCGTGAACCCGGGAGGCGGAGCTTGCAGTGAGCCCAGATCGTGCCACTGCACTCCAGCCTGGGCGACAGAGCAAGACTCCGTCTCAAAAATAAATAAATAAATAATCACTTCATTCATACATTTATCCACCTATACACTTCTTTAACAACAACAACAAAATCTATTGAGCACCTTGCTGGGCATCAGGAATAAAAAACGGATTAGTCAAAAATATGGTTCTATTCCTCAAGGTTAAAATAGTGTGCAGAAGACAAAACAAATAGCGATGTCATAGAATTTAAAATGTTATCAGAAAGTGCAGGGTACCATTAAAATAACGCGCTGTGAGACTTCGAGAAGTCCTCCCTTGAACTTTGGTTTTTGAGACAGTTTCGCTCTTACAGCTCAGGCTGGAGTGCAACGGCGCCATCTCGGCTCGTCGCCACCGCAGCCTCCTGGGTTCAAGCGGTTCTCCTGACTTGGCCTCCTGAGTGGCTGGGATTACAGGGATGCGCCATCACGCTCTGCTAAATTTTTTGCAGTTTTAGTAGAGACGGGGTTTCTCCATGTTGGTCAGGCTGGTCTCAAACTCCCTACCTCAGGTGATCCGCCCGCCTTGGCCTCCCAAAGTGCTGGGATTACAGGCGTGAGCCACCGTGCCCAGCCGAACTTTGATTTTTTCATTAGAATTTCTGGAAACATTATTTTATTATATGTTGGAATATTAGTTAAACATATATTTATTAACCTGTTTTCAGATTTAATGGTGACTCTGTTTCTGTTTATTGATATCTAGCTATAGTTATGTTTACATCTATACCATATTATGTATCTATGAATATATAAAAGCATCTAAATAGGGCCTAACACCTAATTGGAATTCAATAAATGTTTGCTTATCTTCTGATTTTAGATTATACCATATTTATACCAAATATACCATATTTCAAAATTTAGTAGTGCATTCTAATAAAGTTGAAGAACATTTGAATAGGAGGTTATGATGACCTCACTGTGAGGCCTACTGTTGTAGTCCGGCTATCTAAGAGCTGAGTTGCTTGCAGTTTTATCTGTGTTTCTAAAGTTGCTGGGCGCCCCTTTGGAAACCTTCACTGAACTCTTGGTACAGAGGCCACTAGATGGGGCTTGTGGGCTTAGTACTTTATAGTTTAGAAAAGTCACTTAAAAAAACTCAGACTTCTCTTTAACCTATTCTGTTCTTTATTAACTGTAAAACTGTGAGCAATTACAATTAAAAATTTTCTTATATTAGCAAGTGTGCAACCTAACTATTGCCCTTGCAAATATGTGATATTCCTCAAAGAAAAAAAAAATCTCCCTACAGCCAGACACATTTATCTCTTTAGAGGCTAAATGCAAGACCCGGTTACAAATGTAATAGTAGTTTTCAAACCTGTCTCCTCATGTGGAAGAATCTCAGATACAGAATCCTGGAAGCTCTCCTTCCTACTTTCCAGGGCCAGAACATGCCTTACCATTATCATGAAGTTTGCTCCTTACCTATTGCTAATGTTTGTTTTCCTCTAAGACAGTGGTTCTCAAATGTTAATGCGTGTCAGAATCACCATATATGGTGAAGGACTTTTTAAAATACAAATTACCATCCACAACCCCAGAATTTCTAATTCAGTGAGTCTAGGGTGGAGCCGGTGACTCTGAATTACCAAAAAATGTTGAGATGACGATGGCGCTGCTCATCCAGAGACTACCCTTTAAGAAGTTCTGTTGTGTGCAAAGGCTCTCTGTGGATAAAGCACAAACCTTTCATGATGTAGCCCTTCTGTCTCAAGACAGTCCCTGTAACACTGCAACATTCATCTCTCCAGGCACTGAGACTGGGACTAGGACAAGAAATAAGTGGTGATTTGTGTTTTCTTTGCATTTATGCTCCTAACCACTGGGTACCCAGCACGCTAAGTTAGATAAGGTTCAACATCAACAACAGACCAGGGGCACATCTCTGCATCTTCTAACAACCAATAGCTAATGCTCACTTGAAAAAATAAATGAAAGGTTTGACCCAAGGCATCAAAGCTTTGGATTCTGATTTTCCTTTGTCTCAATGGCTTTTAGATTTCTAAGACCTCCCTTTGCATTTCTCTCCATCTGGCCTCCAACCTTCCCAGATTCCTAATCCTACCATTTTTGAACCTCCCTCCTGAGTGCCTGGAGCTAGGCCCAGTGGTTCACCTCACAGCCATATCCAAGCACTTCTCAGCCCCTGGTTTACTGATTTCCAGCACGCTACCAGGCACCACTTTACCTTTACTGGAGACCTAGCTCTCCATTGCTTCATTACGTACTGTATCTACAGCTGGATAATTCAATTTTCCGTCTATTTATCCCTTCATCAGTCATTAACTACCTATGATATAGCAGGCACTGCTTCACCCTGCCACTATGGCTATAGTGGTAAAAAAGCCAGACATGACCTCCCATCTTTTGCTATTTCTGTCATTATTTTGATTGATCTATCTTTTTGGATTTTGGATACCCTTATTTCCATCATTGTTTTGATTGACCTGCCTTTTTGGATTTTGGATACCCCTTGTTGTCACCAGCTTGTTTTGCATCTCAGTTAACTTCTCAGCTTACAGACTGCTGGCTTCTGAAAACCATAAGCTTTCTGGCTTTTACATGGCATCTCAACTTCTATTGGAACATTCTGTTTTTAGACCCTTAAACTAGCCTTACCTCTGGCAACCTGAGCATCTTCCCCTTGCCTGACTTTCATCACACCTGCTGGGCTCCTGCATCTTTGTTGTTAATGTAATGACAATGCCTTAAATTATGTGGATTATATCTTCAAAGGTGCATTAGCACATCCCATCTCACTTGCCTTATTTCAAACAATTAACCTATCTTGATGGAAAGTTGGTCTTTCCAATGATTTCAAATATGTACCTTCATATAATTTTTATATTTTTATGATTTTACAGATTACTTAAATCTCAACCTGATAAAGCTATTTTTTGCTCTTTTCTATTCTAATAACAGAATAGTTACTAGCATGTTATTTGTGTTCTTCAGAATAATCGACTCAAATTATTGTTTATTTACATCAGATATGCACAGTCTCTGATTAAAATGATTTCTTGCATCCCAGAAGCTTCTGTATTATGACAGCAAAATCGTGTTTACTTCACAGGCTCTGTCTGGTAAATACTTTTTGTGGTCTCCATGTGACAACACTGAATACATGCCTGAATTCAGCCTCCTCTTTTAAACATTCCTACCTTGAAAACACTAGTGACAAAGTAGCATCCATAGCACTGTTTAGTTTAAATTAATTACAACAAAGCTCGACAAAAATTGGCTTCGATATACCATTATTTTCCTATTTTCTTTTGATGTAGGCATTATATATAATTAAAGGTGCCCCAGTGTTCTACTTGCAGAAGTCATTTGCTAATGAAGGGGGGGGTTACTGGGAAAGCATAAAAAGTTCAAACCACCAATAAACATTTTTGGAAGCTTGGAGCTGAAAGACTGAAACTATTCCGGCACATGGAAGTTTTACCAAGCTCTTAACCTAATTACATTCCTGATACGAGTTAGGCTCAATTTATTCACAAGGGAAGCTACAAAGTGAAGCATATCATGAATACTAAGGGTAATAGAAACAATTGCTTCAGTGAGCCTAGTACTGTCACAGCAGCCGCGTCAGAACAGATGGCTCTGCGTTTATTCCAGTCTAGGGATTCAAATTGGCAGTAGTCAAACAAAAATCCTGAAAAGCATGTCAGCAGATGTGGATATGAGTTTTCTTTATTTAAAAAGCCATTCACATCATTCCACTGAAAATGCATGTGAAACTGGAGTTACCTGCCACTTTGGTTAATTTGCCTATTAGTGCATTCGACTTGTGGCCCATAATTTTAATATATATAACATATATACATATATACTAGCAGCATAGTAATTTCCGACATATACTATTAACCTCAAGTTACTATATATACACTATTACTAAATTTTTGTATATGTATATTACATATTTACATGCCAGCTCCTTAGAAATGTGTTAATATTATATATCAACAGTTGCTAATTCCTTACATTAGTATACGCTACTTTTCATCTTTTGAGTCCACACTGCTGCTAGCATAAGAATTTTAACATTTTCTTTAAAAATAAATTAGTTTAGGCTGGGCACAGTGGCTCACACCTGTAATCCCAGCACTTTGGGAGGCCCAGGCAGGTGGATCACTAGATCAGGAGATCAAGACCATCCTGGCTAACATGGTGAAACCCCATCTCTACTAAAAATACAAAAAAAAATTAGCCAGGTGTGGTGGCCCTGTAATCCCAGCTACTCAGGAGGCTGAGGCAGGAGAATCGCTTGAACCCAAGCGGCAGAGGTTGCAGTGAGCCAAGATTGTGCCACTGCACTCCAGCCTGGGCAATAAAGCGAGACTCTGTCTCAAAAAATAAAAGAATAAATAAACTAGTTTATTGTATTTTTTAATGAAGTATCCTAACATAGACTGTTAGAATTCTCCATTATGCCTGAAATGTATTGTGGTCAAATGACTACACTTGTTCATTAACATCTTTTTCTCCTTGCACAATGAGTAATTAATAGTTTCTTTGGGAATTAAGTAAAAACGAATTGACATTTTTGAGCCAAGAATCCTAAATTAGCTCTGGGATAAAACGAAAACTCTTACATACTCCTCACCACCTAAAAAAGTTTCAATAAAAAGGGAAAAAATAAAGGATAATATCCTGGTTTATAATCTTGTCAAACTGGAACTATTTCCAGATGAGCATGGCCCTGTTACTCTTTTACAGATGACACAGCTAAGTGCAGATGCCTAAAAGGAAGGGTTTCTGATGTCCTTGCTTTCTTAAGGTATTTACATAGCCTGAGCTTACTCATGGACTGTGTTATGTTGGGTTCAACAGCTAGACTCCAGCTGAACTAATTTATCGTGGTCTCTCTATCGACAAAAGTTTGTCAAAGTAACAACTCACTATGCTATTGAACTAATAACTTGGTCACAGTGTATCTTTTAACATCTATAATAGATATTCTCTTTTATCAATGAGTAGACATAGTACTTGCTCATGATCTTCATTAGGCTACTTACTACTAGCTAAATGATAGATTACTTATACTATAATGTTATATTGCCAAATCTAACATACATAAGAAAAATATTCAGGGCTTAGTGGCTTTTTTTGCAGTTTTATTATATGCTTTTAAAACTTTGATGATTTATGTGATCATAGAACTTTTTGTTCTGGTCCATGGGAAGGTTGAATTTTTTACAGCCAAGTATTTGTACAGATTAAACAGATAAATTATTTGTACAGATTAAACAGATAACATCTGACATCATAAAAGGATAATGAAAAATTGTAGGTGAATTAACTGAACTTTAGATGAGGAAAGATAGCAGCTTAAATTTAAACAAAATTCTATGAATATGATTTACTACAGTTTTTATTGTGGACAAGCAATGTAGAGTATGGACTTAGGTTTGAGTCACAAGCCAGGCACTGATGGCTTCCACTAATCTCTCAGTCGTGATGGAATAAAGTATAACAAATATGCTCAAATGTTTATTTTTTAGCATTCAAGGCAGGTCTTCTTAATTGGCAGTTTTTCTCCATGCCGTGGTCCAGGATACCCAGCTTATGCATGAAAACTACAGGTTTGAAAAGGTCCCACAGTTAACCTGATTTATACCACAGGGCTAAATTCCTTTTGTTTAACACTACAGTTTAAATTAGCGTTTTAATTTCATTTCCAATTGTTGGGTTTCTGCACAAGAAATTCCATAATCTTTAAAGTTGCATTTTAAGAAATGGGAAAATAATATCCAATAAAAGAAAATTGGAAATAAGATACCACAACAACAATTGAAGTGGAGTATTTTCTTTGTGAATGTGTGTGTATTTGTGGAAATAAAGAGCGGGGTAAATTCTCCAAATGTTAACAGTGGTCACCTTTAGGAATTATGGTTATGGGTGATTTTTTTTATTAGCACAAAGACATTTATTCGTTAACCAAAGGGATGATCCTAATAATCCAACACTTTGAAATAGCTTCATGTAAAATGTTTGTGATAAAGATCTTTGAACACAGTAATAAAAAAAAAAAAAAAAGCAGTATGGAGATTTTCTCATTGAAATGAGCTTGTTCATTCTCCTAGCTAATTCCTGTCCAAAATGATGATGGAATTTTTATTCTACTTTTTCATAGCTCCAAGTACAGGTGACATTGTTCATTACACCATTCACCACTAATTTCTTATCTTTCAATTTTCTTGTTATTTGTCTTTGCTTCCGGTCTCACTCCTGATGCTGAACCAATGCACCAGCTGTAAAGTAGTTCCAGGTGATTTAAATTGTCCTATCACTACTTTCTAATTGTCTACAGTGAGTAGATAGTGCCTTTATAATCAGAAAAAGGTGAATATAAAACACTGTACTCCTTCAGCTACTAAAATTGTATATGAATTGTCTTATTAAACTTATCACCTATCTACACACTAGTTGCAAAATAATAATAATCATCATCATCATCATCATCATCATCATCCCCACTTGCCATAGCCAGCCTGGTTGTGGGCTACTTCTCTTTCCTGGTAGTCCACAATAGTTAGTCCTTAAAGTTTTCTTCAATAAGTCCTGACTAGAAGGAGAAAAAAAATTAAAAGTGCTCACATGATATCATTGAGATGAGCTCATATAAGAAGATCCACAATATATAATTTCTTGTTACTAAATTAAAGTAAACCCAAACGAGGTACTATCACTTTTAATTTATTCTCAGAATATAGTTTGTGTTTGGGGAAAATCTGACTAATGAATGAATAAAATCAAGCAAACAAAAAATAAATACAATTTCCCTCTTGGTATGCTAGATAATTAATGCTTTGAATACATGAATCATTGCTATATATCATGCCAAGTGCTATGTAATGTTTTAAAAATCTTAAGATAGTACAATTTTGCCAGGGTAATATTGTTAAGTTTTAATATTTTAAATGTGCACATGTGGATTGTGTAAATGATAATGTATATTATTAGGATTTAAAAATTAGAAGATTTTTTAAAGTAAAGCCCTAAAAGCAACTGAACAAAGAAAGCAAAACAGATACATAACCTACTAGAAATGAGAGCTCAGATTTCCCGACATCTCAGTTTAATGTTTATGTGTTGTATCCCATTGTTTCTCTAAAATGGGAAATTCTGCAATGAGAATGCAGAAGAAAGAAAAACGGTGAAAAAGAATTTGAGGTGGGCCTTATCCAGTCAATGGATTAAATTAAAATGGGAAGATGCTGTCCTATATTAAGCAATTGTAATAAGAACTTGAACAGAACATTTAAAGGATAGACAATAAGGAGGCTCAGTGTTGGGTAGGTTTGCACTGGGAATTAAGTGGCGGAAATAAAGATGTCATGGTAAGTTTATGTTAAAGATGAGAGTATTGAGAGCTGGGTTGGGAAACTAGAACTTTTCCTTCAAGAAGATAGGCATTCATTTAACATTTCAAATGTTTTTCTGTTTGTTTGTTTATTATTTTTTCACCAGGAATTAATAATCCAAAAGAACTGAGAAATTCAGAATTAATGGTCTTGGATTAATTTATTTGATTAATTTGGAAAGAGGTTTACTTCCCTGGTTATTCCTCTGTTGCAGCTATATTTTAACAATTCTATACAAATTTTGAAGGCATTGAAAAATGTCACTCAGAAGCTAGCTGCCCACATCTGGCCAAACAGAAAAACTGACTTTATTAGTAAAAAACTAGATCCATGACTTCAAAAACAATGTTCAAAATTAATCCATTTTTCAAAAAATGATCAAGTAACTCCACTTTTAAACTGATAATGTTTTGTTAATGTGAATTGAATTACAAAATTCAAAACGTTCATATTTCTTGAGACATCTGATGGGCATAATGAGTCAATTTAAGTAGATACAAAATTTAAAATTGTTATGTCAAAGTTTATAATTTAAAAAAAATTTATTCATAAACTATATTTTGGTGACTTTCAGTGTTAAGAAAATTCTGATCGCCATGAGTATGTGAGGTTGAGGCGGGCGGATCACGAGGTCAGGAGATCGAGACCATCCTGGCTAACACGGTGAAACACTGTCTCTACTAACAATACAAAAAATTAGCCGGGCGAGGTGGCGGGCGCCTGTAGTCCCAGCTACTCGGGAGGCTGAGGCAGGAGAATGGTGTGAACCCGGGAGGCGGAGCTTGCAGTGAGCCGAGATCACACCACTGCACTCCAGCCTGGGCGACAGAGCAAGACTCCGTCTCAAAAAAAAAACACACAAAAAAAGTAAACATTTTAATACCTACCCTTGGTATGTCAAGGACATTGAAACAAAGGTGGCAGAAGAAACTGTAGTTTCAGTTTACTGTGTATTGCTGAAGAAGTTGTTGACGTGGCTCTAATGTGTTAATGTTTGTTTTATGATATATACTAGTGTGTACTTTGTTTTTAATCCCAGCTTTAATAGAGTTAAAGTTGGTTTATTGAACAGGGTGGAACTGGTAGTGTAAGCAGATACCAACCTTATTCTTTCCCACCATTCCCCATTACATGTTTTCCCACATAGCCTTTCAAGACACATTTAGATAATAAACAGTATTTTATTTTCGCATTAAAATTCTAGTTCAGTATAATACCCAAGTATGCCTGGCCAGTGTGGTGATAAGCTCTTATGAAGTATAAGATTTTCACTCTGTGAACACAAGCCTGACCCAACCATGGAAGGCTGAGGTTGGGACAGGTGGGTGAGGTCAGCTGCTTTTTTTCTTTTTTTATGCAGATACATATGGTAGCAGCACCATTTATTAATCCACTATTTTATTTCATACTTATAGTGTTGCATTTATTATATATCCAGTCCTGCATAGGGGTGTCATTCATTAGTCTATTGAACCATGTACCAATTCAATCCTGACTTAATTACTAAAATGTTTTAAAATAACATTTAAAATATAGTTAGCAATTTTGAATCATTTATATATAAATTTTAAGATTAAAAGCCCTTGGAAACACTGCTAGAATTTTTATTTTGATTGCAATAAATGTTTAGATTAGTTGAGGAATCATACCGTATTTGTAATCGTAATTCTGTCAAATATAAATATGGTATATTTCTCAACTTAGGTCTGGTTTTTCAATTAAGTTTTATGATGCTTTTTATGAATTTAAGTGCATATTTTGGTGAGATTTGTCCATAGATCCCTTACAACTTTAGTCAATAAGATTCTCATCTTTTTAAATAACATGATGCATTCTGGGTAATTCCTTAATAAATATCATTTAGTTTACTAATTTTCTGTTTGACCTTATCTAATAGGGTGTTTTAATCCAACCACTGATACTATTAATTTAAATTATATCACATTTTTAAAAATTATTAAAGTATCATCTTAATTATTGTAATTTTATATTATCTATTAGATTACCATATAATTATCTCAAATTCATATGGCTATAATCCTGCCCTTTATTTTATGTGCTGTCTTTTGTGTATGGTGTATTATTTATACTGCAAATTCATCTTTGGTTTGGCTTTTTCTTTTTTCTTTTGAGAAGCCTTCCAGTATGAGATACCATGTAATGATCATGTTAGCTTGTTCCAAAACTCCGTAAGAAATCTCTCATTAATTATATATACACAGAGTATAAATTTGAATATCAAACTGCTCTAGTTGAAGACCTAACCTCCTTGAAAATCTATTTAAAAAATCTTCTCCAGAGCCAGGAGAGCACACAAAACAATTTATTTCTATCACTAGAGTTCTTTAGAACTTTAGCCATTGGATAGATCTTTGAATCGGCAGCTCTCTGAGCATCTTAGCTTTAGGGAGTAGCCCCCTCTCCATTCCCCACTTCCTACTTCTCCTGAGGCCCAAGCTTTTATCTTCTGTCTTTGTGTTAAAATTGTCTCCTTAAATAACTAAGAGCAACGCTCCCATCATCTCTTCACTGCCTACAAATCCCCAGTGAAAGATGAAACATTGGTTGTTCTAGATTTAATTCTTCTAGGAAACCTGAAGAAACTTTTTTGTTGAAAATTTAGTTACGCCTTTAAAATAATTTTTGTTTTATTTTAATTCAGCCTGTGTAGTGAGAGAAAGTTTAGATCACCTTAGTCTACCATATTCTCTGAGGGTATGATTTTTAAGGTATCTACTCATTCTGAAACTTATATCTCTGTTTATTCTTTTTCTGGTAATTAATATGAAACTGCGTAAGTGATTATTTTAATGTAATCAAAGACCACCAAAACTAAACAAAGAAATTTACAAAGCCATATCTAGTAATGTGCCAGGGTTGGGCGAACATACAACAGTGAAGAAATTCACTAAGTAATTTGCCGATGAGGTTAAAAAACAACAGGAGTTTTAAATGCTAGAAAGGAGAATTTCATGTCGACTTTGCAAATTAAGTACTTGGACAGTAGCACCTGCAGTAGGACAGAATGAGCCCATAGGTTTGTACACAGTTTGATACATTGAGTCCCATTGTTTATTGTTCAAGAAACAGTCCTCAACTTGCTCCAGTAAAAGTCTGATGTGCCAGGGTCATTCAGTGTCCTGGGACCTTTATCAGCTTCAGTTGGCCAGAACTAGTGGCATAAAACAGTTTTTTATTCTGTTTTCTCCTTAGCAAGTCTGTGGGAATTCTTCTTTTTAAGTTAGTCATTTGTATAAAAGTGAAAACACAGTCATTTTGATCTTCATGCTAGTAGGGGCATAGATATCACTTACCTGATCTCCAGCTCAAAATATTAATATGAATTCTCTTAAACTTACTAAGATGTACTTTCTCAAGTTATGAACCACCATGGGCAATGCCTCAGTTCTCCAGAGAAGTAAATTAAATGATTATTTTACTCTTATTAAAGTCATACTTTAGAGCATTTTCAAAAATAAATGCCTGCTTTTCACAGTAATAAGAAATGAATTTTTTTTCAACTTCACAGAGCTGAGGCTCTCTAGACTTATTTGAGCTCATGGAACCAGAAAATAATCTTATGATTTGGTTTTAATAATACAAATTTAGGGGCCGGGCGCGGTGGCTCAAGCCTGTAATCCCAGCACTTTGGGAGGCCGAGACGGGTGGATCACGAGGTCAGGAGATCGAGACCATCCTGGCTAACACGGTGAAACCCCGTCTCTACTAAAAAATACAAAAAACTAGCCGGGCGAGGTGGCGGGCGCCTGTAGTCCCAGCTACTCGGGAGGCTGAGGCAGGAGAATGGTGTGAACCCGGGAGGCGGAGCTTGCAGTGAGCTGAGATCCGGCCACTGCACCCCAGCCTGGGCGACAGAGCGAGACTCCGTCTCAAAAAAAAAAAAAAAAATTAATACAAATTTAACTCCAGTTGAGAGGAAATAAAACATAAAATAGTATATCTTCAACTTAACCCTACATTTTGAGATTGAAAAATTGTTCTACATCATTTTCAATTATCTTATGACCCTGTGTTGCAACCAACTTAGAATATGTTGATTGATTCCCATGTAAATGATAATATTGAGAGTATTCAATTATTAGGTTCTCAGCAAACTCTGAGAAAGAATAAGTAAAGCAAGCAGCATTATTTTCATTTTACAATTTGATATTCTTCAGATAAAAACTATACAAATACGGAATGCTAAGATTCAATTAATGGAAAATATTCAAAGATAAAATGTCATAACAGCTTTGAGCAGTAATGAAATATTAACTTAAAGTTAAATGTAGGTATAAAATCAGATATTATGAAAACTTTACTGCAAAAATAGGGAACTCAGAGGAAGTTAGATTTCAAGACCACAGATCCTAACGGAACTGCTGCTCAAAATAATACAAGCAGAAAATTGATCTTTAAAAAATCATTCTGGTAGACATTATCTTCTGAATATTTTATAGATATTATATAATTTTTAATAATTTTTAACCAAGAAGTTGTAAATGTAGATCCCTAATATAGGTTTTCATCTTTGGGCATTTCAGCTTTGAAATTTGAAAAAGAATCTTAATAAGATTTGAAAATTTGAAAAAAATCATAATTATCAGTGGATATAGCATAATTTCCTGAGACTGCAAGGGAAATCTTAATTAGCAATCATGTATGTGTAATATAATATTTGTTTTTCTAATATATATAATGAGTAAATTTTGGCCAGGATGTACATTATATAATAAATAGGTTTCTATAATAAAATATATTACCTAGTGTTGGATATTTTGGCATGGGGAATTAAACACAAATGCCTAGTAAGGTTTTAAAAAATATTTACTCTCTTATGGGCAAAAACATTAAGATATTCAGTGAATTAGATGAGAAATGTTTTCCAGAAAAACTCAAAATTTGAGTTGGAATACTGGATTTGATTCTAACTCACCACTGACCGCATTGTCAAGGATTGGTGACATACCCACTTTGGCTTCAGTTCACTCATGTGTAATACAGTGTTTCATTGGTTGTTATGACGATCAGATGAAGAAATGCATATACAAGTATGTTTCAGTGGAAGATCATTATGTCCACATCACCTAAAAATTTAGTTCTGCTCATGCCTGTAATCCCACCACTTTGGGAGGCCGAGGCGGGAGGATCACCTGGGGTCAGGAGTTTGAGACTAGCCTGGCCAACCCCGTCTCTACTAAAAATATGAAAATTAGCCAGGCGTGTTGGTGTGCACCTGCAATTCCAGCTGCTCAGGAGGCTGAGGTAGGAGGAACCCTGCAGGTGGAGGTTGCAGTGAGCCGAGATCGTGCCATTGCATTCCAGCCTGGGTGACAAGAGCAAAGCTCCATCTCTCCATCTCAAAAAAAAAAAAATACATCTGAAGCTGTTCACTCAGGATGTATGAAAACCCTCCAAGTAACCTGTATTTACACGCATAAGTCAGCCTCCAAAATAAGTTAATATATCCACTTTAAGAATGGATTGCAGTAGGTTCTTATGTTTGTTGGACTCTTGAAAGGTATATTCCTCCCCTAGTACATTTTTTAAAACAAATTATTCATTTTCTGTCTTTTAATATATGACATTTTTAAGGCATGTTGACTTGATAGAGTGCTTGCTTCCCCTTGAGAGGACTCAAAAATGCTTTAAGTTAATTTTAAATCAAACTGTGATCTCAGTGGACTCAATTTCAACATGTCATGCCGTATGATAGGGTGAATGAAGTCAATGCTTAAAAATACCCTTTTAGTTACCCTATATTTCCATACTGGATTCCAGTGCTCAAGGTAATTCTTTGCACAATAAAAAGCAATTCCTCTCTCTACCAGAAGGTGGCACTGCATCCTTCACTGTCATCCTGAGGTGGGTGCTGCGAAGAGATTATTCAACAATCTAGAAAGAAGCTGGGCTTTAGAACATTTTATTTGAAATAATGAGACACATGTGATTAATTTCCTAAAGAATAATTTTACTTTTGTCATTTTGGGGAAAGATGTGCACACTAAGTAAAAATGAACAGCTGTTGAAAATAAAAGGAAAATGCTTCATTTAGAATCTATTAATTTCTATCATTGTTCAGTACAATATTCTCAGACTTAATTACTCATGTAAAGAACAGTATGACTAAATGTAAAATAAAGTTTTCTTTACTCCCTTCAAGATTTGTTCTCCTAACCACAAACTGTGCCTCTGACATTTTATTATTTATTTTTTAACATAGAAATCCCACTAGGGTAACTAATTTCGTTCTGAAAACCATTTATTTATGTTGTGATTTGACACTACCTACTTTGGCTTTTTTTTTTCCCCCTGTCTTCTATCCCCACTTCAGTCTCATGGGAGTAGATAAATCAATCATTACTGCTGGAATCTCTCTTTTGAGAGAACAGGGCTCTTTAAAAATACGAATTGCATATATAATATTTAAAAAGCTGATTTTTAAAAAAATCCTGAGACAGTTGAGATAGGCTTCCATGGAGTTCCAAATGTATTGTTTGCTGATGGCAAGAGGAAAGAAAGGAGACAGTGAAAAGACATTGACAGATGAAAGAGGCTCAAATTGATTATATTTTTAAAAAATACAATAGGAATTCACGTTACTAAAAGCACAAGCACTCTATTAATTGTCGGAATCAGGAGTAAAAATTGCATCTTACAAGAGAAAAAGTAAAGGGAAAGGATAAAAAAAAGTGAAGATGACTTTATTTTATGTATTTATTTATTTTGTACCCTCGATTTTGACTAAATAGTTTTATTCCTATCCACTAAATCCATTACAATAAATGGTATGAAATAAACGTGAAACCGTATAAAAATACCTATGAGGCTCATTATTTAAATGAATCATTCCACATTTAATTGAATAGATGTAATAAGTAAATATAATTGCGCATAATAGTTATATATAACAGGTTTTTTTCACATTTCTTTTTCCTAATTATAAAATAAAACTTCAGCAATATAAGTTTAATTTTTATTTTGAACATAGAGGAAAAATAATTGCTTAGTTGAAGTATTTGCTGGATTTCCACTTTCTGGTTCAGCATCTAAGAAATTTGCAAATCACCATGCCACCCTACAACAGGTGAAAAGCTAAACAATGGAAAGTCAACAGTCCCTCTTGGCTCTGTTAGAGAAGTGAGGTCACAAGGCAATCACTGCCCTAAAACTTGGAGAGACAGGCAGGTACAAAACATAACAACTTACTAAAGCAGAAACTCACTCACTGAAAGCACAACAGGAACCGGTGTAGAGGGAGGATAACCTGATGGATAATTGATGCATTGCTGGAGGCTGAAAACTCCAGGAGTACCTAGTCATAGAAGAACCCTCATACTTGTGAATTTTACCTTCAGGAGCTTTACTAGGTCCCCACAGTGACTATCTGAGACAAATCCCTTTATGTTTCCAGCAGGGAGAGGAGAAAAGGAACCATTTAAAAATATGTCAGAACATTCTGTTCCTCTTAACATGGCCCATCCTGAGGAGAAACTATTTTACCAGACCAATCTTTTGGGATTTTATTACAGCCTAACTTACCTGGGGGGAGGGAAATATCCGACTCTAGCCAACTCTAGTCTCCCAAGTGGGGCAAGGGAACTATACAACTCCAGCCACCTCCAGCCGTTCTGTCCTCACCTTAGTCAGGGACAATGAGAATGACTTGTGAAGTTCAAAATCCAGAAGTACGGGCTCACTAAAAGACTAAGCTTAAATATTAGACTGTAGAACAACTCCCTTCCCCCTACAGCATGCCACTACATTACTGAAGGCCTATTTACTTCACTTTCTTTTACCCAGTACATCGTGTCTGCCATTCCACACACACACACACACACACACACACACACACTTGTCGTCAAGAGACGAACAAGTGTGAGAATCAGAGTCAGATATGGCAGGGTTTTGGAATTATTGGCCAGGCATTTTTTTTTTAAAGCTATGATTAATATGCTAAGAGCATTAATGGAAATACAAGAACAGATGGATAACGTAACTAGAGAGGTAGAAATGCCAGGAACGATTAAAGAAAGTGCTGTCAAATAAATGAATAATGCTTTTCAATGGGCTCATTAGTATACAGGAAAGAACTGAGGAAAGAATCTCTGAGCTTGAAGGAACAGAAGTAACATTGGGAGAAATAATGACTTACAGTTTTCCCAAATTCATGTCAGACACCAATTCACACATCCACAAAGCTCAGAGAACGCCAACCAGAATAACTGCTTAAAAAACTACACCTAGGCATATCATGTACAAGCTTGAGAAAATCAAAGATGAAGAAAAATCTTGAAGCCTATAAAAAAGCAAAATTAAGAATTACATCTGACTTCTCCTCAGAAACCATGCTAGCAAGAAGAAAGTGGAATAAAATATTCAAAGTATTGAGGGGAAAAAGACAGCAGTGGAGAATTCTCTACTCTATGAAATTATCCTTCAAAAGTGAAGAAGAAACACTTTCTTAGGCAAATAGAATTTTAGAGAATTTGTTGCCAGTGGAACTGCCTTGCAAAAAATCTTAAAATAAGTGCTTCGGAGAGAAGGAAAATTATATAGGTCCTAAAATCCTATCTACATAGAGAAAGGAAGAACATCAGAGAATGAATAAGTCAAAGTAAAATTCAAAAAAATTATTTTTCTTATTCTTAGGTGCTGTAACACATAATTTCTTCAATAGTAGCAACAATGTTTTGGATTCCATATACTTATACATTATATATGTATATGTATGCTTATACATAAGTGAAACGAATAATGATACAAGAGATAGAAGGAATTAGATTTTGTTATAAAGTAATTGCACTGCTTGTGAAGTGATACAGTGTTTTTTGGAAGTGTATTTGGATTCATTTGAAATGTATATGGCAAACTCTAAGACAACCATTTGATAAACTAAAAAAAGTACAATTGATAAGCTAAGATAGAGAAAATGAAATCATATAAATAAGCTCAATTAAAACCACAAAAGGCAGAAGGTAGAAGAAAAAAATAGAAACAACAAGAGCATCAAATAGAAAATTATAACAAATATGGTTTTACTCTAACTGTATAATAATTACCTTAAACCTGAAAGTTCTAAATATACCAATTAAAAGACAGATCATAAGACTAGATGAAAAATCAAGACCTATATGTTATTTATAAAATACCCACTTTAGATATAAAAACACATATAGATTAAAGCAAAAGGGTGGCCAAAGATACACCATGCTAACACTAATCAAAAGTAACTGGGATTAGCTATATTAATTTCAGACAGAGTGAGCTTCAGACAGGAAAGTTACTGGAGATAAAAAGGGGCATTATATAGTGATAAAGGGTCATTTACTCCAAGAAGATATAGCAATCCTTAATGTGTATGTACCTAATAACAAAGTGTCAAAATACATAAGGCAAAGGCTGATAGACATCTCACCATTAAGATATACAGGTGGCATATAAGAATATAAGATGTTCAACGTCATGTCATTAAGAAATTATAAATTTTTAAAAATGAGATATCATTACACATCTATAAAAATGACCAAAATTCACAACACTGACAACACCAAATGCTGGTGAGAACGTGGACCAGCTGGAACTCTCAATCATTGCTGATGGGAATGTAAAATGCTACAACCACTTTGAAAGAGAACTTGTCAGTTTCTTAGAAAACTAAACATACTCTTACCATATGTTCCATCAATTGCACTACCCAAATGAATTAGAAACGTATGTCCATACTAAAAGCAGTACATGGATATTTACAGCAGCTTTATTCATAATGCAGAAAAGTTGGAAGCAACCAAGTTGCCATTTAGTAGGTGAATAAATTGTGGTATATCTAGACAATGGAATATAATTCAGTACGTGTAAGCTATCAAGTTATGAAAAGACATGGGGGAGTGTTAAATGCTCTTACTAAAAGAATGGAGCCAGTTTGGAAAGGCTCAAGACTCTGTGATTCTAACTAAAAATGCTCCTCAGCTTCCAAATGGGGTTGCACGCTCATTGTAAATTGTAAATATTGTAGGTTGAAAGTGCATTTTTGACTTAGGATATTTTTAATTTACAATGGGTTTATCCAAACAACCCCATTCTAAGTCACAGAATGCAATGAAGGTGTATTGCTCTTGCACCACAGTAAAATCAAGAAATTATAAATCAAACCATTCTAAATTAGGAATTGTCTGTATATAATATTCTGGAAAAGGAAAAATTATGGTGACAGTGAAAAAATTAGTGGTTGCTAAGGGTTAGGAGGTGAAGTGGGTGAACAGGTAGAGGACACATAATTTTTAAGGCAGTGAAGCTATTCTGTATGAAACTACAGTGGTTGATACTTGTTATTACACATTTATCAAAACTCAGAGAATGTACAATACCAAGAGCAAACCCTAATGTCAACCGATACTTTGGATGATAATAATGTGTCAATGTTGGTTCATTTATTATAACAAATATACCACTCTCGCAGGTGGAGTTGATGATGAGGAAGCTGTGCAAGTAGGGTTGGGGGTATATGGGAACTCTATACTTTCCATTCAGTTTTGTTGTGAACTGCTCTAAAAGTTTATTAATTAATATATACATATGGAGCTCATTTTTTAAGGAAATTATCCAATATTTTATGGACTAGGTTTAGTAAGTCAAAACAAATGCATGATAACAGTGATCATTCCTTTTCTCACATTTCTTTCTTCTAAATTGTCTTAAAAGTATAAAAAGCAATATGAGTTTATTTTTAATTCTAAATGTGAAGAAAACTATTGTTTAGTTGAAGCATTAAGTAATTATGAAATTAGATGTCTATTGGAGAGAACAGTGTTTATTAATTTTAACTGGCTAGGGAATAATTTAAAAAGCTTTCACTTTAGATTAATTTTATTTCTATGCCCAGTGATGGGATTGCAGACTACTTAAATGTAGAACATAATTTACAGCAAATAAGTTTAATAACATTATGTTTGCATGACAAATACACACATTTTTCATTATTTTTTTTATTTTGAAATGTTTACCTGACACCATAATCATGAAAATTTACTGAGAATTTATTAAAAACATATTGCTGCCGGGCACCATGGCTCATGCCTATAATCCCAGCACACTGGAAGGCCAAGACGGGCAGATCACAAGGTCAGGAGTTTGAGACCAGCCTGGCCAACATGGTGAAACCCCATCTCTACTAAAAATACAAAAATTAGCTGGGTGTGTTGGCAAGTGACTGTAATCTCATCTACTCAGGAGGCTGAGGCAGGAGAATCTCTTGAACGTGGAAGCCGGAGGTTGCAGTGAGCCGAGATGGTGCCCACTGCACTCCAGCCTGGGTGACCGAGTGAGATTCTGTCTCAAAAATAAAAAAATTAAAAATATATTGCATATTATGCTCAGGTAGAAGTTTCAAGAATATTATTCACTTTCTGCCTACAAAATTCTACATTGAAATAAAGTATTTTCTTTTTCCAATAAAAAAGCAGAGTTTACTGGTTCGTAACTCAAAATGGAATCAAGTAGCATATTTGCATTTATATTATGAAGCAATACAAATTCTGAACTCCATATCTGCAGTACTCTCAAAGAGTAACAGTATTCGCTTTATTGTGTGTATGTAACTAACAGGAAAGGAGAATCCCCAGAGCAGTTTCCTATATTGGACAATAGATAAGAGAGAATCCTATATTGGATAATGGACAAGAGAGAATTATTTAACTCCAGATTTGATTAAAATACCTCTTAAGAATGATTATGTTAAACTCTGAAATGTAAACTTAAACCATTTTCCTATCATTGTAAGCAAATTAATCCAGCAGTTATACTCACCCCCTGTTGGAGTTCTCAGGAATTATTGACACTCTTTAGGCAGGATTTAAGTGGCTACACCCATTCAGCTCTGCCCCAGAACTCCTGCATCCCTTCTGATACTTCCATAATTAAATTACATGTACACTACATTCTCTTTCAAGAGGCTTTTATTGGCCAAGAAGATTAACCACTCCATTCTTTGTTCCCATTATAATCCATATAGCTATTTATTGCGCAGGTAATTATGTACTACTATATTTTTACTTATTTATTTCTTCTTATCCAACTAGATATGTTTTAAGGGGAAGAGAATATTCTTTTTGAATCTCCAGTGTTTAGTACCATGGTGAATTCAGTGCCTGGCCAATAGCAGAAACTCAACAGTAACTTGAGACATCTTTGTTATGCGAATGAAAGGAAAGAAGGGAGGAGGAATAATGGAAATTATCATAGTTTATGGAGTCCATTTAAGTACCATTGCCTGTTTATGGCAATTGACTCTCATAATAACCTTATGAAGTACCGATTATTGTCCTCATTTTACAACTAAAAACAAAAGGTAATGATCAGAGAGTTTATACACCCTGCCTGAATTCACACAGTTCATCCTGTGTGTTTAGGATGCAAATAGTGAGTATTTCTGACTCCAGAGCCACACTCAGGACATGACAACGTTCAGAAGGTGTGTGATGCGTGCCATAGGCTCTCCCTCATAAAAACGCACTTGGTCCTAATACCATTACTGTGGGCTAGATATTAGGATCCATTATTTGCAGATGAGAAAGAAAACAGTTAAACAAGTCTCCTGTCTGAGCAATTTAAAAGGTGCTAGGATACAGAGATGTCGTGATTCTAAGTTCAAGGGTCATTCACTGCCTCAATCCTGTCTTATAATGCTTTTGCATATTTCCTCACTGAAAAATAGTATCCTCATTCAGAAATTGCATAATGGTCATAGCTAAGTAAGTTTGTTCTGTGAATTTGGAAATCAGTTTCAGTTTGCTGCAGCCTGCAGGTATGCTCAAATGCATCAGAGAGTAGACCAGGAAAAATAAAACTCAAGTGTAAAAGAAATGAACAGAGGGTGTATATTAGGCTCTTTGTGACCTAGTATTAGCCTCCTCATCAGATTTCACTTCTAATGTTCCTTCTCCAACAACATGGTCTTTCAGGCCTTTTCCTTGTAATCTAAGCTACAGTGAGAAGGAACGTGATTTTAGGGTCATGATTGAACGGCTAACAGAGCACAAATTCAAAGACTTCTTTTTATCAGGAAAAAAGAAGGTTATTTTATGGTAATTATCATTGGAAATTCTAAACCTTAAATCAGAGAAGCATTAGCAGTCAAAGATCTGTGCTGTAGATTTGTGGAGTTTGTATTACATTAAGGATACTTTAGAAAGGCATAAATTAAAACAAATGATAAGAATTGAAAATGAATCTGAAAATCAAGCCACTAAGACTGCATGATCCTTCAAGATAAATCAACATTATAATATAATTTAATATTAAGCTCTATGCATTCTCTTGTACAATAAAATATTTTTGATCTATAGACAGCCAAAAAACGGTGGTGGTGGTTTTTTCTAATTCAGTGTTACATATGTGCAGTGCCTAAAACTAAACAAGACAGGGCCTAATCAGTATCTGGTATTATAAATTTACAAAAGATAAGTAAAAAAGAATTAAGCCAAGCTCTGTGCAAAGTGTGTTATCTTTATTAGGTTTATAGTCATTATTTAACGTTTAAAATAACCCCTTGAGTTAGGAGTGCATTGGCTCCAAATTAATTACCAGTATATTGATCTTATTGTCTGGCAAGTGTCTGAATCTCAGATTCAAATCCAAAATTTTGGGAGGCCAACTGCTTTTCATGACTACACTGCATTCCCATTCATATGCTCCTACTGACACCATGTATGTACATGGGTCAGTAGCCATGGTGAAGTTAAGGACACAAGAACGAACCACTGATTTAGAATCATAACTGAAGCTAGATGACAGGGCACGTGGCAAACACAAAATATCTGGCAAGGTCAGTTTTGATGAACAGTGACTGTAATAAACTCATGATACTTCATTTAGAATAAGTTATTTACATATTTAACAAAAATCATAGCCTTTAATTACTTAGGTTTATTTGTCATTAACTTTATCCCTGGTTTTCATTGATCTACCCATTCATCTACTCAGCATATGCTTCTGTGCTTACTGTGTACCAGGACTCAGACGGGGGCTCTGAGAGTGACCTGAGGAGTGAATAGGGGTTTAAGGAGAGTGTAGCACTTTTACCAAGGAGGCGGAGACCCTTTGGCATGGAACTGCCAAGGCTTTCAGGGTCTGAAAGAGAGCCAGTGAGGCAAGAGCCCAGGGGAAAGTGGAAGCACAGTGGAGAACTAATTAAAGTTAATTTTGCTTTTCATTAATACTATCTTCAAAATTTACATTTCTATGCGTAATATTTATTGCGGGAAAAAGATGTATCCCATTGAAAAAAGTAATGCTGCATGATATGCTAACAATAAAGTACTAAGTATCTATATAAAATATTTCAAAAACTTTGAAAAATTAATATCAATTTTACAGCCATTTATGCTGATACCGCCTGATATTTTATAAGATTTAATTAGAGAGATTGTTTTATTTTAAAGGTATGTACTTTTACACAAGAATATGAATAGAAATAAAGATTTCTATGTACAAAAGCATTTAATACATATATTTAATGTCTATTTTAAATTTTAATTGAAATGATTTTTTAAGAGGGAAATGTCTGGGTTTCATTAGGTTTTTATTGTTCTATATTTAATCAGCCCTAAAATATAATTACAGCCCTAGAATATAATTACTCTCAAATGAAAGCTTTATTATAATCTAACCGGCCCCACTAAAAATTTTAGTCATGAAGTCTCAGAGAAATTTCACTTTTGTTTGTAAAACTTTTCCTATGGCCCCTCTGTTCACGATCCAAAGGCAACATTTCTCTAGCTGTTCAGCTATTCTGTTTTCTGCTTTCTAACATGCCAACATCAAAAGCTGTAACTCTGCCCTTTCCTCTTCATATCCATGTCAGACGCAGGGTAACTGGGAGAGCTTTCAATATCAACAGCAGCTCATCTTACTGATAAACAGACGCAAAGACAGAAGCAGATGGTTTCTAGGCACAGAAAGCAGTGGGTGAAAGTGGTGCGCTCCTCTTTCTATCTTCAGAGAGTGTCAAGTATTTTATCCTGGATGACATGCTCCTAAGTTAAGATAATATTTATTTGGTAGGCCTGCTATACAGGAAATGTTAAGATACTGAAAACAGTACGCTGGAAACAATATGAATTGTGCAACAAAAGTGAGTGAACTCTGAAGATGAGGGAAGCGAGTCGCACCACTGACAGCAGTGGGGGAGAGCAGCTCTGACAAAGTCTCCACTCCTGGGAAGAGCTCATTAAAGCACCTCCCTCTTAAAGGGTATTCCTAATACCCTCTAGAAGTTTCTTCTTCCCTTCACTCACAATTTCCTTTCTCTGAGCTTCCAAGGATGTGAAAAAATAATAAGATAAAATCCCCCAGACCATACATTTTCTTACAGACTTCATATAAATAGAGGGATATATGACAGATATAGATGTAAATAATATTTATATAAATAAGTATATCTATATCCATCTATATCTGTAGAATGTCTATACCTATCTATATCTTTATAACTGTATTGATCGCTGTAGATAGATCTAGATATCAGGAAGTAAAAGGGAAGCTGGAAAATACAATTTATATACAAAGATTAAATCTTTGCTCAAATCACTTGAAGGGCATCCCCATATATTTTTTCTTATTGGGGTTTGTTTGAGACAGGGTCTTGCTTTTTCTCCCAGCCTGGAGTGTGGTGGTACAACCTCAGCTCATGGCAGCCTCAACCCCCAGGGCTCAAGGTATCCTGCCAACCTCTTCCTCGCAAGTAGCCTGAACTATAGGGCATGCGCCATCATACCCGGCTTATTTATTTATTTATTTATTTTGTATTGTTGTATTTTTGCTAGAGATGGGGTTTTGCCATGTTTCCCAGGCTGGTCTTGAACTCCTGGGGTTAAGCGATCCGCCTGCCTCAGCTTCCCAAAGTTCTAGGATTACAGGCATGAGTCACCGAGTCAGGCACCCCATATGTCTTAAGATAAATTCCAGATGTCTTACTGCTTCCCACGCAATTCCATATGATACTCTACTTCCACCTCTACCACTTTGACTCATTGCATGCCAACAGTAGTACATTGCAGCCACGTGGGCCTTCTTTGATTCCCAACATGCCAAACAAATCTTTGCCTCAAAGTCCTTGCACTTGTTCTTTTCCTGTTGCTGGAATTCATGTGCCTGACTCTGGACCTGAGGCTTCTTATCTTTTCAGTCTAAAGTCAAATATCGCCTTCTCTGAGGAATTATTTCTGACTTTATCTGAAGAATTCAGCTATCCCCTGGTATCATAGCACCCTATTATTTTATATCAGAGAAATTATCCCAATCTAAAAATGTCTTGTTACATGTTTGTTTATATATTACGTATTTGTATATGGTATGTCTCTCCACACTAAAATGTTACCTTCATGAAAACAGCATCCTTACTGGTGCTACATTCCTCTATGTCCTTTATCCTAGGATGGAGCCTGTTACTAAGAGATGTACAATAAAAATTTCTTCTGTTGATAGGTTGATATCTCATTGACCAATCATAGATATGCTCCTTATTAATTAATAATACTTTCTTAATGATGATTTCCCCACAGCATTCTAAAGTCCAAATTGATGACTTATAGTTCAGATATTTGAATGACCAAATTAGCTCAAATATTATTCTTGCTTCCATCCTGAGTGTGGATTAATGTGGACTGATGTGGATTAAATGTAGGCAGCCTGGCAGTAAGTAAAGTCAGGACATAGAAAGACACATTTTTCCCATCAAGACTGATGTCAAGAGGAAATCACCAGCTGTCTACCCTTTGAAGCCAATGGGAAGATTGCTTATTGGCCTGATACATTTTCACTTCTGATTCAGAGTGGGCATTTGTACAATCTTTGCAACTAAATTATAGCTATAAAACTATCCAAAAAAATTATTTCTGATAATTTGGGGAGAGGAGGTCACATCTCTATCTCAGAAACAGAGAAATGGTCACATACTAAAAATGCGAAGGAAAATGGTGAGTCTGAACCAGGTCTTATTCCATTAATTCCATACCAAAATTGAGACACCATAGAGATAGCAGACACAGAGAGGATAAGTATTTTTCATAAGCAATATTGGTTTTGTATTTCATTTTTAAAAGTGCTTAGCATTTAGGGGAAGCCAAAAAATACTGTTTGATACTCTTCCATGGAAAAATAATTTGCCACTAACTGTGACACATCAATGCTACATCAAAGGAAATTAAAGAGAGTTCAATAGTACTAAAGCTAGGGCATGAGTCCCTTTTAGCATTGGATTTTTGTTGCCACATAGGTTATTGCTTCTGTAAAACATGCATTTGTGATCATTGCTTGGTTAGGAAGCAGAAAATAGTATTTGAAAAGTGCATTTTTCTGTTTTACTGCGCAGACCTGTGTCTTTCAGTCTCCACAATCAGCCACTTCTAGCCTGATCCACTCAATATAAAAAGATACGTAAAATATCTGGGGTTCAATTTGTTAATTCCAAAATCACCCCTTATTAAAGTTGGATGTAAATTTAACAAATTAATCAATAGACTTTTCATTTAATTCCAAAATATATATGTCTCCAGTTATAGAAAATGGTTTATTCTCAATATTTGAGATAAAATTGAATAATAAAATATATTTCATAAAAATTTAAAGTAGGTTCCATCATTGTTGGAAATAAAATATTGACTTGAAATACTGTCTACTTTCAGTTAGACTCTAATTACAAAGAAAACATTGATCATTATGTTTATAATTTGTATGTTTGGCTATTTTATAGGTAAATATTGAAGGCCCAATATTCCAACACTACTAAAGAAGTAATAGAATTGGATCTATCCTGGGGCTGTCTTCTGTACACCCAAGAGACTTGCCCCTTTGAAATAAATCAAAAAAGCATTGAAGTTTTATTTTAAAATTCAGGCAGAAATGTTGACACTGCCTGTATCAATTTAAACACAATATATATTTTTTTTAAGCCACAAGAAATCCCTCTAGACTACTGTATATAACATTATGTCTCAGGAATTTCTTTGAGAAAATAGGTACAGGTAAAAGCTTGCAATATATATTTTTTAAGACAAAACTTTAGAGCAAGCTGAGGATTACCTGGATTTTGTTCGTATGTCATGCTGAAAAACACCTATGCTTGCCTAAGTCTTTGCTCAATGTATTTTCATTGAGAATATGAAGCACAGTCATTCTAACTTTAAATTTGGCCAAGCTTTGTTTTGATTATGTAAGAACATACCAGGAAAGGATGACTGTGTACTTTGAATTTGTCTTAATTTTCTTTCTTTTATATTTCCCTTTTTCCAAGTGCCAAATAAAATTTTTCTCACATGTTTTCTTTTAAAACGAGTTCAGAATACAATTAAGAGGAAAAAAATCAACCTCAATGAGTGCTTCATTCACATCTATGAACCCTATTGTGCTCTTACTTGATGTGATTAAGTGACATTTGCTGTCACACAAAACGATTACGAATATATTACCCTTAATCATAAACATTTGCTAAGCACACATTTTTTTTTTTTTCAGTAACAGTATTAGCCACAGCGCTTTTGGTAAATACAAGACATTTAACTCGAATGTACTTAAGCAAAACAGGTAATTATTTGGCTCACATAAACTATGCAAGGTCTCAATAAAAGGAACTAGAAAATTATAACAGTTGAGATTCTACCTCTCAGTTTCTGTTATGTTCGAAACAAATTATCTCAGACTATTTTTTGAAAAGGGTAAAAGCATGATTTCAGACATTATCAGTGCTTATGTCCTCATACCTATCTAAAAATTCCAGCTTTCAGCTTCATTTTGTAAAACCCTGGGGGAGTTTCCAACTGGATTGGATTGGGTCATATGCCCAAAGCTAGACCAATCATTGTAGCTAAAGAATTAGGTACACTGATTGGACGAGCCCTGGTCAGGTGGCATCATTAAATCAATAACTGTAAGTGTGGAGTTGGCTTCATGGGAAAAGATGCTGCCTCCTGTTCTGACCTCAGGGTCAGAGGATGAGAAATGTATCTAAACTGAAGAATTCAGGACACATTTCCCAGAATAAATTGGAGGAATGTAGGGAGAGCAACACACAGACACACAGACAGACAGACACACACACACGGGAGGTTATGCCTTCTCTCTCTTCCTATTCTTTCATCTTTCCTATCATTAAGCATATACTAAACGTCATCTTCTCTGGACTTTAGTGAATGCTAATGGTAAAGATCTGACATTGTTTGAGTTATTCACAATCTTTATTCTGTAAAAGTTCGAGATGCCATTATTTATGCCTTTTACTCTTGAGAAGAAGAAGATATTAATGTTATGGACAAAGATGTAAACTTTACATAAAATGGTGGATGAGATGGTTGAAAATGGTATTTCATCAGTTCTAAGTTACAACTGTGACACGTGGTTAAATTTAATATTTGATACATTGCTGTTGGCCAAGTAGCAGCCATGGCACATTGTCACTTCAATTGATGATGTGCATGGTTGATAATACAAGTGTTGGGTTCAGCTGTCATAGAAGATACCTTCAAAACAGGTTACACTATGGTTCAGTGTGAAAACAAAAAGATATTGTCTTTGCAGAAAGTTACTAGAACACAGCAGTAATGCATGCATTTGATATTCCTGAAGAAAATATTTAGCTTCTGAAGAATGAACTCCATTCCATTTCTATTCTTTTGTAACAAAAACAAAGTGTTTTAGAAGACCTAAGATAGCAGGATTCCCACAAGTAGATGAAGCTATGCTAGGTTACCGGTTCAGGTACAATGCAACTACAGGTAGAGGAGATTGCTAGATGTCTTGAAAGAGACAAAAGAAATTTAAGAACACAAGAATATTGAATGACTAAATTATGTAGGATTATTATTAAGATATCATGTCAAACCTTGCCAGGAATTTTCTTCAGTGTACATAAAGCAATAATACATCTGACAACTGATGGAGTCTTTGATGTCAGTAAAATACAGTAATAAGAGAAATTGATTTTTACTTCATGGAAGTTACTTTGGCAACATTGTGATGTAGCAGGATTGTTACACTAGTAATCATATTACTTAAATTTTAATCTTTGGTGCTAGCACCAATGTGCTGTCTAGGGAAAGTCAATTAAATACTTAGGTCTTCATTTATACTACAGAGATTTTGGACTAGATTAAGTCAGAAGTCAGTCTCAAACATGAAGTGACATGATTCTAGATGAACTAAAGAATGTAGAAATGATTCATTATTTCTTCATTTTAAGAATGATGGTTTGAAAATACTGTAACTGTAGCTTGGTTGTTGGTAATTTCCAGAGGCCAGTATAATATTTTTACTTTCAGTTCTGGAATAATTTATCTATAATCACATACTGAATGTTTCCAGTTGAGATAGATTTAGCACGCAAAACAGGCTACGTTTTGTGTTTTTTTTAACCTTCAAAGTGTTTGTTATTTTGACTAGTGTTTATAGATTCAGACAGATTAGTGAGGCAGTAAATAGGAGAAAATGCTAAAGGACAGCTAATCAAGTGAGTGGGAAGCAAATAGCCAATTACTATAGACTACCGTTATAATTCAAAAGTATGTGAAGCATTATCATTTTGATGCAGTGTTTTTAGACCAAATGTTGTAACTAGAACAAATGGTTACACACTAGCACACTCGAGAATATGGTCATTAAGAGCCAAAGATTTTCTAATAAGAGACGGTAATCTTTCTTTCTCAGGCCACAGGCAGTTTTAGTGCTCATTTATTGAAAACGTAGTGCAACATTTTAAAAAGTCAAGCACAAACATTTTATTGTATTGAATTCTTAGGGTCTGAGAACCTGAAGGTCACTTGAGTTGTTAATATAATCCTTTCCCCATCTTTAATAATTATATAAACTAAATTATCCCACATTCTTTCTACTGAAAAAATACTGAGAAAAAAATAGACAAGCGAATTCCATTATCTCCTATGATAGCATTTCTGAAGCATTTTTTTTACAATTAGTATCATGTCAACTTTTCAAGAGAACTTATGCTCCTTACTTATTAATTTACAAGAAAAATATAAAATATTAGTCCTAGAAGAAAGGCTAACAATCATACAATAATGTTTGGTTTTAGAAATCAAGCAACATAGTACAAAAAGCTTAAATATTCACCCCCATAGAACTAGTTGATGACAAACTGGATGTGGAGCCCAGATCTTTTAATTTTTCCTTTAATAATTTAATATTTTTCACATTTTACGTTTACTTTAAAACCAAAATAATCTCTAGCAATTGATTATGCCACTCCTTTACCATCCAGTCATTTGACTACAACTTCTGAAAACTTGCTAGGAAAAAAAAAAAACATCAAACGACAGAAGGAAAATCTCGATGACTCACAGGCAGAATAAATAAAAAGACAACCACATCAATGGTGAATCTCGGTAAAACTGCTGAAATCAAAATCAAAGAGAAAATAATAGAAGCAGCCAGAAATAAAAAGCCTCTTCTTTCTCAAAGGAAAAAAAGTAATAAAACTAATAGATAACTTCTCAATAGTTAAAACAACATTGAAGTCAGAATGCAATGGTTTAACATCTTTAAAGTGTGAAAGAAAATAACACCTAATCTTAAAGCTCATGTTATGTTAAAACATTTCTCCAATATGAAAGGAAAATAAAGGTGCTTATAGACAATCAGAAAAGAATGGGAGAATTTGTTTCTAGAAAACTTATGTTAAAGAAAATACTAAAGGGATTGTTCAGGCAGAGGAAAATGATCCTAGTGAATTAAATAATTAGAATACAAGCTAGGAAAAAGTAAACAGTTTTAACTATTTCTAAGACCCTTGCAATGTCTGGGAAGTGGTAACATTACGAATATTGATTGCCCAGAACTAGCCAGACTCCGGAGTTTGATGGTACAGTTCCTCAGACTACAGACTTCAGAAACTAACAGCAAGAAATCAGGGTCCAACTAGAAAATTAAAGGGAAAAGTCCACACAACACTACCCTCTCTTTTGACACCAACTGCAAGTTATGAGAGTTCCCACAACAATTCTGCTTTGATAATTCCACTAGAAAACCTTACAGAACTCGCTGAAAGCCATGATGCTATTAAGCTTACAGTTGTGATTTATCATAAAGAAAAGATACAGATCCAAAGGAAGAAACACATAGGGCAGAGTCTGGAAGGTTTCCAAACATGAGCTTTCTACCCTTTTCAGAACACATTACCCTCTGGCAACAATGTGTGACAAAACACACAGAATGTTGCCAATCCAGGAAGCTCATAGGAACATTGAGACCAAGAATATATATATTTTTTTTTTTTTTTTGAGACGGAGTCGCTCTGTCACCCAGGCTGGAGTGCAGTGGACGGATCTCAGCTCACTGCAAGCTCTGCCTCCCGGGTCTATGCCATTCGCCTGCCTCAGCCTCCCGAGTGGCTGGGACTACAGGCGCCTGCCACCATACCCATCTGATTTTTTGTATTTTTAGTAGAAAAGGGGTTTCACCATGTTAGCTAGGATCGTCTCGATCTCCTGACCTAGCGATCCACCCGCCTTGGCCTCCCAAAGTGCTGGGATTACAGGCGTGAGCCACCACGCCCGGCTCTGTGGTTTTTTTGTTAGTTTGTTTGTTTGTTGTTGCTGCTGTTGTTGTTTTGAGACAGAGTTTTGCTCTTGTTGCTCAGGCTGGAGGGCAATGGCATGATCTTGGAGACCTAGAGTTTTTATTAGGGTTTCATTACATAGGCGTGATTGATTGATTAATTACCTATCTGGTTTTACTTGGTCTTCAGGTCTCCTTTATGCCCATCTCTGGAGATCAAGCTGATGTCACGTGGGCTGAGGGGCTCACCAGGAGTCACCTCATTAGCATAAATTATCAGGTGTGGCCCAAGCCAGCCCACTATAAGTAACAGAGACTCTCCGATCATTCCTGCAACTCTAAGGGTTTCCTTAGAGGTTACTTTCTAGAAAGTGGGAACAAAATTCAGACCTCTTTTTGGGCAAGGACAAATTCTTTACTACAGAGGTCACATTCTGGGCTTTTGGCCAAGGCTTTCTTACAGCAAAACATATTTGTCTGATATTTACATTTAATAAAGCATTTATATGACAGCTACAACAGTGATATCATTATAGATATACCTCACCGTTTGGAGGAGCCATTGTGGAACAGTGATACTTTTATAAAACAACTATTCCGGCCAGGCATGGTGACTCATGCCTATAATCCCAACACTTTGGGAGACCGAGATGGGTGGATCACTTGAGATCAGAAGTTCAAGACCAGCCTGGCCAACATGACAAAAGCCTGTCTCTACTAGAAAAACAAAAAGTAGACCGGTGGTGGTGCATGCCTGTAATCTCAGCTAATCGGGAGGCTGAGGAAGGAGAATCGCTGGAACACAAGAGGTGGAGGTTGCAGTGAGCAGAGATTGCACCACCGCACTCCAGTCTGCGCTAGGGGAGCAAGACTCCATCTCCCCCCCAACAAAACGAACAAACAAAAAAAACAACGATTCCATTCTGTAATATCATTACATATATTTTTATGTTTTGTTCCTTGGTTTACCATTATTTGTACCTTAAACTTGTGTAGAACTATTGAACCTAGAAATTCGTGAATAGTTAATTTTATTTTTCCTCAGACCAGTCATTTTCCACTAATATTACATCCTGAAGATGCTTTTACTTAATTTCCCAATACATTTGACCATCAATATCAGTATTATAATCTTACCAACAAGGCCAGTGTTACAACATACCATAGTATGGCAGATGGAATCTGAAAAATAAGAGTCAAAAAACACTAACATATTATTAGAATCCCGTTCCATCATTAACAATTCGTTCAATCCATCATCACATCATGTGACCAAAATGTCTCCTAGACCAATGCCTCTCAGGTTTGCTGGTTTACGTTTAACCTTGCCAGGTTCCTAAAAGATGGAATGCTCTTCACCCTTTCGGGCATCTGATATAACTGAGCTAAAGGACAAAAAACATGTTTTGCTATGAGCCTCCCTTGAGGTATTAATATAATATTGACTTTTCCTTTTTGCCTATCTTCTTACTCATTTTTTAACCTTCGGCTGTTACTTAAGCTTGTTATTTAATTTTACCCAAATTTTTCTACCTTGCAAGGAATATTAGGTTCAGCCACTGGTGCCAGTTCTGATTACCAGCAGCAGTACTAGTCTAGCAAGTCCTTCCTCACTTTCTGTGCCCATTCTTATAGGTAGAGCTAGAGAGCTGGTGGGTTGTCTTGAGCGCTAGAAAATATAGCTCCAGTCACTTTCTACCACAATTTTGCCAGATAGAGTAAAGGCGCAAGCCAAGCCCACGAGTCCCTGAGGAATTCTTATATAAAGGTTTAAAGGTATAATTTCTTGCTTAGGAATCATTCATGCTTCCTGCACCCACAGTTGCAGCCCTGGTCCTGAAACCAGTACATCAGATAGCAAAAAAGAAAGTTGTGAACATGTGGGGAAAAGAAAAATGTCTAGTCATACACCATCTGCTTTTCCCTCCACCATAACATAGTTAGACCAGTATTCTCCCTACCTTTATTTCCCCTGATTCTCAAGAGGAAGAAAGGAATCTGTCTATCGAGAACCCTCATTTGGCCACCCTCATGTTGAATTTGAGTATTCACTGCTAAAGGCATATAATCCAGCCCTTCTTACATCTTCTCTCATTTTAGACAATTGTTTTAATTGCCCATTCCCATTCTTTTTCAAACCATTACTCTGTGGCTATCTGTCTACTCATTCTTAGACATTATGGCCTGTAAAATTTCTTGGTCTGAGGAACTGAATCAGTTGTCCAAGTTGGTGCAATATGTTCTATTATGATGCTCTTATAGTACTCGGAACATTTGTATCTACCACTAGGTATGCAAGTCTAGTCCAGAATAAGTGCCTATTCCTGTTAGGACAAATTTGTAGCCCCAAGGGCTAATTGTCCCCCATGTACAGAGCTCCCTCCTCAGGGAATAGCCATGTGTAGCCTCTGTCATTCTTGTCAGCAGACAGCACAGTTTTTATTGACAATTGTGTGCCCTAGAAGGTGCAAGAGGAATAGGTCTAGATTCAGCCATTCTCTGCATTCCTGCAGCCCCTGAGCGTCCACTCATCTCATGGACCCAGGTGGCCACCTCAAGCAAGTGCAACAAAAGGTCCACTTCCTGGTTCCAATAACCTTCTGATCTTGTAACGTGGTTCTTCTGACGGCATTGGCATATCTGGTTTTAATTTTCTCCCTTAAATTTCTAGAGTGACTTCCATGGGGTCCCACACCATATGGGTATCCATTTACTAGGCTGGTTTCTCATTGCCTTTCTCCCAGGCCTATATGAGTGGGCTATTGGCCACTAGCCATTAGTCAGTAAAAACCCAAATATAGCGGTCAACCATATTCTATTAATCCCACTGAGTTTATTTTTACCTGCTTTTCAGCAGAGGTCTTGCAAATAGGATACTGTTCATTCATCTTGGAATTGCTGTCCATAAGCCAAGCAACTCTATTCAGAAACATCTTGAATATAAGGACATTATTAGGCTTAAAAGTAAAAAGGATGGGAAAGGATAGAATATGTGAAAACTAAAGAAAATCGCTTTAACTACTACTTTCAGATACAGTTGACTTTAAGGCAATAAAGAAATAAAGAGGAATCTTTCATAAAGATGAAAGGATCGATCTACCATAATGACATGACATTTCTGTATTTGCAAAAATTTACACAAACTTAAACAATAGGAATTCACATAATTTTTTCAATAAGTTCAGATAAAGGATAATAAGCATATATAAGACTAAAAACATAACTTATAGATCTGTTCTAATTGACACAGAGAATGCTGCACCCAATAGTAAAACATGAAGCCCAACAATGACAGAAAGCACATCCTTTTCAAGTGCACAGAGGATATTTACCAAATTGATAATATGCTGGATCATAAAAAAATAGCTTAGAGTATTTCTCTGACCACAGTAAAAACTCAACTAAAATATTAAAGTAATATTAGCAGCTACATTGAGATTTTGAAATCAAATTAACATAGCGGAGAAACTACAAATCTATATTTTATTATGAAGCATTCCTTTTACCTGTTGTACATAAATTATATTACAACTTCCAATTAAACTACATAAAAATGAGATATATTGCTTAAATCTCTGTCAGTTATTTCTGAATGCCTTGAATTAAATGTTTGACATAGAGACATATTCCTTCATAGAGCTTAACATCATGAATTGTTTGTATACTAATTAGGATGTTCATAACAAAATGCCACGATTTTAGATCTGGGAGGAATTTGGAGGCCATGTTATAAGTGGGAATATTAGGTCAGCTAATACAAAGAAAAGGGTGGTTATTTAAACCATTGGGGTTAAGTTTCAACTTTGCCCTCTGTTCTGTGGCAGAGTGTGAAATTGAAATATGCTGAACTTCACTCTCCTCTATATAATGATTATAATAAATGGTTGCCTATTATCTGCAAAAGAATATAAAGAATTGAAACTAATGTCCACTGAAGGCCTAATGACTGCTGTTAATAAGCTTGACCCTGAATCTGTGAATTGTTTAATCACAGTTAATGCTCCCAACAACCTTGTGAAACAGTAGATATATAAATAAACTGTGTTTGAGAATACTGAATTAACTGTAAAAAAAATAGTGTCTAGTTATTACCTCATGCAAACAAAATTATGTTTGTATTCTCATCCACCATATGTTAAACAGTACGTTAGGGTTCTCTAGAGGGACAGAACTAATAGGATAGATGTATATATAAATGGGAGTTTATTAAGGAATATTGACTAATGCAATCACAAGGTGAGGTCCCACAATAGGCTCTCTGCAAGCTGAGGAGCAAAGAAGCCAATTCAAGTCCCAAAGATGAAGAGCTTGGAGTCCAGTGTTCCAGGACAGGAAACATCCAGCACTGGAAACAGGTGTAGGCTGGGAGGCTAAGTCAGCCTAGTCTTTCCACGTTCTTCTGCCTGCTTTTATTCTAGCCATTCTGGCAGCTGATTACATTGTGCCCACCCAGATTGAGGGTTCGTCTGCCTTTCCCAGTCCACTGACTCCAATGTTAATCTCCTTTGGCAACACCCTCATAGACACACCTAGGAAAAATACTTTGCATCCTTCAATCCAATCAAGTTGACACTCAATATTAACCATCATAGATGGTTAACATGTTATCAGTATTACATTGATGAGACCCTATTTTAATTGATTTTTCCAGTACCATAAAGACTCAAAGTTTCAGTATGCATCATGGAAATTTCTAAGCTTTATTTCTTTTTTCATAGTGGATTCTCATTTCCTACTGAATGACCCAAATGTTTAGTGCCTTGCCTTAGGAAATTTTGACAATTCTTCTTGAGAATTGGGGTTCAGTTCCCATGTTCTTTTTAGCATTACTAAAAATAGTTGATTCTTGAATGTAAAATTTGATTGACTAACGTTATCACTAGACTTCCTTTTATCTACAGCTATCTTATCTTCAGGCAAACTAGTGAACCTCTCGTTTCCAATAATATATGAATAATAATTTATGACAGTGTTTCATAATTTTTTTGAATACTGAGACCATGGTGTAGATAATTATAACAGTTAAGATCTGTTGAAGTATAGATGAGTTAAAATCTATAAAATATAAAATATAAAACAAAGTATTCAGACTATGTATATGTAAGGGAATAGCCAAAGCTCTCAGTTGTGCTAGACATAAGCTTATATTATTCCTTCTGACTATAGTAAGTCTGCTTTCTCAAGTCAGAAATGAAAATGAACTAAAAAACAGATGTGTGTTGGCATGACTTTTCTGAGAAGAGGGTAATGAAAGAAAGAAATCAGGCAGACTTCACGCTTACTTCTTTATTTTAGATTTCAGTTCCTTCTATCTTGTAATGAAGGCCTTTGTTTTTTAAATGCATCCAGAGGCACTGGTTCTACCACCCCACAAACAGCTGAATTTTAAAAAACTCCTTTAATATGAAGTTGTTTTATTTTCAATGGGATTTCCCAGAGTAATGTTTACTGCCTTGGATAAACAGGGCCTCAGACATGTGATAAGCTGGTGAGTAAAATAAATGATTTTATTTATTTATGAGGAAAAGCACTTGAAAGTGGCTAATTCTTGGCATATACAAAGTGGGAGGGCTTGGAAGGAAAGGACATCCATTGAATTGAGGTATTACATTCTTGGTCCTGAGAACTCCTAAGGCAAACAAGCACAATGGGTATTTTATATGTTTTCTAAAAGTCAGTTTTATTAAAAGTGTTATTTGGCTGCTAATTTCCTATCCAGAATCCATCCATCTTGCTCTTCCTCATTCCTGACACCCTTTCTATGTAACCCATGTATGAGTCAGGAGAAGTTGATTCTGCCCTAAGCTCTAAGGTGGTTCCTGAAATCAAAACCAACTGTGGTCTCCCAGCCCTTAATTTTGCAAGAGTTGCTTCATTCAAGAACCTGTCCTTAGCCAAACAGTTTGTAACCTTTCTCTGAAGCCTGATACTAGCTAAGGAAGTGGCTCTCCAAGTGTGTCCAGCAGCAGCAACATCCTCTGGGGATAGAAATGTGAATTCTTAGGCTCTGGGACTTAGTGGGTGAGAAACTTGAGGAGACAGCCCCAGCAATCTGCATTTTAATCAGCCCTCCAGGTGATTCTGAGGCACAAGTTTGAGAACTCCTGAATTGGATAGGAGCTCCTCAATTAGATAGGAGTTCCTGAATCAGATAGGAGCTCCTGAATTAGGCTCAATCTGATCCAAGGAGAGGATTTTTATCTCATGGATGTGAAAAAGGTTTCTTCTATTCCTATTGGTTTGAATCAGGAACTAAATTACCCCCAATGCTGCTGGCAGCCTTTCTGACAGCATCGGAGATTTTGGCCTGTTGATTGCAAAAGTCTAAATGTTTGTTGTCTTCCCCTCAAATTAACAGGTTGATACCAAATCCCCAAAGTGTTGGTATTTGGAGGTGGGGACTTTGGGAACTGATTGGGTCACAAGTGTGGAGACTTGTTCAGCAGGTGGTAAGTGCCATAATAAAGAAAAAAAAGACAATGGCCTGTTTGGATTGCATTTTATATGATATGGCCAGAAAATCTCTCCTGAGAGGATTGCCATACAGTTAGATAGGACAGTGGAGATCAACGCCAGGGAGGGAACATTTATGAAGTAGGTACCATTAGCCTCACCTCTAACCTCACCTCTAACTATGCAAACTGAGACAGAAAGAGGTGAAGCAGTTTGCCCAGGATTGTTGCAGAGGTAATAAATGATAGGATCATGATTTGGACTGAGGACTGCCTAGAGCTCCGAAGTATGGGTATTTTTAATTGCACTGTATTTTTTTCTAGCAACATGTTATAACATGTAAAAAGCAATCTTCTATTATTAGTAATAATGAGGGAATACAGCAAAATTCATGAGCCAACTTTATTAAATTTCTTTGGAACTCTTCCATTGCTTAAGACAGTCCTTCAAAGAGAAAAATACCTTAAAGGGGAAGAAATTTACATCTTCTCACATGTTTAAATTAAACTGCTTGCAACATGGATCTACCTTTGTTTGGAGATGTGGGGGACCCTAAGTAGTAACGAATTTTCGTTTGCTTATTCTAGAGCTTTTTATTCAGCTTGTATAGACAAGTTGGTAAAACACTGAGATATTTTGGATCCAGAACTAGCTGCTGCCTTACGCTCCACTAACATCCTCTGGGCACAGCAGTGACCCTGGTTCTTCCATTAGGACCTTGCTTTGGTCCGGTACCTAAAGACTTTACCTGGCACAGTAGGGGACTCCACACCCTATGCTGTTGCCAATGTCTATTCCAATTGGTTGGTGCCTTCACTGGACCAATTAAACACTGCATGTATCATCTCTATGAGAGGTGACAACATGCTAGCAGTCCTCGCTCTCAGTGCCTCCTCGGCCTCAGCGTCCACTTTGGCAGCGCTTGAGGAGCCCTCGATGGCACCGTGGAAGCCCCTCTCTG
Source organism: Macaca mulatta (assembly GCF_049350105.2). Taxonomy (NCBI): domain Eukaryota; kingdom Metazoa; phylum Chordata; class Mammalia; order Primates; family Cercopithecidae; genus Macaca; species Macaca mulatta. Next base: position 86,997,323 of record NC_133422.1, read on the forward strand.
GGCTGGCTGAGGCCAGAGCAGCCTCCCTCTACTTGCAGGGAGGTGTGGAGGGAGAGGCGCAGGTGGGAACCGGGGCTGCGCTGACAGGCCGGTATGAGTTCCGGCGAGCGCTGGCGCAGACTCTGTGGCCCGCACACTGAGCGGCCGGCCGCACCGCGGGCCCAGGGCAGTGAGGGGCTTAGCACCCGAGCCAGCAGCTGCGGAGGTTGCTCCGGGTCCCCCAGCAGTGCTGGCCCGCAGGTGCTGCACTCAAATTCTCGCTGGACCTTAGCTGCCTCCGGGATGGGCAGGGCTCGGGACCTGCAGCACACCATGTCTGAGCTCCTCCCCCTGCGGTGGGCTCTTGCCCAACCTGAGCCTCCGCCACGGGTGCCGCCCCTGCTCCGTGGCGCCCGGTCCCATCAACAGACCAAGGGCTGAGGAGTACAGGCGCGTCTCAGGACTGGCGGGCAACTCTGCCTGCAGCCCTGGTGCAGGATCCACTGGGTGAAGCCAGCTGGGCTCCTCAACCGGATGGGGACTTGGAGAACTTTTATATCTAGCCGGAGGATCATATGTGCACCAGTCAGCACTCTGTATGTAGCTAACCTAGTGGAGACTTGGAGGACTAGCACTCTGTGACTCTGTGTCTAGCTCAAGGATTGTAAATACACCAATCAGCACTCTGTGTCTAGCTCAGGGTTTGTGAATATACCAATTTGTACTCTAGCTAACATAGTGGAGACTTGGAGAACTAGCACTCTGTGACTCTGTGTCTACCTCAAGAATTGTAAATACACCAGTCAGCACTCTGTGTCTAGCTCAGGGTTTGTAAATACACCAATTGGTACTCTGTATCTAGCTACCTCTGTATCTAGCTAGCACTCTGTGACTCTGTGTCTAGCTGGAGGATTGTAAACGCACCAATCAGCACTCTGTCAAAACGGACCAGTCAACTCTCTGTAAAATAGACCAATCAGCTCTCTGTAAAATGGACCAATCAGCAGGATGCGGGTGGGGCCAGATAAGGGAATAAAAGCAGGCTGCGGGCGGTAGCTAGTGGCAACCCCCTTGGGTTCACTTCCATACAGTGGAATGCTTCTGCTCACTCTTTGGGTCCATGCTGCCTTTATGAGCTGTAACACGGAGAAGGTCTGCAGCTTCACTGCTTACAGCAAGACCAGGAACCCACCAGAAGGAAGAAGCTCCAGACACATCTGAACATCTGAAGGAACAAACTCCAGACACACCATCTTTAAGAACTGTAACACTCATTGCGAGGGTCCGCGGCTTCATTCTTAAAGTCAGTGAGATCAAGAACCCACCAATTCCGGACATATCTATACTCTGTCATCCTTAGGCTCTATCACCAAAATCCCTTGGCAATGTAGCCAGTAAATCACAGACAGGATGGTAGTGAAAGAGTTTTCTCTTGGCTGTAGTCAAACGACCACCAAAGGGAATAATCCTGACAAGAATCCAGTTGATACAAACTGCAATTCTGCTCTCCTCTGCAACGGCCCAGAAGAAGGGGAAGAGATTTCTCTCTGAACTCAAAGCCCAGGTTTCTCAGACAAATGATCAAATACTTGATTTGATTGCCCTGAATAATAGACGTGTCCTTTAGTTAACAGATGTTCCCTACAGTTGCCCAAAGTAAATTGTACATTTTCAATGTGTTTTCCTTTATATCAAACATATATATGACAACCTTTCCATCCTCCCGGAGCTTACAAATCATTTTTAATGGAAAACTTGGGAAGACAGATTTTATTTCATACAATAACTTTCAGAGACTAGACGGACGCCCAAATATAGGAGAAAAAAGAATGCCTTGTAACAGAAAATTTTTGTTTGCTATCTGTGGAACATTTACCTCTGAGAATCTGTCAGAAAATGAGGCCTTATCTTGCTTGACAACTATCATTATCTAGTCAATAATTCCTTCTGAGGAATTTGAAACTTCTGCCTTTGCCCCTGAAATGACAGTATAATCTGTCAGAGCCATTATGTAAACTAACATTTATAAAGCAGAGGGTGTTATAACTCCTTCCATCAAAAAGTTAATAATCTGTGACATTCCAAAATCACAACAAAAATATTGTGTTGGTTCTCCTGGTATCAATAATAAAGAGTTCCTTTATGGTCTTGAGGATAAAAAAGCCCAACTTCTAAATAGTTTAAGTCCCTTGAATTCCATTTGATAGTCTTTTGCTGCAGTCCTGCTTTCATTAGACAGATCTGACTATATCTCTCAGAAGTTAAAGCTGGAAGATTCAAGTGCCTTATAAAGAGTATTGTAAGATTATTATATAGGCAGAAGTTTCTAATCCACTATTGTTGTTGAGACTTTCAGTGAGAGACACAAAAATTTTATTTCAATTATACAAAACATTTTACTGATGTATCTGATTGTAATCTGCTGTTTATTCTCTTCCTTTTAAGAGCCTAGAGTGTGATCTATGTGGTCAGGATCAAGGAAAAAATAAAATCATACATGATTAGAGGAGTGTAACTTTTTTATGGGTTGCAGTAGTTCTGAACTATATTGAGCTTCCCAGCTGTTTTCTATCATGGCAATGCCCTCTGTCCTTCATGTGAAAATCAAGGACTGCTCAAGTATAAATTTTTTTCTATGCTGCCTTTCTGTTTTATGGCTTATTCGATATTTTTGGTTTATTCGATTTTGGTAGTTTCTTACAAAATGACTTTAAAGTCATAAAAGTGCAAAGAACTCATCATGTTTTTGCAAAGCACTGTAGAAGACCAGTGGCACTTAATTCATTCATCTTTATAAACATCTTTGAAGTGTCCATGTAAGAGCCTTATTTTATTAAAAAGCCAATTTCACCCTTCTGAATACTAACCTCTGAACCTCTAAAACTCTCCTTGATTTAGGTCCATAATTTACTATTAACTCCTTTAAGCCTTCAGATACTATTCACTAAGACTCTGCTTTAGTCCATGATGTCGACTACCACCCTGACGATAATACCCTTTAGAATTTGTGCACTACTGTTTGCCTAAGTGGTTCTAAAGGAGGGAAAAACTGAGAGACTGGTATTCCTGTGTCATCTCTCTTTCCCAACCACCTATGGGAGGCAGAAAATTGACTCTCTTAATCCCTGGCAATCTGTGACTATGTTAGGTTGTACAGCAAAGGAAATTGCAAATGGAATTGATATTGCTAATCAGCTGTCCTTGAGATTAGTCTGCATTGTGCAGGTGTCCAGTGCAATCACAAAGGTCCTTACAATGTGGGAGAGAGAGAAGAGGGATAACTAGACAGACAGCTCCGTGAGAAAGTCTGAACTGGCTGTTGCTGGTTTTGAAGACAGAGGAAGGCCAAGAGCCACGGAATGTGAGAAGCTGGACATGTCAAGGAAATGGATTCCTCTCTGCTCTTGAGCCTCCAAGAGAAATGAAGCTCTGCCTACATCTTCATCTCCACACCCAGTGAGACCCATTTAAACTTCTGACCTCTGGAATTGTAATGCAGTCAATTCTTATTGTTTCAAGCCACTAAATTTTTTAAACCCTAAAAGGGAGATTTAACTGAGTAACAAAGTATTATGTTAGCAGGAATAATTATATCCATGTGAAAAACAGGGAGGTGGGAGTACACAGAGTGAAACAAAAACAGAAATGTCTTATGAAGGAGCTTTGTGACTTAAAACACATTAATATCTGTTTCCGACAAGGTATTTTTCCTATCAACATTTAGAATATTTTTTCCATCTTTATACAGATTGAACAACTTTATTTCCATTTAAAAATCTTGCATCACCCTTTTAATAGAGAGAACGTAATTGCTGGAACAGTTCAATGGAATAATTAAAGCAATTTTAATCCATGAACATTTGCTATTTGGCAAAGGAATCAAGGAGAAAGTAAAATAATTCATGTGGCTTGTCTTTCATAAGTATGGGTTGCTTCTATCTGAAATCAAGAAGTGATTATGGCCCGGGCTACAGAGCGAGACTCTGTCTCAAAAAAAAAAAAAAAAGAAGTGATTATGAACTGGTGACTCTAGCCTCTGCGTCTCTTACTGGCATGTCATTCTCGTGCTCACCAAACAAAATGGGCACAGGTGTTTTAGAAAGCAAGCACCTAGAAATAAACTGAAGGCTTTACTGAGGGCTTCAGTACACTTTCTGAAGCCTTCGCCTAGGGATGGCCGCGGCGCTTCGTGGTTTCATTCTTGTCCTGGGGCTCTAACGCACTTTCTAGAAATCTATTACAGCGGAGCTTTCATTTAACTCATGTAAGGTAAGGATAGTGGCACCACATAAGAAGTCTCATGTTTGTTAATGGTGCGTGATGGTGCTTGTTGATGGTCTAGTGCTAGACCCTGCTTGGCCAGGACAGCAGTGGGCTCCGTTTGAGGGAATTTGGTCACCCCTCCTTAGCTCAGGCTTTGATGTGATGATTTATAGGACAGTACATGGTGAGAGGGTCTGGGGATGGGATCCCAACAGTGTGTTTGGATGCCCTTCCTACCAGAAGGCTGTATCTAATACTAGGCACAAGCTCCCTAAACCCAAGTCCTAAGGCACTTTTAAGCTAAAAGACAGAAGAAACATCATTCCTGAGATACAGACAGGCAGTTCTTCCAGACCAGTGTAATTTAGCCTAAGCCCTTACAGTTATCCCCTACTGTCACTGGTAAAAACTTGCTCTTCCTTTCCAGGAACTTATACAAAACACTGTAAGTGTAAAACAAGATTAAAAATAGAGTAATCGGCCGGGCACAGTGGCTCACGCCTGTAATCCCAGCACTTTGGGAGGCTGAAGTGGGTGGATCATGAGGTCAGGAGATGGAGACCATCCTGGCTAACACGGTAAAACCCCATCTCTACTGAAAATACAAAAAAAATTAGCTGGGCATGGTGGCGGGCGCCTGCAGTCCCAGCTACTTGGGAGGCTGAGGCAGGAGAATGGTGTGAACCTGGAGGCAGAGCTTGCAGTGAGCCGAGATCGCACCACTGCACTCCAGCCTGGGCGACAGAGCGAGACTCCATCTCAAAAAAAAAAAAAAAAAAAAAAAAGGAGTAATCGTCGTTGAACACCAGGGGTTCAGCCTCGATTCTAGTTGTTTGCCTCACAGAAAGCCCATTGAGACAGTAAGTATTGTCTGGGAAGGAAGATTTTATTGCAGGTAAGAACAACAGCCAGGAGCCAGGAGATGGAAAACAAGCCTCAAATCCATCTCTCCAATTGACTGAAGTTAGGGGTTTACAGAGGAGCTGGTCAACGCACATCAGGCAGTCAGATCAGGGGTCGGACGCCTCATTGTCTGGATGTGGTGATCTCGAAAGTTCAGTTCCTTGATACCATCTGGGAGGAAATTAGGCCAGTTTCGTAAGGACACTAAAAGAAACCACAAATTATAATAACGATAGCTAATATTTATAGAGCAGCTATGCTGTGCCAAGCTCTGGGTATTTTCATTGCCATTTTACCAACGAGGGGAATAAAACTTAGAAGTCATCTAACTTGCCCACAAACCGGGCATGATGGCTCATGCCTGTAATCCCAGCACTTTGGGAGGTCCAGGTGGGTGGATCACCTGAGGTCAGGAGTTTGAGACCAGCCTGGCCAATGTGGTGAAACCCCATTTCTACTAAAATACAAAAATCAGCTGGGCGTGGTGGCGTACACCTGTAATCCCAGCTACTGTGGAGGCTGAGGCGTGAGAATCACTTGAACCCAGGACATGGAGGTTCCAGTGAGCTGAGATCACACTACTGCGCTCCAACCTGGGCGATAGAGGGAGAGCTTGCCTCAAAGAAAGAAAAGAAAAGTCATCTGACTTGCCCACAGTCACACAGCTGGCAAGAGGGTGGGGGTAGCAGCCAGTGCCTCTGACCCGGCAGTCTTCACTATTGCACTTACCACCTTCTCTAAAGAATAGTGATGGCTTATGCCTCAGGGTATCCTCATTTGTCTTGTCTTTCAGGCATGAACAGTACATTCGCAATAGTTGTAAATTCCCTATACTAGTTTATGCCACTCATATTCAACAAAAAGCAAACTTCTAACTACCAATGGCTGTGTACTGACAAGGTTCTTTGCTTGACACAATTTTAGACTCCTAAGCCTTCTCTTAGGATCAGCTGTACACTTCCTTGTAAAATCCAGTTTTGGTAAGAACCCTGCTAAGTCAGTTCATCAAGAATCCTCCATCCTTCATCTCACCTTCCTCATCCAGTTTCTCATCCTCTACCTTTCCCCAGGTGACATCTGATCACGCAGTCCTGTCTTCAGTAGGAGTTCTGTCAGATTGGTTTAGCCAGAATCCCCTTACTCCTGATACTTTCTGCTAGTGACTTTCAATCCACTGATAGTCCCATCCCCCATCTGTGGCTACAAATTCCCACTTGCCCATGTCATATTCAGAGTGGAGCCCAATGTCTCCCCCGCCAAGTGGAAAATCCCATAGCAGTGGT